>NC_072488.1:18050000-18650000 GCF_027574615.1 Eptesicus fuscus | reverse complement strand
AATATTTAGGAAGATCTGACCTTCTTTGTTTCTCTCCAGATGGCATAGTACATATCAAGTGCAAATGTAAAGACATACCCTTCTTCCAAGGGGAGATATTTATAAACTTGATCAATATAACCAACCCTTCTTGCTAACCAACTACTGTAACAGAGTTTATACGAGATGAATTAGATCAACTTAACATTTATTTATTAGTAAAGTAAGTGCCAGGCAGTATGCTGTTTGCTAGGTACGTAAAGATGAATGATGCTTGTTCACTATCCATAAGAAGGTGAGGGTCTTATTGTAGGTAGCAGGAACAACACTGGATGTTAGACAGTGGGGTCAGACTGGACCTAGATTCAGCAACCTCAGTACTTGAGTTCTGGCTAAGAAAGAATTCAGAGCCAAGACTCAAACTATAAGAGGACATTTATTTATAAAATTACAGAGGTAATTTCAGCCATGACTGGTGTCCCATGGATCAAGAGGTCCTGGGTTTGATTCCTGGTCAGGGCACATGCCCGGGGTTGCTGGCTTGATCCTCAGTAGGGGGCATACATGAGGCAGCTGATCGATATGTCTCTCTCTCCCTCTCTTTTCTTCTCTATCTAAAAATCATAAAAACATATTTTAAAAGATTTTTTCTTAAATTATAGAGGTAGAAAAGTAATTTGTAGAAGAAATGGGCTTAGGAAACAAGTTATACAGGGCCCTAGGAGCTTCGGAGTGAGGAAGGTAAAGGTGACTTGCCTGGGGTGGTGGGGGGGGGTGGGAAGGGAGAGTCGGTTAGGGAAAGGAAATGCCAAGGGCCAGTTCCCAGGAGGGAGGGCACACTGGGTCCTCCATCCTAAGGGTTTTTAGGGTGGAGATTTTAGGGGAGGCCCCAGGGGAAGATCTCAATAGACTACTCAGCTGCTTTCCAAATGTGTCCTTCCAGGGTTGTGGTCTCCACTGATTGATTGGTCAGTGCCAGGGAAGGGATCATTATTCAATGCAACTGGTCCTGAGATTTTCTGGGCCTGGAGCTGAAATACAACTGAGGCCTAGATGTTATTTCTAGGGAGGAACCATCAGAGGGTCCAAACCACAAGACCAGCAATATGCTAGGAGAGGAAAGGTCACCCTGGGGGTGAGGTCCCACCCCATATTTGTCCTTCGCTGGGGAGGGTGGGGGTGGACGTGGGGGTTGCCCGCTTTCCACTCTGGTGACCTTCTGTACCTGGCCCATTGTCCTTCCTCTGCTCATGTCTGTCTAACTGCCTCCCACAGTCCCTGTACCTCTATCTGACCACTGGGAATATTTACCTTTGCCATCACCTGGCCAAAATATTTTTCCCAAGACCTGTCACCATCTGATGAGCCAAAACACCAAATGAGATTAGTTTTGACACAGATTCAATAAGTATTGCCATAATAGTGACATGATGTCGACAATGGTAAGAAAATGGCACCAACATCCTGATCTTGGCCCTAAACCCAGGGATTTGAGGGAGCATTGTCTCTCAAACCTCTCCAATCCAGATTCTGCACCCTGATTTTAAAGTTCCAATGCTTGCTTATTAATTGGGCACTGTGGTAAAAACAAAGGTCCTGTTTCCTGGTATTCTTGCCTCACTTTATCTTTCAACTAAAACAGTTTTGTTATTTAATGAGTGAGAAGCCAGAGGCATAAGATAGAGATTCTAAATGAAGGAGAGACCTTTACATTCAAGAGTCAAGTGTCCTTGTCCCTGGCTGGGAGAGATAGCCTGTGTGATAACTGGCTTTCATACTTCCTCTAGGTCAGGAGTTGGTAACCGAGAGTCCTGGGAACTAGGAACTTCCTAAAGTTGTATGCAATATTGTATCTAAGCAGGGATATTTTACTGAGTAATTAATGCCTCCCTTAATCAGTATTTGTTTGTAGGAAATGAATAAAAGGGTAATTCCTCCCTTCCCCCTGCTACAGAGATAGACAAGTTTCTCTTTTCAGTGCTCCTGGACCTGGTTCTGCCCTGAAGCTCACCTCCATCCACTTCTTTGCTGAGGGCAGAGGACAGAGATAGGAGTTGCCCTGGAAGAGGGAAGGAAGACAAGAGGAAAGTGGCTGGGGCGGGGGGGGGGGGGGGGGGGGGGGGTTGGGTTGGTGGTGGTGAGAACAGAACTGGGCGTAGGGAATAAGGGGAGAGGTGTTGTCCATGTAGTTCTTCTGGGACTCACATGAGAATGGTTGGGTGTGTTTCCTGCACTGAGAGCGTTTGAACACTAGCCTGCAGTGGGGAGCTCAGCGCAGATCCCGGAGCACAGCCACGTATTATCACCAGCACCTCTGAGAGAAGGACAAGGACCCCAGTGTCCTGGGCTGAATTCCTGAGGTTCTCCCCGACATTCCCAGTCCAGGTTTCCTGTACCATCTCAAGTGAATAGTGAGGAAGACTGAGAAAGGTCATCATACAAATAATTGAACTTGGATTTCTCAACTGCCTGGTGGGTAGAAGGCTGAGTCAGATTGATTTGGAAGAATTATGGATGAGGTTATTTCTTACACTTCCAAGATCATGGAGCAGAGGCGAGCCAATTACATGTGGATGGACATTTTCTTTTAGCAAAGGTGCCCAGAACTCTCATCAGATTCTTAAAGGAACCAAAGCTTTTGGAGACTGGGAATATTTTTAGGTTGAGCTCCCTGAGATGAGGGTTTGAGATTTGTGAGCAAGTGATTTATTAAGAAAGTGATTTACTTCTAGAGGAGACTGGAAAGAGAGTGGGAGAAGCAGAGAGGAAAAGGGAGGAAGCCAAGCAAGGCTGCAGTCTCAGGCAGGGGTGTAAGTTACACTTCTGTGTAGGACTAACTGAGGCAAGCGCGCTGAGCCATGGGTAAGGCTATGGAGAATAAAATCCCAGGCCCTTCCGCTAAGGGCTCTCTGCACAGGCTCTGATAGAACTAAAGGCAGATTTCCAAAGAGCCCCAAATGCTGTCAATCAGAATCAAATGCAACACAACAGAGGAGTGAGGAAGTATGCACAGAAATGGTCAAGGGAAAAAACAAAGATCTTAGGAGACCTGAATAGGAGCATCGCTATTGCTCATTACTCCTGAAAGGCAGTGTTCTTAACAAGGACAGTTCTAACCAGAGGGCCAGGGGCTTGGTGTCCCAAGCACAACCATGGGAACTCTAAGGAAAGAAGGATCTAGCAGAGAGCTGGCCCAAGAAAAGGGAAACTGTCCCTGTGTCGAGAGGAGACTGCCCAGACCAAATGTGTCTGTAAGTGGAGTGGATCTGCATCCGGGTCCTTCTGGAGAATGTCTCCTCACTGGACCTTAGTTGTGTCTGTCCTAAGAGTCCTCGGGCCTTTCCCATCACTCACAGCTTCTCAGGGGCCATTTCTCGAGTTGAGTCCCAGACCCTTGCCATTCTGCTGGGCCCTCTCTCCAACCCCCGCCTCCTCTGGTTCAGCGCCCCTCTTTCAGCATCTCTCTCTGCCTGGGTCACCTCACTAATATCTTTTCTCTATAATGGAGAGAAACATAATTCCTTTTGTTTCATTCCTAGTCCAGTGAAGCTGTGCCGAGTGGGCCTCAGTTTCACAACTAAACATACCCATATAAGGTGTGTTCTAAGCGAAGGTGGTTCTCTCCCTGAGCATGTGCATTCGGCACTTCATGGGATTTTTTTCTTCCCTATTACACACACACACACACACACACAGACACACACACACACACACACACACACAGAGGCCCAGAGAAATGGCAACCTGCCCAAGGTCACTTAACTAGTCGGTGATACAACCAGGACAAGAACTCAAATCCCTAACGCTCTCGTCAGTGTTCAATACCTCTTAACACACTGCCTTATGAGTGAACAAGCACTTTATATCAATGGTAATAAATATACAATAGCTTCTTGAGGGAGGCAATTCAAGCCAAGGTAAATTACTTCCTCATTTTACAAATGGGGAAAGTGAAGCTTGGAGAAGTTAAGTAACTGGCCTAAAAGCACCTCACTAGCTGTGTCACAGTTCAGACCCAAATCCTCAACGCCAACCCCATGCTCTTCTTTTACCACTCTGTCCAGTTACTGTTGGTACTAGAGGAGGTAAGTTTTATTGGGTCACTGGTTTAGATGTTACAGGCAAAAAGCAAACCTGGTTAAAGTGTAAGTGACTGATGTGGGATCTTATCTTTACGAAACAGGAGGTCTTGGCTGGACAGGAACTGAGTCTCAAATGCGTCCAGTGAGTGGGGGTTTCTCCATGCCAGGCTCTGTTCCAGGGACAGAGCAGTGACCAAAATGCAGAAAGGCCCTACCCCCTGACATGTACATTCTAGTGGGATGAGCAGATGTGAGGCAAACAATGAATGTAAGATACGCAAGTGATGGTGAGTGCTATGGAGGAAGTAGAACAGAACAAGGAGCCCCTGGAACGTGTGTGTATGTGTGCGCGCGCAGGGGGATGTGGTTCTGTTCTATATATTAGGTGCTCAGGAAAAGCCATCAGATAAAAGCCATCTGATGGTCACATTTGAGCAAAGGAAGTGAAAGAGCAAATTTTATGGAGATCTGGGAAAAACAATTCCAGATAGAGAAAACCGTAAGTGCGAAGGCCCTAAGGTCTGAGCTTGGGGAAGCTGAGGAACAGGAGGGAGGCCAGTTTTGCTAGGAAGAGTTTAGCAGCCGTAAAGTTGTCTTTATGGAGTAAAAATGTTCATAAGAGAAAAAAGTACACATCTTTGAAACATGAAAAGTAACACAAGGTGAAAGTGGATGTGTTTTAGAGAGGCATAAAACAAGTATTATGAGATTGTAGAGGAAATAAGGGAGGCTTAGAATCACAGTCAAGGCTTAATTCTCTAGTCCAAGATATTGAATTTTTTTGAACAGTAAATTATACTTTTTTTTTCTAATTATATCTCACATGGATTGCCAATATCAAAACAAACAGAATCAAAACACTCTGGTTGGGTTGAGGGTGGGGAGGGTTAGCCTTTCCAACTTGGCCTCTTTCTCATCGCCAGCCACAGAGGCACCTTTATGGAATCCTCGGGCTCTAAGAAGCAAAGTTTGCCAATGACTGATTTCGTTAAACTAGTTCATTGTACAAAAGAGGAATATGAGGCCGTAGAGGTCATCTCCTTCTGGTGTCTACTGGAGTGAAGTCCCCCTGGTCATGGCTCCTGCTTCAGCCTCCACTCTGCCAGATCCCACCTCCTTGTGCTGACCCCAGGCCTGGCTGACCTCGCACTCTACTGCTCTCTGGCCTTCCCCGTGTATGATGCCACAAGGGAGCAGTTGCTTCTCTCGGCTCCTGTTCAAGGCTGGGTGCAGTGCTCTGGGGAGCTTCTCTGTGAGGCTCACCATCTCCCCAGCAGTAATCCCACCTCTGGGACCAATGCATTCATTGTTTCTGAGGGGCAGTCTGACACAACTGGAACCAAGAGATCATTGTGTCCCATGGGATTTTTTAGTCCAAAGTGAGACAAGAGTTTTGAAATTTGTTTTTCTGAGAGACTATACCTCTTAACACAGAGAGATATTGTTAATGAGGCTGTCCTACACTTACACACTGAAAAGACCAAATACATCCCTGACTTCCGCCTTCATATCTGATGTGCTTCTTTACTTAAATCCTTCTTTTTGGTAAAGTCTATTTCTCCTTCCAGGAATCTGAATTCTCCTGCACTCTGATACTTTCTCAGACTTTCCCAAGCAGGAGCAATTGACCCTCCATCTGTATTCCTGTAGCACCTTCTCTGTACCTTTATTATAGCTCCTGTCTTACTGCATTGGAGTAACACATCTTTCTCTCCCACTGACTCTGAGCTCCTCTTGTGAATAAGTAATATGTCTTATTTGTATTTGATGCTTCAACAGCTACTAACTCAATGCTCTTGGTGCTTGATCCATTTGTTGATTGACGTAATTCAGCCCTGACTGAGGTTGTAAGGAATAAGGGTTCTTCTCTACCATAGGCTTTTTGAGAAGTTGCCAACTGGTGACAAAACAACATCAATTATTTTCTTGGTCAGCTTGAGAACTTACTGAAAAGTAACATGACTGTGTGAACACCCTGTTACTAGTCATTGAAAGTTTCTGATGGATGGCCCCAGCACTCACCTTTGATCTCTTTCAGTTCCACGCCTTCTGACACATTTTTCTGTTTGCCCATCCATACTGCATCTGCCCCAAGGCAGACATGTTGCTATGGCCAACACGGCCAGCAGTGACATATTCTCCCTCGAGCCTGGCCACAGCCCCTGGTAACCGTCAGTCTCTCAGATATGACAGACAAGAGTGGAAAGCAAAATCTGTGGGGGGAAAAATATATGAAATCAGGTCCCAGCTCTCACTCTCATTATTTCAGGATGATCTCATGTTTTGTGAGCATTGTGTGGGGAATCTCACATGATCCCGAGACAGAGAGGGCTTTACCAGGAAAAGAACTGACTTTCCTGACAGACACATGGGCCTGGCTCATGGTGCCTCTAGGCAGTCAGCAGTGAGAGACAAATTTCAGTTGCATTTCCCAAATTCACACTGAACATCAAGATTACAGAAAAGGTTCATTCCCTTTCAACAACGGCAACATAACCAGAGCCACTTCATTATCAGGAGTTCATAAAACTAGATGACCCCAAGTCCATTTTGCTAAGCCAAGAACAAAACCATCTGAGTCACAAGAAAATTCGGCTCTCCCACATCTCTTGATCTCTGCATTGTCATTGAAGACTTTTCAAATTTTGTGTTGAAATCCACCCCCCGCCCTGCCACACACACACACACACACACACACACACACACACACACAGGTCACCTGCCCAATCATTTCTTGAGCTCACTTTATAGTTAATAAATCAAAGCGCAATATTCTTGCTTTCGTTTTTAAGCATTTGTTGAATCTCATGGGATTTGCCATGTTTATTGTCAAACAATTGATCTTTTCTTCCTGCATCCCTCTAAGATTTCCATGCAGCCAATGTGGCTTTCATGTTTCTAACAGAAACAGCAAACAAGAACACAAGAGAGAAATATTTGTATCTTGCTGAAATGTGGAGTGTCCAGGGTTATCGCTAGAAGGCACTGGAGACATGACCACAGCGGAAAGAGAATCTCGGGAACTGTTTGGAAAACAAATCACATGAAGGGTGTTTATTTGGGTTTCTAAAATTCCCCTTTCTCTGCCTTTATTTGCATTGCATTAATAACATTTTGTCCTGCATAGTTTACTGATTTGACTTTTGCAAGCAGCCAGACAGTAAAAATGATCCTAAACAAGCTCTTGGTTGATGTGAAGCTCCATACTTATTGAATTACAGAACTTTAAATAAAAACTGCCCTTTCAATGTATTATTTCAGAAACACCGAAGTCCATTTCCCATGGAGAAGCATATAACTTACTCCTGCTTCTTAGAAGGAGGTCAGGTTTGTTCCCTATAATCTAAGAAGGTGGACTATTTCCAAGAGCAGGAGTTGAATTAGTGTGTTTTAATTTCTCAACTAGGCCAAGTTCAATAGGCTTTAGCCTTGATTCTTTCCAATTTGTGTTAACTAAGTTCTAATGAAACAGGGTTCATTTTAATGAAGTCAGAAACCAGGTCTTGCCTTCTCTACCTAGACTTTCAACATTGCAGAATTCTTTCTTAATTAAGATGGAGAATTCCCTTTTGCTTCCACAACCAAAGTTTTCCATTTATTCCACTTAGAATGCCAGTTGGCTTCCACCCCTTGCTACCAGGAGCCTCTGACACAGCTGGATGATCTATGAACTTCTTTGGGATTAAAAAGGTGCCATATCCTGGGGAAATATTCCTAATGACTTGGTTTCCTATTTATTCTCACCAATGATCAATCTTTTCTAAGCAATAACAAGCAAGTGAGCAGAAGAGGCAGGAAACAATGCGCTTTGTTGTTTTCAGAGAGTTCTCTCTCCCTAAGCCCAGAGCCTGAACTCAACAAAGCCTGACACCGGCAGACTTTAGCCTTGGAGTCCAAGGGCAGCTTGAAGATAGAGGAGAGAGAGGCCCTTGGCTGTTCTCATGGCTGTAAAGGTTGTGTGAAGGCACAAGGGGAATAGTGTCCGGAAGAGAAGTACAAGGCACCAGAGCTGGAAACAAGGCTCAGTCCTAGCTCCTGCCCTTCCCACTGACCAATTATGAGACTTTCCAAGCTCTTTAATCCTCTTAGCCTTGGTTTTCTCAGCTGTGAAGAGGGAGAGTGTGACTAGGGCTTTTCAAACTATGGTGAAGGAGCAAGATTTTTCCTTTCTTCTCCTTTCAATCTGTTGGGAACTGATCTTTTGTGAAATACAGAAATGAATACTGTGGCTAATAAGACCATGTTACAGATTTGAAAGTTGCTAAAAGAGTAGATTTTAAAAGTTTTCATCATAAGAAATTATGATCAAGAAAAGTTCTCACACAAAAGAAATTGTAACTATGTGGCGATGTATGTTAACTAGACATTCTGGTGATCATTTCACAATGTATACATATAGTAAGTCATTACTTTGCACACTTGAAACGAATATGATGTTATTTGTTAATCATATCTCAATTAAAAAATAGACATTAGCAATTTTAAAAGGGACTTGATATATTTGAAATGGCTACCATATTTGAGATGCAGCATTATATAATTATTGATCTAACTTTGTCTTTAGCAGGCTTAAGTCTCATGCAATATTAAACATGCAGTAGGCACTTAATTAATGAGCGGGGGTTGGGGGGAGAATTGCCAGAAAGATGTGGATGTTTGGACGTAGCTGCAATGTCAAGTTGCTATGAAAGTTCCTAAATGCTTGTCCTCTGCCATGTTCATCTCCTTGGGAACAGGGAGCCGGTGGCAGTCCACAGCCACACTCTGAGGAGCACTGGACTGAATGACAGGCTAGGTCCCTCCCAGCTCCTGCCCCGCATCTCTGCTTAAGGTGCCCAAGAACCCAAATGCTGAGCTTGATGACAAGATCAAAACCATGCTTCTGGAGGAACAAAGACCAAAAGAACCACTTGAACAACGAATACTATTTCTTTCTCTATATCCTCCTCACCTTGCCTATCTCCCTGAACAGTGATCTGGAATCCTGGCTCCACCGTTTAGTATCAGGTGGCTAAAAGCAAGTGGCTTAACCTCTCTGTGTCTCAGTTTTCTCACCTCTAAAATGAGAATGATAAGATTTTCTTCATAGAGGTGTTTTTGGCAACTGTTTATTTTGGTGCCATTTCAAACCTACAGAACAGTTGCCAGGATTGTACAGATTATTTATTCAGATCACTCAGATCACTTATTCAGATTACTCCTTTGTAATATTGTCCCCATTTGGTTTGTCATTCTCTCTCTTTCCAGCTCTATTATTGTCTTTCTGAAGTTTTTGAGAGTAACAAGCAGCCATCATGCTCCTAAGAATCATTTGGGGGATTAGAGGAATTAATATATGTGAAATACTCAAGATAGTGCCTGGCACACATCATAAGCTCTCATAAAAGATTAGCTGGCACTCATGCTTGATTTTCAAAGGCCTTTCCCGATGTTCAACAGGGACCTCAGATTCTATTGAATTGGTGGCCACCCCATGTGAAATCTCTAACATGCTGGGAGTCCATTACTGAGGCTGCCCTTCTTAAAGATTTATGCCAAATTCATTTATTTTCAAATGTGCTGGATTTGACTGACCTAAAAAAAAATATTTTCTATGCCATATGTAGCTGGCCTTGACTGGTATTGAGTGTATCTGCTCTAAATTACCGTGTGTTATTAAATCCAAAGGACTCTGGGTTTTTCTCTCCCCCGCCTCCTCTCCCCCCCCCCCCCTTTTTTTTAACAAAACTCCTGTACCGCTGTTAACATAGTGTTAAACTAATCAGTGGTAACTAAAACCAAACCTTCACTCTTTGTGTTCTTTAGGAAAGTGATAGGAAGAGTGATTTCTAGGAAATTCAAATATGACCCTTAGAACAAAATTTCCCCAAGCAGCTCAAATGCCTCCTATTTTTGTTCCAAAATGTCCATGCTTCTGATACAGAAACAACATCTTGATGAACATAACGCCTTGTCTACCCCTGGTGTTGGTTTAGCTTTAAGCTGAACCAGGACTTTACTTTCTCACGTTCACCCTGGGTTCCTTTGCTTCCTGATTTCTTGCCTCACCCAGACCCTGCTGTGCTGAATTGAATTAAATGTGGAAAAAATACTGATTCAGCTTCATCTCCATGTACCCAGATTCAGCTGCAGAAAAGAACAGAAAGACTGTTCAGTTGACAGTAATTTTAAAAATCATTCCACGTGAGTCATATACCAGAAAGAAATCAAATCACAGAGGCATCTGGTGTCCAGAAAGACCCACTCTTTTCTATGGCCAGAGTCTACAAGGTTGGGTGACTTGCCCAGGTGACTCATTGTTCTTCATAGACCATTAGAAGGAGGCCCATATGTCTCCCAGGCCCTTTGGCTCAAGATTACCATGTGACCAAAACAAACCCTATTATTGCCTTAGCAGCAGTCTTATGACTTCTGTGCCAGATAATGCCTCGGGGAGGAAAAGGGAAGAAAGTAGATGCCTCTTCCATCCCAGAACGAATTACGTATGTTCAACAAGAGCCAACTTAGCCTCACATCACTCTCCCTGGGGAGCCTGTGAATGTGGGGTCCCTACATATATTCACAGCCCATGCCAAATGCTCTGTTCCCTGGAAAGCCTATAGTCTATACCACACAGTTTGGTATTTGGTCAAAATTTTTTGCTCAACACGTGTGCCTTGTTCGTTGGGCTGACTGTCAAGAGTCAAGGTCATGTGTGCCCTTCAGAGCAACCTCCCAGTGTGCTGGGTATACAGTAGGTGTGAATTTATTTCTCTGATGACCTGATATAAAAAAGAAAATAGGGAAAGCAGTCATTGCAGCTGTCAAATCATTGGCTCCATCCCCACTGGCAGTCCCGGCTAGTAGCAGACAAGCCTGCTCTTGGCACAGCAAGGGTTAGTTCCCTTCTAAAGAGAAGCCAGCATTTCTGTGGCTGTCAGAGCAGCTCCCACTCAAGCCACCTCACCTGCACATTCCTCTACTGGCATGCCCCTCTTGCAAAGGATTCAAGGAGCTTTGCAAGAGGAGGGGATGCACTGATGCTCACCTGGTTCACTTAAAACTCTAAGGAACGGTTCCTCCAAAAGTTACACACAGAGATACCATATACACAGCAATTTCTGTCCCAGTTACATACCCAAGAGAATTGAAAACATATGTCCACACAAAAAACTTGTACATGGATATTCATAGTAGCATTATTTATAAGTCAAGGGGTAGAAACAGTTCACATGTCCATCAACCAAAGAATGTAGTATGGTCATAAAATGGAATATTATTTGGCTATAAAAAGAATGAAGTATTGATATATGCTACAACATGGACAGACCTAAAAAATATTATACTAAGTAAAGTAGTCCAGGTACAAAACAGCACTTCTGATATGATTCCATCTACATGAAATGTCCAGAATAAGCAAATCCATAGCGGCAAAGACTAGATTAGTGGATGCCAGAAGCTGGGCAGAAAGGGGAATAGGGAGTGAGTGTTAATAAGTACAACATTTTCTTTCGGGGTGATGAAAATATTCTGCAACCAGAGAGTAGCGATGGTTACACATATCTGTGAACATACTAGAAACCGCTGAATTGTACAGTATTTTTGTTTTTGTTGTTTTAAAATATTTTTATTGATTTCAGAGAGGAAGGGAGAGGGAGAGATAGAAATATCAGTGATGAGAGAGAATCTTTGATCGGCTGCCTCTTGCACACCCCCTACTGGGGATTGAGCCTGCAACCCAGGCATGTGCCCTTGACTGGAATCGAACCCGGGACCCTTCAGTCTGCACGCTGACGCTCTATCCACTGAGCCCAACCAGCTAGGACTGAATTGTACAGTTATAATGGATGAAGTTTATGGTATGTAAATTATGTATCAATGTAAAATTCTGATTAAGGAATAAACTAGGACATACTTTTTTTTTTTTTAATTGTGAGTCCAAATGAATCCCAGATTCCAGACTGGCCTGTTGATTTTACTGTTGCCACAGTTGAACCTGTCTCCCTTTTTATATCACTCAAATTCGGCGCTGCAAACATAGGCTTTTCTAAAGTATGTTGCATGTCCTGACGCCCTACCCCATGTCCAGATCAGGATGGTCACCCCGGCTGTTGGGCCTCATCTCAAGTGGGTTCTGATCGGTTCCCACCTCTTAAGACAGTGGGAGCCTCGAGGCTCTGGCTCTTCCATTCGCACATGGCCAGTGACTGTTTCTGTCGAAAATAATCATCTGTCTTTCATTGCAGTGCAGATGATACCCAAATGTTACCCTCGTTCATCACTGTCAGGCTAATTGTTTATAAAACATCCGGAACTAGTTGTCACAGAACATCAGCAAACCCAGTCCAAACACAACAGACCCCTGTGGTGGGATCCAGCCTCCGGGTGCGAGGGGAGCCTGCTGACATTGCCTTCACAGACACCTCTCCTGATCCAAGACTGTCTGAAACCGAGGGCCGCGGCTGCCGCCCTGGGGCCGCGGAACGGCTCTCGAGGAACTTCATTTTCCTGCCACTACAGAGTGTTTTTGATCATTTGAAAACTGCTTCCAGTCTTCAGAGACTCCAGGATTTGGGCGTTAAGTTTCTGCCGTGGGTTCAACGGGTAAGATGGGTGATGCAGGGGTTTTCCTACCTTTGCTGCCACACCTGATCCTAGAAACACAGACTGGAGTGGAGCTGGGACTCTGTGAGCCCTTTCACACAGATTGCCTTTCAGCCCCAGCCTCCCCGGGATGGGGGCAGAGCAGATGGTGTCATTGCTAGTTCTCATCTGGGGACACGCACTCCATGGCGGTGGAGTTGTCGACGGCAGAGTGCACACCTGTGCATTCTCACTCAGGGCTTAGCGCCGGGCAGGAGACGTGTCTTTCTGAGCACCCTGACCCCCCAGCACGTCTCTGCCCTCTCTGTTCAGTCTCCCTCAGCCACAGTCTCTATCATTTTTTTCCCTTCAAACCCTTCTGCTATTTGTCATTTCAAGCCTTCTCTTTCGCTTAGTCCCGGAGCCAACCATTCATTCATAAAAACTGGTTCGCTTCTGCTAAGTCCCAAACACGGTTCCAGGCAGATGCTGAGAAATATGTCTCCCGCCCCTTATTCAGATGCTCAGAGCCTCATGGTTTCCCATCTCCACTGACTTCTGACTCTGAGCTGCAGGTCCCTGCACCTCCAGGTTTTGTGGAACTTTTAGATTTGTCTTCTGCCTTTTTTCTACCCCACAGTTGACTCCCTTTGACTTATCTTCTCAGGGATCTAAAGCTATTGATCCCTTCGGGTAGACCAAGGAGCCTTTATTGAAGTAGCTACAGAGATATAGCACACATAAACATATATGACATGCATAACATGCACATGTGTCCACTACAGTGGGGGAGGGACACAGAGCAGATGTGCAGAGCCTCAGTCCCCTTATTCTGCCTAGGTTCGGTCACTTACAGAGCTACTACTTTCTAACACGGTCACAGGAGCTGGGCTGAGCAGGATGCTGACAGTAACTGTTGCTCCGATTAGAAAATCCATATCCATTGGTCAGTATCTTTCCAAAGCCAGTCATTTTCAATTAAAGCTGCCCACTTTAAAGAGAGATGCCTGCGCTCAGCCAGCATGGCTCAGCGGGTGAGCATTGACCTAAGAACCAGGAGGTTGAGGTTCGATTCCCGGTCAGGGCACATTTTATTGTGAACTTAAAAGATGTGACATATGTGGCAGAATTTCTAAGTATGCTATTGGTCTATTGAGTGTGAGAGAGGTCTGTGAAGAAGACCAAGGAGGAGGGGAGGGGTAGAAGGAGGGAAAGGAAGAGGAACAGAAAAAAAAGATGAGGAGTTCTGAAAGAGGAAGTGGGGAAGAAGGAAAAAAAGAGAAGGATGGAAAACATTGCCTTATTACAATAGGTAGCATGACTCTTCCCTAGCAACAACTCACAGAAAAGGCCTAATGGCACAATTCATTGGCCACCTCTCAGTCCAAAGTCTACTTGACCCCCCCACCCCCACTCCTGGATATCTCGTTCCTCTGTTTCTATGACATCTCCAGTCCTGACCTGCCTCCAGATTCTCTCTTCTTTGTGGAGTCCATAGGCCTTATACTTACTCCTCCAGGTTCTCTCCCTCATTTACCCTTGGCTTCAACCAACTGTGAGAAGAAGGTGATGATTTCAAAGCTCGTGTCTTCAGCTTAGATCTCTGCTCTGTAATTCCCATATCTTGCAGCCTTTTTAGCATCTTAACTTGCATGTCTCAGGCACTTGGAACTCAACATACCTAGCATCAAACTCATCATTTACACCACCCCAATTCTTGTTCTTCTTGTGTAATTTATAATTAAGATTGGTACCACCAGCCACTATATTGATCAAATCAGAATCTGGGATCTCCCTCCCTCCCTGCCTTCTCCATACACCCAATTCCTGCTAATTTCACTGCCCATATTTCTCTTGGATCCTTCCAACTGTCATTCCCTCCCCTGAGTTCCTGCACCCCCACCTACTTGACCAGCACGCCCACTCTTGGCCTCTCCAATCCCTTCTCCATGTGGCAGCTGTGATCTTTCCATAACACAAATCAAATTGTGTGTGTGTCTCACTTACAGCATTTCAATGTCTCCCCGTTGCATGTTGTATAATGTCTAATTTCTCTAATACCATCTAAAAGGACCCTGTCTCCTGGCCCTTGCTTATCTGCAGCTCTTTATGCTCTCTGTGTTCCAACAACTGCTTTCAGTTGCTCAAATGTACCATGTTGTTGTTTTTTTGTGTTCCAGCCCCTGCCAAGAGAGGTTCTGTAAAAACTGTATTGGATAAACAAATGCTTGAATATGAAAGACAGCTCTAGTTGCTGGTGATTCTGATTTAAAAACAAACAAAAAAACTCTGCAGTTTACTGTTTGGCTTTTGCCCAGGATTATATAAATTAATATTATGCAAACGAAGAGCAACAGTGTCTTCATAAATATGGTTTCTGTCGTTTCTGGAACAGCAGACTACCTTAATTCTTTTAGCACAATTTAATTTTGTCTCTTGCATTTATTAAACTGCATTTATTATACAGAGGGTTTTATGGTCCCTTAAATGTATGCTTGTTGTTCTCTCTGCAAATTGTATTTTCTCTTCTTCCTAGAACTATTTCTCTATTAGAAACCAATTATTATTTTTCCAGGAATGGCAGCATGAGGCTCCATTATTTGTTTGTAGTAGAGTGATCCTGGAGATTTTGCATTTATTTATGTTTCCCAAGATCTCTGTTCCACGATAAGGCAGCATTCTGATTTCCACCAAACTCAGACTTTGGCCTGTGGTCCAACTAATGGGTGTGCACACATTGTTTCAATCAGTTAACAATGTGTAGTGTCCAACCCTGGCCTCCTGGCTGGTTGGTAAACTTCAAAGTGCCTGCAGAAGCGCACATCTATTTTATCACAGGAGTTAGTTTTCTCCTTTTGAAATGCATTATTTACCTCTGATACATACAGCAAACTGCCAAGACTATACCTTCTTTTTTCTTATTTTAGGCTTCTTTCATTGGGAAGACAATCATATATGGTAGTATCAGGGTACTTCAAATGGAAATGGCTCCAGCTAATTGAAACAGAACAATATTTTTAAGGATACTGGGCAGCTTAAAATTTACCAGGAAGTTTGGAAGACTGAGTAAATTTGCACCATTTCTCCATGGGTGCAGCATATCTTTTGATTTACAGTTTTTGTGTGGAGGAGGAGTTCTAGAGGTGTTTCATTGCCCCTTCCTACCACAGCGGCTCTTACCCAGAGGTTGGGGTTCTGATGGGGGGATTCTTCCAGATGCTGATGCATCTATTTCAATTATACCCTGACAAACTGGAGCACACACTGCCTCCCTCCCCTGGGCCTGCTATGGAGTGCACATGACTAAATATTTATTACATGGCCAAATAAATCTCTACCCCTTGATTAGGAGGCTGCAATGGCATTCTAGGTCCCTAAGAATCACCAGTTAACCCAGGGTCAGAATATTGGGGATCCTGATATCAACATTGAAACCAAGGAACCATTTCAAATGCAATGTCTTTCATCTGTGTCACCAGCCAACAGAGAGCAACCATCAAGGGGACTAAGACGGAATAGTCAGAAAGCCAGGAGAAAACTCCAGGACACTAGTCTTTTTTCACTGCCTTTAGCCCCAGCTAGGCCACATTAGCTACCTTTAACCCCCACCACTACCCCCACTGCTTTCAGAGGTGCTGGGACTGCCTTCAGCACTTTGGTAAAGGGCATGTCTTGCAGGCCACCTCTAGAGCCATTGCTGGGGCCAAGGGTGGGGTGGGGGTGCAGAACAAGTTTCTGTGACCTGTAATCTCTTTACTCTCTAGTCTCTGAGTCTCTTCATCTACATTCAACCAAACATTTTTTGTCTTCTCAAATACAAGTAGTTTGGGTCACCAATACACCTGGGCAGGTAGAAAACCAAATTTATTCCCAGATGCACTGCAGCCTACAGATAACTCTCATCTCAATGTCGGTTCCAGCCAGTGTCCACTGTTTCAAGCAACGGAAACAGACTCTCATTGACTGAAGAAGATTGAGAAGTTGTTAAAAGAGTATTAAGTGACTCATAGAATTTCCAAGGTAGCTGGAAAGGCAGATTCTGAGACTGCATAATCTCAGGGGCCCAAGGCTGTCAAATCGGGTCACAAAACTAACTCCGTCACCACTATTCTACCCTAGGTGCTTACCCAGGACACTCCTACCCCAGCCATGGCCACCATGAGGATTCCATCGTACAGCAGCCAGTGCCATCACCAGACAGGATTCCTGCAGATCTCGCTGCCTTGAGACACCAGTCTCCAATGGAAAGTCTAGAGCAGTGTGTCACATACCTGTGTCCCAGCTTCAAAGGAAACTGGGGAAACGAGTAACTGCTGTAGTGGGAAAACAGCTAGAAGATAGCATAGGTAGGAAATTCCTCAAATATACTAGGTGTACTGGTTAATAATTTTTTTTCAATAGCTAGAGTTACACATATGTTGATACTAGTAGCCCTGCGCACGAATCCATGCACCAGTAGCTCGCTGCCACCCTCCAGTAGCTATCTGCCCACTGCCCGGCCCTCCTGTAGCTCCCCCCACCACCCCTCATAGTTTGCTGCCCTGCCCCCTCATGTAGCTCTCCACCACCTGCTTGTAGCCAGTAGCTCACTGCTGCCCTCCTGTAGCTCTCTACCCGCTGCCCCACACTCCTGTAGCTCCCTCCCCTTTATAGCTTGCTGCCCTGCCTCCTCCTGTAGTTCTCTGCCACCCACTTGTAGCTGGCTGCCCCACCCTCCTGCTGATCTGTGATCCAGTCATTACGCAGATCTCGCCTGGGAAGTATTAACCCACCCACTGTATTCACCAGACCTTGCTCCTTCAGATTACTATTTGTTCCGATCGATGGCACACGCACTTTCTGAGCAGCACTTCAAAACGTACGAAGAAGTAGAAAATTGGGTCTCTGAATGGTTTGCCTCAAAACAAGCAAAGTTCTATTGGGATGGTACCCACAAATTACCTGAAAGATGGGGGAAATGTGTAGCTAGCGATGGACATTACTTTGAATAAAGCACTTTTGATGTTTCTCTTGAAATTATCATGTTTTCTTTGATTATAAAATCCGCATTATTAACCGGTACACCTAGTAGGAATCAGGTTTCAGATGCTGGGCAGGAAGACAATATTGACTAATGCCTACTGCGAAGCGTTTCCAGATTAAAGCTTCATCAAAATATTTTGAGATGGGCATGCCCACAACACTTGTGATTTGATCTCACTAATTTCTTCTAACTGGCTCACTGACAAGATACAAGGTGATACTCCACTGATACCATAACTCATCAAATCTAACACGCCGTCAAACGTGAGTCATGCCATTATCTTATGTACCACTAAGGAAAGGCTGCCAAGAAGTTTATGCCTTGTTAAAGCACAGTTTTCAAAAGCTTAAAGAACACTCTCATGCAAATTTAAAATAAACACGTTAAAGATTTTAACTCACTAATTATTGAGGAAACCAGTAAGACGTTATAACCAATCCAAAGAGAAAGGCTAGTTATCTAGAGGCAACTTAATAGTTTACTGGGTTATATTTTTTCAGAAAAAAACTAGTTAATGTCACACAGGTTATAGGCATAATCACTGGGTTTCTCTGTTCTACTGGAATTATTTGCATTTGCATTTCTACTGGACATAAATCCACAAGCTAACCTCTGCCCCTACAGAGTTGTAAAACAGCAAAGCAACAGAAAATCAAACCCAGCACAGCACTGAAAGGACACCTGGTAATCTCTGTTGTCTATTTCCAAGTTATGGATAATATTTTTGACAGTCTCAATGTTTTCATATCACTTAGAGCACTTCTGGAGTTATTTAGAATAGTTTTATCATATATCAGTCTTGTGCATACATAAAAAAGGAATATGCTACCTAAATAAATTAAAGAATTTTGAAATGGCCATCCCAAAGTCATTTATCTTCTCATTGAAATTATACCTTTATTCTGCTAAATCCTCATAATACGAAAGTCTGTTTTGGACCCCTATTCTCTTTCATAACCCACCATCTATTTCCATAACAAGACCACAAGTTTTATAATCTATTTTAAAATAATGATGACATATTATCACTCATTAATGGACAAAAGGTAAAAGGTTGGTATTATGATGTTGTCTGGGCCAGAGCTTCTCATCCATGGTTGTGCTAGGAACAGAGTGCAGGTGCTGTGATATTTCTCCCTTCACTCTTTGGGTGATGAGGGGATGCCTGAGGCCCATGGAGCTCCCAGACAGTTGCATCCCAATGCAAAAGCATCGTGTTTACATCAGGGTGTGGTACAAATAGCACTTCATATGCATGTTACCTTGTGATAAAGTCTAGATAGGACTGGTTTAGGGTTTGAGAAAATAAGACACAGTCGGTGCAGTTTCCTTGAAGAACAATTTAGTAGAGTCTCTAAAATTTAAAATGGTCATGACCTTTGTATCAGAAGTTTCCCTTTGGGCATCTACACTACAGAAATACATACACATGTTCAGAGGAAAAAATAAAGATATAAAAATGTATGTTCATCCCGGCAGGTATGGCTCAGTGGTTGAGTGTTGACCTATGAACCAGGAGGTCACAGTATGATTCCTGATTAGGGCACATGCCCGGGTTGACAGCTCGATCCCCAATGGGGGGTGTGCAGGAGGCAGCCAATCAATGAGAAATTCTTCTCTCTCTTCCTCTCCCTTCCTCTCTAAAATTAATAAAATATATATTTTTTAAAGTGTATGTTTATTATAGAATAGTTTTAGAATGTGAAATACTAGAAACAACCTAGATGGCAAAAAAATAAAGCAATGGTTAAAAAAATTGTATTGTGTAAATATCAAGGAATACTATGTAAGAAATGAAGAAGGGAGAAAGGAAGATGCATTGAATGAATGTATTTTTATAATACTACTGCAATAAATTGTTTAACAAAATGTATAACATGATTCTATTTAAGACTATATGTGTGTGTGTGTGTATGTGTACATATATATATACACATACACACACATACACACACACATTTGTGTGTGTTGTATATATGCATAAATATATGGACAAATAAAGACAGACTCCAAAATCTTAAAAGATTATGTTAAATTTCTGGCCAAAATAACTCTGTAAGCTACCAACTCCACATAGCATTAATAAATATTTCTAATGCACTAAAAAGACATAGCTGTGCTCAAAAACAGGATAAACATTCCTGTGGTCCAGAAAAGGAACAGAAGTACACAGAGGTGAGAAAACTCAGACTTGCTGGGCTCCCCAACAGGAAATCGCAGAGGCTGCCAGGAATTCAAGTCAGGCAGGGTGAGGGGACTGTGGAAGGGAAAGGAGCCAGGGTCACTGTGTGAAATGGGAAGGAATGAAAGACTCCGCTGGTAATGCAAAGAGAGCAAAATAGATCTGCAACTCTGCTCAGAACTCCCCCAGCTCCCAACTGCTGTCCAGCTGGCCGGAGCAATATAGTTAGGCCGGCAGAGCAGGCTAGAGAGCAAGAGACCTCGAGATGTCCTTCTGGGTCACTTTTGAACAAGGTCTCCACAGAAGGAATGAGTGTACGGTAGGCATTAAGCATGAAGCGCTTGTTAGCTCCTCCCTGCGCTGCTCGTTTGGATGGATTGGAAATGCCAGCAGAAGACAGCCACTCTTTGCCCTGCACTGTCATCCTGACTGGAAGTTGGAAGGCGCTCACCTACCTTCACAGAGCTGAGCGATTCGTTTCCTAAGTACTGGTGTGATATTCTGCTCTTTACTTGGCCAAATCTTGCCAAAAGGATTTCAGGGTGCCATACTTCTCTAAATCACTAAAAATTATATACATTTTCTTACAGAGCTTCTCTACTACTTCTTAAAAGGGGGGAGGGGAGGACTTGAGAAACTTCAGCATTGAGGTTTAGACATCCTCCAAAGGAAAAAGAGACAAGATATATTTGTATGCATTTACACATGAAGGGGTTGCATCATAAAAGTGTGTTAAATATATACATTTCAGGTTTTTTCCCTAAGTTGATAAACAAGAGGTCAAAGCAGGTTATAAAATAAAATTATTTAATCTGAGTTGGAAAATCTACATGGAAGCCATGCACGTTTGAGATGGAGAGATCTACCTAAATATGCGGGTTTTCAAAGTCGAACTAGAAATATGCTCCACATAAAAGTTGAAGAAATTGATTTATAGTAAATAATCAGAAAAATATCAGAACTTTCTAGCAAATAGTTCTGGTAATTGCTTTGTAGATAAGAGCTATAAATCATATATATCTTAGTGAATAAGATTTAAATCATTTTGTCATCATTCAAACATATACCAATGAGGAAGAAAAAAAACAGCCTTAAACTAAACTATTATTATTCTCTGTAAGAATGAGAAATGGTATCCATTATCTGTGGGTTTTTTAATTGAAAAAGTAATGTATTCAAAAGTCAGAACTCATAGAGCTCATAAAAAACATTTCCAAAAGTTATCATCTATAAAGACTAGTAAAGGTTTGGTGAGCCACGATCAAAATGATTAAGAGATCTAAAGAGTTTACTAATAAGTAATGTACCAAATGATCAAATACATTTAGTGTGCTTCAAAATAGCTGAGGCTACTCTACAGCATTCATTCATGAAGAAATAAATTCTGGCCATTCAATTATGATAATCCCAATGAACAAACAAAACAGGTGGCATATAAAAAATGGGGGTCAGGGTTCTCTGGGGAGCACAGATTTTTAAAATTATATATTTAATTAACACATGGGTAGTACTGACTCTCTGGGCCCTTCACAAATATTGATTCATTCAATCTTCATAATAACTTGGTAATATAAAATGCGATTTTCTTTTCACAAATGAGAAAACCAAGGTTAAATAATTTGCATAAGGTCACAGCAAAAGGCAGCCACAAATCTCCAAGAAATATGAAGTAGCTGAGATTTATAGAAAATGTTTAAGTCAACAAACTGTATTTCGAGTAAAAAGAACACAATGGATTTTAAATCTATTGGAGAACATGCTTTAATCTAAACAGATTACATGGAAAAACAACTACCTCATTCTAGTGTGGCTTGATCTTTTCCATCAAGAATAATCTTCCATCTGAAAAGGACAGAACAAGCATCGTTAGTAGGGAATTAAAGACCTAGATGTAAGGTAAGTTTGAAGGAAAGCACCTAATCATGCGAAATGAGTTTAGGTCTCACCACCCAAATTCATTACATTTCAGTGAGCTGAAATAAAATGCAGGTATGATTATGATAACATTTGAGAAATGATGAAAAGATCTGAAGAATAAAACTGGACATGAGCAGGTTTCCTGATTTTCAGAAACCAGGAAAAAGGACTGTATTACTGCGTGCATCCCTAGCAAATATTAGGAGGGATTAGTAAGTAGAGTTTATGAGCACTTGCAAAGCATGCCGTGATTGCCGGAAGTCAGCGAGAGTTTACTAAGAAAAAGACATGACAAACTAACCTCATTGCTTCCTGTTAGAATCTGGCAAACAAGTAGCCGGTCTTGTGCATCTGTGATTCCTAATTGTGTCTCTTGATAGGATAGGAAGTGGCTGGGGGCGAAAAATGTGATGTGTTCTGTGGTGTGCCATCAGCAAACAGCACGGAGATTTACCCATCTGCATTCGTGATGGGATTCCTAGACCAGGATTTCTAAACTGGGTCAGATTGCTTGGACTTTTCCTCCCACACATGCAACTCTCCAAATAGCCAAACTTGAAATGGCTGTCAACAAAAGGACACGTCGAGGCTCAGTGGATGAGTTGGATGAGTAGGGGAACAAAAGAGGATAGGTGGTGTAGTCAGCACATGTCAGGCTATCGGCTCCAGATAAATACGGTCCCAGAAATTGTAGGTCAACTGAAAGGGTGATATTCTGTAAAACTAGAGCTAATAGAATCAACTGAAAAATAAGTGACAGCAGTCAACTGCGGAAGAACTCCATTTAAATGGCTGCAAATGTGTTTCTCAAAAATCAAAGGAGATTTCCAAACCTGATTAAGAGGCCAAAACATCTCAGGCACAATCAAGGTTACCTGCTGATATCACTAATGGAAAGGAAGAGGTAATCAAATTAAATTTATTACCATCTGACTGAGGAAATGATGAGTTAACAGTTGGGTGGTACGCCACATGGCATTGAGAGAAAACAGAGCCAAATAAGAATTTGGCTGGGTTTATCCAACACGGTCCAAAATATAGTAATATTATCCCTGGAACTGATGGCAACTTTTGTTAATATTTTGATGACCCTCCCTCTTTTTTTGTAAAGCATATGTAAGAAATTACATGCTTTCATCATTTTAAAATACACATCTTTAGCATTATAAAATACACATCTTTTCATAATATCAAACACAATCTTAATGGCATTGCAGTATCCCTTAATAAGGAGGTGCCATAATTTACTTTAACTATTGCCTTATCTCTCGCTCTTTTTTTTTTAACTATGATTTTCAATATTCTGCAAAAATGTGAAACCTTTGCTCTGCTTTGCATATTATTTCCTCAGGGGAGATTCTGGAAATAGAATGACAGGGCCAAAGAATATTGACATTTTAAACTTTTTACACATATTACTAGATTGCTTTTCTCTGTTCTCTCATCAGTATGATTAGTCTTTAAACAAATTAAATCTTTGATAATTTAGAAGGTGAAATTACATCTCATTTTAATTCACATTTCTTAATGAAGCTGGACATTTTTCCATTTGCTTATTTGCCTTTTGAATTTCCTCTTTTGTGACTTACATGCTCATACCCTCTGTCTCTTTAGTTTTAGGAATTTTTCTTATGAATTTGAATGAGCTCTATTTGAAATTAAGAATCTCTGTCATATACAATGCCAATTATTTTTACCAGTTTTTCCTTTTATTGCATTTGTTTTCTTGATGTTTTACATTTCTACATAATCAAAATATTTTTCTTTCTCTCTATTATTTCTTCTCTCTCTTTTTAATTTAAGGTCTTCCTAATCCTTATATTTTAAATATTCTTTTTATATTAATCTAGGTTTCTTATGGTCTATTAATAATACTTTATTCATCAATTTAGGCTATAGTTTGAAACATAGTATGAAATGTGGATCTGACTGTTTTTTCCACTTCCTATATTGCTAATCAGGTATGTGCAACTAAAATTCACTGAATAAATCCCTCTCACTGTTCTGATTTATGATGCTTCCTTTAAAATAAATTCTTTTATACAACATCATCTATTTGGGGACTGCCTATTATTTTTCATCAATCTATTTTATATTAGTATTTCAGTTTTAATTAATATAAAATTGTAATAAAATATAAGTGGGGCTACAAGCTCTCCATTTTCAAAAGTTTTGCTTATTTTCTCTAGTTTGTGTTTTTTTCCAGTTTGTTCTTTTAATTAACTTTTAAAATAACTTTTTCAGATTCAAAAAAGCCCAATAGAATTTTAATTGGAATCCGTTTCATAAGAGTCAGCATCAAAACCAGGAATAGTACATATTGAAAAAGCAATGGTACTCAATGTTTTTCTGAAATCATCAAATTACCTTGGTTTTGAGTCTTTGCCCAATAAATCTTTTGATTGCAAGTTTTGTAAAATGTCTTGATGTTGGTAAGATGATGCCCTAAAAAGTAAACATGTGTTCTACCTAAAAACATATGTTGCCTATTAATATAAATCCATAAACACTCTAGCTAATGCATCAAAATATTGTCTTTTTACAAGATAACAAAGAAGAATCACAAAATACTGTGCTTTTTTAAAAAATAATTTTTATTGATTTCAAAGAGGAAGGGAGAGGGAGAGAGAGATAGAAACATTAATGATGAGAGAGAATCACTGATTGGTTGCCTCCTGCATGCCCCACATTGGGGATCCAACCCACAACCCGGGCATGTGCCCTTGATCAGAATCGAACCCAGGACCCTTTAGTCTGCAGGCTGATGTCCTAACCTCTAAGCCAAACCAGCTGGGGCATAAATATTGTGCTTTTTAAGTGAAAAGCTAAAATGCTGAGAATCAGAACCTAGATCAGTGTTGAGCCCGCCAGTATTTTGAATCTTTATAAGTTTTAACTAAAATGGTTAGCTATTTTGTATCTTTCTCTTGAGTAAAATAAGCCCCCAAATTGAAAGGAATATTGAAAGTCAACTCATGAATTACTATTGTTGAAGTCCCTAGGCAACATCCCTACCAAGCAGTAGTCAAATTAAGCTTAAATATTTTCAATAAAAGGGAGTTCACTGCCTCCTGAGATCGTCAATTTTGCCTTTAGAAAGCTCTGGGTTTTAGAAATTCATAAGTAGAATGACATTCCATAGAATAACATTAATCTTCCTGTAACTTCCCAGGTGCAGAAATCCTAATCCCTGTGCTACCTGATAGATTCATCATCTGTTTAGAAACAATTATCATATAATCCCCGAATCTTGTCTTCTCCAGGCCAAGCATATTCAATGCTCCACTAAATGTCTCATCAATCAAGAGGCTTCTGATTATCTTACTATCAGTTTATCTGGCAACCCTAACTAGTTTCTCTAATTTGAAGGGGTAAAAGGGTTGAGGGGAGATTTTCAGTATCTTCCTTCAAATGCAGCACCAGAGCTGACCACAGGAACCCAGGCGAACAGGAGAGGCCCTTCTACTTAACAAAGAAAATAGTAACTGAAATGAAACTGTGAAAAGGTGTCAGATTGGACTCTTCTTTTTATTGTCCTGAAGCTGATGGTTGAAAACAAAAGACTCCAGTTGCCTCACAGTCTAGAGTTATCCCAAACAAATGTCTGACACCAAGCCTCCCTCACCTCTCTCGGGACTTCAGAGAGGCAAAGGACACTAAAGATACTCTGGGGAATATAGTCAAGTGGCTGAGGAAGGGTTAAAGGCTCAGGCAAAAGCTGGGTCTCCCTCGTTAAGAAACTGTGATTGTGGGGGCTCCATAGTCCCCTCTGAGGAATCTACATGATCCCTCCCACCCCAGAAAACCAGCTTGTGAACACCTTCCATTATACCTGGGAAAACCATTAGAGAGAAGATAGATAGCATTCTCACCAGTAAGGAAAAATTATATTTTCCTCTTTCTTTCCTACTCTTCTCCCTTCACCTGATAGCTGAACTGCTGTTGCCTAGAAGAGGGAGACAGAGGAGGTGTTCCAGGCACAGACAACACCCCCTCTCACCCTCCCATCCGGTGCTGGAGTTCTGCAGGAGTGAATGAAGAGACCACATCCCATTCCCATGGCAGTACTTGGAACTGTAGGAAAATCCCACGCTGGAAGGCCGTGAGAGAGGGACATATAGACAGAATGGAGGACAGCTTTTAATTGCAAAAGATGACTGGGAAGTCATAGAATCTGCCTAAGACATCATCAAGTGATAAGGAAAGAGATTCAATGGGTCATGGATGAAGTAAATAATAGAACAAAATAAAACTGTTCTCTATTTATAGTCCACTGCTACTTTGGAGGGGCAATTTCTCAACAAACCAGTTATGACGCTAGATCTTCCTGTTTTGTTTTGATATTTTGAGGTCCATATAGCAAAATAGTAAAGCCGATTAGGACCAGTTTCAAACGATTACAAGATGTTCAGTTTCCGCTATGCAATCTTGAAATTAACTAATTTCTGTTGTGTTCCAAGATACTGTTCAACAAAGCCCCAAACACCTACAGTTTAAAATGACCTCTATAAGGTTTCCTGAGCCAGCTCCACATAGTTGCTTTGCTGCCAAAATCTCTCCCTCTCATCAACTCAAAGCAGAGAGGAAAAAACTCTTTTTACATTTCAAAACAGCTTTGGGTTCTCCTAGTAGCATTTGTTTACTGTGGAAAGTTCTGTTTAGCTAATCTAAATAGTCCATGCCCCACCAATGCTAACTTTTATATACCAGGCCATTTTAAACCTTTGGCGTTTGCCCCAACTGTTCCTTCTGCCTGAAAAGCTTTCATCCTCACCTTCTTTCAAGTGAGATCTCTCTTGTATCCCTGCCCCAATCTCTCATCTGGATAGTTGCTTATACAGGCCATTTCCAATGCCTTCATGTTAGCTCTTAACCCACCATTGCCTATCTCTTTGTATTTATAAAGTGAGTTCCACAAAAATAGAAGTAGTATTCTATCTCCTCTTTGTAACTCTGTCATCTAGCGGGATCAAAGCATCTAATTAGTGCTGAAGAATTTTTTTTAATAAATGGAGATAGCTTACTATTTATAGATAAAAACACCTAACAAGTGTGGGAAGGGAGGATTACTGAAAACAATTGAGTGAAGTAGCATGAGTAATGAGTTGCTAGATTTGGGTGCCTTTGTAAATCCAGGTGGCTCAGGACTTTGGCCTGTAGGGGGCGCTGAAGAAACAGCCTAGGTACAGGGCAGAAAAAGGAGTGAGAGGTAAAATTACTCTACAAAAGATGGGACCCAGGAAGGAATATACCTAAAGGGAAAGGGTGAACAAAATGAAAAACCCCATCATCTGCCTGGGATCTAGGGTTGGAGGAAGTCTTTTTTTTTTTTTTTTTTTTTTAAGATTCCCTAATTATAAATGGCCTTCACAGACATTTTGGAACTGGATCTCTACTGTCTGTATGGTTCTAAAAACTACAAATCCTATATAATAAAGAGGTAATATGCAAATTGACCCTCACGCCGTAATGCCGTCACAAGATGGCGTGCACAGCGGGGGCGGGGCAGTGGGGGTGGGGCCAGCGGCCACTCTGTGCTGCTTCTGCCGGGGTTTCCGCGGCCCCACATCGGGGCTACACTCCAGGACTCAGGGCCGCACTCCAGGATTCGAGGCCGTCCCTCGGTGCGGGGGGTGGGGTTGGAGGGGGGAAGGGGTCCCGGTTCTCACGCGATTTCACGCAATGGGTCACTAGGAGAGATGTAATTTAAGTTGGACTGTGTTCTAATGCTGAATTTAAAATGGTCTCAGGTTTAATGCCCATAGGTGCCTAAATCTGTTTAATTATAATACAATTAATTACATTACCTATAATGGTTTAATCTTGACATGATTGCTATCATCTATATTATATATAATTTACATTTAGTGAATTTTATAAAATTATATGAATGAAATTTTCCCTTGTGTTCCATTCTGTCATTTAATGATAAGTGAAATTAGACTTCTTCTAACATTAAGGATTCCATTGAATGAAATTAAAAGAGAAAGTAATTATTTTCTTTGAAATATCAACATTTGTAAAACAGCAGAATTCACATTCTTAAAATTCAACTTATACAATTTTTTATTGTTATCTTTTAAATGTGTAATGGATGATACATAGATTATGGCTAATTTCTTTGACAAGGGGAACTGGCTTTGACAATTAGGTCAGCTCGTCGGTATTTTTTATAAGTTGAATAGCTAAAAGTTTTTAGTGTGTATCTATAAAGCATATTAGAAGTTAAAAGCACTTGAAAGAAAATACTGTATTGGTAAAATTGCCTTGCAATTAATATTTTTTTATTTATTAACCCTTTCTAAACATGTCACATTAAAAGGGGTAAAGGGATGCCTCTAAGTGTAAGAGTACCAGATAAAATTAATAGTCATTTATTAATGTTGGTGAAGATATTTCAAGGATAAAGGTAAGGTTTTTTTGTGTTGTTTTGTTTTGTTTTCTAGAAGCTGAGAAATAAATAACTCTAGTGACTACATAGCAATTCCCTGTAAAGGGCAAAACTATTTTGAATTCTTTATTTTAAACAAAATTGAAATAGAACCTAATTATCAGCTATAGATCATTAAAATTTTTTATGGTGGTTCTCCATGTGATTTTTGGTATAGAAGACAAAAGTAGTCAAAAGAAGTGAGTGACATTACTATAACAAAACTTAGTCTATTCACATTGTTTATAAGAACAAGATTTCTTACACAGACATGTATAAAAATGAAAACTAGGTATAAAATTAATGCTGAACTCCCTCGCATGTTGGCAGAAAGTCATTTTCACCCAATGGTATCACCAACTTACTAGTAAAAAGTAAAAGCTCCATTGATCTCATTTAGAAAAGCAATTTCAGTATATTGTCCTGGACTCTGACTGCCTCCTTTTCTCCTTACCCTGTCTTCTCCCTGGAAGTCCTTTATTTCTGTATCCCCAGTGTTAAGTGTAGTGCCTGCTAGAGTTATTCCAGTGTGTGATTTTTTAAAAATACAAATGCTACCAAATTAATTCTTTTTGTTAAAAATAAGAATTCATTTGTTAAAGGAAAACTCAGAGAAAATGCTTTTGTCATACAATTTTTCATACACATAAAATAAACAAACACTGGCCTATATAGTTGGCAAGTCTGAATTCTGAAAGTGAAGCATATTAGCGGGGGGCTGCAGTGAATAAGTGTTTTGGGAGCAGAACTGCCTGCTCAAACCCAACAATGTTACTTAATAGCTATTATGAAGGCATTCTAGGCAAGACAATAAACCTCTCTCTGCCTCAACTTAGTTGTTAAGTGAAGATAGTAACAGAACCTAATCCTGAGACATAAATGAGTTATGATACGTGCCTGGAACATAGCTCATGTTCAAGAAACGTTGGCCTTTATTAGGGATTTGTTGATCACTCGCTTGTAATGAATGTCTTTATCATCTTTCTTCTATTTATGTGCATCAATCGCAGAGGCCACGATTTCCATGGCTTTGCATCTCCCTATAGTGCTCACCAAAGGGGAAGCTGTAGACCAGGCGTCCTCAAACTACGGCCCGCGGACCACATGCGGGTGTTTTTGCCGTTTTGTTTTTTTACTCCAAAATAAGATATGTGCAGTGTGCATAAGAATTTGTTCATAGTTTTTTTTTGTTGTTGTTGTTTTTTCTTAACAATAACCCACAACCGTCGGACCAACTGTTTTTGTTTTTTTTAAAACTATAGTCCAGCCCTCCAACGGTCTGAGAGACAGTGAACTGGCCCCCTGTTTAAAAAGTTTGAGGACCCCTGCTGTAGACCACCTGCCTCGGAATCATCCATGGATCTTGTTTAAAATGCTCATTCTTCAACTCCACTGCAGGCCTGAATCAGCATGTCTGCCTGTGAGACCTAGGAAACTGTATTTTACACAAACACCGCCCAAGGAATTGTGATATAGTGTAGAGCTTGAGAATACACTCCATAAACATGACTACAGGTATATTCAGAATCTCCCCCAGGTGAGGCAAAAAGAGGGAGCCCCAGGGGAATTTCAAACCAGCCAGTCATTCTCTGCAAATATCTCCCCTAGCATATTTTACTAAATAGCAAACAAGTATCGGAAAGTTAAGATTGCTGTGATGTAATTTTAATGCAATATCGTGGCTATCAAGTTGCCCATAAAAAGAAATAAAAATGCATAGACAGTATATTGATGGGGGATTTGTGCTACAGTCAGGGAAATATAAGCACAGTTGAAATGAAATGCTGAGGCACTTCATCTTTGGTCATGTTGCATATTTACATAGTCGTAACTTTGAGAAATAATAATGGTCACGTGTGCAGGCTGCCCTTGTCAGATGCTTGCAGGTCACCACTGCGGCGATATGGGCTCCAGAGAGTGCTACCACGTGGCTGTGCCACATCTGCAAGAAATTGAATACACACTGCAGCTGAGTTTATATTTCAAGGTAGCAGTCTGCAGCTGCACATCATTTGTTTTGTCTTGTTTAAAATAGCTCTCAATCGCGTGCCAGCTACTGTAGGCTCCAGATACTATTAATTAGGGATGGAAAACTGAAACAGCATCTTGTCCTGTGGGAAGCTTGTGCCAGATTGCTTCCAAAACCCTGCCTCGGGTCTCTGCCATCCCATCAGAAGCTTCCAGGTCATCCTGGTGCTTTCTAGACAGTGGTCCTCCTTCAGGGTGTGGCTCAAGAGCAACTTGTTCAAAAATCACCTGGGAAGCTTTTTAAAAATGCAGTTTTCGACATCTAGTCCTGGACTCACTGAGTCTGAATCTCTGGGGATGGGCCCAGAAATTATAGCGTTTTCGTGCGTGTGGTAAAGTTTGAGAACCACTGTAATCTCGAGCCTACCCGAAAATCAGTCGTTTCCGCTGAAACCAAGTAGGATTTTACTCAACTGGAAACCTCAGTCTGCCCTTCCTAATTTTCTCCCAACAATGCTTCTTTATTCAAGGTCGAGAAAACTCGCATCTACTTTATTGTTCTCCCTGCCAATTATAGTGAAACTCAGGATAAAGGATTTTACTGACTTTCACTAGTTGGTCAAGTCCAGATGTAAAATATCTCACCACATTATGAATATGCCCATCTAGGAGTAAGACTGTGTCCTGATTCATTGTGAGAGAGAATGCATCTCTCCTTGTCATACATAAAGGTCCCAGAACAGGCATGCTGGGTAAATAAGTGTTACTATGGCATCATACTCCTCTGTGGCTTTCCCCTCGTTACCGACTTAGTTGTAAACATCATTCTGGGCTAAATATCTCATTTGTACGACCCTTTTGTGATGTACCAAGTGTAAATATGTGACCACGCTTTGAGTACATGAAATGTGCTGATGTTGATCTTGACACTGGATAACCCCCTCCTCCCACCAGTTCATCACCAAGTAGATTGTACACCCTCAATAAATATGTGTGGGATGAATGACCAAATGAATCCCACTGCCCTGTTATCTCACCATATACATCATAAACCTGCTGAGATTCTACTCAAAAAGTCCCCTGGGCTCTACCGTAACCCATAACTAATCACTAAGGTTTTGAGGCCTTACTAAATTTCTCATTATACATACATCTTTCCTTTTGCAAATTGTCTCGGTCGCTTCCTGTCTATCACATCTCTTTTGTGTGTGTGTGTTCATATCTTGCCCATTTCCATGACCCTTTGTTCAAAATGTTTATTTCTACCAAAAATGGGCAGCAGATGTCCTCAAATGTTCTTTGGCCTCCAGATTATATTTGAATTTAAATTTTTTAAAAGAAAATTGGTTTACTACAGCCCTTTCTTATCTTAAAAGCTTAATCAATAATTTTTAAATAATTTTCTATTGTAGCTTACTGGTCAATTTTTCGTGTTCATAAAAGAATCAAAGTGGAATTATCCTGGAGTTTAAACATCTTGGGAGCTGATAGATTGAGTGACATGCAGTCACAGGAGAAAACTTGGGAGCACTTCTGTGTTTCCTGGTGAGCTTGTCTCTCATTAAATATTTGAGAGTGCCATTTCTTTAAAGGAAGCATGTGAATTGATACTTAATTAGGTTGTGGTTAGGTTAGCCTGAAACAGGCCCTATTTGTACATATCATCCCAGTTGAATTATTCACAGCACCCCCAAAGTGTGTAGTTTGGCCACTGATTGTTTTAGTTGCCTTACTCATGACCCTATAGTTTTAGATAGAAAAAGAAATACAATTTTAAGGTGTTTTTTTTTTTCAATTACAGTTTACATTCAATATTATTCTGTACTAGAGGCCTGGTGTATGAAAATCGTGCACTGGACGGGGGTAGGGGGTTCCTCAGCCCGGCCTGCGCCCTCTCGCAGTCCAGGAGCCTTTGGGGGATGTCAAACTGCTGCCGAGGCGAGAGAGGCTCCCGCTACCAACGCTACACTCTCCAGCCGTGAGCCCAGTTTCTGGTTGAGTGGTGCTCCCCCTGTGGGCGCACACTGACCACCACAGTGCACGTCATAGCGACTGGTCATTCTGCTGTTCGGTCGATTTGCGTATTAGCCTTTTATTATATAGATGGCAGCTGTTGCTGTTATTGTTTATGTACATGAAAGACTCCTTTGTCAAATGAATGCTCCCCATTTTACCCAAGAGGAAACGGGGGGCTATGTGACTAAGGCTCCACAATTATAAATGGCAAAGATGAGGCCAGAAGCCCTACCTTCTAACACTTAACCATATTCATTCATTGTACCTTCCTTAATCCTGAAGTCAGACTTTTTAAAATGTGGTGTTTTATAAATAAACTATCTGAATTAATTGATATGGGAAAATGCAAATTGCTTTTTATTAATATATAGATTAGTTTCAGATGTATAGCATAGTAGCTAGACAATCATGTACTTCACAGAATGGTCCTCCCTCCCCGATATTTCTAGTACCCACCTGGCCCCATACATAGTTATCACAATATTATTGACTATATTCCCTATGCTGTAATTTACATTTCTGTGACTATTCTATAACTACCAATTTGTACTTCTTAATCCCTTCACCTTTTCCATCCAGCCATGTTTGCTCACAATTTCCCCTCTTCTTATCTCATTCTATCCCACCAAACTGTCCCCTTTGAAACAACAGAAGAATTAAATAATTGCCATCTTCAAATGAGCCCTAAACCTTGGCCTCTTATTGATGAAGCTGAGATGTGGCACAAGATAGAACAATTTGACTTTCCCAGTGAAAGATGATGTGACTCAAATCAGAGCCACATTCTTACAGATAGTTATCACCTTCTCAATAGCCTTGTAAGTCCATTCAAAAGTACTCTTATAACGAACGCACTAATTGCTACTGACCTAATGACACCTAATTAATTAATTGTTAATTAATTCACAAATATTTATTGAGCACTACTATGTGCCAGGCACTTTTAGTCTTAGGGATATAAAGTTAACACAAGATTTCTGTTCTCATGTAAAGTCCATTCCAGCAAGAGGAGAAAGATAATAAACAAGTAAATAAGATGAAGATAGTGAAAACTGTTATGAAGAAAATAGAGAGATGTGGTAGAGAATATATTGCTTATGGTACAGCTAAATCTCAGTAACAGAGAGATCAGAAATACATATGCTCAAAGTAAATAGAAGTATATATATTGCTCCCAGCAGTAACCTGTCCAGGACCGGAAGGTGGCTCTATCTGTAAAGGCTTCCAAGAACCAAGGGTTTTTGGATTGCCCTGTCCACACCCTAGGGTGGAATCCTTATGCACATGGTTGGAGTAGCTCACCAGCACCATGTCTACATTTCATCCTGTGGGGAAAAAATACAGAATGTCCAGGGCAAGTGACTCATCATTAAGGAGATGACCCACATGTGTTATATTTTCATTCCTCTCCCTTCCCGATGACACAAACTTAGTCACACACCACAGCTAATTACAAGGACATCTGGAAAATTATGTATCTATTTGGACAATTAGGTGCCTACCTAAAATTTGGGGGGTTTTAATATCTATAATATTAAAAGGGTAATATGCTAGTTAGACCAGACATCATTCCAGACATCCTTCCAGACAAAGCCAGGGCCGGAGGGAAGCTGGTGCTGGCAACCGGGGGAAGGAAGGCCTACTCTTGCACAAATTTCGTGCACCAGGCATCTAGTAAAGGAATAAAAGGCATATGTTATAATTCTCCTGTGGTCTCTGCTATAATTGTCCTTTTGTACCCTGGACTAGACAGATGGGGGCTTTTTTTAATGGAAGTTTTTCTCAGATAAAGTAGTCAGGGAAGATATGAGTCCCAAAAGTCTAAAAGGAGGCAGCCACGTAACAAATGTGGAAGTTAAAAAATCAGCAATCATGAGTTAAGATGACAATGGACATGTACATTTTCACACTGAAGTTTTAACTCATATTTAGTTATTTTAAATTATAATAATAGGTGATCATTTAAGATAATTTACTAATAAAGCCTATTTCTCTCCATATATATATATTATTTATATATATATATATATTCACATACACACACACACACACACACACACACATATATATATATAACTTTTTTTTGGTGAGATTCGCAATCCTGTTTACATTCCATACCTAGTTGATGTTGGCACACCAACATATAGTCACAGTGAAGAATTTATACAGAAAATTGTTTATATTAAATTCTGAAAGTTTGATAATTCCATTTGTTTTTCAAATCATCTCGAATTTCCAAACAGCAATTAAAATATCCACACCTTTTGCCAACCCTTCTATAACCTAAGCTACTGGACAGCTCCATAGAGAGGCTAAGAAATCATGGAATGAGGAAATCTTGTTCTAAAGTAAATTGAGAGGGATTTCTAAGTTTTAGACTCATTCGTCAGTCAGATGACTTATATACAAAGCAAGAAGTGTTTTCACATTGAGTATGAGGGAAGAAAATGCTTGCTGGAAAAGCATCTCGTCCTTGCCTAATCCTGGGCACTAGCCATGCATTTGATGAACTCAGGTCTAATTAAAACCATAAGAAATACCACCCAAGGCAGACCTCTAACCCATCTGGCTAATTGTTCAGACGCAGACAGAAGCATTCAGAGATTCTGGGCGAGGGGACCCAGTACCCAACCTGACTCGGCCGCCGCTAGGTAGGAACACTGCCCCTTGAGTCCTGACCTCCTCTACCTGGGCAGGGTGTCAGGTGTGCTGTCACCTCGCTAGGCTCGTGTTCCCTCTCAGGAAAGCTGTCATCTGCCTCTAAGTCCATGAGTGTCCATTGGTCACAAAACAAACCTCGCTCCTTACAATGGTTGCGGGAATGTGTATGTCACAATGATGAGTCTGAGACGTTGGGAATAATGATGATCATAAATACCTTTTTCAGAGGTGACTTATGTACTTGGCAAACACTGGACTTGTGAAGACATGAACTCCCTCTCCTTTGGTGAAATTATACCTATTATTGCTTCCGAATAGTAAAGTTTTCTCTTGTGTTGCAGCTAGGCCGTGTGTCCTTCCTTCTAGGAGTTCCACGGGTAATTAGTTTTATTAAATAGTATCCTTGCTATGAAATTTCCCTCACAACAGCTCCCATCCCTTGGTCTAACCAAAAAATCTTTAGCCACACTCTGACTACATGTTTTTCTGAGAACATTTTTTATTTAAATACTAGAGGCCCGGTGCACAAAATTCATGCACGGGGGGGGTGTCCCTCAGCCAAGCCTGCACCCTCTCCAATCTGGGACCCTCAAGGGATGTCCGATCCTGGGACCCAGCGGGATTCAGGGTCTTGCCCCAGGTCACAGTCATTGAAGAGCAGAGCAGGAGTAGAAGCGAGTATCCAGAGCCCTTTTGACTCTACCACAATGCTATTGGTTGGAACTAACACGTTTCTGTTTTTTGCATTCTTGAGTCTACAGAGCCTCAGCATAAGGTTTTGGCATAGTGTAGCATGGTATCGAAATCTTCCCCCCACTGCAACACTGCCCCATTCTGAAAAACCATATAAGGAACTTGAATCTCTATCATAGTTCCTAAATAGCTTTGACAAACTTGCCGTCTTGCCAACCAGTATACTACATCACACCCACTGACTCCAACAGGCAAATGATTCTATTAAATATCTAGATTTAATATCTCAGCTAAAAATGGCCATCTGTTCACTCCCAATTACCATCTTCCCCAAACATATTTACTTGACAATCTTAAAGAAAAACTCCACGTGTAGTAAGAACTGAGGATTTGTATTTTTAGCCTTTCTGCTGAAGAGCTGTCAACCGAAGCTAACATAATCTCAAACCTGGTTCAAGTTCTACTGGAGATAGAAACACTGTTTTTTCAGATGGTTCAAAAAGCACATTCTTGCATTTATTTCTTTAAAAAAAAAAAAAAAAAAGAACAAATTGTCAGGGGCAGGGATGTCAATAAAGTGGGCTGCCTTTCTTGTTGTTCTTCTTTTTGTATTTTTGGCCTTTCTTTCCTCCCAGCCTTCTCTTTTAAATATACGTTTTCTTGAAAGAGAAAATGGAAAGGAAAATTCAGCTGCCAGGTGCACCTTGCCATTAATTGGCTTACCATGCCAGCCCAAAGGCCAGCTAGTGACATTAACCTCCCATCCTTGTCCCTGGGTGCCTCTTAGAAGGACTCCTCTGGATTCCAATCACTGTGCATAAGCAGTTCTGATTCTATGTCATCCCGTGGAGACCTGATTTGCGTGCAGTCATTCAAAGTTCCTTCTGAATGTTTTAAAAAGCCAGAATCCCAACAGCTGTCAACTTTGCAGACAGGGCTTCAGCTTTGGTTGTATTATACATCAGGTACTTTCACAAAGTTGAAGAGTCACTAAACCTGAAGAAATGTACAGTAGAAAAAGAAATTCCCCGACCATTCAAAATAAACTTGTAAATGCTGATAGTTACAACATTTACAACCAAGATTTTACATAAATCAGCTGCCTCCTGCACACACCCCACTGGGGATGTGCCTGCAACCAAGGTACATGCCCTTGATGGAAATCGAACCTGGGACTCTTTAGTCTGCAGGCTGATACTCTATCCACTGAGCCAAACCAGTTAGGGGTAACCAAGATGTTTTTGATTGAACTAGTAGCCATCTCACAAGGCAAAATATCCCTATTAAAAAAAAAAAAGACTCTACAGTAGGTCCTCGGGTTACGTGGGAGATCCATTCCTATGAGCGACGTAACACGATTTTCACAGTAGGTCAGAACCCACCTACATAAGCACCTACATCACTCACATGGACACACACACAGCAGCAATGAAGTGAAACAGTAAAACAATTTAAAAGAAAGATAACAGCCCTAACCGGTTTGGCTCAGTGGATAGAGCATAGGCCTGCGGACTGAAGGGTCCCAGGTTCAATTCCGGTCAAGGGCATGTACCTTGGTTGCGGGCACATCCCCAGTAGGGAGTGTGCAGGAGGCAGCGGCTCGATGTTTCTCGCTCATCGATGTTTCTAACTCTCTATCCCTCTCCCTTCCTCTCTGTAAAAAATCAATAAAATACATTTAAAAAAAAAAAGACAACAATTCCTGATCTTTACTTGTGGTAAATAAGTAATAAAAAACACAAAGCACATATGTACATACGTTGAAATGATGGAACTTTTTTTATATATAAATAAATGGGAGGTGGCGACATAACCATGAAACGACGTACATCAAGTCCGACGTAACCCAAGGACTGCCTGTATTTGGGGAGTTATTTTCTGGAATGAAGAAGAATGAAGAAGAACTGCCTCTGGTCATCTGTGTATGTTTTTTCCCCTTTCGTAGCCTTTGCTGATTGGAATGCATTCTGGTATCTTAGCCTCTCCTGAGGAAAAACAGGCAACTAAGAAGCTTGCCAGAGACCCAACAGTTGTATAGCAATGACTTTCAAGCAACATTTTATTCACTTTTAAGAAATAAATGTTATTTCTTATTGTGTACCTATTTCTATGCTAATATCTGGGAATACAACCTGGGACCAGATAGACAAGTTTGCTGTCTTCATGGAATCTACTAGTATAGCCAAGAGAGGGAGAGACCCAAAGCATGGCTTACCTAATCACACAAATGCAAGATAAATGGTCTGTCAAAGGAGTCTGGAGTTTTAAAAAGACAATTCTCAAAAAATGATGAATATACTGTTCTAATATTTTAAGTACAATCTATGAAAAATAAAGAAATATATATTTATTTGTTACTGTATGTCAAGGGCTTTACATATATTATTCATAAGGGAAACTGAGGCTTATAAAGTAGAAATGTCCAGAACACAATCATGGCCTGTCAGCTATAAAGTCAATAATCATACACATATTTATCTAATTCGAAACCCATGCATTTACGCCCACGCTTTCTGACTTCCTCAACTGAGTCTCCTTTGGCAGCTTAACTGAGAAGGCCACATTGCTTCAGACTCCTTTCATCAGTTAGAAGCAGGCACACAAGGTTCTCTAGCCTATCTCTTTAGCTCTGATTAGATTATGTAAGAGTCTAAAAAATAGTCTCGACCTATGTAAAATCTCCAAAGAAGACAGCTTTCCCCACTTCCAGTAGCAACACAATCTGATGTTTCATAATTCCACAAGCGTACTACTCCTCAGTGAGTTTCTATCATCTCAGCAAGTTCCCATTGCCAGATCAAGGCTGTGGAGCACTGCTGTTGAGAATGTAAAATACCACAACCATTTTAGAAAACAATTTGGCAGTTTCTTATAAAAAGTTCAACATATACCCACCATACCACCTAGCTAGTCCACTTCTAGGTTTTTACCTAAGAGAAATGAAAACATATCCATAGTAAGAGTTCTACACAAATGTTCATAGTGACCTTATTTGTAATAGTCAAAATGGGGAACAGTTTAAATGCCTGCCATCAGGTAAATGGATAAACTGGTGGTATGTCCAAATAATGCAAAACGACTCAGCAATTTAAAAAAACAACTAGTGATCTGCTCAACAAATTGAAATTTCAGATGAATCTCAAAATCATTATGCCGAGTGAAAGAAACATGGCAAAAAGAAGTATATACTGTATGGTTCTATTTATATAAAATTCTTTAAAAATGTAAACTAATCTGTAGTGATAGAAAGCAGATCAGTAGTTACTGCTGGATCTTGACAGAGGTAGGAATGGGTTACAAAGGAACTGGAGGAAATTTTAGGGAGATAGTAATAATTGTTAACTTGATTATAGCAATGGTTTCATGGGTGTATACATTTGTCAAACTGTATAAAAGTGTACACTCTAAATATGTGATACTCACTGTCCTTCAATTTTATCTCATGAAGTTGTGAAATAAATTCATACATTTTGTCTAACTGCCCCAACTCCAAGTCAACACAGTGGATTTATGTCTTTGCTCCATATTTAGTGTATCTCACATAGTTCCTGATCCTGAGCCCAATTCCCAAGTCACATTAGACTGTAGAGTAATAACGTGTTGTTTTTGAAATGTGGAAAGAATGGGAACATTAATTAATACACAGAAACCATATGGGGTGGTTAAGAATAAGGACCTCAGAGTTACACATACCCAAGTTTGGATCTCACTTCTATCTCTCACTTGCGATGTGACCTTGCATGAAACTAAATTTCCTGCCGCAGTATTCCTCACCTGTAAAATGGAGATGATAATAATACCATTGACCCCGTGAAGTTATTTTGGATACTCAATAAGATAATGCACGTGCAACATGAGACTGGCCCCGATAAATTTCTATAATCAAAAACCCTGCCACAACACTCAAATTTATTCCACAATTTCTAATTCTTTAAAATAGTCATGTTACTGCAAGATGAATGAAATGATCCAGGTAAACCTGCATAGCTCATTGATGGGAGTTCCAGGAGCCAATCATCAATCCTCTGTTCAATTTTCCTTAATCGCTGGGTGCATTTTCATGGGTATTTTACTGAAGTAAGAGTAACCAAAGCACCAAGTTTTCTCTGTTCCTACCCACCTCCTCTTCCTGTCTTCATAGTCATATCAAAGTCTTTTTTGATGTTTTTAGGTCTACAATACTGGATGTACAGGTTTGCCCAGGAAATCTGGTAAGTCTTTTTGTTTATAGGTGAATTAAACTTTTCTATACCTTGTCCTTCAAAGATATTAGTAATCTCTTCCAATTTGGAATTCCCTCTATCTGGTTCATAGTTGGAACTCAATAAATGTTAATACCTTTTCCCTAGTTTAGGATTTAGGTTTATCAACATAGCACTGAAGTACACATGATAGCACAGCAAGCACCTGGGTTCAGAGAGAGATTCTAGAGGAGGCTCATGAGGGTTGCACTGAAATACAAGTGCAGTAGATGCATCATTTTCATGCTACAGCTGCTTCTGCCCTTAACTTGACAGTAGCACTCAATTTTTATTATTCCAAAGTGGAGTGAAGGAATTTTAGTAATTATACCAGGACAGGAGACGTACACTAGGACCCTGCTGGGCAAACCAAAGTGGATGGTTAACCTAATCTGAGTTATCAACTGTTCAAGCAATGTTTCAAAGCAGAGAGATATCAAGCAAGGAGGTGAGAAGAAAGTTTGCCACATGCTGAATGCTGGCCAAGTAGGCTCCTTGGAATAGGAAGACTTTGCGATATAATCTAGCTCCTCCCTACTCACAGGGTGGTCTGCAGACCAGCAGCGCAGGGAGCTCTGTTAAAAATACAGAACCTTGAGCCCCACCTCAGGCCTACTGAGTCAGAATCTGCATTTTAACCGGATATCCTGGTGATTCAAATACACATTAAAATTTGAGTGGCACTGGTCTATAGGTCTACAAACTTGTTTACCGTTTGAGTAATTTGGGTAGCTTAAAAAAAAAAAAAGAATTTCAAGGGCCCATCGCCCAGAAATCCTGATTCTGTGGATTTTTTTTTTTTTTAGGTGGATCCAAGAATCTAAATTTAGAAGAGCTCTCCATGAAATCCTTGGGGACAGGTAGGTTCAGGGCCCACTAAACTAGTGTATCCAATGTAAAGAGCACTCAAATTTCCATCAGAATCATATAGGGAGTTAAAATGAAGGCAGTTTGAGATACTCTGAGATTCACTCTATTTACATTTTTTATCAAGAAATTTATCTATTTTCAGCCAAAAAATTCTTTGAGAGCTAGATTCCATAATAGGAAAATATGTTAGCTGAGGAATTTTCAGTGAAATGAAGCAAAGCATAATTTTTCCAAAGAAAGCCTTCCAGCTCCTGAAGCAAACCCAAATAGCCATAAATGTACCCAGACACAGACACAAACATAAAATGAGACCAAGAAGATAGCCAAATGCTGCTTCCCAGTACATTCCCAGGCATGATGACTTGGTGGTCTTTGTGAGAACATCTGTCCCCCAGCCTCCTCCCAGGCCCAGAGCTGTGTGCAATAGGCTATGTTTCTAAGTCATTTCTTGGGGTACGGTCACCCAACAGAAGCTAAGCCTAAACAAATACGGACACCTTGCTGTATTATACCTATTCTTCTTCCTACATTTATTTTCAACAGTCAATTTTTTGTTAAGTGTCTGATGGATCTCAAGGGAAGCAAAGTTTAGGCATTAAGGTTCAATGACTAGATTGAATCTAAAAAAAACCCCAGATCTTAATCTGTGGTGAAAAAGATATAGCATCAAATGCATAAACAATGCAGTCTAGAATCAGGACAAAAAGTCAGTCATGGACACAGATGTTCACATTCAAACTTTGAAGTAAGAATGGTCCAAAAATAAAATAAGACATAAGGCAGGAAGAGAGTGTTACTGACTTGGACTTCTCAACCAGGTTCAGCAATAGGTCCCTATAGCTACCCATCTAATTGTTGAAACTATTACAGATGTCCCCTTTTTGATCCTTTTGAAGGAATACTGGAAATAGTGGATCTCTCAAGTGTAGTTTCCATTCTTTTTATTTGCTGTTCTTTGATATATTATCTCCCTACTTCTGTTTACTTTTTCAATACTTCATAATGAAAGCAAAGGACAATGAACAGCTCAATAATCATGCTCTAGATTAAATAATTATTAACATTTTGCTTTATTTTCCATATTATCTAACATTTTGTTGAACCATTTTCAAATGAGTTGCTGACATGACACATAACTACAAAATATTTTAACTTACCGCTCCTAAGAAAAAGTTCTCATACATAACTACAATGCCACTAAAACACCAAAGAAAACTAGAAAAAATTTCTCTAATGTCACCTAATATCCAGTCCTTATTGAACTTTCCTTAATTGTCCCCAAAATACCTTTACCCCAATATTCTATTTTGACAGTTTTCTAAGAGAAAAGTTGAAAGAATTTTACAGTGCACCTATACATGTACCACACAAATGGTACCATTTATTTGTTATTATACTTATTTTATCACATCTTTACATCTTGCATGCATTCTTTACCCATCAATCCATCTTATTTTTTTACATATTTCAAAGTGAAATTCATCAGTACAGTTTACCCTTAAATATTCTGTATGTGAATCACTAAGTAGAGTTCAATATTTATTTACAATGTTTTTATGGAAAATTTACATGCAATGAAATGCACAAATATTAAATTATATTTGCTCAGTTTTAACCAATAGATACATCTGTGTAGCCCAAGTCTGTATCATTATCAGAAATTTCTTTCATGACCATTCCTAGTCAATCCCCTCCCCAACTCTGCACCCTCAGAGACAAACACAGTTCTGAATTTTTACACCATAGATTACTTTTGCCCATTCCAGAACTCCCCATAAATAGAATTATACAGCATATACTTTTTTGGAGTTAGCTTCTACCACTCAAAAGAACGCTTCTGAGAATCATCCATATTATTGGAGATATTAGTTAATTTGGCTATTATAAATAAAACTTGTATAAAAATTCTTGTATAAATGCTTTTTGTGAACATGTTTTCTTTCTCTTGAATAAATACCTAGAAAAGCAATTGCTGGGTCCAAGAGTAGGTATATATTTAGTTTTATAAGAAACTTGCAGACCTTTTTCCAAAGTAAATATATCATCTTACCCCAAACAACAAAATATGAGATTTGCAGTTCCTGTGTGTTTTTTATTTACTTATTAGAGGCCCAGTGCACAAATTCATGCACCAGTGGGGTCCCTCAGCCTGGCCTGCAGGGATCAGGCCGAAACCAGCTCTGTGGCATCCCCAAGGGGTCCCAGATTGCGAGAGGGTGGTTCTCAGGTGATGATGCACCCCGGAATCGGGCTCCCTCCTCTCTAGTTCCGGGTGCGTCACCCGAGAACCGCAACTGCCAAGTCACCACAGCTCGGCAGCTCCTGTGTTGAGCATCTGCCCCCTGGTGGTCAGTGTGCATCATAGCTACTGGTTGGACAATCGAACAGGAAGATGGTTGGACAGTCTGATGATCAAACGGTTGCTTAGGCTTTTATATATATAAGTGCTCTTATCTTTTTAAATTCTTTCCTTTTACTTACTTTATGTTTACTTCATTCTTCTTTTTTTCTATGCTTTTTAAATTGGATCCCCTATTATTATTTGACTTTTCTATTCTAATATAAGCATTTAAAGCTACAAATTTCCCACCCTAGCTGGTTTGACTCAGTGGATAGAGCATTGGCCTGCGGATCGAAGGGTCCTGGATGTGATTCCAGTCAAGGGCATGTGCGTGGGTCATGCTCCTCCCCGGCCTGGGTCCTGGTTAGGGCATGTGCAGGAGGCAAAAGTGTTTTTTTTTAATTTATTGTTGACAGTATTACAGATAAATTTCCAAAATGTTAGGAGTTTCCTAGATATCTTATTATTATTGACTTATCATTTAATGACTCTGTGATCAGAGACTATAATATGTATAATTTCAATCTTTTTTGAATTATAAAAGCTTGTTTTATGATTTGATATATGGTCTATCTTGATGAGTATGCTGCATATGCTTGAAGAGAACATTTATTCTTAAGTATTGAGATATTAATATTTCATTTTCCCTTTATTTTAGTTTTTTATCACAATTTATCCCCCATATACTCTCTTCCACCTCCACCCATGAGGTATTAATGTTTTATAAATATTAATTACGTCAAAGTGGTTAATAGCCTTGTTTAGATTCCCTATATCTTTACTGATTATTTTTGCCTTGTTTTCCAATCAATTGCTGAAAGAAGAGTTTTTATTTTCCAACTGTAATTTTAAAATCATCTATTTCCCCTTAGTTCTGTCAATTTTTCTTCATGGATTCTGAAGCTCCAAAATGCATTTTACAACTTTTCTTTTACAAAATGAATATAATCAAGTATTCTTACCAAACTTTAACATAAATCTTATCAAGCACTTAAATTTACTAATTTCCTACCTTGAAGAGGAACAAGTTAAACAACATCATGAGGAAACAATCAGGCATGTCCAGAATAAGAGACAATTTACAAGATAATTGACCTGTTCTCTAACATGTTAAGGTCATAAAAAGGGAGAGATTAGGAGTACTGTCTTACAAGATTTAGAAGACAGATCAACTAAATGCAGTGCTCTCTAAACACCTGATTATTTTTGCATAAATAACCAAGACTTGAGAGACATAATGTTATACATGTTCCACCTTGACTATTAGAAAATAGCCAAATTAGCCAAAACCGGTTTGGCTCAGTGGATAGAGCGTCGGCCTGCAGACTCAAGGGTCCCAGGTTCGATTCCGGTCAAGGGCATGTACCTTGGTTGCGGGCACATCCCCAGTAGGGGGTGTGCAAGAGGCAGCTGATCGATGTTTCTCTCTCATCGATGTTTCTAACTCTCTATCCCTCTCTCTTCCTCTCTGTAAAAAATCAATAAAATATATTTTTAAAAAAAAAGAAAATAGCCAAATTATATTGTACTGAGTGCGTAAAGAAGACAAGACTTGTTGAAAGCAAGAAGATCAACCCAATACAAGGAAGAATCCTTGGGCAATTCCCCTGCTAGATCCTTGAAGTCAGATATACAGCATCATGGTGCCCTGGAACTTTGTGTGACGGTGCTGGAGGTAAAGAAAAGGAATTCTCACTGTAACCAATCATGCCACAATTCTGTCTCCACTGGAAACCACCCACCACCATAAAGAAAAGCAGAGTTGTGCACCTATGCCTCTTCTAACTTGGTTTTTGTTGTATATACTGCGCAATAAAGAATTGATTCCCCACCTCCTGGGAATATTGTGGGATGACAGCTCTCTGCCAAGAGCCCTCTCTGGGACGTGCCTCAACAGAAGAGACTTATCTCACCCAAAGTCACTGCCTCTTCCTAGGGCAGGCTATAGTCAATGACTGGTCAACCTAGATAAAGAGTTTGCTCCCTTGCTCCAACTTGGCACAAATCTCAAGGACCATGCCAGCCCCAGAGCTTCTCTTGGGGTTGGCTAAGCCCTTATTAGGTGGAACCACAGCCAAGCTCTCCTGCCATGTCCTCCTTGTCCCATTCTTTCCACACTTCTTCATCCTGAGAATACTCCCCAGGATCCTTCCTGTGTGCTTATCTCCATTTCAGAGTCAGTTTCCTGGAGAATCCAACCTTCAGAAAGGTTACATAACTGATCACCTCTAGCGAGCTCACAATGCTTTCATTGTATGTCTGTAGAAACCAAATTTACTCAGATTTTGCAGAAGGTAAAATCAAGGCACAAATTTTCTGTGACTTGTTTGAGATTATCCAAGGTGCCAACATTGTGTGAAGGCAGTATGCCAAGGCGTGCTCCAGAACCACATAAATATGCTGCCAGTTTTCATCTCCACATAAAATTTATTTTTGCTACAATAGCATAAAACTTACAGTTCCGGCAATGTGTGCCAGATGGAATGTTAAGTTTGCATAGTTGGGTACAGAGCAGGATGTAATAAGTTAAAAACAAGTGTTAAGAAGCAGAGCAGTCAAAGAAAGAAAGTGTGGAAATATGAGATACTCTCCTCATGAGTATGTAAGAGAATAAGAGCAGGACAGTAAATCTACTGACACAGCAACACCCAACTGAAGGGTGATGATGACTATTGCAATAACTGTAGATGGTTTTAGAGATGCTGCAAAACATGCTTTTACCATAAGAGTAGCTACATTGATGTTTTTACTGTTTCTTTCATGGTTGGCGATACCCCATCAAAATGTCTAGCATTCAAAAGTTAGCATTGAATGCAAAAAAGTTGAGACCCCTGAACTGGGCATTGGATCCCCCCAAATTGGGCCCCCCACCACGCTTTTTGTCTACACCCATATGTTAAAATAGAAGAGATATACCTTCTGTTATCCCAGATTGAGCAGTGTAGGCTGTTTCCTAATAAAATGAAGCTTCTGGCATTTGAAGCATGTTAAACACAGAAGAGAATATAAAAGAAAGAGGAGGTATTTGCATAAAAAGCAAAGCCAGCACTTTGATGTCCCTGGATCTGTTCAGCATGAACATGTGACCCCATAGAGGGAACAAAAAACACAGCACTTCGTTTTGACAGTGTCTCCACCGCTTTTCTGTTTTCTTTTCTAAGCTTGTTGGCACATTCCCTGCCATGCACATTCCCTCCAGTGGAGCCTATCAGCTCGGCAGCACAAAGCCTTCTTTGTACCCCTGAGAGTGAGGTATTGATAAGCCCAGCGGAATCAGATGAGACAGGTTTCTGGTTCTTTCAGGCATCAGTGTGGTCCGGTTTTCAAAACATCTGTGGCGGGGGCTCCTGAGTCACCCATGAACTACTGTATTCCATGACCTATTGGCAAATCTGCAACTATTTCATGCAGACTGAAGTCTGCTCTCCAACATCGATTCGTTGCAGCAATGATCCTGAATCCATCACATAACCACACAACCCGTTATTTCATGCAAGCTAGTGAAGGCTCACCCAAGGCACTTGCGGGTCTTGCTTTTAAAGCTATTTAAAACAAAGAACATATTTTCACTATGAAGTCAAAAGTGGAGGGGAGTTTTTAATCCTCTGTAACTTCTTATCTGCAGCACCTCCTGGTTATTCTTCTCCTAACAGGCTGGTCATTTTCATTAAGGCAGCTGGCAGCTCTGACTTCGCCTAGAGGGGAATGTAACCCAGGGCCGCCAACAAGAACTTGGAATTCTCTGGTTTTTGTCACTTGCTGTTAGAATCACAGCCTTTTCTAAATTTAGGACAGTGAATCATATTAAACAGTGACCTGACTGCAAAGCCCCGAGTTTGTGCAGAGGCCCAATCGACAGCGTGTTGGGTTGTAAAGGTCAACAATATGCCCGTTTCAGAGCCTCCTCCTCCTGATCCACCGCTACAAAAGCAAATGACACGGTGAACCGGGCCTTATTTGCAGGACAGAATGCAGATGTGTTCACTGCATTTCTCAGCTTCCTTTTCTAATGCTCACAGTATAGTTTATGGATTCCTAGCGTCTGCATATGTCAACTTGTGGCTCTAAAGGATTAATTTCACTTTATCCAATATGCTGCTAAACCTCTCAGGGACTTCGTGGTTTGGTGCGCTGGGCTGACCTTGCACTAATTTAACTCAGATTCTGTTTTTCATACTGTCATAATTTAACTATTATAGCACTGTTTGTGGGAATTCAGATATGGTTATTTAATGAAGGGAGGAAAAAGACAAATAAAACATTCGTTAGCTATCCTGGATTCCAACCAGTCCCTTACCCTTTATATCCAGCAGGTCAACAGGTCATGAAGATCTAAAGACCCTAGTTCAGCCCAGTAGTGGCATCTCCCCCATCCCCACTGCTTTGCCTTAGTTCAGATCTTGGGCTTCCCCAGGGCCTTCATAGCAACCTCCTACCTGGTCTCCCTTCTGCCAAAGTCTCCCTGCCCTATACCGGGAGTCTCTCTGATCATGTCACTCCCTTCCTAAACAACCTTCTTGGGTAGACAACCTTTGCATATAAGATAGAATTTTTTCAAATGTGGTTTTATGGAAGTACAAAGAAGTTCTGGCTTCATAATGTTATTTGAACTAATGAATTCACCACAGATTCATAAAGTCAGAAATTCGATCAGTATCTCCGCAGTGGACCCACATTAACTAATCCCGCAAGATTCATGCAGGAACCCAAATTGTCAGCATATTAATTTTCATTGAAGCATATCTGCTAGACAAGCCTTAATCCTCATTTTGGCCTGAGCTGCAGATTCCTCCCCAAGAAGCATAGTTACATGAATAGTCATATTATAATAAGGTTTTTTATGACCATGGAGTTTGCTCAGGAGAGTGAATGGTTTGGCCAATTTGAGGCCTTAAGAGGATGACAGTTCTGACGGTGACCACCAGGCTAGTCCATGTCACTGCTGATCCCTGCACTGCATACAGCGAGCTCTCTCCCATGATGTCACTTTATTGGGCTTCTATTTTCTATAATCCAGGCTGACCAGCCATTTTCTGTGGACACAAAACAGAGGATTAGGTTCCCACATCCTGCATAGAATTCACACCATTTCCCTGAGCTTGCCTCTCCCATGGAATTCTGAGACAGATTCTGGAACTCCTCAGTAATAAACTCACTGATGGGCGATCCCATTTCTAGGAATATATCCTAAGAAACCTGAAACACCAATCAGGAAGATTGTATGTACCCCTATGTTCACAGCAGCACAATTTATAATAGCTAAGATCTGGAAACAGCCCAAGTGCCCATCAGTAGATGAGTGGACAAAAAAGCCTGGTACATTTATACCATGGAATACTATGCAACAGTAAAAAAGAAGAATCTCTTACCCTTTGAGACAGCATGGAAGGACCTGAAGAGTATCATGCTAAGTGAAATAAGTCAGTCAGAGAAAGACAAGTATCACATGATCTCACTCATATGTGGAATCTAACAAAATAAACTGATAAACGGAGTGTGGATCCAGAGACACAGAAGCATGGAACAGAGTGAGGAATCTCAGAGGGAAGGGAGGGGGTGGGAAGAGTGTGGAGTAATCAACCAAGAACCTTGTATGCATATATGCATAGCCTGTGGCCACAGACCATGGGTGGTGAGGGCCTGGGGCGGGGGTGGGGGTGGACTGGAATGGGTCAATGGGAGGGAAAGGGGGACATATGTAATACTTTCAACAATAAAGAATTATTAAAAATAAATAAAATAAACTCACTGACGGGCCCAACTGGTTCTTGCTTCACTTTCTCAATAACTGAACACATTCCACAATGTTCTCTCAGAAGACAGCTTTATTCTTAAGTTCTTTGGGGTCTCTGTCACCCTCTAAAACATGGCCCAAACTGCCTCATTTACAACTACTCCCACACATTCTCTCCAGCCACACCCAAATTCTTCATCCTTCTTCTTTCCTGCTGGAGCTATATGCTCCCTGGGCCACAAGTCACAGAAACTGTTCCTGACAAATATAAGGAGAGAAGGGCTTCACCAGGAATAAATGTGGTAGCTTATTACATCGTTGAAGGAAAAACTGAAAAGCTAGGTTTCAGAAAGAATGCAAACTGGGGCAAAGCCCTGGCTGGGTGGCTCAGTTGGTTGGAGTATCATACCGTTGTGGGCTCAATCCCCAGTAGGGAGTGCACAGGAGGCAGCCGATCAATGATTCTCTCTCATCATTGATGTTTCTATCTCTCTCTCCCTCTCCCTTCCTCTCTGAAATCAATAAAAATATATTTAAAAGGAAAAAAAAAAAAAAAGCTGGGGCAGAGCTGAGGACCTAGATAGCAGGAACAGCTGGGCCATCTCTTCATCATCACCATGAGGATGCTCAGTTCCAGCAGCTTCCAAGCCTGCCCAAAATTCAAATGCCTATACCCCCCCACCCCCACCTTCAGCTTAAAGAAGGCCAGGCACCTTTACTGGTGGACCCTCAAGACAGTTCAGACTGAGAGATGGATCATTTGTAAAAAGAAAGTTATGAAGGATGTGGGGAACAAAGCTGAGAGTGGATAAACTGGGGAACCAAAGTATAAAGTTAGATCTGAAGCCTCAGCCAGCAGAAATGCTCAACTGCACAACTAATTTGAAGATCAAAAGAAGAAACATCTAGGGAGGTAACACACTGTACAGATGGGAAAAGGGAGAAAAGGGAAAAGAATGACATTTTTAGTATGTAGATAAAAATGACTTATGGAAATCTTACATGGTAAGAAAAGTATAAGAATGCATAATATGTAAACAATTATTAAAAACTTTGATGAGTGAGTGAATTTAAAAGAATAGTCATACAAAATCAAGGAATTAATATATTTAAAGTCCCAGCTTTTGATAAAGGGCTTTACAAGACAAGATTCTGGCCTGGCTACTCCTTCAATACTGCCCATTATTTATTCTCTCAAATGCCAGCTCCCTTCCACCTCAGAGCCTTTGCACACGTTTCCTTTTGCCAAAGTCTTCTTCACCTTCTGTTTTAGTTAGGGTTCTCCAGAACAATAGACCTATATCTACATCTATATCTTATCTATCTATCTATCTATCTATCTATCTATCTATCTATCTATCTAAAGAGAGAGATTTATTTTAAGGAATTGGCTCACATGATTGTGGAGGCTGACAACCCCCCAGGGCAAGCCTGCAGGCTGGAAACTCTAGCAAGAGTTGATGTTGCAAACTCCAAGACATGTGGATTCCTGCAACAGAGAGGAATTGACAGGAGTGCTCCAGCCATGAAGTCAGAAGAGGGGGAGGAACCGAGATGGCGGCATAGTTAAACAACTAATCTGCTGCCTCACACAACAATTTCAAAAATACAACTAAAAGACAAAACATCTACCACCCAGAACCACGGGAAAGCTGGCTGAGTGGAAGATTTACAACTAAGAAGAGAAAGGAGCACAAACGCTGAAAAGCTGAGGTACGGAGGCACGCGAATCGGGCTGGCGGCGGGCGACTGAGTGCGCGGCTTTTCTTCAACCCGCAGGGAGACAAGCTCCCAATCACTCTGAACTCCAGTTTCTGGGGACACTCGGGGGACCCAGACACCTACGGGGAGAAGCTGGACTCTCGGCCATCGGGTCGGAAAGTGAGAGTGACTTTTTTGCAGTGGTGTGCCCAGCAATCATTGTTTACTGCGCTGGAGCACGGGGCGCAGGGACTTAGAAAAGTGGAAAGGCAGAGACGGCTGACGCCAGCCATCGCCATTGGCCATGCCCTAGCCTAGTGACGCCCTGAGACCCCGCCCAGCCCTGAGACCCAACCCCGCACATTCTACAAACCCGCCCAGGCTCCACACAGCGGCTTTTGCATATAAATGGCCTGTTCTGTGGCAGCTCAACCAAATTAACTGCAGCTCCAGTCAGACTGCTCCAAAACCACCCAAGCAAAGGAGGAGAAAACTAGTTCTTGCTGTAGCTCCTGCTGGGGGACACACAGTACACAAGGGTACACCAAGAGTGTCCACCTCAAGTAACTGGGAGGCTGACCCATTGAACCAATAGGACATCTAGTACACAAAGCTACCCTACCAATTCAGGGAAGCAGAGAAAATGAGGAGGCAATGAAACAGATCACAAACCAAAGAAATGGAGGAGAACAAGTGACTGGACATAGAGTTCAAAACCACGGTTATAAGGTTTTTCAAGAATTTCATGGAAAAGGCCAATAAATTCAATGAGACCCTCGAGGATATGAAAAAGGACCAACTAGAAATTAAACATACACTGACTGAGATAAAAAATATTATACAGAGACCCAAAAAGCAGACTAGAGGATTGCAAGAATCAACTCAAAGATTTGGAATACAAAGAGGCCAAGAACACTCCTCCAGAGAAGCATGAAGAGAAGAGAATTCAGAAAGTTGAAGATAGTGTAAGAAGCCGCTGGGACAACTTCAAGCGAACCAACATCAGAATTATGGGGGTACCAGAAGAAGAGAGAGAGCAAGATGCTGAAAACCTATTTGAAGAAATAGTGAACGAAAACTTCCCCCACCTGATGAAAGAAATAGACTTACAAGTCCAGGAAGCGCACAGAACCCCAAACAAAAGGAATCCAAAGAGGACCACACCAAGACACATCATAATTAAAATGCCAAGGGCAAAAGACAAAGAGAGAATCTTACAAGCAGCAAGAGAAAAACAGTTAGTTACCTACAAGGGAGCTCCCATACGATTATCAACTAATTTCTCAACAGAAACCATGCAGACCAGACGGGAGTGGCAAGAAATATTCAAAGTGATGAATAGCAGGAACCTACAACCAAGACTACTCTACCCAGCAAAGTTATCATTCAGAATTGAAGGGCAGATAAAGAGCTTCACAGATAAGAAAAAGCTAAAGGAGTTCATCACCACCAAACCAGTATTATATGAGATGCTGAAAGGTATTCTTTAAAAAGAGGAAAAAGAAGAAGAAAGATAAAAATTATGAACAACAAATACATATCTATCAACAAGTGAATCTAAAAGTCAAGTGAATTAAAAATCTGAGGAACAGAATAAACTGGTGAACTTAATAGAATCAGAGGCATAGAATGGGAGTGGATTGATAATTCTCAGGGGGAAAGGGGTGTCTGTGTGGGGAGTACGGGAAGAGACTGGACAAAAATCATACACCTATGGATAAGGACAGCGGGGGGGAGGTAAGGGCAGAGGGGGGTGGGAACTGGGTGGTGGGGAGATATGTGGGGAAAAAGGAGAAACAATTGTAATCTGAACAATAAAGATTCATTAAAAAAAAAAATAACAAAAACCCTGAGTATGTAAAACACAAAACATAGAAAGAAAAAAAAAAGAAGAGAAACACTCCAGAGATGGAAGACGCTGACGATGCCTTGCCATACTAGCAGTCAGCAGATATGTGTCACTGCAGATTGCCCAGGACCAAACCAGAGAGGGTCGGACCTGCAATACCACCATTTGTCCACCATCCAGAACTGAAATATCATTGCTGTTATGAACACATAAACAACTGTTGGACATAGAAACCAAGACTCAAAAGAACTGTTGGCCCAGAAAGAAACTCACTATAGACTGATTCATTTGCCTCTCAGCATAACTATTATTGCTTCTCTCATTTTCGGTTCCTATAAGTGTATTCCTAGTATCACATGAGCTCACTCATCTAGGGGAGAAGATGAACAACATAGACTGAAGAACAAGAACAGAATTGATCAGACTGTCAGACCTCAGAGGGAAGGTAGGGGAGGGTGGGGACAAGGGAGATAGATCAACCAAAGGACTTGTGTGCTTGCATATGAGCCTAACCAGTGATCACGGACAACAGGGGGGAGGGGGGCATGCGTGTGGGGGGGTTTGGGAAGGGAACGGGGGGAGGGGGTTGATGACAAATATGTGATACCTTAATCAATAAAGTAATTTAAAAAAAAAAAGAGTTGATGTTGCAGTCTTGAGCCAAAGACAAAAACTCGGGCAGAATTTCTATGTTGCAGTCTGGAGGCAGAATTCTAAGTTCTTCCTCTTTGGGAGACCTCTTTGCTTTTAAGGCCTTCAATTGAATAGATGAGGCTCACCCACATTATGGAGGGTAAGTTGCTTGAATCAAAGTCTATTGATTTAAAAGTCCATCCCAACTAAAAACAAATAAAAACTTCATAGTATCAGTGTTTGACCAAACAACAGGGCCTTGTAGCCTAGTCAAGTTGACACATAAATGTCCTATCCCTCTTCCCACCCACACCTCCACCAGACTGATTATTGCCATGTCTCATCTCATGTTTCATCTCAAACCTCAGTCCCTCAAGGAAGATTTATCCAACCCTGTCTCACATGGGCACTTTTTGAGTACTCTGGAACTTTCCTTCTTAGCATGTCCCACCGCCAGTGGTTAACATGTGAGTGTAAGAAACTGTGTAACTGTTGTACTACCTGTCTCCTCCACTGTAATGTAAGCCCCAGAAGGTTAGACTGTTTTCCTTTTCACTATCCCCCTAGCACCAAGCACCATGCCTGCATATCACAGGCACTCAGTACATTTTTATTAAATGCACTGATGAAGGAATTCCAAAAAATGGTGTTGAGGCTTGCGATATAGCCCATGTGCAGACTTTCAAAGGTTAAAACAACCACAGACATCTGCAGAGGCCTTTGCTCACTCCCTAACTTTATCCCAAATTCCTACAAGGAGCATCATATAAAATGCTTTTCCAGAAGTTTAATACAAAGTGCCTCATGGGACTGTGCCCTGCCTGACAAGTAAATATGGTCCAGCTTTCCTTTCCTTTTCTTCCTAATCTCGAGGATAGCAAAGTTAAGAAGGACCATTTGGGTACAAAGAACCCCCATCCAGGGGTGAGCAGATATCACTGGGGTCGGCAGGCAGAGATTCTGTGACAGAGTGAAGACTCAAGAAAGCATCTTCGAACATGTGGGATGGAGAATACTATTACCCTGGGAATCATCTAAATACATACAGTTTTTCACGGATAATGGATTTGCCAAGCATGCTTGGGATATTCTCCATTCTAAATAGCTATGAATAATTGCAATATTCATAAATTATACATTAGCAGATTAAGCAGGCATGCTGCAGTAAAATTATTTCATTAACTCTTTTCAGAACTCTGATCTTATAGGATGAGACCCAGGAAAACTGAATTGGTATCTCTATTAACATAAATAAAAAAACTTAGTAAGGTGCCCCCCTAAACAAAATACCAACAGCTCTCTTTTTCTCATCATCATTTATTTTGATGAGGCAAACAACACTATGAAAAAGAAATGAATAAGCAAATGTGGACACGTCCTATAGTTGGAAAGCCTTTTATACCTGTTGGGGTCTACACATTGGTATCCACATATTCCCGCAGCTCATCCTTGACATTCTCAAGACAAGCTTTTCCAGGCTCTCCATTTTCCCTCTAGTTTTGTATATAATGAGAAGGCAAGAAGTCTAGACAATATGATGTTTTTATGCTATATTTGAAATATCACATCTGATTTTATTGCCTTCAATAATAAAATGCTTAAAATGCACTGTAACAGTCATATGAAAACACAGATACACCAGACATAGAGAAGGCAATGAACAATATATATGTACATAGATGGTGGAGTAGTTGAAAACATGAGATGCCAAAGAAATAAAAGACTATCTTTGTCTTTGCAATCTGACTAAGATGGACCAGAGAAGGAGTGGGGGCACCAGTGACCACACTAGGAATGCTGGAAATCCAAAGCAATATATGAGAATATTCTTCATTGTGTACACAAATTGATTTCTATACTCAGGATTGTCTAGGTCAGTGGAACTGGATATGACAAGCTTCTCAGGGAGTTGGGAAGGGGGCATGACCCATCAAGTCTAAGACCAAGAGGTCAGGAGGGAACTAGCGATGACAGTACAGAGCTGGAAGGAGGGAAGGAGAGCCTCGGACAAAGTATGAGGTCACGAATAAGGACAACCGACACGCAGGCTGGTCCTTACACACCTGGCTGCAGAGAAAAAGAAATGTTGCTAGGAGGATCCGAGAGGTAAGTGTAAAAAGCTCAGATGTAGAGGGTCTTGATTGCCACGGGCTAAGAGAAGGTCTAATGAACAACAAATCAGCCCAGAGAATAATGGAAACCACTGTCAGGGAAGTCAACAGTAGAATCAATAAAAGAAATAAAAGATCCTTTACTCTGTCTCATTACTTTTTGACTGGGTGTGGGGGGGGGGAAGGGGGGCGGTGGACCTTTAAGTAGCCACTGACTTAAAACCATCATGAACCAACAAAAATATGTGGGTCTTACCAGCATCTGTGAAGTACAGATTGCAGCCTAGGGAAGTGGGATGTGGTCTAGTAAAACAAATATTTACCAGTAAATCATTTGTGCTTATGTTCAAGGGCAATTACATATTTTATGCAGGCTTTCAAGGGATTCTGATTAGCCTCATTTGAGACATGACGGTGATGAACTGTATCTAAAGATTTTCCCAAGTGATTTCTAAGCACAGGAAGGTCATGTTAAAGGAATGGGTCACCTGGAGATATGGCATGACACCATGGGTTGGAACTTTCCTTCAAGAGCCTTCAGAACAATAAACCATGATGGTCTAATGCAAACCAGAAATTCACTAGCGCAGGCTTTCTGCAGTTTACACACACTCCATCACCAGCTGGAGAGCTAGCATTTCAAAAGCCAGAGTGGATCGTTCCAGTTGGAAAAGCTTTGGTTCTGAACAGCAAAAGAAAGAGAGGGGGCAGCAAAATGACACTGCAAGGACAATTAAGGGAATTGGACAAGGCAGCATGAATAAAACACAATTGATATTTAAGTTCTTTGCCCAGATGTGAAAGTCAGATTTCTTTTATTAAATTTTGGATTAGAAAGATGAGTAATCAACAAAGCACACTAGAGCTAACATTCGAATTTAGTTGCCTAGGGTTCACTCCTAAAGAGGTTGTAATATCAGAAAAGACAGGCATTATTTTTCCCCCTATAGAATCATCAACCTAGATAGATCACTGGCTTTCCCAGCTGAAAAATCACATTTTATTTCCCAAAGGGATGGTGGATACTATTTTGATTATCAGTGTGTTGTTAAGAGCGAAGTACTTTGAGTGTGCTTCCATGCAGAATATGTGCACATCTAATTACACTGGCTGATACTGCGTGTTCACTATATGGGACACACACGCTTTCTGTGTGTATATTCTAATCCTCCCAACTACCCAGTGAGTATGATACTATTATTATGTGCATTTTAAGAAATGAAACACTAAAGCAGCTTTGCCAAGGGTAATCACTAGACAGGGGCAGGGCTCAGCTTTGAACCCACATCAAGAACATGTGACCAATAGTTAGATTGTTCATCTTTTGAGTGAAGTCATTGTTCACATGTTTATGTTTAAATCACCTGATGATGCTTTAGGGCTGACCATGTAAGGAAATGTGAGCACGTCTTGTCACAGCGATGGTTGACTAGCCTTCTCTCCACCTTCACCCTGATCTCCTCTAAAGTCCTTCGAGTCAATGAGACAAAAAGCTTTAACAGAGGGCAAGACCCATCCAGGCGCACTCTTTTTTTTCCCCTTTATTACTAAATATTCATCAGTGTCAAAAGCTGGGAAGAACAATTAGATTTTTATTAGTTAGGATACTATTCGTATTTCTTTTACCAATTATTTAAAGGATACCTATCTTTCAAATGCACTAACATATAACTTTTCAAACTTGTTAGTAGATTCCTGATCGTAGTAGGTAGCTAAAGTCTGGTAACACCTTCAAGCATCAACTCATATAATCAAGTTACTGATTTTTCCCAAACTGTCAACCTACCTTTACAACAAAAAAAATAAATAATTCTGGTGTGAAATAATTTGAGTTTGCTAACTACTCCTCTGTTTTCTGAAATGAGTTTCTATGACAATGCAAAATAAATATCTAGGAGTAACAAACATTTAAACAGGAGAGAGGAACCATATTAAGTCGAAGGTATCAGCTAATATTTCACTATTTCAATAGACAGGTACTCTGGCCAGCCAACAAAAATCTCTATTGCCTACAAAAAACTTCATTCTGTCGGAGAGAATCAGGCCTAGAATGAGGATAAAACTGTTCTTCAGGAAATAAATTCTTAGTATCCTCCATTTGGGAAAGAAGCCCATTTCTATGAACTCAGTAAAAAAGCAGACGAGTGCAAAGCTTGTCAATCTATCAAAATGCCAAAATCCCTTGCTTGGGACATACAAAACAGTACACGTCCCTTTGAGCTTCTTGGCTTTCCATTTCCCAGCAGGGTCTGATTGATCCTGGTCCAGAGAATTAACAATGATGTAAATGTAAAGATTCCTATAAATCAGCAGCAAATAGAATTGTGTCTTCTCCCTGAAGCCAGGAATCATCCTTTTTTCCAAGGCTTTACGACAACCTTAGAAACGAAATTGCAATTCGTACTTCGATTTCTCCCAAGTAAGTTTAACATAAAATTGTCGTGTGTACCCTGCTTTCAGCAAAGCTAATACATGAAAACAATTATTTACAAACATAAATTACTTTAGGAATGATGGTTTGCAGTACAAGATAAAAGAAAGTATCTCTAGCTTATATTTGTAAAATTCTACATAGGTTTTAATAAGTTTGCCTGTTCTGACAATGCATCCCCTCCTACTCTTAGAAATTCTAAAATATAACCAAAACTGTTTTTAATATATAGCTGGTCTCAAAAAGGAACTGCAGAAATGAAGTGCCTTAACACTAGAGGGGTAAGCAGGCACGTTTAGGGTCTCGGTGGCCCAGGAAGTGTCCTGGCTGGGACTGGAGTTTCAATGTCCACCCAGAAGCACATGGCTTTTTTAAAATCCCATGATGGGGCAGAGGCTAGAACTGAGTCTCCTGTCAACCAAGGTCTCCAGAAGGGCAGCCTCTCACAGTCCAGGACAGTCGTGAGACAGTCCTTCATCTGCAGGGGTTTTAGGAAGGGGAGAAAGTTCATGTGAGAAGAAGGAAAAGTCTCTACCCTGTGACATAGGTGGATGTGGGGGTTCAATTTACACTACCTGTGCCTAAAGGAATATCAAGCTGAAAAATTATCATAAAAACAGGTCCTGGACCATTGAAACTATGGGGCTTCCAACAGACATGGCAAGCAGGGTTAAAGCAACAACAACCAGACAACATTAAGTAATAGGTAATACATGTAACAGAAGATGCTCAACATGCCCTAGTTGGTTTGGCTCAGTGGATAGAGCATCAGCCTGCGGACTGAAGGGTCCCTGGTTCGATTCTGATCAAGGGCACATGCCTGGGTTGCTGGCTCAGTCCCCAGTAGGGGACATACAGGAGGCAGCCAATCAATGATTCTCTCTTATCATTGATATTTCTCTCTCTCTCCTCCCTCTCCCTCACTGAAATCAATAAAAAATATATTTTTTAAAAAAGATGCTCAATGTTTTTTGAGAAAATATTAATACTTCACTGAATAATCAAAAAACTGATACTTTTGTAATTTAACCCAGTTATGAATAACTGGAAATAAGCAAAGAGAAGGCCAAATATTAGATGTATGCCCAATAAAGCCTGGGTGACATAGGGAAGGTACTTGTGTGTTAGTCACACCTGGGAACAGGCCATTGGCCATAGTAGGCGTGGCCACTGCAGGAGCAGGAAGACTTAAGATATTTAATCTCCTAAACAAAGTTCTCTCCCTGGCTCGCTTGTGTTCTTGCTTGCTCTCCTGTGCTCTTGCTTGCTTGCACTCTTGGGACTCTTGTTGCAGGGGGCATGCTCTCCTGGGTCCCCTGCTTCGAGCCATGTGGACCTCACCCTATGGACTGATGAACTGTAACTAGCCTGTACTGGACCCAGCTCCACCACGGAACGGAAATTCTGGACACTAGCTTTGCTTCTAGCTCTGCTGAATGCCCAGCTGCCCCTCTTCTAGGACTGGATAAAGGGAAATGGGACTTTGGGAACCCAAGCATGTCATTCCACACAAATAAAGCTTTCTACCACATCTCCTCCTCCCGTGGGGGCCTCCAGAAATGCTTATTCCAGCAGCACCCAAAAGGCCTGTCTGCCACTAGCAACGGGGAAAGACCATCCGTGCATTCTTCCAATAACAAAACTAAATACATGGGGAAAGAAATAATGGTAACGGATGGGGGCTCAATATCTAAGATATCATTTCTATGCATCCTGATCTATGAATTTTAATGCAATTTCTATCAAATTGCCACAGGGAGTTTTGCAGAATTTTACAAGTTGATGAAAGTCAGATGGAAAAGAAAAGGGCCAAGAATAGTCAGAGCACTTAATGGCTAAGAAAATGTGCAAGTATGAAGACAAGTAAAGTGATATTAACTTTCGCAGGGTGGTGAAAAACACATGTATACGAGGTGTCATCAAAAGTCAGTGGGAAAGGATGAGCCGTATAATGTATGTTGCTGTAACTACAGTTGTCCATATAAAAGAAAATAACTTATTTTAACCTAGTTTCATAGGCAGATTAAAAACCTAAATGTGATTATTAGAACTTGGAACAAAAAAAAAATAGGGAGACAATACAGAAATGAATTGTTCCCCTGCCCCCCAAAAAATGCCAAAGGCAAAGATCATAAAGGAAAAGGTTGACTTCCTTTTCTGATTATATTGAAATTTATTATATTGAAAATTAAAATTTTCACAATATAAGGTACCATAAACTAAGCTAAAACACAAACCACATACTTGGGAAAAGCTATTTGTCATACATAAATTAAAAGGTAAGTATAATTCTTATTAATTGGTAAGAAAATACAAAGAACACAATTATAAAGTGGACAAAGGGTATGAACAGAAATTCACAGAAAACTGGAATACCTAAAATTTCTCAGCCTCAGTAACTAGAAAAGAAAGGCAAGTTGATGTGAGATATCACTTCAGAAAAGCAAGATTATCTAAAAAAAACAAAACTAATTGAGGCCCTAACCAGTTTGGCTCAGTGGATAGAGCATCGGCCTACAGACTGAAGGGTTCCAGGTTCGATTCTGGTCAAGGGCATGTACCTTGGTTGTGGGCACATCCCCAATAGGGGGTGTGCAGAAGGCAGCCGATCAATGTTTCCCTCTCATCGATGTTTCTAACTCTCTATCCCTCTCCCTTCTTCTCTGTAAAAAAAATCAATAAAAATATTTAAAAAAAAAAAAAACTAATTGTTGAGGAGGAAATAGAGAAACTAGAACTCACCTATGTGGCACATACTAAGACTGATGAGCAATTTGGCAATATCTTTAGCTTTTAAAGAGGCACATTACCTCTGTCCCAGAATTTTACTTCTAGACACTAAACCCAGAGAACCATCTCCCATATGACCAAGAAGAGATGTACAAGAATGTTCACTGAGGTCTTGCTTGAATAGCAAAAATTTAGAAGCAGGCTCACTGAGGAAATGAATAATTATATATAATGGGATACTAGATAGCAACTTAAATAAATGCACTATTTGTTAATGTATCAACATGGCTAAATTTTAAAATCAATGTTGTGTAAAACGTAATTACAAAAATATTTTAAACAATTTTACTTATAATCCTACCTAATAATAGACAAATATGCAAATTGACCGTACCTTCGCTATGCCCGCGATTGGCCAGGAGGCGCGGGGGGGGGCGGGACTCGGGGTGGCCGGGATGGCGGATTGGGCCAGCGGGACGATGAGCTCGCATCGCCAGTGGTGGCTCGGGCTCAGCGTCTGCGCCATGGCTGTCCTGCGGCACAGAAGGGGCCTCTGGGGCAGCGAGCTCACGTCCCACCGAGGACCATCAAAAGCGGGGGAGCTGGGTGCCTGTCCCCTCAGGCACCAGGCCTTTCAGAAGCCTCCACCGCGCCAGAGCCTTCTGAAAGGCCTGGTGCACCAGCGGACAGGCACCCAGCTCCCCTGTGATCAAAAGCGAAAGCGTGTAGGGGACCCTACACGTGCATGATTCAATCATGCACTGGGCCTCTAGTATAACTATAATTATAAATATTTAACATTTGCAAAACAATAATATGTATTGTTTAGGGATATGTACATACATAATAAACATAAAAATATGGATAGGAAAGATATAAACCAATTTTAGGATAGTGGTTAATTCTATAAAAGAAGCCAAGGATGGAATAAGGAATAATCAACTGTATTGCTAATGTTTTGGTTTGTTTTTTTAAAAAAGGAAAATAAGGCAAGTATTACTAGTTTTTAAACTGAGTGATTAGTACATGGGTATATGTTAGATTATTCTCTGTATATTTCAATTCCATAAGTTTTAAACATTAATAAACAAAATCAATAAGTCACTTATATATCCATCAACTCATTTTAATAGAACCCCATAAATAAGATGTTATGGTGTTCATTTTATAGTTAAGAAGACAGGTTCTTCAAGGTTAAATCCCTTACCATCACAGAACCAACAAGGGGAAGAGCTGGGGTTTTAACTTGTCACCTGAGCCAATATAGTTCCCAAAATTTGTTATCTTCCAAAATGATCATTCCGAGCCCTGTAAAAATCAAGTTCTATTCTTGTATAAAATATTTATTTTGATTTACAAAAATTTGGCAATCAACTTTGATTTTTCCCATAAATTGATTTTAATTTTTTCCCCCCACAAATGACATTGGTTTCATTTTTCCTGGTAAATCACTGCCTGCTTGCATTCATCATTTATGGAGGTTGACATTATACAGCTGACAAAAATGTGTGTGTACATAATATCACTATCTGGTTCCAGCTGGCATTTACATTGGAGGTCCTGGGAACCTGAACAACGGTGGCTCTAAAAGTACCTTCCTCTAACCCCCGACGCCCCAAAACCAAAGGCTCAGGGTTAAAAGAAAACCACCAAGAAACTCCTATCCGCATGGCCTTAAGCCATCCTGAGATTGCTGGAGAAAATCTGTGACTTGGCATCCAACTGACTTACAAATACAGTTTAAAAATATATGTTACAACAGTCAAGCAGCTGTTATTTCTCCTTCCTCTGCCAACTGATTATGTATAGCACATTTTGTCATTTTTCCATTATTCACGACTCTTGGGTTATCAGTCTTCTGAACAAACGATAACATGCTTTATTGGAAGACAAACTGTTTGAAGATGGAGTTGGAAAATAAGTTATGCAGGGCAACTGAGAAGGGGCTTTGTGCATCAGATGGTTTTAATTCAAGGAATGATATCAAATCTGCTTCTACTTACAGAGGCGAGACACCTCCCAGGGTCTGAGATTAGAGCTTTTGTTAGTTTTTTCCACCAAAACTCTACCTGGGTCTTCAGAAGTTTTGTATTTTCCTATTAAATGCCAGCACGTCTTTTCTATATAATCACGGGAGAGAATGGGGGAAAGGCTGGTGCCAGGGGCTTTGCAGAGAGAGATGTTTACGTTTATGAAAAACCCTTATTACTAGCCCTCACCCGGTTTGGCTCAGTGGAGAGAGCGTAGGCCTGCAGACTGAAGGGTCGTGGGTTCGATTCTGATCAAGGGCACATGCCCAGGTTGCGGGCTCAATCTCCAGTAGGGGGCGTGCAGGAGGCAGCCGATCAATGATTCTCATCATTGATGTCTCTACCTCTTTCTCCTTCTCCCTTCCTCTCTGAAATTAATAAAAATCTATAAAAAAACTAAACATAAAACCCTTATTACTAGAGTTGCCTCAGCATGGAAGATATGCATAGGGGCCCTATTGCTCCCCCCACAATGGCAGTCCGTGTCTTACCCTGCAGTTTATGGCACGGCCTTCTCAGTGTTCTAAAGGGGTGTTTAGAATGCTATGTCACTTTTACGACGATTATGGGCCTTCCATATTCACCAGCTCTATCTGACTAAGAACCTTGACTTCACATTTTGGAGTCCCACATGGATGTGTGGCGAGCAGTCTGCTTCCCCTGTCAAATTGTGGGCCTTGCCTAGGTTTCTTTAAAATAACATTTGAAAAACGTATTTCAACATAAAATGATTCTGAATCAACCATTCTACTCCTACTCAACCCTGCATTTGACCCAGAGCTATAGGGATGGTAAGAGGCTTCTTTTAAAATTCAAATTTGAATATACCCGGCCTGCTCTTTGCAAAGAATGCAATTCAGCTACATCTCAGTTATCCCAGAAACAGGAAGATGAGCTCATAAAGATACATTTAAGTACAAAGGTAATGTACAAACTTCATTTTCTTTTCTTTTCTTTTCTTTTTTTTTTTTCTGTTTCTTTTTTTTAAAAAAAATTCTTCATTATTGAAAGTATATGTTCCTTTTTATTCCCCACTGACCCCTTCTAACCCGCCTCCTCCTGGCCGCGCCCCCCCCCCTCCCCCCAGGCCTTCACCACCCTATTGTCTGTTCCATGGGTTATACATATATGCATACAAGTTCTTTAGTTGATCTCTTCCCCTCCCCTCCCCGGCTCCATCAAAGCCACTGCTGATATTCTAACAGTAAAACTGGTTTATTAAAAGTTGATCTTTTTCTCATCCCCGATCCCTCTAGCTCCAACAGGCAGATAGTAAAGGGTTATGCAATCTAATTTCTGAAGTTTCCAGAAGCACTTGATACAGTTCCTTAGATTTTCAAAAGGAAAAAATGGAAAAACTTGTCCCACAGCTCCCTAAGGAATACTGCTCAGGTAAGCGCCTGACATGTCAGGCAGACTGAACAAGCAGAGCCAGGCGCCGCGTGCACTTGGAATGGAGCAGGGCCAGTCTTATGTTCTCTGTTTCCCCAGTCATGACCACACAGCCGAACACATAGCAGGTTCCCAATAAGTGAGCACGGAACAAACAAACACACCTTTTCCCTGTAACCCACTTATCAATTCAGGTACACTGTCCTCTGAGATGCATCCAGGTGTTCGTGCATTTGACAAATATTTCTTGAACACAACGTGGGCACTGGGGATGCAGAAGAAACAACCACCACCATCCTCCCGCGGGTAGCTCACATTTTAGTTGAGGGAGCCAGGCAATTAGTAAAATAAATAAGTAAAATGCACAGTGTTTAGGAATTGGTAACTGTTGTAGGGGGGAATCAGTCAAGGAAGGGAGAGAAATGGTTCAGTGCAGTGGGTTACCCCAATTATAAATATGGGAGTCAGGGCAGGTCTCACTAGAAGATCTGATATCCGAAGAAAGAGAATTTGGGACAAAAGGACAACAAATGCAAGGTCATGGGAAAGGCAAGAAGGCCATGTCACTAGAGCTGATGGAGGGAAGGTGACAGTGACAGACCAGCACATGCCCTTGTATATTGAAAAGTCTGAAAGGATGAATAAACCAAAACGTTGCTGGTGGTTATGGTAGCTAACTCTCTGCTCCTGCCATGGACGGGATATACTTCCCGGCCACGGTAACATGGGGCTTGTCCATGTGACTTGCGCTGAGCAATGGAACGTTTTCAATGTGATGGTGTGGTTTGGATCTAGTCTATCTGCTGTGAAGACGGGGATGTCCCCGAGCAGGGCTGCTCCTTTAGCCTGAGATGGAGAGTGAGACGACACATGGAACACGGCCCAGAACCCAGAGCAGATCCACAGCCAGCCTCAACCCTCAACACGAGGGGAAAATAAATGTGTACTGTCTAAGCCACAGCTACTGTGTGTCATTTGTTACCAGAACAAACTGGAGAAAAAACGCTGATTATCACTAGATGAATTTTTTAGTTGAAATTAAGGTGATTTTTATTTTTCACAAGATGGATATATTTCTGTATTGCCTGAAATTCTAACAATGGGTACAGGTTACCCTTGTTAGCAGAAAAAGCGTTAAATATATAAAAAGAAAAAATAAGCAAAGTTTTTTTCTGATTAAAATATCAACAACACTAAAAAGTGTAATAAATAAATAAAAGTAACCCATAATCCCACACCCACAGATAGCCTCTCTTGACAGTTTTTAGACTTTAGACTTCGGACTTTGAGCTTATACTGCATAGAGAGTTTGGTATTTTTTCTCTTTTATTGGAACGTATTTTTTATGTCAGCAAGTTAGTATACCCCATTTTTATTGTCCATGTTTTGTAAATGTGCCACATTTAATTCTCCTTTGCTGAACACTTACGTTCTAACTTCTAATAATATAAAGAACTGCAATGGCCATGTTTGTACATTAAATTTTTCCTCTATGAAGAATTCTTTCCTCAAGAGTGGGAAAATTTAAAGACCTAGTACATATTATCAGGTTGCTTAATGGGTAAAAATTTGATCTCCCCATCACCAAAAAAATAAAGATGGGTGGGCATGAATAAAAAACACAGGCCGTACTCAGTTGGGCCAAAGCAGAGAAGGTGCTTACACGTCGCCGCATAGAATCAGGTGTTTCAGCTTGAGGAGGTCAACAGTGAGGAGCCACTGCAGGTCTTTGCGAAAGAATTAACAAGATGGACTTGATATTTTAGGAAGGAAGATGACATTTCAGCCAACTAGACCCACTGGGGACTGGAAGCTACAAGAGGCTGGAGGCAGGAGATCAGCTAGGACGTTGCTACAGTAGCTTTGGAATAAGGTGATGGGGTCTGGAATAAGGTGAGGGCAGCAGGAACAGTGGCTGAGGACATCTGAGATATAGCAATGTGCTGTTACTGACAAAACAACAATACTGGTTCTTTACCAAATTATTATCAGCAGACCCACTAAGTCAACTTCTCTACAGCTGGGCTCTGATAGAAGAAAGCTTTTAATTGGCTTGCTACCCACTCATTTGTTCTTTCAACAAAAAGGGGGGCCAAAACTATGCTTCTGCTTAACATGTGAGCACCCCAAAACCAATCAAGGAATGTTTCCAATTACCTACAGAATAACCTGCTTTGTGGTTGCTGTTGTTTCAATGACATAGGGAGCAGCAGTGGTCTATGGGCCCTGAAATTCTACCAAATTACTGCTCTACCAGAAAATCAAGGCAGTGCCCTCGGCGGTCCCGGATCTGTCTCCTGCTTCAACAGTGTTTGGACGGAACAGACCCAGGGACGCCCCTTCTTCCAGCCTCCGACCACCCTCTTGCGTCTTATCCAGTCACCACCTTCAGAACCACCTCTGGGACCAGCCAACACACTGGTTTCTCTTCTACCTTAACTCCTTATTGCCCAACAACCATGAGCTCCCAAATTCGTCAGAATTATACCACCGAGGTGGAGGCTGCAGTCAACCGCCTGGCCAACCTGCACCTGCAGGCCTCCCACACCTACCTCTCTCGGGGCTTCTATTTCAACCAGGGTGATGTGGCCATGGAGGGCGTGGGCCACTTCTTCTGGGAGTTGGCTGAGAAGAAGCTCGAGGTTGCTGAGAGTCTCTTAAAGTTGCAAAACCAGCACGGTGGCCGCCTTCTCTCCAGGACGCGCTGAAGCCTCCCCGAGATGAGTGGGCAAAACTCAGGATGTCATGGAAGCCGCCCTGGCCTTGGAGAGGAGCCTGAACCAGGCCCTCCTGGAGCTGCAGGCCCTGGTTCTACCCACAGACCCTCAGCTCTGTGACTTCCTGCAGAACCACTTCCGGGGTGAGGAGGTGAAACTCATCAGGAAGATGGGCGACACCTGACTTACCTCTGCAGGCCGCTTGCCCCCAGGCTGGGCTGGGCCAGTGTCTCTTTGAAAGGCTCACCCTCAAGCACAACTAGGAGCCTTTGGAGCCCAGAGGCCTGTAAGGGGCCCCTCTGCATTTCCCAGGTGTCTGGCTTTTGCTTTGAGCCTCTCCCGGAAACTCTAGCCATTCTTTAACCACCCTGAAGCCCTCTCCCATGCATTGGACCAAATGAAACAATAAAGCTTTTTGCAGCCAAAAAAAAGGAAGGAAGGAAGGAAGGAAGGAAGGAAGGAAGGAAGGAAGGAAGGAAGGAAGGAAGGAAGAAAACAAGTCACCCCCCATGGAAATAACTGTGTGGGTGTTCACAAAAATTGTCCCAAGTAGGCCCATCCTTGGGATGAATTTGGAGGAATCTAAAATCAGCTTGCTTTGGGCAACCCACTTGGGTCCCTTCCCTGTAGCAGGGGACTTTTCTGTAATAAAACTTTGCTTTCTCTTTTTAAAAAAAAATCAGCTTGCTTTTATATATATCTATGTAAAACTGCCATTTGTACTGAAGATTTGGGAGTTTTGGTTTTGAAGGACCACAGCAAATGAAGTTGATCCCTGAACAAAAAGAGAGAGGTTGGAAGAATGCTATTATCTTTTTTTTTTTTTTATCAAAATCTATACTACATGAAATTCTAACTTCATTTACATGCAGTCATTACCCTGAAACATGAAAGAGAAGCCGGACAGTTGAAGAATGAATCATGACAGCTCAGAAGGACATCTCTGGGTTTTATTGCTTAAGGTATGACTTGAGCATGAAGACAAAGCCAACAACATTTTTCTTGAAATGTACACTGAGTTCACAGATGTTACAGAATCACTTTTAAATTGGAATAATCTTTTCAAAATGCTTCTCTGCACAAGTTTTTAGCACTGCAATATGTTCGCCAAACATATACCAAGAAAGACTTCATTTTTGAGGATAAATGTAAGTCCTTCTTGAGATGTTGCATGGCTAGGATACTGCAGACTCTTTCCTTTGACGCGCCAGAGGATCATGAAATTGGCATGAATAAGTGATTTTCAAATTTCTCTAATAAAAACGTCAAAACATGGACAGTCAGAATACCCTTCATTTACCCGTGTGAAAATCATAGCATAAGAATGGCAAATTAAAAGCAATGAATTCAAATCAAAGATAATCAAAATGGACCTTAGCTGTAAAGTTTCAGCCCCCTTCCTGAAAGTCTTAACTTCCATATAAAGAGTCACAGAGGTAATTCAATGAAAGCATATTTATTTAAAAAACAACAACTGTCTTTTCTACCTCCAAAATTTATTCTAACGTTTAAAACCAGCCTCAGATTTCTTTGAAATTATTCATAAACCTTTCTCAATGGAAAAAAAGTATTCTGCAGTTTACCATCATATTAATTATTTATACATTTCATATATTACCTCAAACCGCATTCCCAAGAACAAAAGCAGGAATTGAATACCGTGAATAACAGAGTATAAGCTAAAATCACAGAAATCAGTAAATATTTCTACAGCTAGTTCAAAGTGTAAATATTTGATTCTCAAATAATCTCTATTATTGCCTAAAGACTAGTCTTGTCTAATAAACTTCTTCAAATAAAGTGAAACTATGCTGGGAAAAACTCCACTTGGTACCACCCCCTTCCAAAAAAAATACAGGCATTCTCTCTCCCTATCTGCCCAGCTAGCTAGGCACAGGGGTATGGTTCAAAAGTTTAACAAGGTATTTTTATTCCCAGCCACACCAAAAAATAACATCCTTTAGTGCTGTTTCAGAAATTTAGCAGCACCATTCAAATACATCAGGTTATTTGTTGAAGAACACGTGCTAAAACCTTGGAACTGAACTTCAAAGGTCGTCCTAAAAAACAGACCAAATATTGGGGCCTTTCCAAGCAAAATTAATTTATGATTAAAATCTCACCAAGGCCAGATCTTATATTTTGACAAGGGAAAAAACATTTTAGGTATTTTTATATGGTCAAGAGTTTCCAGAAATAGTGCGTGTCATCTGGTAGGTTGGCAGCAGCCTGATCCCAAACCTCCTCCAGGGAAAATCATGCAAAAACTGTAAAAGGATTTCTAAAAGTAGGTGAAGGGTCAACAATGTAGTTTCTAATGAGTACCTGTTTCCTGACCACACACACAGCAAAGAAATCAAGAGTGTAGGTTTGAATCCATTGATCCTAAATTAAAACTCTATGAGTACCCAACCCTAGAATCTTCTGACTTTCTTCCTAAACTGAAGGGAAATAAACTCAACCCTGGAATCGTCTTTCTCCCAGAAGAAAACACAGTGAGACAACGAAGGTGAGACCTCACAGCATTAAGTCCCTCACCATGGCCAATAATAGCAAAGGCATACCACCACCTCTACTCCAGTCCTTCTGCCTCTCATAATAGGCACTGATCTGTTTCCTCCTTATTCTCAAGACTGTTTCCTTTATTATTATATCTCCCTCTGTTACAAAACTTAGTCAAATGCAGAACTTCTCAAAATGATCTTGAGAGAACCCTATGAGGGATACACAGTGGCTCACAGGTACTCCTTCCCAAAATGGTCCCATGATATAGTACTTTGGGGAAACTCTGGGTCAAACAAGGTTTGACTGTTTCTTTTGCTGCAGGGTTTCTCAGAGCCTTTACTATGCTAATGTGTGTCAAGGATATATCTTATTTCCTAATTTCTTTGATGATGGATGCCTTTCGTTGTGCCATACTTATTAATATCTCACTAAAAAGTTGTAGGAAGTGAAATCTTTTGGGGGGTTAGCAAGAGTCTAACTATTTGTCTACTTGACATAGGACCAACCCTGGAACATTAAACTGTACCTTAATTGTTCCCTTTCCTCCAAATCGCCTTCTCATGGTCCTAAACTGGAGGAATGACCATTGCCCCCTCCCTATCCCCTGTTTCCCTACAATGGTGTTTCAACTCAGAATCAGAGGCAGAGAAATGTCAAAGGCTTTCAATAAATTGGTCCTTGAGAACCTTTGTGTAACTCTTTTGCCCATAAGACTTAGGAGTCCTTCTGGTAAGCAGCGACTCGGGTCTGCCAAAAGTATCCCACATCTCTTTCGACAGAGGTATAAGACAAAAATAGCTGGAGTGGATGTATTAAAGGAGATCATGGGTATGATCGCATTAATTGTCATAAAATGTAAGGGATTATTATTATTTTCACGTCATCACCAGCCTTTTTTATATAGCACCCTGCATAATTAGGCACTCAATAAATACTTGTTAGTATTGCAATGATTGAGTAAACCGAATCCATACAGTGTCAGTCTGGCAATTAAGTGTCTGAAGCACAGAGATATGGAAAGACATATGGCCAGAATGGGGATAGGTGGGAGCGAAGAGTGGTGTTGAAGTGAGTAATTAAATAAATGAGTCTGCGGCCCAACAGGACTGGTTTGACAGGTTGAGATTTGCTCCTACAGGGGCCAGAGATGACATCATGGGAATACATAGCAAGACCATCCATGCGGTTATGTGGCTGAGAACCCCACTCCCATCTAAAAAGCCAGAGTGTGAGTGTTCATTAGTGAAGCAGCACGACCACGTACAAGAGAATATTCTGGATTGGAAATGTGATCAAAGACAGGGAAAGGGGATGGGGGGTGATGGGTATGAGAAGAAAGAATAGGAAGGGGGAGTTAAAAAGGCAGAGATTCCCCCAACTCAGTACCCATAGAAGCTCTGCTCTCTGGGGAAACCAGGGCAATTTGCCTCTATTTTAGGAGTGACCGCTTGTGTGGATCCCACTGCTTCCTGGAACGACTATTCCAGGCTCTGTCGGTTCAAGGAGGGGCCGCAAAGCCTCAGCAACCCCAAAGCCCTAGGTGCTGCTGCCAACTCCCTCTATCTGGAGACCCCACTGAAAGGAAACCAGAATCAGGGGCCCAGGTGACTTAAGAAGCAGCTCAGAGACTATCCCCAGGAAGAGGAGAGACTGGTTAGGGAAGTGCTCCACCCCCACCCAATTTTCATTCAAGGTAGAAATTGGGGTTAACATTTCTCAGATAAGGTAACACCCTTTTGAAGGATACAGTCCTCTGGTGGGGAGAGGGAGGTTTCACATACAAAAAAGTAAGGGCCTGGGAGACCAGTCCCTAGCACTGCTGCTAATTGGCTCAGGGAACTTGAAGCAATTTCTTCTCTCAGAACTTCAATGACCACACCTGTAAGGCAGGAGGAGCAAGAGAGATAATGAAGGCGCAGGTGCTTTGAAACTAACGCACCATGGCAGGTGAAAGATCTACTCTAGACCAGCCATGCATGGCCTTTGGCTGGGGCTTTCTTTCGATTGGCTGCAGCCTTCCTCATGTGACCTAATGGAATCCATGTCCTTTCATCCCCCACAAAATGTGAAAACCAGCCTGGGTTTAATCAAGAGACCTAAGTTTAAATGTATCCAACATACTTCGCTCATAGATTATCCATGGAACCCCAATGCCCTCTTGTCTCTGCATAGCCATTTGCATTTTCTCAGTTATGTTTTCACTTTCTGTATGTGTTCAATTTTATTTTCAATGATTGACCTGGATTTTAGGTTTTAATAGCCTAAATATCAAATTTTGTTAGTTCAGCTGTGTAGTTAAAATGCTCTTATTCTTTAGCTCTTAATTAATGAATACCATTCAACAATGAAGTATTCTGTGTAATCTTTTTTTAAATGAGATTTAAATTATCCTTTGTTTGCACATAGCCCAAGAGAGGCTTTGGTAGAGCCGGGAGGATAGAAGAAGTGGTTTCCCTTAATAGGAAAAGATTCCCTCTGACTGTAAAATAGAGAGTTTCCCCGCCTGGTAGTTATTCAGGAAACTGATTTTTTAACCTAATCACAGATTTTTACACTTATATCAAATTCCACTCTTGTTAGTTTTGACTCAGCAATTCAGCCTGGACATTCGTTTTCCAATTAAACTTGGTGGGTATTTTAAAATACATTTTTACGAGTAAAGACTTAAAATTCAAAAGAGAGCCTAGTCTTCTCTTGCCCACACCCACTGTACCAGAGTCAGAAACAAGTCTGTAATGAATTGCTGCTTACTCCATACTGATTTGGGGTAAATGCATGGATAGCAGCTGTTTCCTCAGTATTGTGTATTCAGATACAACACTATTCGGAAAATAACCCCAAAGCCAGACGTTGGCTTGACCACCTATCTGCCTGTTTCAGAGATCATGGGGACATCAAATAGAGCTCAACCCCCAAACACACACCTGGGCGTGGAAACTGTAAAAGTTTATTAGATGAGCCCACTTAAGAGTATTACTAAATTCTTTTGCTGGCAATGATCTTGATTCCCACCAGGGACAAGCTGCCTTAACATAAGGTCCTTGAAAGAACTTACTCCAGACCCTTAGGGAGCGAGCTGCCAAGTAATTTCAGGGAAGAAATCAGTTGCTCTGGAAACAGGTTTTGACAGTGATTCTGTGTGCCAAAGGGCTGAGCTTGCAGAGGGCACGGGCTTCCCGCCCCTTGAATGATACTTGAGGCTTTGCTCTCCAAACAGATGACTTCATTCTGACAACAATGCTTTGTTACCTCTCCAGAGAAGTTGCCAGTTCATACACATTATAAAATAAATTCTCTCATTGACACAGGAGAGGCAGGAACTACAAACATTGCTTTTTTAAAAGTGTGTGAGTCGGAAAAGGTAAACTGGAAAAGGAATGGCATTTCTCCCCCAAAAACAATTTGTGGTAACCATGGAAACCAGTCACCCAATCAGCAATCACTTTAGCAGCTCGGGTACTGATGAAGGATGTACGTGGAGATATACAAGACAACTTTATCTTAGAAAACTTTACCTCAGCCTGAGTAAGGTGTTTGGAAGCATGGGTCCCAGCAACATCTGTCTTCTCTTCCTTCAGGAAGCCATGTCTACTAAAGGAAGAAAAGTCCCAGCAGATAACTGGTCCTTATGCAAAGGTTCACTGCTGTTTAATATCCCAGGTCCTCCATCTCCCAAAGGGTATTCTCTCTTCAATGCAAACACTGAGGAGTGAGAGGAGTCCACTTGTCCCCATTTATGTTCTGCCTGTGGCCACACCGGCCATGGCTCTCAATACACTTGGAAGAGGTAGAGAAGAGACACATGATAAAATGATTTCATGATTCCTACCGCCTTAAACCTTTGATTCCTCCTCCATGTCAGATGTACTCGACTTTTTCTATAAAAGCCAGATAGCACACATTTTATCTAGCTTTGCAAGCTAAATATGGTTCTTCTCCTAATCCTCCTCCTTCTTTTTACAACCCTTTAAAATGTGAAAACCATTCTTAGCTCACAGATTTGACCCATAAACCATAATTTGTTGACCCCTGCTCTGCAAGTTCTGATGTTTCAGCCTAACAGAATGTAGGCCACTGTTTAGTCCAAGTTTTGGTCAGCCAATCAAGCACCCTACCCTGCCAGAGCCACTTTAAGTTAGTTAAGCTAATACATTAAACTCAGAATCTCTGATAAATGCACCCATATCAATAAATTCAGCCTAACTTCATACTATATTGTATTCTCCTTGGTCTAATACAGTAAGAATTTATTTTCACACATACTCCTTACTCAACAGGTTTTAGGTCATATAAATTAACTAAATCATGTCATTCTTACAAAGTATATACTGCTACTTCACAGGTCAGATTTACACTTGTACGCCTGTACATGATGAGAGTCAGAGCTAGCTATAAGTCTAGAGCCAATGAAAAGTGGTCTTGATGAGGTTGTCTCTCATAAGAAAACAGGGTTAGGTGAGATTAAACAGTGTTTTCAAGTAAGGGAAAGGTCATCTCAGACTTAGAAGGAAGAGCTTACTTTGCTTGCAAGGAAGGTTCAGGGACACTTAAGAGCAGTTTGAATATTTAGGTTTTTCTGAGTCCACCCAGAATATCCTCATTCCAAATCTCAGGGTCCCACTCCTTCCCAATCAAGTCCCTAACTTTCACATTAGAAATGTGGCAAGTCTGTGGTTTCAATTAACCCTGTAGTTCTGCAATCCACACAATTAAATTTTGAATTTGGCTTTTAATAATACTGTTCCAATACTGTGAGGAATATAAGGGTCTTTTATAAGGCAGCCATAGAAATTCTCTGGTTCTCTGACATAGGGTGAGAGTTTTAAACACTGAGCTTGTCATTTTCTTTTTGCGATTCCTTCAGTGCAGGCTGAAAAAGCTATCTCATGCTACAATCCTTGCAGTTATTATTATACATAATACTCAAGTGCAGCAAGCCACTCTGTTCCCCAAGGAACTTCCTTTAACAGGAACTTTATTCCAAGTGACCATAGTTGATAATTTAATGATTGTGCATACACTTCAAGGCATGGACTAAGTAAGAGTGTCCCATTTTCTTTTGGAAAGAATTCAGTGCTACCTTCAAGGCCAAGGTCATAATCAAACCAGTCCAAGAATTCTATTACTTATGGTATGTTTACTAGGACTACTGGTATTCCTATTAGAATCCATCTATCCATGGAAAGAAAGAAGGAAGAAAAAAAATTATACCAGATATTTAAACAGAGAGGAGGGTTTAATTTGAGAATTGGTTTCACAGGTATTGGAGAAACGAAAGAACAAAAGAGAAAATTTAGATAAGCTAGAGATGATAACAAAAGGAAGACTATACAACCCTTAGGACTAGGGAGAAAAAAAGAGGTTGAGTTTATCAAAACCTAGAAGCTCAGAAAAGGAATACCCAGTAAGTTGGAGCTTAGTCCTCTGAGGAATTGGTACCCCTAGCTGCTGATAGCACCTCAAAATCTTAGAGGAGTCCCATGGCATTGAGGAAAGGGAAACACCTGGCTACCAATGATATTTCTGAGCAAGTAAGATATACCTAGTTCTGACAAAGCTAAAAGAAGCCAAAGACAAGAGTAAACTTCCAACATCAAGGCAACACTGACAAGACCCAAGAGAAATAAGATAGGAAGCCTTTATTCCACAGCTCCTACCTTCCAGTCTCCCTCTAGAGATAGAAATTAACAGAACCCAATAGGAAGTCAGCTGGCAAAATTATCTGGGATATGTGTTTGATAGAGCGCTAAACATCACAGAGCTGGGTATAGCACTGTGGGACTGGGGCTCAGTCAATAGGTGATATGTTTCAAAGTTCCTTCTCTTTAAAATATACCTGGTGGCCTAGCCTATGGCTCAGTGTGAGTGTTCACTCATAAACCAAGAGGTCACCAGTTCTATTCCTGGTCAGGACACATGCCCATGTTGCAGGCTCGATCACCAGTAGGGGACGTGCAGGAGGCAGCCAACTGATGAATCAATCATTGATTTTCTATCTATCCTTCTCCCTTCCTCTCTCTCTAAAATCAATAAAAACATATTTTTTAAAAAAATAAAATAGATCTAGTGTTTTCTATGATACCTTTCAACTTTTTTGCCTTTCCCACACAACATTTTACAATTCCACTCTTGCCTGTCATACCTGTGTCCAAATCTCAGACAAGAGAACAACGCCTACAAAGTGATAATTTCTGCTTCTCCACCCAACACCTGTGAATGACCACAACTTAACTTGAATTTTCTTAAAAAATTCAAGTTCTTTACTTGGTGTTGGCAGATAGATCTGAACACCCAGGTAGATCTGTTACCTCAACGATCAAAATGTATTTCTAATATATATGCCAAAATAAATAAACAAATAAAATAGGGAGTCGGACCTCCGTTACCACCATTGTCCACCATCCAGAGCTGAGGGGTCAGTGCCGACATGTACACATAAGGAACTGGTGGACATTGAAATTGGGTCTCAAAAGAACTGTTGGTCCAGAAAGAAACTCACTACAGACTGATTCATTTGCCTGTCAGCATAACTATTATTGCTCGTCTCACATTCAGTTCTTATAAGTATATCTCTAGTGACACATGATCTCGCTCATCTTGGGGTAATGATGAACAACATAGACTGATGAACAAGAACAGAACCAGAAACAAGGAGGCATCGATCGGACTATCGGGCCTCAGAGGGTGGATAGGGAAGGGTGGGGGGAGGGGGGAGAGATCAACCAAAGGACTTGTGTACATGCATATGAGCCTAACCAATGGTTAAGTTCAACAGGGGGTTGGGGCATCCGTAGGGAGGGGTGTGGGATGGGAATGGGGGGATGAGGACAAATATGTGACACCTTAATCAATAAAGAAATTTAAAAAAATAAACAAATAAAATATATGCAAAATAGAGTTTTATAGACAAATACCATACCCACAAAAAAAGCTAAAACCAGGGCAGAGTACAGCCAAGCTCATAGCACTCTTCATAAAATGAGACTTGGGGTAACAAAGAAGCACTAGCTTTTTATTATATGTTATACCTATATAATAATATAACTAGGCACTGAGTTATTTAAGTGTATTAATCAATCACATTCTTCTCCTCTTTGGAGTAGGAATTAATATTATCCATATATTACAGATGAGGTAACTAAGAAACTATCTTCCAATAGCTTCATCTGTATATTAAAACATATAAACTGTGAAGATAATTGTACATCTATAGCATACATATATTTAGATAGATAGATAATTATGTATGTGTATTTAACTTCCTAAATCCACCAAGATAAAAAAAAAAAAGAACTTGACAAACAATGTTGCATTGTGGGATGGGTGTCAGACATAGAAGGAGCCTTTGGCAGTTTCTTTGGTTCATTTCCAGTGAAAATAGTGAGCAATGAACTTGCTCCAGATTCTGATTCCAGAACTTTCACAGTCTGGAGATAGTGGTGATCTGTCTTTCAGGCCTCTGGGTTTATCATTTCCCAGAAGCCAGCTAGCAGACAAGGCCACCTGCCAGTATTTGGTTAGCACATTTATTTATGTCAACTGATTTGTCAACCAGGTACCATGGTTTTTCCTAAGTCATAGCTTCCAAACTATGGGAACATAAAACCACAATGTTAGCCAAGATAGCAATCAGAGGCCTTTCTTTGTGTACCACACTAACGGCTCTGTATAAAGGTATGCAACAAACATTTGTGCACTGTAACTGGCAATCCAGAGCAGCACAATTCCTTATGATTTGATGTGTCTCTCGTCCAGCTGTTTTGAATTCATTTTTTTTTTAAGTTAAGAACAGAATAAGTGAGAAAAAAGAAGGATATTTTGATATTTGTTAAAAGAGATTGAAGCCAAGTTTTCTTCCAAATCATTTTGGAATTCTGCCCAGTGTGTAAAGGACACATCAGATCAATTCAACTCTAAGGGTCTAGTGCTTTTATTGGAAATTGTTAATTTCTAAAAATTGAGCTAAGAGGTTTGTGTGTTTGTGGGGGTATTTTCAGTTAACCAGTCATCAGATAAAACTCTACAAAAAGTGATGGGAAAGATTACTACATTTTGCCTTAAAATTCAATTTCATAACTTCTAATTCCAATATGTGATGTAGTAACTGGAACTAGACTTGCCACTACAAACAACTTTCTTTAAAGGTCAAAATATATAAAACAACTCTTTTCAAACATGGACTGCACACTGCACAGGACTTGATCCCTGAAAGAAAAAAAAAATTAGATTGGCCCTAAAAATGCCCCAGCTTTCTACCTGGAGACTAAAATGTATAAAAGTGGAAGCCAAGTAGAACACAAGATCTCAATGAATTTTAAAAAAAATAATATTAGAGTTTGGAGAGTTGAGGACAGCTTGAATTTGCAAGGCAAAGTACCAGAGAGGAGAAAGTTTCAAAGAGAAAGAGCTCCAGAAATCTGCATAGGTGGCCCTTGAGTCTTTGGCAAAATATCCATTTCTTCATATGTGTGGTAAGACACCACAAAACCAGGCAAAAAAACAGCTATGAGTGAAAGAACAATTAACAAGGAGCTGTAAGCTAAACAATTCCCAGAACTCAGACAGTGCTGGAAGTCACCCAAGTTCTAACCATTTGTGGTGGAGAAATCTCATTGAACAAGCAGTGCATTTAGAAGAGACTCCTGGAGTATTGGGGCTAAATCGTACTAGAGTGAAGCCACTACAGACCTGTACTAAAAAACAAACCTCAAAAGGATCAAGCTGATCTACAAGCAACTTGGAGCTGCCTGCCAACATAAAGTCCAACAACCTTTAAAAGAAGATGCCAAAATCCACTTACCAATGTGAGGTTCACAATGTCCAGTATCCTCTCAAAACATAACTAACCCTTTTAAGAAGCAAGAAAATGGGACATGTAACCAGAAAAAAAAAAAAATTACTCAAAGAAACATATATAGCAATTCCAGAGATGACAGAATTCACAAAGATGTTTAAAATGACCTTTATATAGGTTCAAAGATTTAAAGGAAAATATAAACAAAAGAAGATATAAAAGAAAACCAAATAGAGCCGAAACCGGTTTGGCTCAGCGGATAGAGCGTCGGTCTGCGGACTGGAAGGTCCCAGGTTCGATTCCAGTCAAGGGCATGTACATTGGTTGCGGGCACATCCCCCGGTGGGGGGTGTGCAGGAGGCAGCTGGTCGAGGTCTCTCTCTCATCGATGTTTCTAGCTCTCTATCCCTCTCCCTTCCTCTCTGTGAAAAATCAATAAAATATAAAAAAATAATAATAATAAAAAAGAAAAGAAAACCAAACAGAACTTCTATGACTGAAAAATACATTATCCAAAATGAAAATTTTACTGAATAAGAGTAATAGCAGATTGCGCACTAGAAAAGAAAGTATTAGTGAACATGAGGACATAGAAATAGAAATTATCTATAATAATAAAAGGGTAATATGCTAATTAGACCAGATGTCATTCCTACGTCATTCCAGGCGTTCTTCCAGATGAAGCCGAGGCCGAAGCGAAGCCCAGGTCCCGGGTGCCAGAGGGAAGCCAGTGCTGGCAGCTGGGGGAAGGAAGGCCTACTCTTGCATGAATTTCCTGCATCAGGCCTTTAGTATAAAATAATGGCCAAAACTTTTCAAAATTATATATATACTAGAGGCCCAATGCACGAAATTCATGCAAGAGTAGTCCTTCGCAGCTATGGAGGCTGCCTGGATCCCTCCCTCACAGCCGCAGCAGCTTTCTTTTTTTTTTTTCTTTTTTTTTCTTTTTTTTTTTATTAAGGTATTATATGTATACATATCTTACCATTGCCACCCCCCACCCCACTCCCATATATGCCCTCACCCCCCAGAGTTTTGCACCCGTTGGTTATGCTTATATGCATGCATACAAGTCCTTTGATTGATCTCTTACCTCCCCCACCTCTCCCTAACTTTCCCCCTGTAATTTTGACAGTCTGTTTGATGCTTTACTGTCTCTGTATCTATCTTTTTGTTCAAGTTTATAATGTTCTTATTACCCATAAATGAGTGAGATCATGTGGTATTTTTCTTTCATTGACTGGCTTATTTCACTTAACATAATGTTCTCCAATTCCATCCAGGTTGCTGCAAATGCTGAGAATTCCTTCTTTTTTATGGCAGCATAGTATTCCATTGTGTAGATGTACCACAGTTTTCTGATCCAGTCATCTGCTGATGGGCACCTAGGCTGTTTCCAAATCTTAGCTATGGTGAATTGTGCTGCTATGAACATAGGGGTGCATATATCCTTTCTGATTGGTGTTTCTAGTTTCTTCGGATATATTCCCAGGAGTGGGATTACTGGGTCAAATGGGAGTTCCATTTTCAGTTTTTTGAGGAAACTCCATACTGTTCTCCACAGTGGTTGCACCAGTCTGCATTCCCACCAGCAGTGCACGAGGGTTCCTTTTTCTCCGCATCCTCGCCAACACTTGACATTTGTTGATTTGTTGATGATAGCCATTCTGACAGGTGTGAGATGGTACCGCATCGTTGTTTTGATTTTCATCTCTCGGATAATTAGTGACATTGAGCATGTTTTCATGTGTCTCTTGGCCTTCCTTCTGTCTTCTTTTGAAAAGCTTCTATTTAGGTCTGTTGCCCATTTTTTTATTGGATCATTTATCTTCCTTTTATTAAGTTGTATAAGCTGCCTGTAGATGTTGGAGATCAAACCTTTATCAGTGATGCCATTTGCAAATATGTTCTCCCATGCAGTAGGCCTTCTTGTTGTTTTGTTGATGGTTTCTTTTGCTGTGAAAAAGCTTTTTATTTTGATGTAGTCCCATTTGTTAATTTTCTCTTTAGCTTCCATTGCCCTAGGGGCAGTGTCAGTGAAGAATTTCTTTTGGCATATGTCTGAGATTTTGCTGCCTGTGGATTGCTCTAGTATTTTTATGGTTTCCCGTCTTATGTTTAAGTCCTGTATCCATTTTGAGTTTATTTTTGTGTATGGCGTAAGTTGGTGATCAAGCTTCATTTTTTTGCATGTATCTGTCCAATTTTCCCAACACCATTTATTGAAGAGACTGTCTTGACTCCATTGTATGTTCATGCCTCCTTTGTCAAATATTAATTGAGCATATTGGTTTGGGTCAATATCTGGATTCTCTATTCTGTTCCACTGATCTATATGTCTGTTCTTGTGCCAGTACCAGGCTGTTTTGAGAACAGTGGCTTTGTAATACAGCTTGAAATCTGGTATTGAGATCCCTCCTACTTTATTCTTCTTTCTCAGGATTGCTGTGGCTATTCGGGGTCTTTTTTTATTCCAGATGAATTTTTGGAGGGTTCTTTCAAGGTCTGTGAAATATGCCATTGGTATTTTAATGGGGAGTGCATTGAATCTATAGATTGCTTTGGGTAGTATGGACATTTTAATGATGTTGATTCTACCAATCCATGAACATGGTATGTTCTTCCATCTGTTTACGTCTTCCTCTATCTCTTTTTTCAGTGTCCTGTAGTTTTCCGTGTATAGGTCTTTTACCTCCTTAGTTAAGTTTATTCCTAAGTATCTTAATTTTTTTGGTGCGATGGTAAATGGAATTGCCTTTTTAGTCTCTCTGTCTGTAAGTTCACTATTGGTGTATAGAAAGGCCATAGATTTCTTTGCGTTAATTTTGTATCCTGCTACATTGCCAAATTCATTTATTAAGTCTATTAGTCTTTTGACGGAGTCTTTCGGATTTTTTATGTACAATATCATGTCGTCTGCAAATAAAGACAGCTTTACTTGTTCTTTTCCAATTTGGATGCCTTTTATTTCTTCTTCTTGTCTAATTGCAATGGCTAATACTTCCAGTACTATGTCAAACAGGAGTGGTGAGAGTGGGCATCCCTGTCTTGTTCCTGTTCTTAGGGGAAATGTTTTTAGTTTTTGTCCATTGAGTATGATGTTTGCTGTGGGTTTATCATATATAGCTTTTATTATGTTGAGGTATGAGCCTTCTATTCCCACCTTGTTGAGAGTTTTTATCAAGAAAGGGTGTTAGATTTTGTCAAATGCTTTTTCTGCATCAATTGATATGACTATGTGATTTTTATCTCTCAGTTTGTTTATGTGATGTATCACGTTTATTGATTTGCGGATATTGTACCATCCTTGCATTCCTGGGATAAATCCTACTTGGTCATGGTGTATGATCTTTCTGATGTACTGCTGGAGTCGATTTGCTAGAATTCTGTTGAGGATTTTGGCATCTATGTTCATGAGGGATATTGGTCTATAATTCTCTTTCATTGTGTTGTCTTTATCTGGTTTTGGTATTAGGGTGATGCTGGCTTCATAGAAGGAGCTTGGAAGTGTTCCTTCCTCTTGAATTTTTTGGAATAGTCTGAGGAGGATAGGTTTTACTTCTTCCTTGAATGTTTGGTAAAACTCTCCTGTGAAGCCATCAGGCCCCGGGCTTTTGTTTGCCGGAAGCTTTTTGATGACTGCTTCAATTTCATCCATAGTTATTGGCCTATTGAGCTCTTTAGATTCTTCTTGATTGATTTTTGGAAGGTTATATTTTTCTAGGAATATGTCCATTTCCTCCAGGTTGTCCAGTTTGTTGGAATAGAGTTGTTCATAGTATTTTGTAACAATCCTTTGTATCTCAGCGGGGTCTGTTGTTATTTCACCTCTTTCATTTCTGATTTTGTTTATTTGGGTCCTCTCTCTTTGCTTCTTGGTGAGCCTGGCTAGAGGTCCATCAATCTTGTTTATCCTTTCAAAGAACCAGCTCTTGGTTTTGTTGATCTTTTGTATTGTTTCTTTGGTCTCTATGTCATTTATCTCCGCTCTGATCTTTGTTATTTCCTTCCTTCTGGTTACACTGGGCTTTTCTTGCTGCTCTTTTTCTAGCTCTTTGAGTTGTAGGGTTAAGTAATTTATTACCATTGTTTCTTGTTTTTTGCAATAGGCTTGTAGAGCTATGAACTTCCCTCTCAAGACTGCTTTCGCTGTGTCCCATAGATTTTGGATTGTTGTGTCGCAGCAGCTTTCTTAATCCCGTGGCTGCAGCCCCGGCTTCATCTGGAAGGATGTCCAGAAGGACACTAGTAATTAGCATATTACGCTTTTATTATATTTATATATTTATATATATATATATATGTCCCAAAAATGTATACACACTTTAACAGCTGATAACTGTTAAATGGAAATGAAATGTATTATAGTAAACACTTCCTTCATAATTATTCAAAGTGTGTGTATACATTTTTTGGAGACGCCCTGTATACATATCTAGAGGTCCAAGAGTATCAATACAGCTCATACTGTATAAACATAAAGAAAAACACATTAAGATACATCATTATTAGAATAGCTGAAAACCTGAAATACTGACGTACTGAAAAACTTTAAGTACTGAAAATAGCCAGAGAGAAAAACACACAACTGATGCAGAAGAACAAAGATAAGAAAAATCACTGACTTTATATCAGAAATAAAGTAAACCAAAAAGACAATTGAATGACATTCTTAAAATTACTTAAAGAAAGAAGAAAAACAAACCTAGAATTCTATATCCACCAAAAATAGTGTTAAAAATAAAAGGCAAATTAAGACATTTTCAGACAAAAACAGGATGAGAGAATTTATGATGAGCAGACCTACACTACAATAAATGTAAAAGGAAGTTCTTCTAGCTGAAGGAAATGATTAACAGGTGGAATCTTGGATATACAAAAGAAACAAAGAACTCTGGAAATCGTAAGCATACAAGTGAATATAAAAGAGATTTGCTTCATTTTTAAATTCCTTTAAAATATAACACAGTTTAAAACAAAAATGATAACTATGCATTTTTATAATACATGTATAAGTAAAAGGTCTTATATATTGCAGAAAGGATGGGAGGAAGAAATAGAAGTATATAACTTCAATGTTTTTATATTATATGTAAAGTAGTAGAATATTACTAGAAAGCAGACTATGATGACTTAAAGATGTATATTGTAAACACTAGAATGACCACCAAGAAAAAAAGTATAGAAATTAGTTAATATTAGAAATAAAACAAAATGCTAAATTAATCCAAAAAAAAAACTCAGAAAAAGAGGAAATGAAGAAAAGAAAGTATAAGACAAATAGAAAACAAATAGCAAGAAGATAAATTTAAATGCAAATGTATTAATAATATATTAAAAATAAATGATCTAAGTGCTATAATTACAAAACTAATTGCCAGATAAAATTTTTAAAAAGAAAGACCCAATTATACATTGTATATAAGAAAAACATTTCAAACACATTGAAATAGAGACATTAATAATAAAAGGATAAAAGAATATATGACACCCAATCAGTGGTTGAATGTCGACCCATGAATCAAGAGGTCACCAGATTGATCCCTGTCAGTGCACATGTCTAGGTTGTGGCTCAATCTCCAGTAAGGGGTGTGCAGGAGGCAGCCCATCAATCTCTCATTGATGTTTCTATTTTTCTCCCTTTCCCTCCCCCTCTCTCTAAAATCAATAAAAACATTTTTAAAAGAATATATGCCAAGAAAACACTAATCACAAGAAAAGCTGGAGAAAATATATTCATTTCAGACAGAATAGACATCATGACAAGATTAACAGATAGAAAGAGATACATTTTCTCATGATAAACATGTGAATCTTGCCGAAACCGGTTTGGCTCAGTGGATAGAGCGTCGGTCTGCGGACTGAGGGGTCCCGGGTTTTATTCCGGTCAAGGGCATGTACAGTGGTTGCGGGCACATCCCCGGTGGGGGGGGGGGGGGGTGCAGGAGGCAGCTGGTCGATGTTTCTCTCTCATCGATGTTTCTAGCTCTCTATCCCTCTCCCTTCCTCTCTGTAAAAAATTAATAAAATATATTTTTAAAAATAAATAAATAAACATGTGAATCTTCATGAAGGCATAGCACTTCTAAATGTGTATGCATCTAATTGCAGAGTCTCAAAATACATGGAGCAAAACTAATAGAACAGAAGAGAAAAATTAACAAACCTACATGGAGACAAAGATTTCAACATTCTTCTCTGAGTGATTGATAGAACAAATGGATTTTTCTGTTTTTCAGTAAGGATATAGAAGATCTGAAAATTCAATCAAACAATGACCTAGTTGATATTTTTTAAACACTACATGTAATATGGTCAAGCATACATTCTTTCCAAGTGCAAATGGCACATTCACCAAGGCAGACCTCTGATGGGTCATAAAAGAAGTCTCAATACATTTTAAAGAATTGAAATCATATCAAGTATATCTCTGATCACAATGGATGTAAATTAGAAATGAATAACCAAAATATAACTGGAGAATCCCCACATTTTTTGAAATTATATAAAATAATTCCAAATAAGCCATGGGTCAAAGAAAAAATCACAAGGGAAATTTGTAAATAGTTTTAACTGCATGATAACAGATACACAACATATCAAAATGTGTAGGATGCAGCTACAGCAGTGCTTAAAGGGAATTATATAGCTTTAAATGCTCACATGAGAAAGAACATGTTTTAAATTCAGTACTCTAAGCTTCCTACTCAAGAAGCTAAAAGAGACCTAAGTTAAACCCTAAGGAAGGAAATAATAATAAAGAACAAAATCAATAAACTAGAAAACAGAAAAGCAATAGAGAAGTCTCTCTCTGTCTCTCTCTCTCTCTCTCTGTCTCTCTCTCTCTCTCTCTGTCTCTCTCTGTCTCTCTCTCTGTCTCTCTTTCTCTCTCCCTGAAGAGAATTTAGCTGTCACACTGTTAAAAAGAAGCTATGTGGTGAGGAATAAAAGCCTCCATTGACTGAGTTTGGAAGCAGATCCTACAGCAACAGGCAAGCCTTCAGATGACTGCAGCCCCAGCCAATATCTTCACAGCAACCTCCTAACAGAGCCTGAGTCAAAACCCCCACTAAGCTACTCCCCAAAATACTACCATTTACAATAGTATCAAGAGAACAAAACAAAATATTTAGACATAAATTTTTTTTAATGTGTAAGACTTCTACGCTAAAAACTGCTTAACTATTCTGAGAGAAGATTTTTAAAGCCCTAAATAAATGGCAAGTACCATATTTATGAATCAAAAAATTCAACATTAGCCCAGCTGGCGTGGCTCAGTGGATGAGTGTCGACCTATGAACCCAGGAGGTCATGGTTCAATTCCCAGTCAGGGCACATGCCCAGGTTGCGGGCTCGATCCCCAGTGTGGGGCGTGCAGGAGGCAGCCAATCAATGATTCTCTCTCATCATTGATGTGTCTTATCTCCCTCTCCCACTCCCTTCCTCTATGAAATCAATAAAAATATACTTTTTTTTAAAGATTCAACATTATACATTAGTTTTTCCTGAATCAATATATAGAGTAGAGGTTACTCCATTCAAAATGTCTGACCCATAGAAATTGTGGGGTGATTTGATATGCAGCAATGCCATACTTGATACAGAGCTCAAAATCAATGGGAGGGGGGGTGCAATACCATCATTCTTTTTAATAAGCCTAAAACAATTCCCCTTTTTTCAGGCCCCTTGCACCAATGTAGAAATCAGCACACCTTCTTTTACTTCAGAGGCTGACTAAAGCATGCACTAAGTGACTCGCCGTTACCCTAGCACAGTGGCATTGAGTTAATCACCCGTGAGACAGCCTGGCTCTTTCACGGGAGCGGTGACAGATAAACTGCTAAACCACAAGCACAATACGTTCTTCTTTTCTGCACCCTGGACTCACTCCGAGGCTACTGCAAAAAGAATTTTACCAAAACGATATGGGCAACCAGGACTGCCTGAAGCCAAAGGGCACTTCAAAAACACGGGCCTGTTTTTTCTTTCTCCGTGAAGGTTCGTGATATGCATTACTGTGTAAGACATGGCACTAGACCAGGAGCTGGCCAGAGCAGACTTGGAAAAAGAATTCCACCTCAAAATACATCAATCTTGCTGCATCGGCATGTTGACAGACAGGCTGAACTTCAGGGAGGCCTACCCATGGGTAAGCAAAAGTCCCACCGTGGCAGATAATGGGCAAACTGCCTTTACCCTGATCAAAATCCACCCATCCATGTCTGCTTGGCAGCCAGCATGAAATAAGTCGAAGCAAACCAAAAATGTAGCCACAAAGGCGCGCGCGCTCAAACACACACACACACACACACACACACACACACACACACACACTTCTTTCTCCCTAGTCGGAGAAAGGGTACAAATAGGAATTACGTATGTGCATGTGTTTATTTTAAAGGAAGTGTTTATTTTACAGTTTCCATAGGAAATAAGTGAGCTAATATTATCTTCCAAAAGTAAATACCTTTATGCAAAACTCCCTAAAACTGATACAAGGCCAAGATTCCTGCTGCAGCCTCCTCCTGCCCTCTGATCTCCGAATTCTCACACTGTGGTCTAAAAGCACAGAGGCGTATTAACAGAGAGGCATGGCCTTTCTGCTTCCCCCGCTCTTGTGAAAGTTGAATCACAGAGTCTTTTGTATCCCTCTTGCCAGATCCTACTGCTTGAAACAGCAGATATAATCTAATGGGAAACCAGAAATGTGAGGACTCCTAGAGGTTTGACCCTGTCAGTTCCTCTTGGCCAGGGACACCTTACGCAGCCCGTTAATCCCACATGAATCTTTTCTGGACTGATGTAAGCCATGAGGGCTGGAGGCTGGTTTCGGTTGTATTCTATGGAGCCCCGTGGGTTTTGTGTGGCCGTGCTCTCAATAGTGTTTGCCCAAATGTTGTCTTTGGATTTTGTTTGCCTCAATAAAGGACTGTTATTAAGATCTTACTCCCCAACCACTCTCTTCTTCATCAACACCACCAATAACCTTTTAACATCATCTGCCTAATTTTAAAAGAGCCAGATATATCCACATACTGATGGCTATGTTTTGTGTGTGTGTGTGTGTGTGTGTGTGTGTGTGTGTGTGTGTGTGTGTGTCACCAAAGGCACATTCTCTAGGAAATGCGGTAAGCTCCTGACATTTTGAGGGGACAGGTCCAGAGACCTTCCCCAACCCCAAAATCTCAGACACAGGAATGTTTATTCAGGACTCTGGCTCTGTGTCAAGAGTCCTGAGTTTCCTTTGTATGTCATCACTCTAACCACATTTTGACCCGGATAAATGCATATAAATGGAGAAAACATAGCCAACTACAGACTGATACTCAGAAAAAGATTAAATTCTTAAGGACAAGTATGAAGCGAGACCTGAAAGGATTCCAAGTTTTCTGCTCCTAATAGGAATTAAACTCATGTATATTAAAGATTAGTTGAAATCATTAGACTGACTACAAAAAAATTATTAAGACCTTTTCATCATTGCAAAGTGAATATTCTGTTGTTGTTCAATGTATTCACTGGATGAATTCTGACCTTGCTATAAAGCCTTTACATGTCATTACAACATAAATGTCAAAACACTAAACGTGTCGCCCAAAAAATATACTTGCAAAGACTTAATAAACCAAAATAAGTGAGTAGTAAAGAAGGTAGTCAAAAGAGCTCTATGGTGACATGGAAAAATTTTACTCAACCAAAATGTCCAACAAAGACAAAACAGTTAAGGAAATAATTGTTTGTTCATTCAATAAACTATAAAGCAAACATTAAAATTATTAGTGAGTACTCACTGCATTGTAGATACCACTGTCCCACAGAGCCCTGGGTTCTTTAGGGAACATTATTCCATTCACCCAGTTTATGCCCCCATTTAAGGAAATTATCCTGTTGGATAGCTAAGCACTCCCTACAGACAGACACTGAGTCCATTCATTCAGCAAGTTCCAACACACTGGTACTGGAATACTAGCCTCATGATTGAGATTTGTCAAGAAATAATATTGATTATCTATTAATGGTTAGTTATTGATATAACAGCCACCATCTTCAATGATTGACTGACAATCCTTGGCTTGGAATCCCAATTCTGCCACTGGTCATGTGGCTTTCAGAAAGACAAATGGTCTTGTCTTTAGTTTCCTTATTTATAACAAGAAATGATAACACCTCGTTTTTGAGAGTTGTGAGGATAAAATAAGGCAGCATATGCAAAGTGTTTGGCACATAGATAAGGCTCTATTATTGTTTTTCTTGTCACATCAAGATAAAGTCATTGTGGCTGCCTACCATTCAACCATTTATAAACATACAAATCAGATGTCATTTACACATATAAGAAACATGCTATTTATCTTCCTTTGATATTCATAATTCATGGTAGGAATTATGTGTTCTCTTTTTCCAGAGTAGAATTTCAACTAAGGCCACCTGTGTGCTCTATGCTTCATCAAACATGGGCCCGGAGGTTGCAGATGGATGTGTCATGATATTACAAAAAGAGAAAGGAAAACTCAGCAAAAACCAATTACATAGTAGGCACCATTCAAGGCATGTACATACTTTATCGTGTTGCTATCCTCATTTTAAAGTTGAAGAAACAGAAGCTCAAATGGTTGAGTAACTTGTCCCAGATCCCAGTAACATAAATGACAGAATCAGGATTCATATTTGGGTCTGTTTAACTCCAAAAAAACCACACACTTTCTGTTATGTTCAGCTGCCAAGTTCAGTTTCTTACCACAATGTCACGAACTATGGTTACAAGAAAGTAAGACCACTGTTTACTATCCATCATAGCTAGGTTTTAAATCAAGCCTAAGGATATAAAACTTACGACCTCTACGTCTTAAATAAAAACCCTCTTGAATTAAAACAAAACAATGAAAAATGCCTTAGGAATAATATTTTAAAAATCTTCAGAATGTGAGCTATCAACTGTCTTTGTTCAGTGGAATGTTCCTGCGCAGGGATGAATGGACATCTGTGGGTGTCAGAGCAGTCAGCTTCACCAGAGTGGAACACGTGGGTCTAAAGCTATGTGTTCTCTTTTCCTGGTCGCCAAGCTGTAGTTTAAACCTGTCATACTGACCCTTTTTTTGCAATGTGTAAACCTTCATCCAAATGGGATTACTAGGCTTAATTTTAAATGAAAAAAATTAGTTTCATTCTTTCAGTATACTAGTATGAGTCAGGTAGACAAAGGAAACGGTGCCTGGCAGAATGTCTTTTTTGTTCCACCATGCTCTGACAATGCCCCAAGAGCCACTGCCCAAGGCTGTGCCACTTTTGCCAGCCCTGCCACATGCCAAAGGGCTAGCTCTTAGCCCAGCACCTGGTGCATAGTAGATGTCCATGTGTTCAACGAATAAATGAATGAAACTGTGTCTGCCCAAACCAGCAAAGGAATTTGAAGTCATTCCTTCCTGATTTCCTCATACTAAGGTTGGCTTTTCTTTCTACCTGTGCCTCCTGCCTACCATGTGAGGCCTCATAACTCACAGGCCAAGTGCAGTCCCAAGTTTTCACCTTTAAGGTCATGATACCTATCTATCGATGAGACCTATCTATTTTGAGAGGATCAAAATAGATGACACTGTCAGAAACTAAGGAGTCACAGTGTATACCCCACACCCTTAAAAAAGGGGACAGAGAGAATGTGTCTGATTTTCTTCCTTGGGTTCTTGTGGAAGTTATTTGGAAAATAGAAACCCTAAGTAATCCACCAGATAAATCAGAATCTCTGAGGATGGGGCCTGAGCACTAACAATATATAACTGTTCCCCTGGTAATCTGAAGGTGCAGTCAAGATTGAAGATCATGAGGCTGGAGGAGGCCAAGAAGGGGGAACATCAGCCCCATACAAGCAGGAAGAAGCAGCTTGCTGTCCTTAAAGAGGGGTAAGAAGGAAGGGCATGCAATATGGGGCAGCAGCTAACTGCCCTTTCCCAGTCCTGTGGCCCTCACTGCTGCTCTTAGTTCACCGTCACCTCCACCTCCTCCAAATGCTCCTGGAGCAGGCTGCCATCTCATCTTGGATGGGGTAATGGGAACCTTCCAGGCAGCCTCCTCTTTTAAGACAGAACCAGCCTCCAGGTCCTGATCTCAACCCACCGTCTCAGGGCCAGTTCTCGAAAGCCCAGTTTTATCTCCATTCCTGCCATCTCCCCTCCTTAAAACTGGAACTTCCAAGTGACAAGCTCAAAATGAGTATTGATGGATCTTGCATAAACCAAGGGCACTGTGGAAAGTAAGTCCTGAAGACCAGCTGGATGAGAGAACATAGCCAGAGATCCCAAATGTCAGTGCTCCTTATGAGAGAGTCACTGATACATCACATTGATTAAAAAAAAAAAAAATGCCTCTGAGATCCAGTGTGGTGTACGAAATATACACACTCAGGTCCATACCATTTGAAAGCTGAAACCCTAAGTTCACAGCCCAACTGTTATGGACTAAATGTTTATGTCCCCAAAAATTTATGTGTTGAAGCCCTAAGCCCCAGTGTGACTATATTTGGAGATAGGTCCTCTAAGGAAATAATTAAGATGAAATGAGGTCATGTCATAAGGGTGGGGCTCTGGTCTCATAGGATTAGTGTCCTTATAAGAAGAGACCCCGGGGAGCTTGCTCATTTTCTTTCTCTCTGCCATGTGAGTACGCAGCAAGAAGGCAGTGCTCTGCAAGCCGGGAAGAGGGTTTTCATCAGGAACCCACCCTGCTGGACCTAGTCTTCAGAACTGTGAGAAGATAAACGTCTGTGGTTAAGCCACGCAGTCTATGGTATTTTGTTACTAATACACCAACCTTAAACAAGTCACAACGTCTCCAAGCCTCAGTTTCCTCATCAATGAAGGGAGGTAAATCCTACCTGTTCATAAACATCAAATGAGGTAATGTATGTTTTAAGGGCTCTGTAAACAGTAGAGCATTAAATAGGCATTAATCATTCATTAATCTCCACCTCTGCGCTCTCATATTTTAATCCTTGCGCTAGCTGAGCATTTACCACATTGCCTGAGATTGAATTGTTTTTTTCTGTCTCCCCTATAAGACTGTAAAATCCTTATGGCCAGGAGCCAAGTCTCACTCATCTGTGTCTCCCCAGTGCCAAAGAAATGATTATGGAACAATCCCAGGTGTCATTAGATACCCTTTCTCAGTGTCCCAGAATACCTCTGTATATACTAGTATTTCTGTCACTTGGCATCAGGTACTAAGTTATTAGTTTTTGTGTTTTTCTAGCCCACTGGAGTAGAAGGTCTCAGATGGCAGAGATCACATGTTATCATGTCTGTATCCCTAGTGACCAGTACGATGCCTGGTACCTAGTAGGAACTCAGTAAAAGTTGATGGCAAAAAAAGGGAAATGATTCATTCCTTGAGGAATTTGCGTCCTTGAATTTCAGTGTTCACTGCCACCTTGTATTCAATGCACTATCTCCAGTGGAACAAATTAAATGTCCTTCATCCCAATCAGTCTCTTTTCAAAAGGCTCCTAAAAGGTCCTAGCTCATGCAGCTTTTTTATCCTAATATAACCAGCAAGGGATCTGAATGCACAGTTTTATTGTACAAATCAATAGCATCCCCTGAGAACCAAGACTAGTCATTTACACCAACAGCAGTTGCTATGCAACCACCCTCCAAAGCTCAGATTGAAAGATCCAGGGTTGAGGTAGTGATTTTTCCCACCTGGATGGGACTATAATTTCTAAGGAAAAACACACCATTATACAGTCACTTAAGCTTCTTACAAAAGGAAATTTAACCACATCACAAAGTATACTTTCTAGGTTTCCTAAATATGCATATGGCCTTTTTATAGATAGACTAGAGGCCCGGAGCATGAAATTCGTGCACGGGGGGGGGGGGGGGTGTCCCTCAGCCCAGCCTGCACCCTCTCCAATCTGGGACCCCTCGAGGGATGTCCGACTGCCCGTTTAGGCAGTCGGACATGTCTCTTACAATCCAGGACTGCTAGCTGGATCTTGCATAAACCCAGGGCACTGTGGAAAGTAAGTCCCTAAACAGGCAGTCGGACATGTCTCTTACAATCCAGGACTGCTAGCTCCCAACTGCTTGCCTGCCTGCCTTCCTGATTGCCCCTAACCACTTCTGCCTGCCAGCCTGATCACCCCCTAACCGCTCCCCTGCCAGCCTGATTGATGCCTAACTGCTCCCCTGCCAGCCCATTTGCCCCTAACTGCCCTCCTCTGCAGGCCTGGTCACCCCTAACTGCCCTCCCCTGCAGGCCTGGTCACCCCTAACTGCCCTCTCCTGCAGGCCTGGTCCCCCCCAACTGCTCTCCCCTGCAGGCCTGGGTCTGCCCCAACTGCCCTTCCCTGCAGGCCCGCTCACCTCCAACTTCCCTCCTCTGCCAGCCTGGTCACCCCTATGTGCCCTCCCCTGCAGGCTTGATTGCCCCCAACTGCCCTCCCTTGCAGGCCTGGTCCCTCCCAACTGCCCTCCCCTGCTGGCCATCTTGTGGTGGCCATCTTGTGCCCACATGGGGGCAGTCATCTTTGACCACATGGGGGCAGCCATCTTGTGTGTTGGAATGATGGTCAATTTGCATATTACTCTTTTATTAGATAGGATGTATATATTTAGCTACTGGAACTCAAACACACTATATATAAAAACACATACTCTATATAAATTTATATAACTTACAAACAGTTGTATATTTATAAATATGTGTATATGTACATTAGAAAGAGAGTACCATTTATTTTTATGCCAAAAAAAGTTCTAGAATGGTCAAATCACCCTATTTCTTTTTACAGAAGTAATCTCTTTAAATGAATTGCTAATTTCTCATGGGGAAAAAATTCTTTTGAAAATACAGAAGTATTTAAAGAAGAAAATAAAGAAGCCATATCAAATAACCTAGATAAAACCTCTGTTACTATTTGCTATGTGGCTTCCAGATGCTTCTACATATATATATATACATACACATATATACAATATTCTTAATGTTCTTATATATAGGCATCTGGTAAATATATATACATATATGTGTGTGTGTGTATTTAGTTAGAATATATTCTTACTAGAATAGGAACATATTATATATATAGTTTTGATACCTCCTTTCTTTAAACTTCACACCATATCATGAATGTCTTTTCAGGTCAACATATAATTATATCATTTTTAAGACTGCACAATGTCATAGATTAAATATATCATAATGTATTTATTTTCCTATTGTGTCTATTTTTCACTGTTATAAAAAATACTGTGAAAGCCTGGATTGCGTGGCTCAGTTGTTAAGCATCGACTTATGAACCAGGAGATCACAGTTCAATTTCTGGTCAGGCACATGCCTGGCTTGCGGGCTCAATCCCCAGTGTATGCAGAAGGCAGCTAATCAGTGATTGTCTCTCATCATTGATGTTTCTCTCTTTCTCCTTCTCCATTTCTCTCTGAAATCAATAAAAATATATTTTTTAAAAAATTGTGAAAAACATCCTCATGTACACATCTTTGAAAATTCATCTGATTATTTCAGTAAGATTAATTCATGAATTGGATCAGAAATCATGCACATATTTTAAGGATTCTAGAACATTTACAAGCAAATAACTTAATAGTAGATGTTTATTTCAAAAACCATGATTTTAGATCAATGCACATGCAGTCAAATCTCGGTAATCCAAGGTTTCAAGGACACATTATGATACATTTATTTTAAATGTCTCCCCTCATTTTGCTGTACACGGATCCACTCTATGTCCTGCTGCCCTTTACCAAACAAACCAAGCTGCCTTTCTTTGCTCCCTAAGTTGGTACATCTGCCTTCACTCCGATAGCTCCCCCTCTTGATCTTTCTTACCTGTTGTTACCAGCAGCTACATTTTATTTTATTTTTTTAAATTCTTTATTTTTTAAAGTATTACATATAGTATTACATATGTCTCCTTTTTTCCCCATTGGTCACCTCCACCCCCCCCCCCCCCAGCACATGCCCTCAACCCGCTGGTGTCTGTGTCCATAGGTTATGCTTATATGCATGCATACAAGTCCTTCGGTTGATCTCTTATCCCCTCTGAGGGGGCAGAGACTTGATTAATAGATTGGTACTGCCTTCCCTGCCTTCCCTCTGAGGATTGACCGACTGGCTGTTTGATGCTTCTATGTCTCGGGTTCTATTTTTGTTCATCAGTTTATGTTGTTCATTATAAATTTGACTGTTGATGGCTCACCTGGCCTCACAGCTGAGCCTGAGGAATAGCTTCAGAAACACCATGTTAGATCTAAAACAGGTTTGTGACTCATGTGCATATAAAAGATAGATGTCCGAAAAACATTTAATTTGGAGTGTTTTTGACAGTTGCCTTCCAAAAGACATGTTGACTTCTGTTCAAATTTCTTTCTTCTTTGTTGAAAACAGTTTTTACAAAAGATTAGTTTCCCCAGCTTCAAACTTGACTTGTTTTTCAAAGTCACCACACATTCTTCCGGCAGAATAATCACTCTGATCATTTCAGATCCCATTCAAAAACATTAAGGCTTCCCACACCAATAAAAGCCAAGCTCCTAAGAATGATTCAAAGTCCCTTCAATCTTACCCCAAACCAATCTTACTCCTCTACCAGGCTATTTGCCGTTCAGTGAATACAATCTCATTCTACTCCACATATTTGCCCCCACTGCTCCTATTGTCCTGTTCTTTCCACTTTTAAGTTGCCCCAAAATCTACCTATTTTTCAAAGTTTCTTTTTTATGTCACCTCCTTTAAGAAATCATCCCCATTTCCTCCAGTCAAAATAGGATCTCTCTAGGGAATCAGAATCAAGAAATACCCAAAGTATCCAGGACCGGCTGACAGAGAGCTGAATGCACACTTGCTAATAACATCTGAATGTTCATTATCTTAGAAATAATAAGCAGTATCCCACTACATTAGGCCCTTCTCAAAGAGCAGAAACTAAAAATATCAAGTGCACCCTAATTGGTTTGGCTCAGTGGATAGAGCATCGGCCTGTGGTCTGAAGGGTCCTGGGTTTGATTCTGGTCAAGGGCACATGTCTTGGGTTGCGGGCTCGATCCCCAGTAGGGGGCGTGCAGGAGGCAGCCAATCAATGATTCTCATCATTGATGTTTCTTTTATCTCTCCCTCTCCCTTCCTGTCTGAAATCAATAAAAAAATATATATGTAATAATAAATAATAAATAAAATATCAAGTGAAATAAAGTTGCACCGGAGAGAAGATATTAAGACTAAAAGATTAATTCTCACTTCTTTACTTCTGTCTCCTAATAATCCCCAACAGTGTCTGCCCCAAAAAGTAGGAGCAGAGCTTTAGTAATTCTCAGGTGGTGATGGAGCCCTCACTGCCATGCACTTCCCAGGCCCCCCCTCCCCCCTTGTTCCTCTGCCGCTCTCAATCCTGGGAAACTGAATATACAAACGTCCAAGGGCCAGAGTATATATAAAAATAGAACCGTGACCCACAACTGGCAACAACCCACCTAGGAAGTCAGCCTGACATCTACAGCAACCAACTGGGAAGCCAAAATACAATAACCCAAAGAGGTATTGGTCCAAAATGGCCAAGACTTGATTAATAATTGACAGTTTCTCTCATTTTTGCTCCCACTTCCAACCTAGGACCAACTGGTGAAAGTCAACTACGGGCTGCTAACTGATCACGTAACAAATCCCACTTCAAGTTAGCCACTCCAATGAGGGCATACCTCTTAATGACTTGATTACAAGCTATTAATCAAGTCTCTGCCAAGTGCAAATGGTAGTGGACTCCCTTAGGATAGCAAGGTCTGAATAAATAGCCCCTGCCGGTTCTCATTCAGGTGTCTTCATTTATCTCCACAATTCCAGCTCAAGTCCTGGTGCTGAGAGGTGACTCAGAAAGGTTTTCTAATGAACACTCTTCATGATCTTGATTCAACCTGCAGTGGGTGGACTATTGGGACCAAAGATTAGTTCTTTTTCATTTGAGATGGCAAAGCTCAGAGAGCCTGTGTGGCAACCCAGAGGGCCCTAGACCCGTGAGCCTAGACCCCTGGCTGGGAACCCAGAGTTCCCGCCTGGCTCTGCCATTAATGTGTGTTATGATTTCAGGAAAGTCTCTGTGTTTCAGTCCCTCATCTATGAAATGGGGACTAATCCTATGCTCATTCACAGGCTAGGTGTAAGAATAAGACAGAAGAAAATGCACGACTGTGCTTTGAAATGCTTCCTAATGATGAGATGTAAGATATTATTGTGGACACATGCAACCCTTCTTTTAACACCCCCTGGAGTCTCAGACATGGGAGAGATCAAATAGGAATAAAGAAGGAAGAAAAAAAATATTGGCTCAAGGCACATTAGCTGGATGGAGTGAGAAAGCACGAGGTGGCCAGCGGCTGGAGCTGATTCCTGGTCATGTTATTCTATGCTTTCAGACTCCCCCACACACCCCATCCTCCGCCAAAATACATAAACCTCTCTGAATTACACTCCTTCTCTTACAGGAGCAATTGACTACAGTTGGATGTGATTTTCTTTTGTTTGTTTGAATTTATGGATGACTAGGAATGCGGCCCTGCCTCCTTTTTTAAAACACCTACCACTCCTCCATCAGAGGTCCTCTGCTGGGGTCTTAGTGTTCTGGTAAATTTTTTTGATGAGAATAGTTGTGGTTAGAGGCAGCTCCAAGCACAGCCCCAGGCCCTAAGGCTCATTAAGGACTTTCCCCAACTCAGCCCAGGGCAGTAAATCACTGGCTCCAGGAAGAGTGGGCTGGTCAGGAGGCGACTGGAGAGCCCTCTCTCTGGCTCTAGGAAGGAAAGCTGCATGCGTCTCATTCCAGGCTGACAGCCTCCATAAAGGAGAGTTTGAGGAATATAAGTGGGAAGGAACTGAGACCTATCAACACACTTTTCAAGTCTCAGCCAGCACCTGTTATTTTGCAAACTTCTCCAGCAAGCAAGATAGGGAGAGAACCAACTTTAATCAAAGATTGCTCAGGAAAGCATCTTGGCTTAGAGTTGCTCACTTAAAATCCCCAAGAATTACTTCTGTCACACCCCACCTCACAATTAGAAGGCAGGTTTTGACCAAAGTAACCACTAGAAAGGAAAATTACAAGATAATACCTCAACCCTAAGTAAAGCAATGAGACCACTTTTAGGGTTTTTTTCATGATTCAATATTAGTAGAGAACTGTACTTCGAAGACTAGCATTTTCCAAAGTTGTAATATGTGTACACCCAAGTTCAAAGAGAGAGAGAGTGTGTGAGTTTAAGAAAAGTTGACCACTTCCCTCTCTTGGAAAGTCACAGTGCGTAATAGCATGCTAAATGCCCTGAGAAGTCCTGCATTATAGAACTGTATCTAAAATACAGCATTTCCCAAGTTTGCTTGATCGCAGAAACTTTTTTGTTATGTATGAAGAACCACCTGTTAATATTCTGCAAAAAAAAACATTTTTTTTTATGCTTCCCACCTCTCACCCCAAAAAAAGGCCAGCATTTGGCCAATTAGATTGAAGAGAAAGGCCAATTTGCCTCCAAAGTAAATCTTCTCAATGTCTGATTCATTAGAATAATGCTGACATTCATTCACACCCAGTCCTCCAATCAGGAACCAGTGTGGTTACTCTCAACTCTTCTCCTTGCCCCCTACTCCCACCTTCCACCACCTCTCACCTCTCTTCTACCACATCTCCCCAGTGAAGGCGAGCTGATGGTTTCGTCGAGTCTGAGTCCACGTGGCAGAGAGCAACACAATTAAAATGGATACCAGCCAAAGAAATCTGTGAAGCAGATGATAATGTCGAATATACATTCAGAGCATTTTTCTGTGGTTCTTAAATGGAAAGAAAGATTTCTCTTCTTTCGATCCTTCTGTTCATAATTTTTAACAAATGGGCTTCCTGGAATAAGCAAATTTAGAGATGGAAAGAAAAGATCTGTATATGGAACTTAACTTTTAATTAAAGTGCGCATCCCCCGAGCAAAAGTGTCAGGCAATTTGCAAGACCCAACTGAGGAACCATTTTAAGTTCTCTGTGGAAAGTTGTTCACAATGTCTGGTTATGTGAAAAAGCAAATTACAAAACTGCAAATAAAGAGTGATTCACTTTTGTTACTGCAGTAGAGTCAATGTTTATTGAAAGAATAAATACACATAAGAAGGAAACTATTAAGAGTTGATGCTGAATTGACAGTAGTTAACTCTAAGTGGAGGAATTTTCTTATTTCCTCTCTCTTTGGGGGCTTACTTATTTATTCTAACTTTCATCAAATAAAAATAGTATTTTAACAATAAAAATAGTATTTTAGAAATGTTCTAATCGGCACTCAAGTTATCTATGGAGAAATATCTAAGGATGAAGGAAGTAGTTTCCCTCATGGGGAGGAAGGAGCATGAGACCAGGCAATAAGCATTTGCCAAAGACAAGCTAAACTACAGGGTAGGGCAAACGAAGGCTTACAGTTGTGAGAATGTGAAACACAGAGTTTATTCTTGCATTATTATTTATTAATTATTGTATTATTTTCCATATGAACAACTATAAACCTACTTTTGCCCCATCCTGTATAAGGTAACAGCAGGAAGATATGATTCCAAATTTGGGGGATAAGCAGTACATCCCAAGTTAGACCAACCAATGAGTACAGAGAGGTTACAAATAAGATCCAAATCTCAATGTTCAGTACCAAAGTACCACCACCACCGTGCATCCACACACACCTACTTCCTAACTAGAAGTCCAAACTTTTCGAAAACTTCTTCGCAACAGGTCGAAAGAATTTTCAGGACTATAATCCAAATGTCCAATGAGGAAGCAGGTTCATGGCCACTCCAGCCAGGTAGGGGTAAAACAGACTGGATTCTAAGCTTCTCAACTTCTAATTCAGTGATACAGAATACCAACCCCTAATTTTAAAAAGAACACTAGTAATAGGGAATCCTATCTAATAAAGAGGGAATATGCTAATCGACCCTTACACCATCACAAAGATGGTGGTGCCCACAGCCAATAAGGAAGGAATATGCTAATTGACTGTCCCACCCTCAAAGATGGTGGCGCCCACAGCCACAAGATGGTGGCGCTCAGTCCCCTCAGCCCCGCTGGGGCAGCAGGTGTGTGGCAAGGCTGGGCCCCTCCGCGCGCCTGCCTCCGGAGTCCCCCAGTCCCCTCAGCCCCCCAGCTTCCCAGGACCAGCCCAAGGCGCAGGCAAGCCTCGGATGGTGGCTGCCCAGCCGCCCAGGGCTGCCCGAGGTTCAGGTAACCAGGGCCAGCAGAGGTTTGTGCTGCTGGCAGTGGCAGCAGCAGAGGTGTGATGGGGTGTCACCTTCCCCTGATCGCTGGGTCGCCTCCCACCCCTGAGGGCTCCTGGACTGTGAGAGGGGGCAGGCCAGGCTGAGGGACCCCCCCCTCCAGTGCATGAATTTTCATGCACCGGGCCTCTAGTTATGTATAATTAGAAACAGTTAATCAAGTCAGATCCAAGTTCTGTACTAGTTGTGTGTGTTTTCTTTGACAAATGTCATTTTCTTTAGTCCTTAATATTTTCTCTTTTTATATGGTTTCACCTAACTGAGAATTTCAGAGGTCATGTGAACTTCAGATGAGGCTTGATCTAGCAGTGAAACAATGATTCCAAAGACTGCCTTCTTCAGTGTCTTCTTCATCCTAATGTTTCATCCTGTAGTTGGCTACTTACTTTCTTGTTAACATCCAGTAGGAAGAGAGAGAATCTTGTCATACAGGCCTTTTGAAATTTCAAGTAATTTCTTCCTCAGAGGCCTCTGTAAAATGCCTCCCCACAGTTTATTGGACCAAAATGGGTCACATGAGTCGATCACTGTGATCCGAGAAAAGGAATGTGCTGATTTGGTTTACTAGTAAACCTAAAAGGGCACACTCCACATCTGAAGTTGGTTGGGGTCATCTGTCCCAGAAACAAGGTTCTGTATGGGATCGGGGACTGAGAAGATGGATTCTGAACAGAAATCAGACTTTATTACAAAAAACAAAGGGGACAATAAGCTAACATAGCACATGACCACCACACTCGTGAAACAGCATAAAGATCGACCCCCCAAAAAAGCCATCGGAGAGGAAGCAGCAGCACATTGGTGTTACAGAGCTGAGAATCTGCTCTTCCCTGTGCGGTGGTCACACTAGACTCAGGTTGGCAATATCCCTTGAGTATTGTCCCACTTCAATGCCAGGTGGGTAACCCATCCCAGAGGATGACAAAAGCATCACTTCTGAACCCACCCAGACTTACCTCATGCATCTCTTTCTTCTACTAGTTCTAATTTCTATCCTTTTGTTACAATATAATGCTTTTCTGAGTTCTGTGAGTCATTCTAAGAGATTATCAAACCTGAGGGAGTCTGTGGGGACCACAAATTTGTAGGCAGCTAGTCTGAAATGAAAGTGGCCTTGGAAACCCCAAAACTTATGGTTGGTGTCTTAAGTGAGGGCCGCCTTTCTGGAGAACTGTGTTCTCAGATTTTATGGTTTGGAAAATTGATAGTGAGTATTTTAACTTGAAATCTTTCATATACATATAAAATTACATAATGGTTTTTGAAAATTCCTGAGGGCGGTCCCTGAGATAATATATTCATTATTATTACATGAAAATGTTGAAAAGTGTTTGAAAGTGAAAATTTATGCAAATAATCCATTACAGGGTATTTAACCTTAATGTTTAATATATGAAAAGTCAATTGGTTTTAATCACCAATGTATTTTCTGTTTTTTCACTGTGGAGTTTTTTAATTAACACTGGGTTTCTTTTATAATGTTGACAAAGATAGTGAATCATTAATTTCATTCATTAGTTTGACTATCCTAACATGACACTCCATAGTGTCAATGGTAGAAAATAAAATGAATTACTATTTGAAGGATTATGGTACAGACTTATCCATTTACTCCTCTATAAATTAATTGCATTCTTTGTTAATACCTTCTTTTCCTTGGCTCTGAAGGATTTCTTTGTTTTAAATCAACCTACTGTAGTATCATTAAAATACTATAAACTGCATCTATTTGAAGTTTATAATTGATAACTTTTAACAACTGTATACACACATGAAACCACCATTATAATAAAAATATAAAACATTTCCATCATCTTCAAAAGATTCTTCCTTTTCTCCACCCCAGACTCCACTGATGTACTTTTTGTCACTGTAGATTTGTTTGCATTTTCTAAAATTTTATACATGTGGAATCTAATAGTATGGACTCTATGTCTGGCTTCTTTCACTCAGCATGACTTGAAATTCATTCATGTTATTCTTTTATCGATAGTTCATTATTTTCAATTTCTGAGCACTTTTTCATCACATTGGCATATCACTTTTTGTCTGTCCAATTAGCAAATATTGATGGACACTTGATTTGTTATCAACTTTGACTCTCCTGAATAACAATGCTATGAATATTTGTGTACAAAACTTTTATGTGCACATAAGTTTTTATTTCTCTTGGTAAATTCCTAAGAAAGGTATTCTGGTTTGTATAGTAGGTATATGTTTAACTTTTTTAAAAAACTGCCATACTCTTCAAAAACAGTTGAACTAATTTATATTTATATGTGCAAATGTTTTGCTCATTTTAAAACAGAGTTGTGTGTCTTATTTAGTTGTAAGAAGAATTCTGTATATATTCTGGAATTGAATTCTTTGTAACATATATGCATTGCAAATATTTTCTCCCATTCCATTTCCTGCATGTTTATGTTCCTAATGGTTTCTCTGGGTGAACAGAAGTTTCTCATTTTAATGAAATCCAATTTATCATTTTTTTTTCTTTTGTGGTTTGTGCTTCATGTGTTGTATCTAAGGAATTCTTGCCTACCCAAAGTCACAAAACTTATTCTCATGTTTTCTTTTAAGTTTTTTATATAGTATTGGCTTGTACAATTAGGTCTGTGATTAATTTTGAGTTAATTTTGTGTGTGGAGTAAGATAAAGGCTGATGTTTTCTCTTTTCATATGGAGATCAGTTACTCAAGCAGCATTTGTTGAAAATCGATTGAACATACATGGCTGGTACTATCTCTGGATTTTAGTCTCTTTTCTTGACCTACTTTACTGCTGCTGATCTATGTATATGACTATTTTTTCACAAAAACAACATAGTGTTAAACTCTAACTTTATAGTAAGTCTTAAAATCAGGTAGCATAAATCCTTAAACTTGGTTCTTTTTCAAATTTGCTTAGGCTGTTTTAGGTCATTTGCATTTCTAAATTTTAGAATCAGCATTTCTACAAAAAAAAACTGTTTTATATTATTCTTCTTAATATATAGGGGTGGGAAAAAGTAGATTTACAGTTGCATTGTGACATTCTTTTGAGTTAATAAAACTATTATAACAACTGTAACCTGCATGTTTCCCTCCACAAGAACAACTGTAAATCCACTTTTGCCCACTCCTGTAGTATTGAATTCAATTTATTAAACCTTTTCAAGGGTTTTTGAAACTAGGTTTATGAGGGATCATGGTCTGAAATTTTTTTTTAATTCTCTTTGTCATGCTTTGATATCAAAGTTATGCTGGCCTCAAAACTGAGCTGGAAGGTATTTTCTCCTCTATTCTCCAAAAGAGTTTGGATTATTATTCCTTTGAGTACTCCATAGAATTCACCAATGGAATTATCTGAGCCTGAAGTTTTCATTGTATGAAGGTTTTTTATAATGAATTCAACTCATTATTTGATAATGAGGCTATTCAGATTTCCTGTTTCAACTTCTATAAATTTTTCAAGGAATTTTTCTTATTTCATCTAAATTATCTCATTTTTGTTTACATTTGTTCACAAAATTCTCTTATTATTCTTTTAACTAGTGACCCGGCGCACAAAATCACGCAAGTCCCAGAATCCCTCCCCACACATGCAGCCCCACCATCCCACCCAGAAAGAGTCCCATGGCCACTGCCCCGCTGCTGCCCCAGGAGACGGGACCCAGAAACCCACCCGCACCTCTGGTCAAGTCCTCCAGAGTCAAGTTCCTGCCCACCCATGCACGCCTAGCAGCACACGCAGCCCTTCCCACCTGCGCACGCCTGCTGCGCACGCAACCTCCTACTGATCGGTCGTTACAGTGTGAGGGCATCACGACCATTAGCATATTAGCTCTTTATTATATAAGATTATATAAGATAGCTGTAAGATCTGTAGTGTTAATTCCTCTTTTCTTCCCAATATTACTGATTTATGTTCTTTTTCTTCACCAGTTTAACTAGGAGTTTTTCTGTTTTATTGATCTTTTTAAAGAACCTGCTTTTGGATCATTTGTTTCTGTTTTATTGCTCTTGTCTTCATCATTTTTCTTCCTTTTACATACTTTGGATTTACTTTGCTCTTCTTTTCCTAGTTTCTTGAGGGGATACCTACGTCATTGTTCTTTTTTCTTATCTACTGTAAGCATTTAAAGCCACAAATTTTCCTCTAAGTACTTCTTTAGCTACACCTCACACATTTTGATATATTGTACTTTCATTTCACTGAGTTTAAAATATATAATTTAGCCTGGCCAGTATGGCTCAGTGGTTGAGTGTCGACCTATGAACCAAGAGGTTACGGTTCGATTCCAGTCAGGGCACACGCCCAGGTTGCACGCTTAATCCCCAGTGTGGGGTGTGCAGGAGGCAGCCAAGCAATGATTCTCTCTCATCATTGATGTTTCTATCTCTTTCCCTCTCCCTTCTTCTCTGAGATAAATAAAAATATATATTAAATAAGTAAATAAAATAAAATATCTTCTAATTTATTTTATGACTTCATCTTTAATCCATTAATGTCTTTATGAGTTCATTTTCCCATTAATGTTTAAAATATGCTTTTTAATTGCAAAATATTTGGGATTTACCCAGATATCTTAATATTATTGGTTTCTAATGAATTTCACTGTACTCAGAGAATATATCTATACTATTTTAGTCCTTGTAAGTTTATTAAGGGTTGTTGTATGGCCCCAAAATGATATATATTGGTGAACACACCAGGTACAATAAAACACATATGTATTGTACACTAAAATGAATGCTTATTTTGCAGCAGTCCTACTAAAATTTTGTAATTATCTTCCTATAATTTGTCAACTTTTGCTTCATACATTTTTAGGCTGCTGTTAGGCACATACACAGTTATGTTTGTCATGTCCCCTTTATCATTTCTTTTTGCCTCTGGCAATATTCTTTTTCTCGAAGTCTATTTTATCTGGTCTTAATACAGCCACCTCAGCCTCCAAATGATATTTTTATGCCACACCTTGTTGCATCAAATTCTTTTCAAGTTACCCGCATCTTTATATTTCAAGTGCATTTTTCTGATCATACAGAGTTGAGTCTTATCTTTTCATCCATCCTAACAATGTCTGCCTCTTAATTGGAGTGTTTAGCCATTGAACATCACAACTGTGAGCTCAGTTACTATGACTACTTCAAAGATACAGAGCTGAGGCCTTCCCTGATGCCAGCAAAGGAATCCACTATGAATTTTAACAATGACAATGACCACAAACATTCAAACATGTACACTTAGGAAAATGAATAGGGCAATTTCAATTGACTTCCACAGAATGTTTGAAACCTCAGTAAACTCGAGATAAACCAGCTGTGAGCTCCCCAGAGGACAAAATCCACTTTGTGTTGCAATAGTTATTATATATTTCACTCCAGTGTCATTGTCACAGCCCTAACAGCTTAATGGGTTTACCGAGTTCAGAAACCCATTCACTATTTAAATATTTTTGCTTTAAAACTGATGGGTAAAACTGAGGAAATAAATTCCTCATGAAAATTATCTGCACTAGAAATTCTAAAGAGACCAGTAATCATATCAAAAGCCCATTTTCAGCCCTGACTAAAATATATAAAACAATAAATCAAGCCAAGTTCTTCTCTTTTTCTGAAGCTCTCAGGCAATGAAAGTCAGAAGTAAATTAATGGCTTACACTTTTAGGGCTTCTGTTTAAAATGTGATCCAAATATTTTCTATTTAAAGATACTTCCAAATGGCTAGTTAATTAGTTTAAACAAGAAATGTCCAATTTCTTGCTAATCTGCATTTTACAAAATGAATTGATTGCTAAAAAAAAAAGAGAAGGACTTAAATAAGATTTGTTTTGATAGGTTTCTGATTCCCAATGAAAAAATAATTCTACCCATCTTTAAAGGCCCTAATTAAGATTCGTGTCAGTCCATACATGTGCCAGCACGCAATAGTCTGTGTGCATGCTAGCTGAAGATCAGGATTCAGCTCAGCCTTCTGGCAGGTAGAACCTCAGTTATTTCCACCAGTAATTCATCATGCATCATGCGCCAGGTACCATACTATGCTTTAAGCAAGTATTCTCTCATTTAATCTTCCTAGTAACCCTTCACAGGAAACCAAGGGTTGAGGCTACATAACTTGCCAAAGATCTCACATGCTAGTAAATGGCAGAGGCCAGATTCAAAACCAATTGTTTTGTTTCCAAAACCCATGCTCTTAATCTTCATGGTATCTAACTCTACCAACCACCCCAACATTGCAAAGCCTTCCATTCCACCATGGGAGATATAAGGCCTCCAGTGCAAATATCCTTGGAAGAATCAGCACAGAATATATAATACTCCCATGCAAGTATTTAAGATATATGACCTGATCATCTCTTAGAGGTAACTTGTTATAGAATCTAAGAGCACTAGCACCTCAAAAGAAGGAAGAGAGGGGTTGCAAGCAAACTTTCAAGTTTTATCTTGTCTGAGCTCCATAGCCTAACCTCCATCCTCAGAGCCTAGGACTCTGGAGGGCCCACCTCTGAGAAAAAGCAGGGTCACTGGCTCAGCAAATAGGAGAAGTCACCCAACACATGAGGATCACTTCCATCTCTACCACATGCGCGTGCACGCACACACACACACACACACACACACACACACACACACCACCTCTACAGCTAGGAGTCACAAAAGAGATTATCTACAGGGAACAATTCACTTCTCTTCTTTAGACCTCGGTTTCTTCATCTCCAAAATAAGGTGGTTCTGCTAGAAATGAGCTCTAATGTTCCAGTCAAGTCTGACATTCTATGCTAAAATAACCATTCTTGCAAGCAGATGATAAAAGCTATGTATATCCTTATTCCTGTATATCTACTACCCAACGGTAAGACAACCTGTCCCCCATCGCGTCTCTGTCGGTTGGAGTGAAGAACTGTGGTCTGGCTTCTCCTCACTGTTTACACTCACCACCATGCTGACCTCATCCAGGCTTGTAAATATCCTACTCAGTCTCTGCCAAAGCATAATTTCTCTCTAGCCCAGACCTGTTCCCTGAACTCCAGACTTATATAAAATAGCCATCTCCATTTGGATGTCTAATAAACATCTCAAACTTACCTGTCCTAAACTAGGCTTCTGATGTTTACCCTCAAGTCTGCTCCTCCCCATTCTTTCCCATCTCAGTTAATGGCCATTTCACTCTCCCTGCAGCTCAGATGCTTGACGTCTCTCTTTCTCTAACATCCTACATTCAATCTCTTGTGATCCTGTTGACACAACTTACCAAATGTATCCAGAATTCAGCTATTTGTCACCACCTCCACTGCTACCATCTTAGTCCAAGTCATCGTCATCTGTCATTTGGGGCATTGCAATAGCCTCTAATTGATCACTTTACTTCTACCCTGCTCCCCCTAGAGTCTTTTCTCAGCAAAGGATCCAGAATTATCCTTCTAAAACAAAAGTCAGATCATGTAATTTCCCTGACCAAACTTTGCAATTGCTTCCTTTCACCCTCATAGAAAAAGTCAGGGTTAATCTGGCCTTGCATGGCCTCTCTGATCTTATCTTCCTCCCTTTGCCCCTCCCTCACTCTCCTCTGTGCAGTGACCTCTTGGTGTTTCTCCATTTGCACATTATTCTTCCCTCTGCCTAGCATGCTCTTCCCCAAGGTCACATGACTCCACTAGGTGTCTTCCTATTGAAAATTGCAACCTCACCTCTACCCACAGCAGTCATCTTCCCCTATCACTTATCATCAGACATACTACACATTTAACTGATTGATTGATTCTCTCTCTCTCTCTCTCTCTCTCTCTTTTCTCTCTCTCTCTCTTTCTCACACACATGCACACACACACACACACACACACACACACACAAGTGAGCTCTACAATGGCTTACATTTTTGTAAAAAAACACTTTATTGAATCATAATTGACATGTACAATGGTTTACATTTTTGCTCACTGCTATGTCTACATTGCCTAGAACTATTCCTGACACATAGCAGACACATAATGTTGCTAAATAAATTGCTGAAGATGAGCAGTATCCTTCCAAATTGTGGGTAATGAGATGGGAGAAGTTAGTAACCACCCAAGTCTGATAACAATATGTGTCCAGTGTGTACTTACAGGTCTTCGTGCTTGCACAGCAGTGAGACTGGCAGCTGGATGTTCTAATTGCACATAGCTAACCTATCCAGGCAGTGTTCCTGTGAACTCTGGAGGAAAGCTTACATTCACACCACCACATCTCTGAAGTACACCACTCCTTGAGTTAGCATGGGTCTGGGATAATTCACTTGGGCCTCTATAGCAGGCATGGTGGATAAACTAAGCCCAGATCAGCTGGGAACTCCATAGTTGGGTGTTGTACTCCCACCTGTTAGCTCCCCAAGGACACAGCCTGTCACCATCATTACTGGCACAGAACAAGGACTCTGGATCCAGGGTTGCTTGAGGTTGCTTGAGTAACTCCTTTCTCTGTGTCTAAGACCAAAGGCAGCCAAGAATGTGGTGTGAGCTTTGCGTGATGCTGGGAGTGTGTGTGGGTTTGGTTTTGCATATAGCTTTGATTTCCTCATTTGGGCCATTTTCACACAGTGTACAAAAACCAACAGGATATTGGCTCAGAATAAAGACTCAGCAGCTGAGATTCGGTATCACATTGTCTTCTAGAAGATGTGGTGCCTCCAGCCCTGTGAGCTCTCTGGAGGCAGAAGTGGTGTGAACTGGATGGAATATGGGTATTAAACAGAGTTTCAAGTTTATTTATCACACAAAGTGGAGCTCTTTGTTTTCACATATCTGTCATGATCCTGTCCTCGTTTAGACCAGAGACTGGTCTGGTTTAATTTTTCTCCCTGGGCACCTGGCCTTGTGCCTGGCCCATGGCATGCTCAGTAAATCTGTTACATTGCACTCAGCTGCATATAGCTCTCAGAAGGATTCCTGCCTCCGCCCCCAGCCCCCTTTGAAATTAGGAAGAGTATTCTCTGTGCTTATCATTTCTAAATTAGTTACAAACAGGAATTGATTTTGTAACAAGGGGGAGAAAGTCACTGTCCTTGCCTTTTTCTCTAACAGCAGACAAAGCTCAGCCTCTGTGTTTCTCTCCAGCACAGCAAAAAAATTATCATCAGACAACTGAGGTTTTTGTAGAGTAAGGGAGTGTGTGGTGTGTTAGAAACTAATTACAGGGGGAAATATTAGAAGTATAATTTCGTGATAGTCAGTTTTTAAAGTGCTGCTGCTGAAGCAAGAAACTCTTCAGAGAGCCACTCTTGAGGAATAAAGCATAATAGCATTAGCCAGCCTGGTTCCAAACCCTGGTCCTAACACTTGCAAGCTGTGTGGTCCTGGATAAGTTACTCACCTTCCCTGAGCCTCAGCTTCTTCATCCTAGAAGTGGGCATTAAAAGGGTGCCTACTGTAGTAGGCTGCTATGAAAAGTTAATAAAATAATGTCTGTAAAGTGCTTACTTAGCACAATGTTTCTATAGAGTATGTGTTTAATAAGTGATGGTTATTAATGTCACTATTATTAATTGGGCCTTCCCACACCTACCCCTTAGTCTTCTCCTTCGGTCTAGTTCCTATCCAACCTTGGAGTATCACAGGCCTTTTTGATGCCAGTCCAATGTCTCCTCTCTCCGTGCACCGACATTGCTGCACTCCCACCTCCCTTGATCCAGAGGAGATTCTGATTGCTGCTTGTTTTCTCCTGACTTTAATATACACGGAATGGCCAGATTATTATGATCTCTGAATGCATAATAATCTGGCCACTCAGTGTATATCCTATATAATAAAAGGCTAATATGCAAATTGTCCCCTCGACCAGGAGTTCGACCAGCAGGCAGGCCGGCCAACTGCCCATGTACCCTCCCCCTAGCCAGGCTGGCCGGACCCCACCCATGTACAAATTCATGCACCGGGCCTCTAAGATACACACACACACACACACACACACACACACACACAACACACACACACTGAGTGGCTAGATTACTATGCATTCAGAGATCATAATAATCTGGCCACTCAGTGTAGGCCCTACTCTCTTTCTTCAATGCATTCTGAAACTTAACTCCTTCTTTCCACTTTCAACTCAACTAGAGACTTCACTTATTAGCTCTAGCACAGGGTTCTTTGCTCAGTTTCCCTACAACATTCTCTCTCACACACAGAATTTTTTTGGGTGAGGAATAATTGAGTGAAAACTACAGAGTTCCCATATACCTGCCTCCCCAGTTTTCCCTATTGTTTTTTTTAATATAGCAAAGGTGGTGATTTATTGAAGAACAAGTACAGACTCCCTATTTCCCTATTAATGTCTTGTATACATTTGTTACTATCGATAAGCCAATATTGAGACTTGGTTGTTAACTAAAACCCTTAGTTTATAGTAAGGTTCACTCTTGGTAGTATATTCGTTCCCTTCTTCCTGACCTAATCCCCCTTTCTTTTGAAGGCCCTGCCCTACTTCATCATTTGCCCAAACTACATCTAAGTCACCAATGCCTTTGCCTGATCTCCTCTGGCTTCACAGTACAATCTATGTTTTCAAAGAAATCTCTCCACATTTTAAGAGTCTGGCCTTGGCCAGGATTTCTCAGTGGTTAGAGCATAGACCCACATGCCAGAGGGTCATGGGTTCAATTCCCAGTCAAGAGCACATACCTTGGTTGTGGGTTAGGTCCCTGGTACCTATTGGGGCATGCATGTGCAGGAGGCAACCAATAAATGTGTCTATCACATCAATGTTTCTCTCTCTCTCTCTCTCTCTCTCTCTCTCTCTCTCTCTCTCCCCTACCCTCCTTCCACTCTCTCTAAAAATCAATGGAAAAAATATCCTCAAGTGAGGATTAACAGCACCAACAAAAAGAGTCAGTTCCCCACAGGCACATTTAACACAAGACTTCGCTGGCCCAACCTATACTATCTCCCCTCTCAGAGTGAATCTTTCCTCTGCAGAGCTCCCTGGGATTCCCGAGTCAGCCAGCCTATACCTGCTTTTGCACAAGTCTCACTGAGGGCAGAATCTGCAAGGGAGGGCAAAAGACTCTGCTTTTCTCCCTCTGCCCTGAGATCACTCTCCCAGATCACTTATTCACCATCACTCCTGTCCTCATCAGACCAGAAGGAGCAGAAAATGAAATGGATACAAAGAGCCTCTGGCCCGCACCTTCCTTTCTTCCCAGTGCCTCCTTCGTTAGCTTAACTAATTAGTTAATGAGAGAACATCTGCAGAACACCCTAGGCTGAAAGGAAAGGCTGGTGGTGGTGCTGTCATCAGAAGGCGACATTCCCATTCTTCTCCATTTCCCTGTCATTCATGCTTATTAACACCCCGGGAATCTATCCTCAGGTTCAGAGATGTTCTCCTAGCAACAGCCCGAACCCCTTGGCAACACCTTGGTGGGGGTTTGTCACCAACTCCAACAAAACTAGAAACTCAATACCGCCAGAGTCATAATGTTAGGAAGCTGATATTTGGGGAATGTATATTGTTTCATTAAAGACTTTCACATCCAATTTACTGACTGAGTTTCAGGCCAATGGCACATTTAGGCCACATCAACATGAATCAGTTTGACTGGATTCAGTAAAGTATGTGTGCATATAACTCAATCAGATAGCTGCATTTTCTTTATCCACATGACACCAGTGATGAATTTTTCACTCTTTAATCGGTTGTTTTGACAAGTGTAGTCAGAGATTAAGCTGCCATTTTGTTTTTCTGCTTTATAGATCTGGGTGAGGAAAAAAATCTTGGGGCATGCTTTTTGAATGGTATTTTCAAATTACAGAGGGGATTTGCCATTTCCTCACAACCTAAAATGCCTTAAGGATGTGTGTTTAACTGCATTCTCACCCTATCTTGCACTGCACAAAACTTACAAGTCCCGGTGGAGAATTTGGGGCCAATTTCATCGTTAAATAAACTCTGGAATGCCCCAGGCAGGATCGTTAACTTGTCTCCACTACAGACTAAATGTCCAAACAGCCACCTCCCTTCTGTGGGTTCCCACAGGGCTGTGGGTGTGCTCCAGAGCCCGCCCCCTGGCATGAGGGGACAATTGGGCCATTATATGTGCACCAAGAGCAAGCACACAGCTCAGTTGAGCTCTGTATAGAGGGATGAAAAAAAAGGGGGGGCACCAAATATAGACCACTGGACAATTTATTTGTCTTAAGAGTGTTTAGGACACACAGCAAGCCCCAGCAGGTTATAAATGGTCAGCTTTGTGCAATTACTACACAAGTCTGAAGAGAATTCTATGTGGAGTCCGTTTAGAATCCCTATGGTAGGTCACACCATGTAGGTGGTCTTGACAAGAGTCTCACTCTTTGCATCCATGTTAAGCCAAGAGATTAAGGACCCAACACTCTGGTCCACATTGTGTTCGAAACGATTTGTATCCGTGTCTTCCCCAAAATGTCAGTTTGAAATCCCCAATTTTCCCCAAAAAAATTAAATGTTAGAGTTAATGACTCTTAAAACTTCCCAAAGTTCTTATCCAAATCTCTAATTTTCAGAAAAGGGGTTTGGTGGCCAGAAGTGTTCACACACTGGTTGAGCTAGCTCTATTCTAATTCTAGCTTTACGACCATTTCACAGTCCAATGTCTTTTTTAGACTGGATTATTACAAGGATCACCAAAATTGTTGACTGCAAATGAAACATGTACTAGTATATGTGTGCCTACAAGGCTATTAGGGGGGAAAGGGTAGCAAAGAAGGAAGAAGGGAAAGAGAGAAGAAGGGAAGGAAGGAAGGCTTTTGCATTCATTCTTTATAGCATGTCTTTTGGATAGAAATACTGGGGTCTCCCTTGTCTTCTCCCCACACCCAAATCCTCTCCCCTCTATCAGAGAGCACTCATTCATCCACAATTCCTGAGGACTTCAACTAGCTGGTCTGGCCCTTCATTTTCCCCCAGAGAGGTCAATGTGCCATCTGTCCCTGCAATTCAGCACTGCCTATTGCAGAAAAAGACTCCTAGGGACAGCGTCTTAACCCAGAGCAGGAGGAGGCCTCCACAGCCCTGCCAAGCTTTGAAGTCCTGGATCACTGTGAGGGCAAAGTTTCCATGCAAAAGCAGCTGCCCATGAAGACAGGGATGGGCTGGTGTAAAGGTTGTATGAGTGACGGCTGTGAGCCTCTCTCTTGAAGAGAAGTGGGTGGCTAAGGGATAGAAACCTGGACAGAGGAAAATTAAATCTATACAAGCACAGGGAATAAGATTGTAAGATCATTTAGCTTTGTATTTGGACATTGCCATGGACGAAACAAGATTGGCAGAAAGGAACCCTGGAAGTTCTGAATGACTGCTGTAGTTCCTCCCTCACTTAGTCGAAAGCAGCACTTTTCAACCGGTGTGCTGCAAGAATTTTTAAAACAGGCAATACCTGACTATTTAATGAGGGGCACCTCCTGTTGACAGCACCGGCCAAGCAGTTCTGAAGCCAGGATGACACCGTGGGTTTTGTTTTTATTTTTGTTTTCAAACTGCCCCATCCACCCCAGCTTGCTCTACCCAGCATCCAAAACCTAGACAGTCTCCAAAATCAGCCCCACGACCCAAGCCAGAGTCAAAGTGGCCACAGCCCAGAAGAGCCTGGTGGTAGGAGGGTCTGCCATCTGGTAGCCTTCTACAGTTTTCTTTGTGTTAAGATCCCTTTGATGTGTTTCCACCAATGAGCTCCACTTCTTCCTCTTTCTCACTCATGGCCTTTTGCAAATGCTAAGCTTGCACGATAAAGAAGAGAAACATTCTGGACTGAGAGAAGGCACACCTAGTCTAGGCTTCTTCCCATGCCAGCTGGGACCAGGGACAAGTCCCTTAACTGGTCTGACCTCTGCCATCTGTCAAGCTGAGATAATAACCAGGAAGCATAGTTCATAGTTTAACCTCTTTATAGTTAAGGGGTTAAATGTGAAGCATGGGGGTCAGAGACATTGAGTTTCAATCTCGGTTCAGCCACTTGTTAGGTGGGTAACCTCTCTATGCTTCCATTTCCTCTGAAATTGCAAAATGGAGCTAATAATATTGTGTGAATGCACTGAGACAATTAAATGTGATAAAGAGTATAGAGTCATTAGCTTGGTGCCTAGTGGGAAGTAAAAACTCAATAAATGTTAACCAGTCACATGGCCATTATCACCATCCTCTGGTGAAAGAGAGGAAGGTGAAATGTTCATGTCCCCCTGAAAAGAATCAAGTGCGACACAAATAATCAGCCTTATCACAGGGAGTCTGGAGTGCCATTTCCTTCAGTCGATTTCACTAGGTGAAACAAAGGCAGAACCACCCTTATTTCACGTTGGGGAGCTAATGGGATCTGAGAAGCGGACATTTGATCTCAATTCTCAATGGCTTTAGAACAAAAGAAACCTGCAAAGCTCAGATAAACGGAGAACAAAAACCACCAACTTACTTGAATCTTGAGCATCTCCTAGTGGTGATTTTTCAGAATAATTCTTAAAAGTTCATCATTTAGACTTGCGATTGTCAACCTTTTTCATCTCATGGCACACATAAACTAATTACTGAAATTCTGCAGCACACCAAAAAGTATATTATATATTTTGCCAATTGGACAAAAAAATAGGTATAATTTTGATTCATTCACACCAGACAGCTATTGTTGTGCTGGCTGTTGTCATTTTTTAAAAATGTATTTTTATTGACTTCAGAGAGGAAGGGATAGAGACATAGAAACATCAATGATGAGAGAGAATCATTGATTGGCTGTCTCCTGCACGCGCCCCCCCCCCCCCCCCACCTGGGGATCGAGCCCGCAACCTGGGCATGTGCCCTGACTGGGAATCGAACCCATGACCTCCTGGTTCATAGGTCGATGTTCAACCACTGCGCCACACCAGCCAGGCAACATTTTTTTATTTGACATAATAAAAATCTAAAGAAAAAGAGGTCAGTGCCCCTCATTAAGTAGTCAGGTATTGCCTATTTTAAAAATTCTGGCAGCACACCGGTTGAAAAGTGCTGCTTTAGACTGAGTGAGGGAGGAATTGCAGCAGTCATTCAGACTTCCAGGGTAACCTGGACAACACACCAATGCACTTCACTGGGTTGTTGTTTTTATTTATTTATTTATTTATTTTGGCCCAGTGCCTTGTTTTCCCAGGTTTGTTGAGATATAACTGGCATATAGCATTGTGTAAGCTTACCGTCTGCAATGTAATGATTTAATACGCATATAAATTGTAAAATGCTTACCACAGTGAGGTGAGTTTGATAGATCCTCCCTTCCCCCAACTGATGGACGGAGTATGACGTAAACTCCACCTGCAGCCGGACATTCCTGAACACCTTATATGGACTGTACATTGAACCACCAATCAGCACCTGCCATACCAATTCCTAAATTCCAAGGCCCCTAACCATGTACCTTACATGAAACCACCAATCAGCGTGTGCTGAGTGCCCTAAGCCCCGTCCCCTCTTTTCCTCCTCTTAAAAGGCACTCTCACCCTGGCAAGCTCTCTCTCTCTCTCTCTCAAGCTCTCTCTCTCCCTTTTCCCTTCTGGAAGACGGCCCGGCAGGGTGATCTCCAATAAAGCCTGTGTCCTGGTAACCCATGGTCTCCGGCCCTCTATTTAATCTTTTATCTGGTGCCGAAACCTGGGTGAATGAGGACGATCCCCAAAAAACCTAGTCCCGAGCTCTGACTCCTGCTCTGCTCGGCGGCTTGGTTTTGGGTTGATTGGCCCATTCAGAACACTTCTCAAACCCTGCCGTGCCAGGACACGTGGGAATCTCGTCGCTTCCTTCTAACCGGTAGGCTTCAGGGATCCCCCCCTCCTTTTCCCCCCACCCCGTTCCCTTGACCTGGAAGGGCCTCAGAGTTTCCCGTACACGGCTACACGTTCTACGTTCTAAGTTCTACGTTCTACGTTCTACTTTCCACGAAAGCCCAGGTACCTGGCCGGGAAAACTCTGATCTACTCCACGGGAAAGGTTCAGGGTGACGACCTTGCAGCCTTCTCCTGTCCTTTTTTCTACAGGTTGGCAGAGGGAAAAGAAGGACGCTTCTTATTCCTTCCCCAACTTCTCGGTGGCCTTTCCCTCCGGTCATGGGAACCCCTCAATCCAAACCCTCTCATAACCTCAAAGAAGCTCTACCTGGCCACAATATAAACTCAACAGTCTCTCTGTGACCTGAAAATTCCAATTTCCTCCGAGATCTAGATAATTTTTGCCACCGGATTGGGAAGCATTCGAGATTCCTACGAACAGGCTTTCCCCTCCCCACCCACCCTCCCGCTCTCCTCACTTGCTTTATTCCTCGTGTTCCACCCATCAGATCCTCCTCCCAAAGTCCTCTTTGCCCTCTCAAACCCCTTTCTCTGTCTTCTGACTCTTTCAACCCAGCGGATCGTTTCTCTCCACGTGTCTCAATCTCACCACCTCCTTACAATCCTAAACCTGTCCCTCTCTGACTAAGCACTCTTTTTCCCAGGTCAACGCTGCTGGAGTGGAGTGCTGGAGTCCTTGGAGGACTCCGGAGTACGTTTAACTTTTTTTTTTTCCTTTACACACACTGGTCCTGCCCACTGACCAGCGGCAGCAGAGGTGGCGGTGGCATTTACAGGCCCTTCCTCTCCCTCAGGGTATTCGCTTCCTGAGTCTCCATGCAAAGCCCCTCCTGGTCCCGCCCTCATGGGAGGCAGGATGGGGCATTTCTACCTCTGAGAATTCTAACACCACCCCAGCCTTCCCCTGTACTCTTCGCCTTATCTCCGCTCCCGTGGCCTCCAGCAAACAAATTCACAGGTGGCTGGCCATTTCCCTTCTCACTCTCTGACCTTTCTCAAATTGAAAAACGTCTAGACTCTTTCTCTTCAGACCCTCTTAACCAGCAGCCGCCTTCTCCCCAGTCCCGGAGCCCAAATCCTGAGAACCTGAGCTCCAAAACAGCCTTTCCCATCTAACACTCATTCTCAGGCCCAAAGACTGCCTTCCTCAACAGATTCTTTTACTCTCGCATCCACTCTACCCCCGAGAGAGGCAGCAGGAACTAGGGCATATTCTGAATCCATGTCCCATTCTCTATGTCCAGCCTCACAGATTGAGAGGCATCTCAGGTTTCTTTTTCCACTGACCTGACCACCTTTACTCCCCGACATACGCCGCAACTGCAGGTCCACAAACCCCTCAAAAAGAACTCGTTAACCTAACCTTTAAGTTCTTTAATAATAGAGACAAGGAGACCCAAATCCAAAATCAAAGACGAGATCAGGCCAAGGCGGAGGCCCATTAGGAGGCCTTCCAGCTCCTAGCCACCACTCTCACGAACCCCAAACCGAGTGCTGGTCCTCCAACCGCGGGTAAGTCAGGGGCTAAGCCTCCTCCGGCCCATGCTTCTAATGCAGCGAGGAAGGAACTGAGCCAAGTCCTGCTCAAACCCGAGACCCCCGCCTGGGCCCTGCCCAAGGTGCGGAAGGAAGGCCACTGGAACTCAGACTGTAGTCTGGCTCCTCCGGTCTGGCCTCAGCCAGTCCAGCATGGCCACCCTCTGGATCCGGTTTGAAGCTCCCAGACCTCCTGGGACTGGCCACCGAAGAAGCTGCCCAGGCCCTGACAGGGCCCCACAGACTTACATCACCAGGACAGAGCCTCGGGTAATGACTGTGGTGGCAGGTAAGCCGATCTCCTTTTTAATTGACACTGGGGCCACTTATTCTGCCCTCTCTGAATTCGCTGGGACCTTTGTCCCCTCCTCAGTCTCTATTATAGGGGTTGATGGATTAGTCTCACAACCATTAGCCACCTCACGTCTATACTGCATCTTACTAAATTCCCCCATTCACTCTTTTCTCATTCTACCTTGGTGCCCCGCCAGGGCTACCATGCATCCCCTCATAAAACCCAGTTGTCCCAAACCACAGTCACCTACCTCAGTTTTACTCTCTTACCCCAAAAGGCCAAGCCATTCCTTGGACTGTAAATGCCTTATCTCCTTATCTCCTCTATGATCATTATCTATAGGAAGAATGTGGCCATTTGGGACTGAAGGGGCTAGAGGCCTGGCTAGCCTGGGAACAGGCTGCGGAGGCTGCTCCCTCCCCCGCCCCCTGCCTTTTAGAAATAAAGAAAGAAAAAACAAAGGAAGAAGGAACTCTCAGCAAGAAAGTGAGGCTTCAGTCTCCAAGCCTGGCAGGACAAGGTTGCTGGATATTTCTTAAGCTAAACCAGAATATTCACTAACCTCTTATCCAACCATCCAGGTCCCTGGCTTCCACTACTCCTTTCCGTCCCTTTCCCTCCCACTTTCACTGCAACACAATCTCAATCACTCATCTGTCACCCCTTATTGGTAGCGCCATGGTGACTACCCTCTCAGCTTGGAGTGCGGAACTAGAAAAAGGAATCTTATACCCTTTAGTCCACCTCTTCTCCCTGCACCTTTCAGCTTGTCTCCGTGATCAGGGATTTTTCTTCCCCTGTGGGGAAAACACATACATCTGTCTCCCCATCAGCTGGACAGGAGCCTGTACTCTCATCTATCTCTCACCCAATGTAGATGCAGCCCCAATAATCAGTCTTTACCTGTCCCCGTAACCCATCATATCTGACACAAAAGGGCAGTCCAGATCATCCCTCTCCTCCTAACCCTCAGCATCACAGCAGGAGTTGGAACTGCCACAGGGAGCTTAACCACTGCTCTACCCATACTTTAAAACCCTGTCTCAGGACCTACAAGAAACATGTGGATGCCCAGCAAGGGGCAAAACTAGGAAAGCAAGAACCTCACTCCCAGGGTAACCTATTCTCCCCTTTCATATCACTAGTGAGGCAACTGAAACCCTACTCTTTCCCCCCCTAAAAATAACATCTAGGTCTCAGTTGTATTTTAGCTCCAGGCTCAGAAAAGCAGCAAACCCAGACAAGTGACGCTGTGACAGCCTCGGGACCAGCTTTTACCTCCCAAGTGACTCAACAAGACTTCGCTCTCAAGTCTTCACCAACCAGTCTCTTGGGGAAATTATGCTGCTGCACTCCTCGTCCAGCCTCCTATCATTAGGCCAACTGGTGTCTATTCCTTTAATTTTGCTCTTTAGCCCCCTTTCTCATGCACTGTTTTCTAGTCTTTTGCAGAACAGAATGCAGGTGTTCGCCAACCAGAAGGTGGGAGAGATCTATCTGGCACTGAATTCAGAACCTAACACCAGAATCCTTGAGACCCCGGGTAGACGCCCCTAACGACGCCCCCTCTCAGCAGGAAGTAGCTATGGAAGATGGACCTTCATCCCCTGACCCTGCCCGGACTCTCAATTTTTTTTAATATTAGCAAAAGCCTGGAATGATAGATCCTCCCTTCCCCCAACTGATGGACGGAGTATGACGTAAACTCCACCTGCAGCCGGACATTCCTGAACACCTTATATGGACTGTACATTGAACCACCAATCAGCACCTGCCATACCAATTCCTAAATTCCAAGGCCCCTAACCATGTACCTTACATGAAACCACCAATCAGCGTGTGCTGAGTGCCCTAAGCCCCGTCCCCTCTTTTCCTCCTCTTAAAAGGCACTCTCACCCTGGCAAGCTCTCTCTCTCTCTCTCTCAAGCTCTCTCTCTCTCTTTTCCCTTTCCCCCTCTGGAAGGCGGCGGCAGGGTGATCGCCAATAAAGCCTGTGTCCTGGTATCCCATGGTCTCCGGCCCTCTGTTTCATCTTTCAGAGTTAACACATCCTTCATCTCACATAATTACCATTTTGTTGTTGCTGTTGTTATGGTGAGAACATTAAAGCTCTACTTTCATAGCAACTTACAGGTATACAATATAGTGTTGTTCACTATAGTGTACATCAAATCCCCAGAATTTATTCATCCTATAATTGAAAGTTTGTACCTTTAAAAAAAAAAGAAAAAGAAAGAAAGAAAGTTTGTACCTTTGACCAATAGCTCTCCATTTCCCCTACCCCTCAGCCCCTGGCAACCACCATTCTACTCTCTGTTTCTGTGAGTTCAAAGTTTTTAGATTCCACATATAAGTGAGATTACACAGTATTTGTCTTTCTCTGTCTTGGTGATTTCACTTAATGCCCTCAAGGTCCAACATATCATCACAAATATATTTCCTTGTTTTTATGGATGAAACATATATAAACCCTCACATCTTCTTTGTCTGTCTTTCTTCAATGGACAGTTAGGTTGTTTTCATGTCTTGGCTATTGTGAATAATGTTACAATGTTAGGTGTGGGGTGTTTCTCTCTTTTCTGAGTCCAGCACGGAAAAGGAATGGGTCCGGTTCCTGAGTGGAGGAGCTGGGGATTAAGAAATAAAAGAAAGAAAGCAAGACGCAGAAATAGAAACAAAGCTGGGAGCCAGGGGACGCTGCCACTCTGATGGAGGGACAGGGACCCTGAGCCCACACAGTGCATTTATTTATATATTCCCAAATACCAGGAAGTATCACCAAAACTTAGGATCAAAGGAGCTTATTTGCATTCTTGAGTAGGCCCGAGCATTCCCGGTGCTTGACTGGATTTACATATCAAAGTCACGACACCTGGGCTGAAATGAAGGCCAAGCTGATAACATGTTCAGCCTTTTTAGGGAAGCATGTTCCCAGGGCGTGGCTCTGCCTATCGCCCTGAGTTCGGCTGACAATAATTAAAGAAATGCCCATGTGCCTTCCCAGGGGGCCCTCTACAGTTAGGAGCTTCTTCCCTATGTTTTGCTTTAGGAGTTTTACAGTTCAGGTCTCACCTTTAAATCCTTAACCTATTTCAAGTTAATTTTTGTGAGTGGTTCAATATAGGGGCCCAATTCCATTCTCTTGCATTAGAATATCCAGTTTTCTCAACACCATTTATTAAAGAGACTCTCCTTTTCTCATTGAGTATTCTTGACTCCCTTGTCAAGTATTAGTTGACATATATGCATGTTCTGTTGCATTGGCCTGTCTGTTCTTATGCCAGTACCACACTGTTTCAATTTCTATAGCTTTGTAGCAGTTTGAAATTAGGAAGTGGGATGCTTCCGACTTAGTTCTTCTTTCTCAAGATTGCTTTGGCTATTCGGGGTCCTTTGTAGTTCCATACAAATTTTAGAATTTTTTTTCTATTTCTGTAAAAAAAAAATGCCATTGAAATTTTGGTAGGGATTGCTTTGAACCTATAGATGGCTTTGGATAATATAAACATTTCAACAATATTAAATCTTCTGATCTATGAACATGGGGTATCCTTCAATTTATTTATGTCTTCAACTTCTTTCAATCCAAGATAACTCACTGTTAAAGGGACAAATAGTAAGCCTAGTGTTTCTCTGAAAAGGCATCAAGGAAATTGAGGGCCAGTGAAATTTCCCCTCCAGCCTTCTGAGCACAAGATCCACAAGACACATGGTGTTGGGTGTGGCCCCAAGCAAATCTGTGAGAAAATGCTGTTAACTAGTAAATAGTCTCCACTGCCCCTTTGCTGTTTCCCACCCTCATCCATCCCTAAATCCCCTTCCAGGCATGATCAGAGCCCTGTGCGACATTAACTCTGAAAGAGCTCAGCAACTAGCCTTCACCTATGAACTCCACTCCTAAGTTGGTATATCTCTGAGAGGATATTGCCTCTCAAGACAGATATATACATACTAAAGGCCGGTACACGAAATTCATGCAAGAGTAGGCCTTCCTTCCCCCAGCTGCCAGCACCGGCTTCCCCCTGGCACCCGGGACCCAGGCTTCCCTTGCAGCCCCGGCTTCATCTGGAAGGTCGTCCTCCTGGTCTAATTAGCATATTACACTTTCGTTATTATAGATCACGTTCTCTATCCCATCCACCTGCATAAAGATATGCTTGGCAGAGTTCACAACTTTGTTTGATGGCAAAAATAGTGTGTGGTTATATAAATGCCACATATTCACACAATGGAAATATTGTGCAGCCATTAAAGTGTTTATGAAGAACTTGCTGTAACATGAAAAGTGTTTGTTCTATAATAATGTTTAGAAGGCAGGAAGAAATTTTGTGTACGCAATATAATCACAACTATACTAACACTGCAAATAAAGGGTCTGGCAAGGAACATACCAAACTATTAGCTGCAGTTTTCTCTAGATGGTAATACTTAAAGTAATCTTTCCTCTATTTTTTAATCTTCATCATTTTCTCTAACTGCAATGTGTTCATTTCATTATAGAAAAAGAATAAGGTAGACTCAGAAGTTAACAGGAATCAAGATGACAACATAGGAGGTTCCTAAACTTCCCTCCTCCCATGAACACACCAAATGTACAGCTACACAGAGCAATTTCCTCTGAGAGAAGTCCAGAAACTAGAAATGGTATGAAACTAGAAACCAATTCTAACAAGAAAACTAGAAAATTCACAAATATGTGGATATTAAACAACATAGTCCTGAACAATCAATGGGTCAAAGAAGAAATCAACAGGAAAATCAAACAATATCTTGATTCAAGTGAAGATGAGAAAACACCAACTTACAGGATGCAGCAAATGCAACTCAAAATAGAAGCTTACAGTGGTAAGTGCCTACATTAAGGGTGAAAAAATATCAAACAGCCTAACTTTACTCCCAAATCCTTGGGGGGTGGGGGGGGAAGGGAAATGGGGGGAGGGGGAGAATAAACTAAGCCTGCAGTTACTAGAAGGAAGTAAATGGAATCCTATCTAATAAAAGAATAATATGCAAATTGGCCATCACTCCAACACTCAAGATGGCTGCCCCCATGTGGTCAAAGATGACTGCCCCCATGTGGACACAAGATGGCTGCCACAAGATGGCCAGCAGGGGAGGGCAGTTGGGAGGGATCAGGCCTGCAAGGGAGGGCAGTTGTGGGCAATCAGGCCAGCAGGGGAGGGCAGTTGGGAGGGACCAGGCCTGCAAGGGAGGGCAGTTGGGGGCAATCAAGCCTGCAGGGGAGGGCAGTTAGGGGTGACCAGGCCAGCAGAGGAGGGAAGTTGGGGGTGACCGGGCCTGCAGGAAAGGGCAGTTAGGGGCAAACAAGCCTGCAGGGGAGGGCAGTTAGGGGCAAATGGGCTGGCAGGGGAGCAGTTAGGCATCAATCAGGCTGGCAGGGGAGCGGTTAGGTGGTGATCAGGCTGGCAGGCAGAAGTGGTTAGGGGCAATCAGGAAGGCAGGCAGGTGAGCAGTTGGGAGCCAGCGGTTCTGGATTGTGAGAGGGATGTCCGACTGCCCATTTAGGCCCGATCCCCTAAACGGGCAGTCAGATATCCCTCAAGGGGTCCCAGATTGGAGAGGGTGCAGGCTGGGCTGAGGGACACACACCCCCATGCACAAATTTCATGCACCGGGCCTCTAGTTTAAAATAAATTATATTAACCCAGAAGCATAAAACTCTTAGATGAAATTATACAAGTAAAATATTGTTGAAACAAGTCAGTGGGCCTTTATTCCCATTGGAAACTAGGTCAGTTGGCCACGAAAGGACAGAAGGAAATCAAGCATGGTCTGGCCTCTCCCAAGTTGCTTGCCTCTGGCAGTGGCATGTGCTCAAGTGTCATCGGCCCCATGAGGAGAAAGCAGCTATAGCCTTGCCTGCCAGATGGCCAGGATGGATTCCACACTAAGAAAGCATCCGTGAGTTAGGGCACTCATCCCAGCCACCCTGACTAAGAGCCAGGAGGACACTCTGAGAAATGTCAGGCCTGGAGTAAAATAATTTCCCAAATAGGAACACTTAGCTCCCTTCCAGTGTTAACCTGGCCCAGCTGTGCCTCATCCCCAAATTTCCTGCACACAGCATGGCCTCAAGCCCTCCCGTTGGACAATTAAATACATTCAAATCACAAAATGTAAAAAGTAAAATAAAAAAATATTACTAAAACTTCAAAATAAATTAACCTTGCTCTCCCATTAAGGTAATATAACCTTCCTTTGACCATCAATTTTTCAAAAATGTGTCTATGCTGGTTTGTCTTCCTCGGTACTTTAAGTAGTGATTTATTTTAAGTAGCCATTCCCAAGGGTGGTATTTAAAGATTTAACAATTGAAATGACATCAATCAGAATGCAGCAGGCACCACGCAGACCTGGCAGTAGCCAAGCAGAGCCTGTGTGGCTCTGTAGGGGGCACCAGTGAGCAGCAGCCCCACTCACCCACTCACCCACCTACAAACAAAATGTCCAGGACTCTAAAAGTGTTTCCTAGAGTCTGAAAGAATGGAGTTTTGCCAGCGATCCAGATTGAACCCTTTTTCTCAGAGTCAGGTCAGCAGTGACCATGCTTCTGGGTTGGATGGGATCAACCCAACAGCAAAAGCAACATAACCAGGCCTGCAGCCCTCAGGCAACCGTTGATTTGTGTCCCTTGGGGGAGACTTTAATATTGGGAGTTGAACTCCATTGACTCACCAGTTTTTTTCTCTAACTGGCTTTCAAAAGCCATCCTGAGAAAACAGGTCAGAGGAGAAACTGTGAGACGAAGGTGACACCTACTGGCCAGGCGAGGCCCCTGCAAAGGGCATTTCTGTCGCTCAGCTGCTTTCAATATGGATTAACCCTTGCGATTCATCCTCCGCCCTCCCTCACAGGCCGCGCTGTTGTCAAGGAAATATCAGAGATGTAGACAAGGTTTACATGCAAAAATTTCCATCAGATATTATTGATAAAAGTGTAATGCTGGAAAAACTTAGTGTCCCACAATGGGACATGGGTTAAATAAATTTTGGTACATGCTTAGAATGGACCAACCATTCAAAGCTATATTTTCAAGTCATTTTAATTAATAACATGAAGGAATTCTCACATCAAGATTTTAAGTATGAAACAAAGGTTATAAACCAAAACAAATAAAGGATAATGATTATGTAAGATTGATGTACGTATATGCCATAGAAAGAAATCCTAAATGAAATGTAGAAAGTGTTCATTGTGGTCATTTGGGAGACTAGTGTTTTCTTTTTTATACATTCCTGCATTTTTTCAACTTTTCTATAGTAAGCATGTATTACTGTAGTGGATAGAAAGCAAAGGGATAAAATTTTTACTTTATTTTTATCTAGCTTTATTGACATATAACATTGTCTAAGTTTAAGGTGTACAACTTGATGATTTTATACACATATATACTGAAAAATGATTACCACAATAAGGTTAGTTAACACTTCCATCACCTCATATTTCTACAATGTGTGTGGTGAGCGCATTTAAGATGTATTCTAAGTATTTTTATATAAAATAAAAAGTATCGCCCTAACTGGTTTGGCTCAGTGGATAGAGCATTGGCCTTCGGACTCAAGGGTCCCAGGTTCAATTCCGGTCAAGGGCATGTACCTTGGTTTCGGGCGAATCCCCAGTAGGGGGTGTGCAAGAGGCAGCTGATCGATGTTTCTCTCTCATCAATGTTTCTAACTCTATCCCTCTCCCTTCCTCTCTGTAAAAAATCAATAAAATATATTTTTAAAAAATAATAAAATAAAATAAAAAGTATCACAATGCCATTTTAAGAGAGAACAGACACTAATGGGGTAGTGGTGAAGCTCAGAAGCGAAAGGTTGAGACTCAGATCTTAGGAACTTCAATCAGAGAGGCTGATGAGAAACAGTGTGATCCCCACGATGACATCAGCATCTGACCCTGCAATGTCGCAGGACAGTAGGACCACAGGACAAAAAAACGATGCTACCCATAGAGATCTAATGTACAGTATAATGAAGGTGACCAATAATATTGAATATTGAAGCAATGGTGTAATGTGACAAATATCACTTTAATGACAATCATATTACACTATATAAATGTATCAAAGTAACATGCCATACACCTTAAATTTATCCTGTAAAATTTATCCCAAAATAAAGAAAGAAAGAAAAAAAATGAGGCTATTTCATTGTCTAAGAAGCAGACAGTGTTTTGTTCTCCCTGTATCTCCTTTTGTATTATCTAGAGAATTTTCTTACATGAATGACTGTGATTAAAGGTCTGCCCTGCTGGGTAGATGGGCAAAGCTCTATCCCCTCAATGAATGTCTTCCCCCACCACATCTGGCAAGGCCCTGGCGCTATCACCCACCAGCTCTGTGAAAGCATCTGACTTCTCTGAGCTTTATTCTTCTCATTGATAAAAGAAAGATGACAACAGCCACTCAGCTGACCCCCAAGTTGTGAGCTGTGCACAAGATAATGGGTTTTGGAAGTAATCCCATGCAAATATGCAAGGTAATAGCAGCCAACACCCTTTTTTTTTTTTAATATATCTTTTTTTTTTATTTCAGAGAGGAAAAGAGAGAAAAAAATATCCATGATGAGAATCATTGATTGGCTGCCTCTTGCACAATGGGAGGATCAAGCCTACAACCTGGGCATATGCCCTAACCGGGAATCGAACTGTGACCTCCTGGTTCATAGGTCGACACTCCACCACTGAGCCACCATGGATGGGCCCAACATCCTTCATGGAGTGACTATGTGCCAGACTTCACTTCACAGGGAGTTTTCTTACATATTATATCATTTAATCATCATATTTAAAAAACCTATGAGTGAGTATAATCTCCATTTTACCCATGAGAAAACTGAGTTTATAACCTGCTCAAAATTAAACACCTTTTACATTTCAGAGTCAGGATTTGAACTCAGTTCTATCTCCAAAAGCCACACTCTTAAACACAATGCTACACTACTGCATAGAATTTTAGCACTTGAAGGGGACCCAACAGATTCAGACTCTAAAGGTTGAATCCCTGTCATTTGCAGATGAGGTCGCCAAGGCCCACAGAGGGGACATGACTTACCCATATAACCACCAAAAAAGCCACACACTTCACTTCACAGGACACTAAGATCCTCTGCATGATCAGGCAGCCAATGTGGTTCCTGGTCCCTCAACCGCAAGGGGTTTCTGTTCTCAGTTAGTTCTACTTCTCTATTGCTTGTAACCAGAAACTTTTGGGCCCACCCCATTATTCAATGGCCAGATTACATAGTCAGAACTGAGTGAAATTTTGAACTTCTGGGGAAGTCAGGACTGAGTGAAACTTTGAACTTCTGAGGAAAGTGAACTTCTACACAATCAAATTTTCAACACAGCCAAAGCCAATGGGAGGGAGCACGGGGTGGAGCGGAGAGGTCACCAATAGGACAGCTGCAAGGACACCTGCCACCCCAAGTCCTAAATGTAGGGTGCCCCCCCAAATCTATCATCTGAACTAGGACCTTTGAGTGAGCTACTGTCAACTGAGATGAAGAAGACCGTTGGTGGACTGCATGTGTGGGGAGAAGATTCAGGAGGTCAGTGGGGGTATGTTGAGTATGACCTCTAAGCGGAATTGTTCAGTAGTTAGTTGGATACATAAGACTGGAGGGCAGTGGAGAGTTCTGGGAGTCATCAACATATAGGTGGCATTTAAAGACTAGAAGCTGGATGAGATCAACAATGGACTAAGAGAGACAGAGGAGAGAAGAGGCCACGGAGTGAGCCTTGGGGGCCTTCAGCATGAACCAGTCTGGAGACAAGGAGGAACCAGCAAAAGGGTCTGGAAAAGAACCACCAGTGAGTTGGAGAACTAGAAAAATGCACTAAGATCGTTTCTAAGCTCAGTGGGCACATGGAATATTCTATTCCCCACCTACCTTTTTTCTTTGGTTCTCTCAATCAATGCAAATAAATTTCACAATTGTGAGTGCTTTTTTCTTTGCATGTAATGCCCAGCCATTTCAAGCCCTCTCCCCATTATTATTGTGTATGCCTGGTAGCAGCCAGATCAGTAGCCCTGACGTCAGGAAAATGGCTCAGACAGGCAGCCTGCCTGCTGCTTTGATACACCCTCTAACCAGAGGGACAACTGCCAATCCAAACAGATCCCGCAGATTGTGGCATACCAATGCTTTCAAAATGCAGAATGAGAGCATGCTCAAACCAGCTGCCTGGGGCAAACTGTCAGGGTGTCCCTCAGCTTGTGGGAGCTCAGCAGTGCAGGAGATGGTGTACTGAACCTGGGGAAGAAGACAGATAAATTTAGGGACCCAGAGCATCCTAGAACTTGATACTTGTAATCTCTTTCCCCTAAAAGGGCCCTACTCTATCTCCTTGTGGGCAATATGCAGAAGTTGCCTGGAGGAGGAAACAATGCTTAGGGATTAATTTTTGTTGTTTTGAGAATACAGAAATATCGTCAAGCTTCAACTCTATGATCTGATTTACACAATGACTCACGTTTAATCTTTTGATTTAAAAATGTTTTTAATAAACCCTGCTATCCATCATTTTCAGCTCAAAATAAAACCAATGAGTTGGGTAGAGAGAAACAGGAAGAAGGGAGAGCGTGTGGGACCATGAGGTTAGAGAACCCGCCTTTCCCTCCACTTCCACCCACCTCCCAGGGTGGAAAATGGTCCAGAACAGGGAAGCAGGAAAGGGAACCTCACCCCTCACTGCTTGGAGTTTCCCCTGCTGACCGATGGGGGAGGGGATCCTGGAGATGAGTCAGAAACTCTTTGGTTGATGCTTTAGAGCTGCCTGTGCAAATGTTCAGGGACGGGCAGAGAGTGCTTCTTTGCTACCACAGAGGAAACAGCTTAAACCCAAAGGCCTTGCTGGCACCTGGGAGCCTAAAGGAGATAGAGTGTGACAATTCTGAGGTTCTAAGAGCAAGTTTCTCACTCAAACCTGAAGGAGCCTCAACTCTCTCCCTCTACTCCCTCCTCTATCAATTTTTTTTCTGCCCTTTTGCTCTTTGCCCATGTCTACATCTCACCCTCAAATGTTACCCAATGCTGAAAAATGCTCAAGACTGGGATTCTTCATTTCACTTTATTTCATATCCCATCTCTCTTCCTTGGCATTTCTTAAGATGCCTTTGTTTTGTTTGTTGGAGGGGGGGGGGGGGGGTGTTTGTTGTTGTTGTTTGTTTTGGGGTTTGGTTCTATGTGAGATTTCCTCTGAAGAAAAGATTCTATGACTTAAAAAAAAAAAAAGTGTTGAAAATTGTTGGAGCACATTCTACCTCTGGGAAAGAAACAAGAATGTGGAGAGGGACTCTCTCTCTGAAGCACTGCCCCCAGGGAAAGACCTGAGCCAAGGGTGATCATTTCTAAGGCCTCTTTCAACTTGGATTCCACTTCCTTGATCCCAGCCCCTGAACAACAATCTCAGTTCAGAATCCTCCCATGGTCTGGTCTGATAATGATCTTGATGGAAACCTATGACCTGGCTGGCCTCCAGGCATGGACTTTATAACATGATGGACCTTTGAGAAGTGGTATAAGAAACATCTAGTTGATCAAGTGCTTCCCGGAACGCTTTGTTTTTTAGCTGACCTTCTGGACTGAAAGTTCACGGTGTGTCAGAAAACTCTTCCTTCTCCTGCCGTCCCTGATCTTCATCAGTTTCACAGTCTGTCTGTCCTCGGGCATGTTCTGAGGTCTCCTCGGTGACTGCCAGCCTCCTGTAGCAAAGCAATTTACCTTTCCTGGTCAATATCTAAGTGCCCTCAATTTCTTGGTTATTCAGATACTGTAATCTCTCTGTCTTCCTACCAAGATAAAATGCTAACAAGTTTAGGCATCCAAAGATGCCCTTCCTTATGATGTAGTTTTCTAAGCTCTATACACTTGCAATACAGGTCTGGGGAAGAAATATCATGATCCTGAAAAAAATCTGAGCATGCGGGAAGCAACTTTGTTTTCTTTTGAGAAACTCATTTCCAATACCAGGATCCCACTACAAGAAAAGGAAGCATGAGCTCTAGCCAGTTTGGCTTAATAGATAGAGCATCGGCCTGCAGACTAAAGGGTGCCAGGTTTGATTCCGTTCAAGGGCAAGTACCTCTGCTGCAGGCTCGATCCCCAGCCCTGGTCAGAGTGCATACGGGAGGCAACCATTCAATGTGTCTCTCTCACATTGATGTTTCTCTCTCTCTGTCTCTCCCTCTCCCTTCTGCTCTCTCAAAAAATCAATGGGAAAATATCCTCCAATGATCCTCTGGTAAGGATTAATACAGAAAAAGGAAGGAAGGAAGGAAGGAAGGAAAGGAAGGAAGGAAGGAAGGAAGGAAGGAAGGAAGGAAGGAAGGAAGGAAGGAAGGGAAAGGAAGAAAGAAAGAAAGAAAGAAAGAAAGAAAGAAAGAAAGAAAGAAAGAAAGAAAGAAAGAATCTTCCAAACCAGATTTTTTAGAGTCTGAGGCATAACTGACTTTTATAACTGATGTGCTTCTCTTCTAAGATTTGACCCTACATTTTAAGAACTTTGATGGAATGAAGAGAACATGGTAATGCTACATCCTATCTGATATAATCCTATATAATAAAAGGATAATATGCAAATTGACCCTAACATTGGAATGACCAGAATGACCACTCGACCAGTCACTATGAGGTGCACTGACCACCTCTCAGTCCCTTTCCTTGGCCGGCAGGCTCCCATCACCCAAAGGCAAATGAGGAACTGGGGGTGGGTGGCAGGGGATGCGGGTGGTGCCAGGCCAAGGCCCCCTCCCCACCAGTTGCCCCACACACAGAGGGCAACCTGCGATGGGGGCAGGGCTGGCGAGCGGGTGGAATGGCCGACCTTTGGTTCCTCCCCCTAGCCAGCAGGCTCCCAACACCCGATGGCTAATGGGGAACTGGGGGTGGGTGGTGGCTGTGGGCAGGGCCAGCTGCATACAGCTGGGGAAGATGGCCCTGATCACAGGCCAGGCCTAGGGACCATACCTACACACAAATTTCATGCGCCAGGCCTCTAGTGTAAGATAAGAATAAAGGCAGCATGGTACCATGCCTCAGGCTTGTACATAAGTCACCTAACTGGCTTGCTGTGGTGAACTTTTGTGTCTCATGTCTGTACAACATCCTTTCTCTAGCCCTTCCTTTGGGGATCCCCCTGCCCGATCTTCATCCTGTGGCCTGGTGAAGCTAACCCTCCCCCATCCCCATCTGCTGGGGTAAGCATGAGCCACAGGCCAAGGTCAATCAGTGCATTTCATTCCCCAGCCCAGAGACTGGGTCAGGGGTGGACCTATCACCCTACTTTGGCCAATGGCAATCAGGCCTAGGAATTTGTGGAACTGTGTGGACAGGAAATGGCTATTCTTTCATTAAAATCGGAGCTATGGGGCTACCAGCATTCATCTTGCCCAGGATGAAAAGCTTACCTGAATTTAGGGCTGACAAAGAGGAGGGAAGAGCAGAGGGATAGGAAGATAGGGTTCTGTGCCTAAACCAGAGACATTAGATAAATTTCCTTTTGTACTTGCGTAAATTTGAATTAGGGATTCTGTCACTTGTAGCCAAAAGAATCTTAAATGGTGCATCCTCTCTGAATCTTGATATCTGAACCTTTAGAATGAGGATGTTTCTCAATGGAGGCACTAATGGCATTTGGTGAGACAATTCTTTATTGTGCACACTGTTCTGAACATTCCTTTTTGCTTCTGCCCACAAAATGCCAGAGCACCCTTCAGTAATTATGACAACCCAAAATCCACCACCCATCCCACTAGACACATACACCACACACACACACACACACACACACACACACACACACACACACACACCTCAATGCCCCCTAGGGGCATGTACTTGCCCCATTTGAGAACAAATCAACTAGAAAATCTCTGAGGCCTCTCCTAACCAAGGTGAAATTAGCCATATAATATACCAGGAATCAAGTTCCCTATGGCCTAGTGTTACATCAACTGAGAATAAGTTAGTCTCTACGTTCACCTACTTTAAAAATGAGGGCACTAATATATAGCTATATGGACGGGTAAACCTATCAAAGGACCAGTTGTGATCAATTACTCATTTCAATAACTCTAGCATAACCTAAGATGGATTCTTCACATTCCCAAGGGAAATATCCTAAACACTTGTGAGTAACATTACAGCTTATAATTTATCCCCTCAGAAAACAATTTTTAAAACCCAGAAGTTTTAAAGAGATCTTTTCATACTCTTAATTCACCTATCGATAAAGAATCAAAATACTTATAAAGCTACTCTGTGTCACCGCTATTTTTCTAGACCTCTTTAACTACCTCTCCAGCAAGAGAGATTGGCTTAGAAGGTGTGGGGAGTGCTGGGGAGTCAGTATTTTACAAACAAGTGGCTTTTATTGCTTCCCGGGTGATAACCACGTGGATGACGAGAGAACAGTGAGACTGATGGCTGGTAGTCAGCTAAACTCATTTACTTCTCCAGCCACACTCAGCTTGAATCATTTATTACATGTCATTCTTTGTTATCCGAAACCACAAATGTTAAATCCTTGAATGCCCAGGACCTCTTGTGCCCCAAGGTGCTCTGTCAATGAAAGAGAATAAAGGGTTCGGTGCTGTTCATAATTTATTGGCTGTAAAGTCTATTTTTCATATTACCTTTGTAATTAATCTTTGTGAGTTTTCTGGTGTGTTTTTTTGTTTTGTTTTGTTTTGTTTTAAACCATGGTGTGTGTTTTCGTCTGTTTGTTTCTCTTCTTGCCAATTGTGTGCTCTTAATATTAATACTCCAACAAATGGTCTAAACTATCCACTGGCAAATTTGGAGATGTCAGAGAGTGGGCTACATTCCATGTGCTGCCTTTGAAATATGAGCACAGCGAGATGACTTCACATTGCGTGAGCACACCAACCAAACTCGGGCAGAGGGCTACAGCCACGACACAGACGGTTCTTTCATCTCAGCTCTCTTCCAAACCGCCATGAATTCTTGTGTTGGATCTAGTGCCAAGATCCTGGGGCCAATTTCCACGTTGAGGAGGATGTGAGGGGTATCTTACACCACCCTACTGGCTCAACCAGCTACTGGCCCTTCTCCTCTCCCCCTCAGCCCTTCTGCAAAGCATGGAGGATGTAGCTGCACACTCTGGGGCCCCTTGCAACAAAGCAGTACTTGGACTATTTGAAGATGTACCAGGGAAGTCAGAGAAGTGAGACAAGCAGGGAGAAGTAAGGGGAGGCAGTTAAACCACTTCAAAGCTATTAGTAGAACTTCAGACTCCGTAGAACGTGACCCCAGAACTCAGAGTGAAACCTCACTCTTTCGTACATTCATCTTTGAAGCCAGAAATTGGTGGGAAGGCTGGCGATGAAAGCACAGCCCCAGACCTTCATGAAAAGCAAATGTAAGTAATTTCCCCAGTTTTTCCTGTGAGCTTTGCTTTGAATGACTCTGGCTGCCACAAAGAGTCTCCCTCATCTTCTCTTTGTGTCCTTTGCTCCCACCCCATCATTCCTCCGATTTAGGGTTTGCAAAGAAATTAGATTTCATTTTCAGCAGAAGATACCACGGCCAAGCCTCATGGGGGGCTGTCTGTACAACAGAGAAATGGAAGTGTCTTGTGTTTTTGCCTGCTCCTCCCCCCGCACCCCTCCGCCCTTTATAATAAGTAATCGTGTCCAGCTGGGCCAAGCTGTCTGAACGAATGTTGGGTGTTCGTGTGATTTTGCTGCAGTACCACAATGAATGTACCTCTTTGATGGAAGAAGGAAGGTCCATGGAATAAACAGTTTAAGGATTTGGAGCTGGAGCTGGAAACATGGGTTGCTTTGTTCTTAGGACAACTGCTTCCCCATCTCAAACGTGTCTCCATTTGAAAAGATCTGTCTTTTCTCTTCCAGCCACAGGCCTCAAGCTTCAACAACAGGCTCGTGATCTGTTTTTTAATGCCAAGGTTATGAATACTCTTTTAAGAATATTCTCCTTTGAAGTCATTTCTCTTGAAAAAGAAAAAATAGCCCTGTGTGTTGCAGGGTTGATATAATAAACAAAAACATACCAGTTGTTCTCTTAGGGGTAATGAAATGCTCCAGAATGCACATAGAAAAATTCCAAATACAACATAATATTTATGGAGTTCTGCCTTCACAGCTATACTTTTTCTTTAAAGTGATATTTCTGGCTGGCATGCATTATACCGAATACTATATTTCAGAGACTAGTATCAAGATTCGTATCTTCAAATGTTTCCCCTTGGGGCATCATGATGGCTTTTCTCATATTATTGCAAACTCTTAGTGAACAGAATTTTAGGATGTGCCATTTGGAAGGAAGGAAACCTGCACAGAGTAAGCTGCTTATGTTTTTATTTTTCCCTTTATCTCATTGCAACATATCCTCCAACTTCCTCCTCTAAAAATAATTCAACTAATGCCAGCTCAACAGATTATAGTAGATCTCCTATTAATTTCATTCTGCTTCAAAAGGAACTTATCATTTAGGCTTATAATTATATATGTATACGTGTGTGTGTGTGTGTGTGTGTGTGTGTGTGTGTGTGTGTGTGTGTATTAATGTTAACTGATGTTTAGGTTCCTTATTAAAACTTCTTTTTGCATTCTGTTTCAATATCATCAGTTAAATCATTTCTTTTCTGGTGTTTAAAAAAAAAAAAAAGTGTTTCCCTGAACCCCTTTCAGATGTTTTATCTTATCCAAAGTCGATCCAGAAAACTCAGCCTCCCTTAATCCTACTTCGTGGCTTAGGTCCTTTAGCCCTGGAAGCACTCATGTGGATTTCTGTTTTACCCATGCTGAGGTGAAAACAGATTTTGCTGTGGCAGAAAAATAATCCCGAATGCCTCTGAAGCCTAATGTTGTCAGCTGAATCATGGCAACAGTGCTTTGCGAATGCTCTCCCAGATGGAGCGAGTGATCTATAGTGTTGTTTTGCAGTTGGCATTGAAACAAAGTTGTTTTCATGTAAAAAGGAAGCACTCTACAGTGGTTCAAAGCATGAGCATTAGAGCCAGACTCCTTGGGTTTAAATCCCACCGTTGCCACTTATTCGCTGCGTGATCCTGAAGAAGACATTTAGCTACCCTGAGCGTCATAAAATAGGGTTAATAATACCACCTACCCCTTAGGATTGTTGTGAGGATTAAGTTGGTAAAAACACATAAAGCACTATGACACTGTCTGATATAGACAGTACTCAGTGTTCGCTCCTAATATTATTTAACTTACAAAGGCATGACATCTTTTACATAATTTCAGAAGCAAATGTGTAAAATAAAAAGAAATCCTAAAAATAAAAAGAAATCCTAGAAAAGCTAATTCTGTAAAATTTATAAACGCGAAATTACAGATAGTTAGGCATGTACATATATGATCATATCATTCTGACTATTCTTTTATATAATTACATAGATAAAAATACATTTATCCGTTTTTTACCTGGAAAGTAAATTCCTTTTCCAGTGACTTCCTTTGTCGTTGAACTTAAAGCTGCCATTGCTTCCCCACTCAGCTGGTCTGTCTCCAGCCCTACCTGGCCCAGCACATTGATTCAATGAGTATTTGTTGATTGTCTGCTCAGAACAGGGAGCATATGGAGCAGAGGCCCACCTAACTTCATCTATATGGCAGGATCCGTTTCTTAATTGTTTAACTGATCAAGTTTGTATTTCTTGATCATTGTTTCCTATAACTAAAGAAAAATCCATGAATTCCTATGTGTTTATAGCCCAAAATTCTGGTTCCGTGAATCGGCTGAAAAAAAAATATGCTAAAAGAAATTAACCAAATGTAAATAGCATATAAGTTACCTATGCAAAAATTATCATAACTATTGTGCCACTACTCTGTTACCTTCATATTGACTCTGGAGGTCACACTCAACAGTCTTTTTCTGTCCTCATCGCAATCCAAGATCAAAACAGCAAATAAATGTCTAGTAATTACATAATTGAACAGGAAAAAAAGGATAAAAGTGCTATAGACATAGTTTGATTATAACTACATTTTTAAAATCTGCATTAAAAATGCATGAGGAAGAACTAAAGATTAAATGGAGATTCCGTTAATATAATGGCATTATAGTTTCCTTCTTTTTCCATTGTCTATTTTTTGTTACTGACTATATTCTTTTTTAAGTAAAAAATGTTAAATTTGTAAAACTCTATAAGTTGAACTATACTTTAAATTCTAAAATTTTTCATTTATCTACCAAAAAAAAGAGAAATTCACAACATGGCATTTTATTCTGATTTAATTTCCAGGAAATAAAGATTTCTCAAAGAAATTCAAGAATCTTCAAACTACATCTCTGTTTTGTATTATATGCAATAAATTCCCAAGTATTTAAAAAAATCATAAAACTTAGGCTACATATTGCACATCACCATAATATTTAAGTATAATTTAGAAGAGCCTGATACTGACTATATGAATTTGATTTAGCTTCATAGTTTCTTAGCTGAAGGAATCCCTTAAAGATATGTATTTTCTATTTTCCTTCTACTTCCCTTTTTTATCTCCAGATAAAAAATAACAAGAAGTTTAGGACATGACATAAATCTAAGATTTATTAATCACATATTCAAATCTACCTACAGAACCAATCTCTGGAGTAGAAGTTTCCACACAGTATTTGTCTGGAATCAGATTATTTTAAATTGTACCTTGACTTTTGAATTCAATACTAGATACAATTACCATGAACTAATGAGAATATTACAAATGCAAATATTCTAACACAAAGACTTGTATAATTTTGTTTAGATTGTCAATGGTTGCTTCATCCAAATTTTCTTCATTGTCATCCATCGTATGCCAGACTTCAGGGAAAGGAGATGCTATCAGATGCAAAATTGGAACACCTAATAAGAAAGAACCAACTTGTAATTAAGTGCATACTTAAACTAGAAAGTGTAATTTGGCAAACAGAAGTCTGAGTGAGAGCTCTGTCCCATCCATATAAAGACAGTAGGTTATTCATCATCTTCTGTGTACTCCCTTATATCTTACCCTTGTACTCCAAAGTCATTCATTAATTAAACAAATGTTAATTAATTCAGTAAGTAATTAGAAAGCACCTACTATATACCAGGCCCTATTCTAGAAGTTGAGGTTTCATCAGTTAAAAGGCAAAGCCCTGGTCATATGATGCTTACATTCTAGTAGAGAAAGAATCAAATAAACAAATATAAAAAATAATTTTAGCCCTAACCAGTTTGGCTCAGTGGATAGAGCATCGGCCTGCGAACTGAAGGGTCCCAGGTTCAATTCCAGTCAAGGGCATGTACCTTGGTTGCGGGCACATCCCCAGCAGGGGGCATGCAGGAGGCAGCTGATCAATGTTTCTCTCTCATCGATGTTTCTGACTCTCTATCCCTCTCCCTTCCTCTCTGTAAAAAACCAATAAAATATATATTTTTTTTAAATTTAAAAAAATAATTTTAGAAAGTGATATGGCTTATAAAGAACAATAAAATAAAGTGAGGAAATAGAGAATCAGAGGCAGACAGCAGAACTAAGAAGAAGGTATTTAAAGTCAGGGAAAGCCTCTGTGAGAAGCTAACAAATAAATAGAGGCATGCAACAAAGGAAAAGCAAGCTGTGCAAAAGTCTGGGGAGAAGTATTCTAGGCAACAGTAGTAGTAAGTGCAAAGGCCCTGGGGTAGGAGTGAGCTTGGCCTGCTTGAGGAACAGCTGGAGCCCGGTGTGGCTGGATTGAAGTAATACTGATTGGAGACAGACGTAGCAGGTGATGTTAAAGAGGGAGAACAGAGTCAGAAAATAGAGGCCCTTGCAGGTCATGGTAAAGACTTCTGGTCTTATTGTACATGATAGCAAGCCACTAGAGCTTTAAAGCAGAAAAGGAACATAATTTTATTTACATTTTTAAAAGATAACTCTCACTCCTATGTAAAGAATAAGGAGGGAGAAACCAAGATGGTGGCATAGGTAAACACCTGAACTTGCTGCCTTGTACAACCACTTCAAAACTACAACTAAAAGACAAAATGGATATCATCCAGAACCACGGGAAGGCTGGCTGAGTGGAAATTCTACAACTAGAAGAAAAGAGAAAAGCACACTGAGACCCGGAGGAGGTGCAGAGGTGCGGAAGTGAAGTGCGAAGTTACGGATGTGCATATGAAAGGGGCTAGCAACTGGGTACGCCGTTGTCTTTTTCAATCGGGAGGGAGACGCAAGCTCCTGGCTGCTTTGAACTTCAGTTCCAGGTGAGACTCTGGGGACCCAGACTCATACGGGGAGAAACTGGACTGTCTGGCATTGGGCTGGAACACGAGGGCAGCTTTCTCTCAGAGGTGCTTGCAGCGATCATTGTTCCTGCACAGTGCTGCGGGACACAGAGACCCGGGGCCTTTTCAGGGCAGGGCTGACGGTCAGCCATTGCTGTTTGCTCCACCTTGGTGATTCCCTGAGACTCCGCCCGACCCAATTTACAACCCCACCCAAGTTGTGTGCAGAGGCTTTTGCATATGAATGGCCTAGCCTTTTGCAATCTAAAATTACCTAACAAACTGCAGCTGGGTCAGAGAGTCCCAGAACTTCCAAAAGAAGGCCCAAGGCTCCATAGCAGCTTGCATTGCTTCACAGCTGGGCCTCATCTGGGCACCTCCAAACCCCAAACAAAGAGGAGGGATCTGCAGATCTCTCTGTAGCTCCTGCTGGGTGGCCTCAGGCAGTGACTGACCTTGCACCTCCTTGGAGATCCAAGAGCCAGTGTACCCAGTGGTCAGAGTGAAACCATCCAGATTACAACTCTTCATATCCATAAGAGACACACTCAGGGGGCAGACTCAGTGAGTGCCAAAGTCCCACTGAAGCAAGTCTTGCCCCATAAGGGTGTCTCCAGCACAGAAGTTCTCCCATCACAGACACAACTGATCCTCACAGCCAATTGGCCTGGAGGTCAATTCCCCCCAGTGATACCAACAACAATCAAGGCTTAACTACAACAAGACTGTGCACACAGCCCACAAAGGGTGCACCAAGAGTGTCTACCTCAGGTAATTAGGGAGGCTGAGCCACTGGGCCCTATAGGATACCTACCACACAAAGCTACTCTATCAACACAGGGAAGCAGCCAAAATGCAGAGACAAAGAAACAGGTCACAAATGACATAAATGGAAGAAAGCAAAATACTGGATATAGAGTTCAAAACCACGGTTATAAGGTTACTCAAGAATCTTCTAGAAACCTCTGAGAAATTTAGTGAGACCCTCAAGGATATGAAAAAAGACCAACTAGAAATTAAGCATACACTGACTGAAATAAAGAATAATATACAGAGATCCAACAGCAGACTAGAGGATCCCAAGAATCAAGTCAAAGATTTAAAATACAAAGAAGCAAAAAACACCCAAACAGAAAAGCAAAAAGAAAAAATAATCCAAAAATATGAAGCTAGTGTAAGGAGCCTCTGGGACAACTTCAAGCGTACCAACATCCGAATTATGGGGGTGACAGAAGAAGAGAGAGAGCAAGATATTGAAAACCTATTTGAAGAAATAATGACAGAATACTTTCCCTCCCTGGTGAAAGAAATAGACTTACAAGTCCAGGAAACACACAGAATCCCAAACAAAAAGAATCCGAAGAGGACCACACCAAGACACATCATAATTAAAATGCCAAGAGCAAAAGACAAAGAGAGAATATTAAAAGCAGCAAGAGAAAAACAGTTAGTTACCTACAAGGGAGTACCCATATGATTGTCAGCTGATTTCTCAACAGAAACTATGCAGGCCAGAAGGGAGTGGCAAGAAATATTCAAAATTATGAATAGCAAGAACCTACAACCAAGATTACTCTACCCAGAAAAGCTACCATTTAGAATTGAAGGTCAGATAAAGAGCTTCACAGATAAGAAAAAGCTAAAGGAGTTCATCACTGCCAAACCAGTATTACATGAAATGCTGAAGGGTATTCTTTAAGAGGAAGAAGAAGAAAAAGGTAAAGACAAAAATTATGAACAACAAAGTGACAACAAATACATATCTATCAACAAGTGAATCTAAAAATCAAGTGAATAAAAAATCTGATGAATGAATGAACTGGTGAATATAATAGAATCAGGGGCATAGAAAGGGAGTGGACTGACAATTCTCAGAGGGAAGGGGGGATGGGGGGTGCGGGAAGAGACTGGACAAAAATCATACACCTATGGATGAGGACAGTGGGGAGGATAAGGGCAGAGGGTGGGGTGGGAACCGGGTTGAGGGGAGCTATGGGGGGGAAAAAGAGGAACAACTGTAATAATCTGAACAATAAAGACATTTTAAAAAAAAAAAGAAGAAGAAGAATAGGGAAGCAAGAGCAAACACTAGAGACCAATTGGGAGGCTCCTGCAAGAGCCCTTGGGTTTGCCTTAGCCGGTTTGGCTCAGTGCATAGAGCATTGGTCTGCAACTGAAGGGTCCTGGGCTTGATTCCGGTCAAGGGCACATGCCTGGGGTTGTGGGCTCAGTCCCCAGAAGGGGACATGCAGGAGGCAGCTGATCAATGATTCTCTCTCATCAATGATGTTTCTCTCTTTCCCTCTCCCTTCCTCTCTGAAATCAATAAAAAATATTTTTTTTAAAAAAAAAAGAGTCCTTGGGTTTGTTTAAACTCTCACCATTGACATCAAGGATACGACTTCCTTATTAATTAGTAAACATCAGAGTTATGCAAAGTGTAAGAATACAGCCTAACTCTATAAAAGTGAAGGCATGGTCAATGAAACATGAGCTTTCATAAATACCCTAGCTGCAGGAAAAAAATATATAAAGGTGTCAAGGATTTCGAATGACTTCCATGAAAAAAAATAAAAGCCATAAGTGGATGACTTAATTGTTCAATTCATTAAATCTAATTATTCCTTATCCTTCTAGATTGTTGCAAAAGCACATAAAATACAATGAATACAATAGGTTAAAAATGCACATGTGCATGCACACATACATATACACACACATTATTACCTCTTCTTAAAAATGGGAGATGGTCATCCTGAATCACTCCTCCAAAACCATGATTCTGGAAATACCGCCTCTCCAAAGAATGAGCCTTGAGCAAACCTAATGCATGGAGCTCATGTTCTGCAGATGACAATTAGACAGTAGATGAATATCTGTTTTTATCTGATCAATAGGCAGAATGCATAAGGAGTGTGAAATCTTAGCACATGTGACCATTGCTTTTAAAACATGCGGCTGTGAACGTATGTCAATAAACATCTGTGCTGTACATGGGTGTGTACATTTTGGAGTAGTGTGGGGATGAGAAGGGTCACATGTGGCTGTAGCTTTACAGGTGAGAACCTTCTTAGAGGTGAAACTCAGTAGAAGAATGGAGAGATGAAGAATGAGAAAAACAGAAAAAAATGGGGAGAAAACAACATAGATACTCATAGATCTGAGATCCTGTATGAAGAATACCTTAAGAGGAGATGTGGGGCTTGGAAGGGTAATACTCAAACAGAATAAGGATGAAGTTTACTGAGTAGCCACTTTATGGAAAAGGGTTACCTGCTATGACCTGCATCAGTGGTACTCAAAGTGTGGTCTCCGACCAGGGGTATCAGAACCACCTGGCAACTTGTTAGAAATGTAAATTATCTGGACCCACTCCAGACTCACAGAATCAGAAACTCTAGGGATGGAGCCCAGCAATGTGTGTTGTAACAAGCCCTCCAGGTAACACACACTCTAGTTTGAGAACCATTGGCCTGCATTCCAACACTCATCATCTTGAGACATAGAACCCATGTGTTATGTTACATGGTTACATATAACATGAGTTCTATGTTACAAAATGATAAGAGATCACAAGAAAAGTATAAGACAATCGAATGAAACTTATCAGGATAGCTGGATGTGTGTTTTTAATTGCTAAATTTAAAGTGTTAAACTTGACCAAGTGGTAAGCAGGCATATGTGATGTTTTAGCAACATGGAGATAGTTAGGAACATATGTAATATGTTAGGAAGCACCACCAAACAATATTCGCAATCCATTAATTGACACTTACAATTCTTTCATCTTAGGATATAACTTTTCCTTATGCAATTTAGATATGGTTTGAAGTTCAGTAAGTACCACTAGGAGGGGGCAGCACAATGGGTTAAAACCCATTAAGGTGCAAGTTAGTGCTATAAATTCATTCTGGCAGAGGAAATAAGAAAAGTGCAAAAAATCCTTGAAAAATTACAAAGACAGGGATGGAAAGGAAAGAAAAACTAAAGAATATTTTCTAGTATCATTATAAGGATAACATTCATCATTAGCCAACATACTTTGCTTAGTAAAATTTTCCTAGAAAGGCTCCCACCACCACTGCTGCACTCACCAGCCATGAGCCTGGCTCAGGGCTTCTGGCTGAGCAGTGCTTCCCCTGTGGGAGAGCACTGACCACCAGGGGTTAGCTCCTGCATTGAGCATCTGCCCCCTGGTGGTCAGTGTGTGTCATAGCAACTGGTCATTCCGCCGTTTGGTCAATTTTCATATTAGCCTTTTATTATATAGGATATCAAAATGCAGTTTCATGCAGGAAAATAAAGTGGGCCTACTAAAAGAGATGAATAGGAATAATTAATTAATCCATAAAGCAAGAGAAAAAGCCAGTAAAGTATAATATATATTCAAATCATACACTTAAATCTTAAATTTTGAATTTTAAAATGTAGTGTTTATCAGGAGGAAGAAACCTAGTTTTAATAACATTGGTGCTTACCAATTGCTTGAAGTCTATCAAACCATCGGGCAGAGTTTGGGAAAAAATTGGGAAATGTTGGATTTGGAGCGCCAATTAAATCTAATAAGACCAATAGATCCTAAGGGAGAAAAAAATATTGTTTAATCATTGTCACTAAAAACACGTTTCATACTCAGCAATGTAAAAAAATGAATCAAAACTATAGGCATATTAACAATTGAGAATAATCTAGGGAGCTATACTAGTGTAAACAAAAGATTTAATAGCATTATAAGATAATACTTTTGGCAAATGTATTAAGTCTTGCTTTGCCATTAAATGGCAATGTGTAGATTCTTTGTGTCTGTAATCCCAGAAGGATATCACTGAAAATAAATTAGAAAGAGGACATTTGGATAAGTATTCCATAGATTTAAAAAGAATACATTTAACTTGATTTTCAGATGGGAGTCCAAGCCTCTGATCTTCTATTCTATTCTAATTCGCCATTTTATTCTTTGTCTGTAATGACATAACCACCTATAAGAGAACACTTAATAACTCTTTATTCCCCAAAGTAGCATATAAGAAAAATTCCTTGACCAGGAGCTACAGGACCTGATGTCTCTGGTCCTTTTCTATAAACCAGAAGCTCAAACTTGCTGATCTTTAAAAGTCCCTTCTGATTATGTACTCTACACTTAAACCAGTGTTCCTTAACTTGTTTGAGCCATAAAACATCAGCAGGCTTAAGGACTCCCTGAAGACACACACACACACACACACACACACACACACACACACACACACACATCTCCCCTGCCTAACCCTGGTTTAAGAACTGATTTATATAAGTGTGATCATGTGTGGGTAAATATCTAGTGTAAATCCTGACACATGGTAGGTAAATATTTGCAGAGTCTACCATTCTAAAGACATAGTATCTATTAACTCATGAATGATGATTAAATATATTCATTGGGGGAAATAGGTTTGGTTGAAATCAGAATGTATTTACATGGTTAGATAAGCTAATAAGAGTTTGTTTCTGGGGGGCGGAGGAGGAATGGTCTTAATCATATTATGGATTCGTATATTTGGAATGATAAATAACTGTTCTTCCTACTGATCAACCAGGTCTCTCCTCCTCCTCGGAATCCTTTCTAGCCATTTGGGTTCAAGTGACCGAATGAGGTGCTGACCATATTCCCCTGATCCATTATGAGCTGCCAATGGACCATAGGAGAGAATGCCCACATGGGATGTGTCAGAATCATAGAGGGCATTTAACCTGGCCATGTGGACTCAGAGGGAGAAGGTAAGTGACAGGGCAAAGGACTGGGACAAGTGGAGTCATTAGAAATAGGCTTTCAGTTCACAGATAGGGCGAAGGTCAAGGATGCACGAAGGCATGGGGAAGAATGAAGACTCAAGAGAGGCATGAGGTCCCAAGCTGGGGTTAGTGAGGACTCAAGACTGAGTGAAGGTCAAATATAGGAAGAGAATTAGAATAAGGAAATAACTCAAGGACAGGGTGAGGGACAGGGGGGTGGAGGAGGACCAGGATTGGGGATGAAAATGGGGTCGTGTGTTGCACCCATTACTTGGTAGTAAGAGCAGGGTTTTAAGGCAGCATCAAAATGTCTCCACCCCGACATCAAAAATACCACATCAAAATCAGCACATCAAAATGTCATAAACACAGTCAGAGTCATTATAACACTTTGAATCCACTGAGGAAATTCTTCACTCCCATCCTCATACCATGTCCCACTCTAACTCCATTTCCCAAGACCCCCACCTCCTCAGGCCTCAGGGCTCAAAGAAGGGGTGCTCTCTCCACCTCCATGCAGTACCAAGGGAATGCAATCCCATTGGACCAAACTGAATCTGATGTCTCCTTAATCGGATGTTTTACAGCCTTTTAATTTAATTAAAGTGTTTTTACATTTTTGAAAACTTAAATCAATAACATTAAATTTTTAAAACTTACTATGTAAATGTTCATATCATTTCAGTGAAATATTTTAATTAAGCTCAGACGTAACTGCTAACCCAGAATCATTCTTTTTAGCTCTGGGATTCCTCAAAAACCCAAACGCCTGCCAAGGAATGCTCTATTATAAACACTCTGCTCCAAGGATGCCGAGCATTTTTAGGTCTTTAATTGGCTTTAGCTTTGGCTGCCTTTGAGGCAGCCCCGGCAGCCGCAGCACCATGGATACTTCCCAGACTAACCATGCTGTGCAGCTGGTTGGTGTTTCTCGCTCCAGGTGGGTGTGGGGTCGATGCCATCTTTGCAGCTAAGTGCCGAGATCCATACAGAGAGTCTTGAGGAGACCAGTGAAGAAAAGCCTCTTCCCCGTCAAAGAAAATCAGCTGGAGTGACAGATCCAGCTTGGAGTCTGAAACATTCTGGTAAAAAGAACAGTGAAAAGATAACTGGAGAGAAGACAGCTAAGCCACCAAGAAAGGGACGAGAACACAGTGAGTAAAACTATGCCACCATTTATTTGGCACCACTTCTTCCCTGAAAATCATCACATCCCCATGTCAATCTCACCGTCTCCCACTCCCCGTGAAAATAGAAGTTATGCATGTTCTCTAACTCTTCAGAGAACTTTGAAAGGCTCTGCCACCTCCAGAGATCCCCAGAGATTGGCTGACGCTATTGTACCTACAAGACAGCCTGACTTCTCCCTCCGCTGGATCCCATTGCTCTCCCCTCCCTGCCACAGGTGTTGAGTCAAGGCCACTCCCTAAGAAATGACCTAAATCCTAACCTCCAAGTCAGAGTGTGCATCCCAGGAAACCCAACCTGAACAACTGCAAATCTACTTGGCTACTCATCCATTTCATCCATGGTATGCCTGCTTTTTTTTTTTTTTTTTTTAGTCTAAGTTCGAGGACCTGCCCTAGAAGTGCAACAGGGACACAAAGAGCAATCATTACAGCCTCTCCCCTGCAGGAGCCTACACTCTAGTTGGGTTAGGAAAGATAAACCAAATACATGAACATGGCAAAATGTGCCAAGGGTCACAAATGTAAAGTAAAACTCATCTGGGAATGGATAGAACGAGGGGTTGAATCGTTGGGGTGTCAAGGAAGACTTCACGCAAGAGATGGTTTTCAGGAGAACTTAGAAGTGTGAGTAGAGTTCTGATGAATGTTTTACTTTCCACTGTATGACAACTCTCACTTTTTACATTAGTCCCCCAATTCCCAGAATCTGCAACCCAACTGCAATCTCTAATCTACTGAATCGTTATCTTTTCCAAGTCCTTCACCCCCATCATGTCCTCACTTCACTCTATATTCAGCTTCAATTCCAGAGTCAATCATTCTAATCACTCCCTTGAAAACACGCTCCACTCCCTTGCCTCTCTCTGCCTTGGTCAAACTCACATGGCAAACACATGACCTCAAGTTCACTCTCTGCTTCCTTGGTGCCTGCCCTTGTGCAGCTGAACGTGGCAGGGGGAAATGTACAACCCTTTGCACTCTCCACCTCACTAAAGTGCTGGGCGGGGGGGGGGGGGGGGATGCTCCCAGTGGACCAAACTGATTCTGATGTTTCCTTAATCCGTTAGAGATGTCCCTTCTCCTCTTATCTAAGGACATTAGAAACTCTGTCCTTTAAGTCCTCTTCTGCTCCTTGTGCTTTATGTCCTACCAGTTCATTTTTCAATTTGTATTGCTTGTTTTGCTTGCTTGCTTTCATGTCAGAGACTGTCCTCAAATGTCTGGTCATCCTTTGTGTTCATTCAGACAAAGAATAAGGCGCTATAACACTGATTAGGTTGGCTTCCCTGCAGGGGGACCTGGTGCCCAGTCGGGGTTTGCACTGAGATGGTTCATAGGCTCCAGAGAAGGATTCCCCAGATTCCTGTCTCTGGGTACAAGCTGGCTGCTGGCTTTCTCATGCTGGAAGTGGGGAAAAGGCTGCAGACCTCTGTTCAATGTGGGACTTTCACCTAACCTCCTTGATTTCTTTTCTTTTTTTTTTTTTTTTTTAATATATTTTATTGATTCTTTACAGAGAGGAAGGGAGAGGGATAGAGAGTTAGAAACATCGATGAGAGAGAAACACCGATCAGCTGCCTCCTGCACACCCCCCACTGGGGATGTGCCCGCAACCAAGGTACATGCCCTTGACCAGAATCGAACCTGGGACCCCTCAGTCCACAGGCTGACGCTCTATCCACTGAGCCAAACCGGCCTCGGCTAACCTCCTTGATTTCTGAGGCACCTCACTACTGCCCTCCTTTACATCTGTTGTCTCCATGTCCAGAACCTCCATGGTTCTATTTCTCTAGAAAAATATTCTGTTACTCCCACAAGAATACAGATGGGGTATTCACCTATCTTCCAGGTGTGGGGTGGGAACATACATATCTAAGTGCTCCTTAGATTTAACAACACTCTCCTTCCCAGCTCTCCCCACCCCCACTTCTGCTTCCCTCACTATCTGTGTAGCCTGATTTGTGAAGCTCTTGCAATCCTTCTTGGTGGCAATATGATAGATGCCTAATTACCAGTGTCAACATAGTTGGTGAGTTATCTGCACTCTTTCCCCACCCAAGGCTATCTCAATAACAAGGTGTGCACCCTAAACTCAGTGGCTTAAAACAACACTCATGTATCCTTCTGGGTCTGTAGGTCAGCTGGGGACAACTGATCTAGGCCAGTTTGGGCTGGATCAGGAGCCTTGCTTCACCAAAATCATCAAGGTTGGCTTTGTTCCATATGTCTCTAATCCTCCAGGGCCTGGCAGGCTAGCCAGGGCACACCCTTTTCCTGGTGATGGCAAAGGCCCGAGGGAGCAAGCCCAATTGCACAAGCACACTTCTAGCCTCTGCTTGTGTCACATCTACAAGCATTCTGTTGGCCAAGACAAGTCAAATAACCAAGTCCAGAGGTAAGGAATGACAAGGTACAACCTGCCATTAGGGGAAGAGGGAGGAACACAGCAAAGTTATAAGGCAAAAGATGTGAATGCATAATTATAATCTTATTACTAGAGGCAGGGGGAGGGGGGCTGCAAAGAGTTGGGACAATAATCCAGACCTCTCCCAGGTCACATTCCATCACCACCTACCCAATCCTTGACAGCTGAAGAACTTAAAAATAACTCCTTACTACAGTTTAAATTAAAATCCAACTGGGAGAATAAATCTGATCCTCTCAATGCTTGTACCCAAAACTAGCCCTTTTTAAAAACTGTCCACATCACTGTTTACCTCTATTAGTAAGGATAATTAAGAGAATGTATGTGTGTGTTTTCATGGGGATCCCTGCCCAACAACTCATCCAGCTCTTTCTACCAAAAGCAGGTATGAGGTACATGCAAAAGGTAAAGGGAGAAAGCACAGCCACTACACAACCTGTGCCTTTACGTCACATCCATTTCATTTCATGTCCTTACACGAGAATGCAGACATGAGAAATCAAACTGTTACATCAGCTTCAGAACTCCCTCACCCAATTGCTGGGGGAGAGTGCTAGTTAAAAGCAGGGTAGAGCACGGGACAAAGACATCATAGAAGGTTCAGAAAACAAGACAAAACAAAAAACAGTGAAAAGGATACCGAGAGGTTATAAACAATTCTTGCTTTCTCCAAGTGCAGCATATCCAGCAAAAAATAGAACCAAATATCTCTATTACTTCCATTACAAGATAAACATTTTACTTCTTTACCCACATTGTACCCCAGGCCGGCCCCTTCATAAAGCTCTGAGGGGAGAAAGGGGCATCCGTTGCCTGCGAACAAAGTTTTTTGTTTTTGCCTCGTTGTGTTTACTTGGTTATGAGTGATATCTGAACAAAATGTCTTCATCTAGTTTAGCACTTTTCCCCAATATACCCTTCAGAACACAGAGACTGAAATAACATCTGGGAGTCCCAGAAGTATTCTGAGCTGAGAACATAACAAAAGCTCTACTATGCTACATAAAATTGAGCCGAGATCCACAGATAATAACAATAATGCATTTCTGCTTCATGCTTTTCATCTTGATAAGTCTGGATTACTCACTCTTGAGGGCCACCATCTCTCAGAACAGAAGGTTGTGATGTCCGTGGCTCCATAAACAAGAAGAAATAAACAGAGCTCTCAGACGTATACCTGTATCGATCTTCCGCCTTCTTAATTTTTCACAAAGAAATGTTGCCCTTAATTTAATGTGTATTCAAAACTAAGAAATCAGGTGCCAATTAATGAATTCATTGTCATGTATCTTAGGTTTACTGCCCATGGTTGACATTTCAAATAATGTAATCTTCCAATTAATATTCACTCAAACCCATACCATTTTTGCAAACAATTAATATAAAATGTACTGAAAGTCTACATTTCTAAATGGACTTCTCACTCCCCCCAAGGATTCTCGAATTCACTCTGTGTTACTGCTCATGTGTTTTATGCCAAGAATCTACGAGAGGGAAACAGATACCTTCAAGGAAAGGAGTTGCTTGTCTAAGGCACGAGCTAGTTCCAACATCATCGCACACGGCACGGCTGAATCGGTGGCTCCCACAAACACCCTGTTGTCCCAATGGGGAAAATACTTGGAGTCGTAGTGACAGGCAAGTACCAAGTGTCGTTTAGCAGTGGGATTGAGGGTGCTGATGATATTTGAGAAAGACCGATATCCGTAAGGTGTCTGACTCAAGAAAGTGTCTACTTCCAAGACCCAGTCAGCTTGAAGTCTCTGAATTCTCTGCATGATATGCTGATCAAAACAAAAAAATAACAAAATTTCAGATCAAGGCAGGTTTCATTTGTTCAGTATGTTTTAAGTTGCTTATAGGCCTTTCAAGTTAACAATACAATACATGCTTATTGAATGAATAGCAAGGATGTATAAAGAAAGGCTAATCTTCTCCCTCTCCCCCAATATTCTCCCTGCAAATTGTTAATAGTATTGTTAATAGTCTGATGTATATCTTCTCTTTTTTTTTACACAAACATATATTAGCACAAACTCATAGACTGGCAGAGGGATGTGTTTTTATAGGAATAGAATCCTACTCTTCTCACTTAATCTAACATGAACATTTCTACATGTCAGGAGATAGAGATCCAGTTCAATATGTATGAAAGTCCACTTTCAATTTCTCTAGGAGGCTAAGAAGGCATGTTTGAGAAAACAGATATACTAGGGACCTACAGGTCTCAACTTCCACTCTAAGCTCTTTGAGGCAAGCACGGCACGTGGTAGCTCTTTAGGTCCCCAGTGTATAGCAGGTGCCTCGAGTCCAACAGGTACTTCACAATATAATGAACACTAACAAAAGATACTGATGCTCACCTGCTCAGGATAAAGAGAGTCCCACAACAAGGGGATGGGTAGGGATATTTGAGGTCCTTCCCACTCTAAGAATCAATAAGCGACTCTGAACCACAATCACTATCAAGTAGCTTTCCTTCTGCACGCGAGGAAGGTCCAGACCCACTGCACGTTCTGGTAAAAATAAATCCATTTCTCCTGTTTATCTTAGACCTTGTGAGCAACAAGGTAAATGACAGGAAAAATTATCAGATATAAAAGAAATTCCACCTCAGACACTAGAAGGGTCTTTTTTAAGAATCTATGGGTGAGTTCATCACTGTTTCATTGCCCTTTCCTGCCTTTATTTTCCCTTTGCCTCATTTTTCTCACTGGGTTCCATTTATTTTATTTTGAAATATATACATCTTTGTAAGTTGCCTTAAAGGATTTTTTTAAAGTCAAGCGACAAACTCACCATCCACATAACCAGCAATCTGTTCCACAATTAACATCAGTGGGAATGGACCTTGAGGTGATAAACAAATAACGTAATAACTGGAAAAGAAGGGGAGATTATTTTTCTCCCAGGGAAACACAATTTTCTAGCCTCGCCAAGTCTTGTGTGGCCTCCTGCCCTAACTAATGTGACATGCATGTGGGCTAGGACCTTGAAAAAAACTGTGGCAGGAAGCTTCCGGGGAGAGAACTGAACCAGGGGTGAGAACAGTGACTCCACAGCCAACCCTGCAAAAGCCTAATAAAAACATAATTCCCTAGCTATCCACTTTCTGCTTTCCGTAGTGAGGGTAGTGAGGTGGACTTCGGCCTAAATAGCACAAATACACAGTACATTGCCTTTTTCTATTATAGGTTGAGAAGTTGTCTTTTCATATTAAATAAAAAAGAAATGTTTATAACCTTGTTGAAATCATCATTTATATCTCATTTTTGTTATTCTCCACAATTCTCAGTATTGGGCTTTGTTTACAGTTGGCTATCAGTAAATATGCCTAAACTGTAATTAATAAACTATTTTTTCCTTCTTTTAAAAATTTTTTTTTTTTAAAAATATTTTTTTATTTATTTCAGAGAGGAAAGGAGAGGGAGAGAGAGAAACATCAATGATGAAAGAGACTCATTGATCAGCTGCCTCCTGCACACCTCCCACTGAGGATCGAGCCCACAACCCGGGCATGTGCCCTGACTGGGAATCAAATCGTGACCTCCTGGTTCATATATCAATGCTCAACCACTGACCCACACCAGCCAAGCTAAATTTTTTTTATTTTTTAATTGTAAATATTCTCAATGAGAATATATAAAGTTATATGATACTAGAGGCCCAGTGCATGACATTCGTGCACTGAGTGGGGCAGAGGGGGGGGTGGTCCCCTCCGCCCAGCCTTCACCCTTTAGCAGTCCAGGAGCCCTCAGGGGGTGTCTGGCTGATGACTTGGGCCTAAGCTGCAGTCAGATATCCTTAGCGCTGCTGCAGAGGTGGGAGAGGCTCCTGCCACCACGGCTGCAGCCCGGCTTGTGGCTGAGCAGCGCTCCCCCTGTGGGAGAGCACTGACCACCAGGGGCAGCTCCTGCGTTGAGAGTCTGCCCCCTCGTGGTCAGTGCGCATCATAGTTGTTGCGCCATTTGGTTGATTTGCATATTACCCTTTTATTATATAGGATAGGATAGGATAGAATATTAGTAGTTTGAATAGAGAGAAAGCATTGTGCATCTAAGACAAGCTTTACACAGAATATGAAAATAAGTTATCTTCAGACTTGAGGGGAAAATTATTTTCCATAAAAGGGGTCATGTAAAAAAATTTTTCAAAAGGCATGTACTCTAGAACATCTGGCATCCAGATGTTGAGCTGCTCCATAAAATGTCTTCGCACCAAAGCAGCCAGTGTGCTTACAAAATGAATTGGGATTTAAAACATATATCTGTTAGCTTTGCTCAGCTGAAGTCTCACACACAAACTCATTTCTCAACTACTAAACCAGTTGTGATAATTCCCGATATCGATGTTGACACTAAAATCCTCAAAAGCAACAGCAAATGGCCCAGAAAGAATTCTGCCTAAAGTAATCTTTTTTATTCAGTGTAAATATTTTTTATTTGTCTTAGCAACTAATTTCTTTCTAAACAATCATATTGGCTGCATAACCTAATTACATCACCAATATATCTCGTTGTGCTTTTGGCTTTCAGACTTAATCTGCAAGTTCCCACTACCATTCTGTGGAGCAGGCTGCAAAAACTACTGCTCTTCTCGCAAGAATGTCTGAGCAGGGGGCGCGTGGCTATGGGAGGGAGTCTAAAGCTGCTGGGCTTCCCTCACTCCAGACAGCAACCGCCTGGGCCCACCAGCCATGCTAAAATGTAATTTAGAATGTAGGCTATATTTTTATTATTACGCGCCCATTCCTTTTAAATAGGAAAGAGAGATGAGCCCAGGGAGTATCATTGAAATGAGAAGATCCAGAGCTAGAGACATCTGTGAGCACACACCACAGAGACGGTTCCCCCCAGCATCCACTCTCCAGTGATAGATGGAAAAGTCAAGGTTAAACCCTTCCAGAATCTGGGCTGAAATTAGACTGCTTGACTTCTGCATATATATATATGGTGAGCGGGGGCGAGTTGTCTGACCCATGGTAAAACTAAGTGTTTATATATATATATATATATATATATATATATACTTAGTTTTACCATGGGTCAGAGTCAGAAGCTTGAGAAGCACTGCGCTGGAGAAAGTAGCTTAGCGCTGATCTTGACTCTCCCACCAGGGAGAATACAACTTCCCAAAGGGAAGCCTGATGGGACAGTAACTCACTCACGGCCCAGAACTGGCAGGCAAGGGCTGTCTGAGGCTGTTAATGTTGGGTGTTTAGGGCCCAAGGGGTTGTTATAGAAATGAGCAAGAGTTGAGCACTTACCACCCTGTCTGATGCCATAGCCCACACAGAGATTTCACACACAAAAATTGATTTAGGTTAACATGTAATGCTTAACAAAACAGACATTTACCCTCAGTTGTTTGGTTTTCTTGGTTGCCTATTTTGGCGAGTAATAAGATGAGAATGCAGATCTGAATGTTAGATAACTCTGAACGTGGGATATGTTACCTCTCACCTGAAAGCAAGTATTCAACAGCCTTTAGGTTTGTGTGCTGCCTTCTCACCTGGCGAGCCGCATAGCTTCCAGGGGATCCTGGGTATCGCTCTATCAGCAATGGCCGTAAGTCATTTTGCCACATTTCAGAAATACTGGTGCCTTCTGCAACTCGCCGGAGAGACGATGAGTTCAGAGTGGCTGGTTGGTGATCATTCTGAGGATTAAACAACATTATTTAACCAACTATTGTTTCATAATATGGTTAAGACTTACCCTGAGACATCTGCGGTTGAAAAATATTGGCTTTGAATCTCAGAATAAAGGGATAGCTCTTACATTATACATGGCGCATTAAGCTAGTCAAATTAAAAACTGGCCCCCACGATCTAGAAAGTTAAACTAACTCTTTTTTTAAAAATATATTTTTAGCCGAAACCGGTTTGGCTCAGTTGATAAGAGTGTCGGCCTGCGGACTCAAGGTCCCAGGTTCGATTCCGGTCAAGGGCATGTACCTTGGTTTCGGGAACATCCCCAGTAGGGGGTGTGCAAGAGGCAGCTGATCGATGTTTCTCTCTCATCGATGTTTCTAACTCTCTATCCCTCTCTCTTCCTCTCTGTAAAAAAATCAATAAAATATATTAAAAATATATATATGTGTGTGTGTATATATATATAATATATATTTATAGATAGATAGATAGATATAGATATATAGATATATATATATATATATATATTGACTTCAGAGAGGAAGAGAGAGGGAGAGATAGAAACATTAACGATGAGAATCATTGATGGGCTGCCTTCTGCACGCCCCACACTGGGGATTGAGCCGGAAACCCAGACATGTGCCCTAAGCGGGAATCAAACTGTGACCTGGTTCAGAGGTCAATGATCAACCACTGAGCCACGCCAGCTGGGCTAAACTAATTCTTTTGACAGCTTATCTTAAAAACAAAATTAATATAATGCTTTGAACCTGAAAATGAATATGTCACACATTTCCTGTGTAAGTTGTAATGTTTTTTGGTACAATTGCTTTGTAAAACTGAGACTTTAAAATATCTATTATCTATCTCCTGTTCTTAAGTTTGTGTTTGTTTACTGCTAATGCATTTTAAAATATCTTTCCTTAACACATTTGTCACTGCAGCCTTTAAATTCCTTGGTCCTCCACAATCAAAGTGCCTCTACCATACTTCTCAAACAGCACTTTGAGAAGAAAACGAAAGCTAAATGACAAAACACTGGAAATGGGAAAGGAAGAAATAAGAAAATGGAGGCAGGGAGTCAGAAGACTTTACGTGGTTAATTATTGCTTAACCTGGCCAATGAGAGCTTGTCTGATCTCTCCCGCTGGCTCACAAGCCCTAGGAAGGGTCACTCGCTCCCGCTCACCGTGCTTCAGTCCCCCTGGCACCATTCCAGGCCCCAGAGCCGTGTAAGGCTGTGCCCCATTGGGGCTTCGCATCTGCGGTGCCTTCTACCTGGAAGGCTGGTCCCTTCCTCTTCAGCTGGCTCACTCCGGCTCATTTCAGGCCGTAGCTTAGAGGACACTTCCTGGGGTTTATACTTGATTAATGCCTGATTTCATGTGAGGGCAAAACTCTCTCCTTTTTTCTGCTCTCTGCCTAGCTCATGTTGAGCACTCAATAAAGACTGGGTGAATTCATCAAATAAGGAAGTGACAGGTGACTGTCTTTCTAAAGCTATCTTCACTGAGACTGTGTTTACATAATAATAAAGTAAAATGGGAAGTTTGCTATCATAAATATTAAATCGTTGAATGCACAAGCAATTACAAAGAGAGAAGAGACAGGTGGCTACCTACTACACAGGGCCAGGAAATGCTGTATTTCAATATTAGTGAGCTTTGCTCTTTTTGAATTTCTGATAGCCCATGCTTGTGATGACTTAGAGTTGGGTTGGCCCAGGGCAGTTATTGTTTCAAAAGCTGTTTGAGCCCTAGCCGGTATGGCTCAGTGGATAGAGCGTCAGCCTACGAACAGAAGGATCCCGGGTTCGATTCCAGTCAAGGGCATGTACGTGGATTGCAGGCTCCTCCCTGGTCTGGGCCCTGGTCAGGGCTCGTACAGGAGGCAACCAATAGATGTGTTTTTCTCACATCAATATCTCTGTCTTTCCTTCTCTCTTCCACTCTCTCTAAAAATCAATGGAAAAATATCCTCAGGTGAGGATTTTTTTTTAAAAGCTGTTTGGACAGTGACTCCTTTTCTAATGATTTACAATATGCCATCCCAGAGCCTACCTGGTCGCTGTGGATGCGGTCATGTCCACAGCAAAAGGAAATGAAGCTCATGTTTTAACCAGTGATTTATTGAGGCTTGAAAGAATTCTTAAGGGGTTTCAGAAAAAAAGAGGCACAAAACAAATAACTCTCCAGCATCTCTAGTGTAACAGATAATGTGGGTGAAACATAGTGGACAGGAATCATCCAAAAACTGCTTATTGGGTAAATCAAGGGTGAGTTCCACAAACAGGCTATGGATGCTCCTGACTACAGAGACCTGCATGAGTTGTTTCAGGCTCCTGAGCTCAGCCATGTAATTAACGTACTTCAGTAAAGAGCCCTTCCCGTCTCTGCCCCCTGTGAAATCACAGAGTTTATAAAAGCTCCCCGGTCAGTGAAGGCTAGACATGGGAAACAACCACACTCGGTAAATTACTTAAGCCTTTCTAGTCACTAAAGCTCTGAGGGGAAAGCATTTGACTTCTCCAACCTACATGGCCCTCATTCAATTTTTATGGAGACTCACTCTCTGAACTCAATAAACAGAAAAATCTATATGCAGATGAGAGGAAGGAAAAGAGGAAGAACCAGGAGAGAAAGCGTGGGCTGGGTGCAGGGAAAGTGAATGAGGCAGAAATAGTGTTGAGCCCATGTTAAGTGCAAGACCCAAATTATTCTAGGTTCCGTTCAGTTCAAAGACACATCGGCAATTTTCTGTTGGTACAGGGCTTCTCGGAGGACCGAGTCTCTGTTACAGCCCCTGCCTGGTCTCACCCAGGCAGAAGGGACAATACGTCTGCTTTTCGCGACAAAAATCTTTCAGCTCAAAAAGCGTGAACCAGATATCCTGAGGCAACTCCTCTAGGCTAACCACGTGGTTCGGGGCCAAGGAGGGTTTTAATTACATCATTCGCAGAGCTGGCCCAACTTTCAGAGGGATATGCGGTCCCAAATCATTGCGCTAAAAGGAGAGTGTTACAGAAGCTCAGCCAATTCAATTCCCGTTTCCATCCCCTGTGAGGGTCTCCCAACAGCACTCGGGGTAACATTTGTGTCTACCTGCATATTCAACCCAGGCAGCATTTACTGAACTCCTTCTGCGTGTGGGATGCCACAGACATTACAAATGCAGTGGTGGAAGGGAAGGGAACTGAGATAAAGGTATGTCTCTTCTTTCAGTGCAAGCAGGCATCTATCGAAAAGCAGCGCAGCGCAGGCTGTGAGCAATTCAGGGTGAAATCCCAGCTCCCTGACTTACTAGTTGTGACTAGAACAAGTTTCCTTATCGATAAAATCGATGCATAGTGCTTACCTTAGTAGAAGTTCAAAATGGGACATTTTGTCTTTTTCTGCTGCCAATACCGCTCCTACCACTGAGTCTGTTGCTGTTTCCATAAGAATCAATGGCAGGGAGATGGGTGGATGGATGACTAAGGACGTTTAGAATACATGTGGCTCCAGAAGCAGAGGAATGTGAAATGCTGGGGGGGGAGAGGGGGGGGGAGCAGTAGCAACTTGCTAGAGCTGACCCGGAGGGAGGACTCCTAGGCGAGGCCAACTCTCCTGTATATGGTTGCTCTGTTCAAAGACTCTGTCCCTCTATCCCTGGTATAATTTCAACTTTATAGTTGAACTTCGCCTTTGTTACAATAAAGAAAAATTCTACCATTAAAATACATTGGGTCCCAGCTTAACGATAGAGGAAGTTTGGAAACAATCTGAATAGTCAGCAATAAAGGGATAGTTAAATTGTGGAATGATGGTGATTTTGTAAAAATCAAATGATGCTTTCAATAAATTATGAGCTCAAGGAAATACTCATACAATTAAGCAACACAGTAAGATATAAAACTGTATGTGCAGCACAATCTCTAGTATGAAATAGTCATGTGTGTTTATTTTAGAAAATAAACAACCTTAATTGAACAGTTGCTATATGACAACCACTGTGCCAAATGCTTTATGTGAATAACTCATTCAGTTCTCATAAAACTCATGAGATTGGTACAATTTTATCATCTCTATAAACACACCATCACAAATTGATATACATATGTATGTCTGTGTATATGTATGTGTGTGTGTGTGTGTGTGTGTGTGTGTGTGTATATATATATTTACAAGGTTGGGTAAAGGTAGGCGTGCAGTTGTGAGTGCACAAAACAGACTTTATTCTTATATTGTTATCTATCAATTATTGTATTATTTTCCATTTGAACAACTGTAAACCTACTTTCACCCCACCCTGTATGTGTATGTCTATATTATAGATATAGAGAGAAAACAAATAAGAACACCAAAATGGCTAACAGCAACTATCTCTGAATGTGGGCTTATGGGTGATGATAGTTTCCTTTTTAGTGTCCTTTTCTGTATTCTCCTAGTTTCCCAAAACCAGCACGAGTTAATTTTATAATTGGGAGACTTCAAGGAAAGCCATACTTTTTAACGTGTTGGAGCTAAAAGCTTCCCTTTTAAAAACGCAGTCATCAATCATTCACACCTAAGGGAGGATTGATTTCATTAGATTCCTTTTAACAGCTGGTTGACAAGGTTGTACTAAAGGGATAGGTTCGGAGATTGGGGAAGACAGGATTCAGAAGAAGTATTGGGGAAGGCAGGATTCAGAAGTACTGGGGAAGACAGGATTCAGAAGAAGTATTGGGGAAGACAGGATTCAGAAGAAGTATGGGGAAGGCAGGACTCAGAAGAAGTATTGGGGAAGACAGGATTCAGAAGAAGTATTGGGGAAGACAGGATTCAGAAGTACTGGGGAAGACAGGATTCAGAAGAAGTATTGGGGAAGGCAGGATTCAGAAGTACTGGGGAAGACAGGATTCAGAAGAAGTATTGGGGAAGACAGGATTCAGAAGAAGTATTGGGGAAGGCAGGATTCAGAAGTACTGGGGAAGACAGGATTCAGAAGAAGTATTGGGGAAGACAGGATTCAGAAGTACTGGGGAAGACAGGATTCAGAAGAAGTATTGGGGAAGACAGGATTCAGAAGTACTGGGGAAGACAGGATTCAGAAGTACTGGGGAAGACAGGATTCAGAAGAAGTATTGGGGAAGGCAGGATTCAGAAGTATGGGGAAGGCAGGACTCAGAAGAAGTAATTTTGGAATATGGATCAACCCCCTGAATAATGGCCTTTAAGCTCTATAAGGGAGATTAAGGGAAGGGAGAAATAAGGAGTGAGAGAAGAGAGGGTTCCAAAAACAAAATGACTGATTTTGGAATTCCATTTGGGGTCCACCCTGACCCAGGGAGGGGTAAGCAAGCTCTTCCTTTGGCCCTCCAATCTTCTCACACTCCTCCACTAGCTGGACACTGTCCCTGAACCATCAGCCAGGCCTCGGCTACTCTGGAGAAGAAAGTAGAAGAGGAAAAGAGTTGAGGGTTCTTCAATTCATGGGTGTAATCGTGGTCAAGTTTCCTCATCTGTAAATTGGAGATAAATGTACCCTCTTCACAGGGGCACTGTGAGCTTCCTACTAATATTGCTGCTATGGAGAAATTGCTTATAGGTTTCAAATAACCAAATCGTTATCTTCTGAACACAACCTTAAGCTAAGGTTGAACTGTTTTTAATATTAGATGCTGCTGGAAGAGACACACCTTTATTTCACAGCCAAGAAAATGGATTTCAAAACCAGTGCTTTACCACGCCTCACCTTTGGGCAGACCAGTGTACCAAGAGCACATCTCACATGATTAAAATATACGTGCGACAGAGAGCAGGAAGGCTTGTGTCTTAGTGGTGACTAATTCTTTGCCCAAGCCGCACGCTGTACTGGCCTCCCGGAGGACTTCACGGAGGCCTACAGGAAAGAGAGGGAGGGGACCTCTCAGGCCTGGGCACAGCTGATTTTGTCATTGGTTCATTTGCTTGCACCATTTTCTCAGAAAGCATCCAATTTCCCAAAACTACAGCGACCAGAAGCTTCTTGAAATAAATATAAAAGGGACTTGGACTTTAAAAGACATTCCCAATACTGGCTGGTTTGGCTCAGTGGGACTGGGGACTGAAGGGGCCCAGGTTCGATTCCGGTCAAGGGCACATGCCCGGGGTTGTGGGCTCGATCCCCGGTGGGGGGCACACAGGAGGCAGCCGATCAATTATTCTCTCTCATCATTGATGTTTCTATCTCTCTCTCCCTTTCCTTCCTCTCTGAAATCAATAAAAATATATTTTAAAAAAAGACATTCCCAAAGGTTAAGTTCTCATGGCTTTACACAGTTTAAGAATGCAGCACCTTCTGTCATCTACAAATACAACCTGCCTACCAACATCCCTTCAGAGCAGCTCATTCAAACAGTTCCCATCTCACTTACTCCCAACCATCTCGATGGATCATAAAGGCAGGTTCGGTGTAGCTTCCCATTCTGGTTCTTTGTGCCCAATTTCTGACCAGGAAGGTAGGTCCTCACAGTGAAGCGAAGGAGAGAGGATTTGAGTCGGTACCTCAATGCGACACCATCTGACAGTTATTTTTCTTACAATGAAGTTATTCTTGAGTTGGCTTCCTGCATCCCCACCAGGTTCCCTGTGGTTGATGGTCTCCCTGTGGTTGATGGTCTCCCTGTGGTTGATGGTCTCCCTGTGTAGTGGGAGCGCGTGTGGCCCTGAATGCTGAGGCTCATTAAGCCTAACCCAGGGAACTGACGAGGGCTGTTCCTACACCTAGGCACGTGGCTGGGAGGAGCAGAATGGAGTGCCAGCCAGGGCCTGTGCATTCTCCCGTGTGCCCTGTATTTCAAACGTGTGCGTATACACAGGCACGTGCATCGTAATCATTTAAAAGATGTGTTCAACAACACTGTCAGCACTGATATCCCTTCACTTCGCTGCTTTGCATTGTATCTTGAAGGCCATTCCATTTTACTCCAATACCATTAACATTAGCACAAGCTAATGTCATGATTTCAAAATTGTTACACAAGAAAGGGAAATAACTGTGAACCTACTTCCTTCACACAGAGAACACTTGCAAGGCACTTGTATTCTAAGTTCCTTATATGACATTTGCACCTATACCTAGATACATTGCTCTGACCATTGCATTTTACTCTCTTTCAAGACAAAAAAAAATGTTTAAGTAAAGTGGGTATCCAGTTAAGGTCCTTGGCTCGGGGCTGCTCCGCTTGAAAATCTAAAACGGTCTAACAATAGTTCTAGCCGGTTTGGCTCAGTGGATGGAGCATTGGCCTGCAGACTCAAGGTCCCGGGTTCGATTCCGGTCAAGGGCATGTACCTTGGTTGTGGGCACATCCCCAGTAGGGAGTGTGCAGGAGGCAGCTGATTGATGTTTCTAACTCTCTATCCCTCTCCCTTTCTCTCTGTAAAATAATTAATAAAAGATATTTAAAAAAAGAGAGAGAGAGCTTCCTAAAACGGACTAACAATAACACACGTCTGTCCAGAGGCTACATGGAAACATCGACGTCTCCAGGGTGTCCTGGGATGCCGCGGTGGGAGAGCTCTGCGCTCCCATCTCCCTGCGGGGGGCCACCGGCCAGACACACGTCCTGCGCCTATCAGCCGCCGCAACGGACCCAGCCCAGGGGAGGCCGGTGACATCACCCAGCTCGCGTGGCGTCCCCGAGGCTAGCGAGGCCCCCTGGCGAGGACGCGGAGCCCCGACACCCCGCGGGAGCCCGACGCGGCACGGCTGCTGGGGCCGGGGACCGCCGCTCCGCCCCGCCGCCCTCGCTGCCTAGGGGGGCTCGCCCGGCCTCAGATCCTCGCACCCGGCAAGAGCCGCCCAGGTACAATCGCGCCACAGCTGTCCCTCACCTTCTCCTGGGTCCAGGCTGTGGCGCCCGCGCCCCGACTGGTCCCCTCGGTGGCCCGGGGCAGGGCGGCCAGCAGCAGCAGGTGGAGGGCGCCCAGGACGCGCCGGTGCCCGCCGCCTGCCATCTCTCCGAGGCTATCTGCGCGCCCGGTCCCTGCGCCGCCTGCGGTCACGAGCCTGGGAGCGCGCGTCCTTCTCCTTTCCTCCTCTCCACCCTGGGGTGGACTGCGCCCGCCCCCCCATCTCCTCCCCGTCGCCTCCCCGCTGCGCTGCGCAGGCTGAGGCCGCAGCTCTCCTCTCCCCACCCCCACCTCCCCCACCCCGACCTTAGCAACCCCCGGGCTGGGCTGTTCTGGAAGGCTGGAGCTTCCGAATCCCAGGGAACGGAGACGGCTACTTCCTTGTCTTGGAGAGGACGAGAAGGAAGGAAGAGACGGGGAAGAGGCATTTGTATGATCTCCAGGGCCATCCCTGGGAATAGCGAGGGGAGCGGGGTTTCATCAGACCCGGTGCGGTTATGAAGTGTCTTTTCACAGCTCTTTTCCCCCAGTTCTGTGCCGGGCACTGCCCTGGGTGCTGTTCCCATGTCCCCTCATTTCGTCTTCATAAACCTCAACCCCGATTTACAGATGTGCAAACTCCCCGTCCTCCATACAAAGCCTGAACCCTCAGCCCATCATGCCTTTCCTCTTTTTTTTCTCACAAACACTTACCTTACCAAACTAGGTAAAGTCTGGTTAAAGGGATTACCTGCCATAAGTAAGATCTAAAATGTTCACAGTGGTTCTTTAGGCAGAACCAGTTTAGGCAATGCAGCCCCCCTCAAAAGGAAGAGCTAAACACAACTGAATTTACTTTGTAGCATCAAAGATCACTGATCAAGATAACCCTAGAAAAATAAAATAAAACAATATCTCTACTTTGTGGGTGTCTGGTCTACGTTGTCAGGACAATTACTTCACCATCCTCTTTTTCTTCCACAGTGAGAATGAGGGCGTGGCCTCTCCTGAGTCATCTCCTAGGAACATATAGATCCCAAAAAATATCAGAACAGGACACGCTGAAACTTACCTGTTTCCCCAACAGCAAATGTCTGAAGGTAATGGAGTCAGCCTTCTGGCTGACTTGGACTATTTTCTAGGCTTGGCTGTTAGAATGAGTTTAAAAGAGAGGGCTGACCTCGGAAGACACTGCTCTGCCCTCCTCTGGAGCTACAGGGGAAGACAGGATTTAAGTACCTACTTTCCTGATGTTCCCAATTATGAACCCTATTCATGTCGGAGAGTTTTTGAGTGACAATTGGACCCTTCAGGCTTAAACAAAATTAAATAACTTCTTTATTACATTCATGGACAGTACAATATTCAGAACAAAACCACTATCACATGCCCCAATACATTTCCTGTCTTGTTGCTTAGACCAACCTTGAATTAGTGGGTTTACTGAGTGTCTAGGTAACTAACAATCAGCCTAATAGTTTTTCTTACCCTATTGCCTTTTTATCTTTCTACAATATGATTCCTATTTTTTAAAAAAAACGGGAGACGGAAATAGCAAAGCTATTTGAAACAAAAGGTTAAAAGATAATATCATGCTAAGTATAAGCAATTCAAAATAAGAAATAAGGAAATGCTTGAGTAAAAATGTTAACACATAACTTGATGATTTTCCATTCCTGAGGGTTCTCCAAGTTTGGTTGTATTTAAGTCAATAAGATGCAGTTGCAGTTTGGATCTACAGGAAGCGGACTCGGAGACAGAGTTTAGCATTCAGGATGTGTATTAGGGAGGAGGGAGGAAGGCGACTGGGCTGAGAGTAAATGAGCGAGGGGAGGAGGGGGAGGGAAGTGGGCCCCTCTCCACAGCCTCACCTGGCCCCATAGGGAGCCCAGGAGCTGAAATCGCCTGTCCGAGGAGCCCCACAGTGAGTCAGAATTGCTGGAGCCTTATACCCCCACTTCAATGGGGTACTTCCTGCAAGCAGCTCTCTGCAGCCAAAGGACTTGACAGCTAGAGGCTGTCTGCCAAGAACACTAACAGCAGGAACAGTCCTTCCCTGAAGGGGGATCTGAGCAGTGCACTCCTGCATCCACCACTAATGTATTTGTATAATGTATCTTGTACAGATCTAAAACATTTTGCATAAGAAGCCGATGTTAGTAAATGGTGTTTTACACATGTGGGCTTTCCTGACAACTTTCTGTAAATCTACAAACCCAACACAACTCTCTATTTATGTATCCCTATTTTCTTTTCTTATGCCTTATATACTAAATGTCCTTCTCCCCTTTCCTTCACTTATTCTTCTTTTCTCCTCCCCCTCCCCTTACTCTGGAAACTGTCAGAAATTCCTGGTATCTACTATTTTTTTAATATCTGCTTTTTTTTTTTTCATTACTGCAAATTTTCCTTTCTTTAGACTCTTCCTATAGAAGATAATCTTGGACTATTACATTTAATTAAACAATTTGAGGCTGTTTTTCATCATTGAAAAATTTTTGTTTATTCAATGATAGCCCTAGTCACAGTTGGAGTCATTATCATCTTCATTATAGTACTAGAGGTCCAGTGCACAAAATTTGTGCATGGGGGGCAGGGGGGATCCCCTCAGCCCAGCCTGCACGCTCTCCAATCTGGGACCCCTTGGGGGATGTCCAACTGCCGCTTTAGGCCCAATCCCCAGCAGTCAGACATCCCTCTCACAATCCTGGACTGCTGGCTCCTAATTGCTCACCTGCCTGCCTGCCTGGTCACCCCTTACTGCGCCCCCTGCAGGCCTAATTTCCCCCAACTCCCCCCCCCCCTGCCAGCCTGCTTGCCCCCAACTGCCCCCTCTGCCAGCCTGGTCACCCCCAACTGCCTCCCTCTGCCGGCCTGGTCAACCCCAACTGCCCCCCCTGCTGGTCTGGTCAACCCCAACTGCCCCCCCTGCTGGTCTGGTCACCCCTCACAGGCCCCTTGCCATCCTGGTCGCCCCACACAGCCTGCTGTTCAGTCATTTGGTCATCCCTCACTAACCCCCCTGCCAGCCTGGTCACCCCACGCAGCCTGCTTGTTCAGTCGTTTGGTTGTCCCTCACTAACCCCCCTGCCGGCCTGGTCGTAGGCAACCATCTTGTGAGTGTCAATTTGCATATTACCTCTTTATTATATAGGATAAACTCTATTCTGTTGTTTTGAAGCACGTTAAGACCAAACTGCTAGAAAAGATCTTCCCGATACAGTTGCCTTGGCAGGATTTTCATACACTTGGTCCCACCTGTAAAGTGACACCAATGGACTAAAGCATTCATGACCAGAAATTTCTATTAAAACAAGTTCCCAAAATGTGATCCATAGGCTCCCAGGGATTCTCCAAGACCCTTTTAGATATCTGCAAGGTCAACTCAATCCTATCTAATAATAGACAAATATGCAAATTGACCATACCTCCGACACACCCACAAGCCATGCCCACCATCCAATCAAAGCGAGCATGCAAATTAACCCAAACCAAGATGGCTACAGCCACAGAGAGCAAGGTTTCCTAGGTAACAGAGGAATCCAAGCTTTCCGCCTGCCCTTGCCAGGCCTAAGCCTCCACTCAAGCTACAAAGTTTCAATTATAGAAGATAAACAAATTCAAACAAATGGTGGCAGAATGGAGCTTGAGAGAGCAGGCCAGGGTTGCCGCCGGCAACAGGGGAAGCAAAGCTTTCCGAACACCCTGGCCGGGCCCACCCGCTTAAGGCAACAAAGTTTCAATTATAACACCAACAGAAATGGCTGCCGGCCTCGGAGGGAGCCCCAGGCTTGGCTCTGCTCCAGGCTACAAAGTTTCAATTGTAGAAGGAAAATAAATTCCAGATACCAGGGCCTCCGCTTGGGTTGCCAGGGAGCATGGCCTGCATGCAAACCACCACAGGCCCCTCGCTCAGGCCGCCCCACGCCCCAAGGGAACCCCCACCTGATCCGGTACGCCCTTCAGGGCAAACCAGCTAGCCCCCACCCCTGTACCAGGCCTCTATCCTATCTAATAAAAGAGTAATATACAGATTGATCATCACTGCAACACACAATATAGCTGCCCCATGTGGTCAAAGATCCTGCCCCCATGTGGACACAAGATGGCCACCACAAGATGGCCAGCAGGAGAGGGCAGTTGGGAGGCACCCGGCCTGCAAGGGAGGGCAGTTGAGAAGGACCAGGCCTGCAAGGGAGGGCAGTTGGAGATGATCAACCCTGCAGGAGAGGGCAGTTAGGGGTGACCAGGCCGGCAGAGGAGGGAAGTTGGGGGCGAACAGGCTGGCAGGAGAGTGGTTAGGGGGTGATCAGGCTGGCAGGCAGAAGCGGTTAGGGGCAATCAGGAAGGCAGGCAGGCAAGCAGTTGGGAGCCAGCAGTCCTGGATTGTGAGAGGGATGTCTGACTGCCCACCAGGATCAGGCCTAAACGGGCAGTCAGACATCCCTTGAGGGGTCCCATATTGGAGAGGGTACAGGCTGGGCTGAGGGACAACCCCCCTCCGTGCACGAATTTCGTGCACCGGGCCTCTAGTTTTTATAATAATACCGAAGCAAGATTTCCTTTTTTCTCACTGTATTAAGTTTGCACTAATGTTGCAAAAGCAATGGCGGGTAAAACTCTGGCATCTTGGCACTTAACAAGAGAGGACACAAAACTGTACTATTACAAAAAGCAAAACTGGACTTGTAGTCATTGCATTCTTCACTGCCCTGCATGGCAAAGAAAAAGAGAGAGAGAGAGAGAAGACAGTGTGATAAAAGAAAAGAAAAAGAGCTAGTCTCACTTAAGAATATCATTGATGAAACAATAAAAATTATGGTTATTATTAAATTTCAACTTTTGAGTACATTACATGTTTTTTGGACAGCTTTTTTTGAGATATAATTAAATACATTAAACTGAACATATTTAAAGTATACAACCTGATGGGTTTTAGCATGTTTTCAACCATAAAACCGTCAGCACAATCAAGAGATTGAACATATCCATTTCTTACCCATGGGTTATTTAAATTGTGTTATTTAGTTTCCAAATAGTTAAGGATTGCCCTGATATCTTTTTGTTATTGATTTCAAATTTATTTCTGTCATGGTCAGGGAACAGACTTGGTATGAATGAATCCTTAAAATTTTTTTGAGAACTGTTTTATAGCTCAGAATATGACCCATCTTGATAAATATTCCTTCTGTACATGAAAAAGATGTGTATTTTTCTGTTAATGGATAGAATGCTTTATAAATGTCAAATCTAGGTATTTAGTAATGTTCCCCAAATCCACCATATAACAACTGATTTTCTGCCTACTTGTTCTATTGGCTACTAAGAAAGTGGTATTAAAATCTCTGACTATAATTGTGGATTTGCCTATTTCTTTTGGTTCTATTAATTTTTATATAATGTATTTCTAAGTCTTCTTATTAAGTGCATAAATGTTTAGGATTATAATTTCCTTTTGACAATTTTACCTCTTTATCATTATGAAGTACTAGTAAACCTCTTTATACTTGGCAATATTCTTTGCTCTGAAATCTACTTTTTTTTTCTCTTCTTAATATAGCCACTCTAACTTTTTTTTTTATTAGCCTTAGCAAGATATATTTTTTCCATCCTTTTTACTTTTAAACTTTTCTTATATACATAGAAAGTAGGCTTCTTGCCTGGCCAGTGTAGCTCAGAGATTCAGCATAGACCTATGATCAAGAAGGTCAACATTTGATTTCGGGTCAGGGTACATGCCCAGCTTGTGGGCTCCATCCCCAGTGTGGGGCATGCAGGAGGCAGCCAATAGATGATCGATGATTCTCTCTCATCATTGATGTTTCTCTCTCTCCCTTCCTCTCTGAAATCAATAAAACTATATTTTTTAAAAAATAAAGATGTTGCTCAAATGTCTTGCTGCTTACTTTGTTTCTGATAAGAAACTGACTGTCATCCTAATCTGTGTTCCTCTGCATGCAATGTGCCTCAGACTGTCTTAAGATTTTTCTCTTTATCACAGTTTTTAAGCAATTTGATTATGATATGCCTTGGTGGGTGTTTTTTGTTTGTTTGTCTGTTTGTTTACATTCTTGTGCTTGGGATTCATAAAGTTGCTTGGATCAGTGGGTTTTAAGTTTTCATCAAATTTGGAAAAATTTTGCCATTATTTCTTCAAATTTCTATTCCCCCCTCCTTCAGGGATTCTAATTATATATAAGCTAGAGGCCCAGTGTATGAAAATTCATGCACTGGAGGGGGTGTCCCTCAGCCCGGCCTGCCCCCTCTCACAGTCCGGGAGCCCTCAGGGGCAGGAGGCAATCCAGCGATCAGGGGAAGGTGACACACGCCATCACACCTCTGCTGCTGCCACTGCCGGCAGCGCAAGCCTCAGCTGGCCCTGGTTACCTGAGCCTCAGGCAGCCCCAGGCGGCTTGGCAGCCAACATCCAAGGCTTGCCTATGTCTCGGGCCAGCCCTGGGCGGCTGAGGGGCTGAGGGGAATCTGGAGGCAGGCGCTCCGGTGGGGATGAGGAGACTGGGCACCACCATCTTGTGGCTGTGGGCGCCTCCATCTTTGAGCGTGGAGCAATTAGCATATTCTCTACTTATTGGCTGTGGGCACTGCCATCTTTGAGGGCGGGGCAATTAGCATATTCCCTCCTTATTGGCTGTGAGCGCCGCCATCTTTGAGGGCAGGGCAGTCAATTAGCATATTCCCTCCTTATTGGCTGTGGGTGCTGCCATCTTTGCGATGGCATGAGGGTCAATTAGCATATTCCCTCTTTATTAGATAGGACTAGAAGCCTGGTGCACAACAGTCGTGCACTGGGGGTGGGGGGTGTCCCCTCAGCCCGGCCTGCACCCTCTTGCAGTCTGGGACCCCTCAGGGGATGTCCAACTCCCTGCGGGCCTAAGCTGGCAGGCAGTCATCCCCCAAGGGGTTCTTAGTGCTGCCATGGAGGTGGGAGAGGCTCCCAACACCGCCGCTGCGCTCGCCAGCTGTGAGCCCGGCTTCTGGCTGAGCAGTGCTCCCTCTGTGGGAGTGCACTGACCACCAGGGGGTAGCTTGTGCTTTGAGCATCTGTCCCCTGGTGGTCAGTGCATGTCATAGTAACCAGTTGTACCACCATTAGGTCGATTTGCATATTTGCCTTTTATTATATAGAACTAGAGGCCCAGTGTATGGATTCGTGCCCCGGTGGGGTCCCTCAGCCTGGCCTGTGCCCTCTCACAAACCGAGACCCCTCGGGGGATGTTGAAGACCCAGTGCATGAATTCGGCCCAATCCCCACAGGCCAGGCCGAGGGAACCTACTGGTGCATGAATCTGTGTACCAGGCCTCTACTATGCATATATAATCTTTGGTTAATCTCTTCCCACCCTCCCCCCTCCCCCTTTCCTCTGAGATTCATCAGTGTGTTCCATGTTTCCATGCCTGTGCATTGAGCATCTGCCCCCTGGTGGTCAGTGCGCATCATAGCTACCAGTTGAACAGTTGGTCGCTTAGGCTTTTATATAAAGTTCTTTGAAGTTTTCTACAGGTCACCAGAGCTCTATTTTTTCTACTTTTTCTTTGTCTATTTTCTTTGTCTAGTTTATATTTTTATGTCTTCAAGTTCACTAGTCATTTCGTTGCAGTGTCTAATCTGTTGTTAATTCCATCCAGTGTACTTTTTGTCCCAGACATTGTTTTGCCTTCTCTAATTGTTTGATTTGGATTTTCTTCATTCCATCTGTGTCTCTTAACATGCTCAACCTTTTCTCTACCTTTGAATATATGGAATATAATTATGACAATTGTTTTACTATTATTACCCAATTTATCATCTGTGCCATTTTTTTTATCTGTTTCTTTTTGTTTTTGAGTGTTTCTTTAATTTTTCTCCTGATTATGGGTTGTATATTCCTACTTCTTTGCATGCTTGGTAATTTTTTTTTATTAGATACCAGATGTTATGAATTTTACTTTTTTGGGTGCTGGGCATACTTGTTATTCCCTTTAATATTCTTGATCTTTGTTCTGAGACACAGTTGAGTGGGAAACAGTTCGATCCTGTGGAGGCTTGTTTCTAAACGTTGTTAGGCTGAACAGAGCAGTCTGTAATCTGGGTGTAATTTGACCCCCAATGAAACAATACTCTGGGTATTCTACTTTTTGCCCCTTGTATTTTGAAACTTCTACTCTGGTGGAAACACAAAATATTCCTGACCCTGTCTGAGCTCTGGGGCTTGTTATGTCTGCTCCTTTTTGGCCATCTATTCCTCCAACTTGCGTAGTTTCTTCATATGCATAGGCAGACCCATCCTCAGCTGAAGTCTTATGAAAATACCTTTACTGCTCTCTGACGCGCTCCCTATATGAAGCTTGTCCTCTCTCCTCCCACATTCTGTCCTTCAAATTATAGCCACTTGACCTTCCCATATTCTCAAGTCTGTCATTTCATCTCACAGAGACCCCCTGGCTTTGTTTGGATTCCTGCCTCCACAGCATTCTGGAAATTCTCTCAATACAGCCATATGGGGCAAGTGTCCAGCTCATGACTTTTGTTTTACTTCTTTCATTGCTCTCCTGTAATGCCTTTTTTCCAATATTTGAATATTATTATTTTTTTTAAGATGGGATGATAAATCCAGCCTGTTACTCTACCTTGACTGGAAGCAGAAGTTGAGAGTACCTCTTAATATTCTTCATGACAACCTGGGAGGTACAAATAAAGTACTTCTGCTACATACTGGACAACTGTTTCAAGGAAAAGCACCTCAATTGTTTGAGATGCATGAAGAGCCATCTGCTTTTTTATATATATATATATATATATTTTTATTGATTTTTTACAGAGAGGAAGGGAGAGGGATAGAGTTAGAAACATCGATGAGAGAGAAACATCAATCAGCTGCCTCCTGCACACCCCCTACTGGGGATGTACCCACAACCAAGGTACATGCCCTTGACTGGAATCAAACCTGGGACCCTTCAGTCCGCAGGCCGACACTCTACCCACTGAGCCAAACTGGTCAGGGTGAGCCATCTGCTTTTTTCATAAAATTCTACTCTGCTTGGAAGAATAATTGTCTTGTAAGCTGTTGTTATTCAGACTTGTGTATTAGGCAGGTATTTGTTTGAAAATGAATAAAGTAATACTTTAAACAAAGATTTTTTTTAAAAAGAAAGAAAATGAATAAAGTGTGCCTACGCCTTCAAGGATAATAACTGACAGTATTTATAGCCAATGATAGAACTTGGATCTTTCAAGTAAAAATGGGAATTTTAGAAAACTTGTATCTGCTACCATAAGCTTGACAGTTTCCTGATAAGTAACAACTTTTCTGACAAAGTCAATTTTAACAAATGTAATTTAAAAAATACTATATAATGAAATGTTCGACATTTGGAATATCTGCAAAACTCAGTGAACCAACATTTTCCAAATGCTCCATGCCCAATCATAGAGAAAAGATCCATTCAAAGTATAAGAGAGACCAATGCATTTTAATGTCGTGGAGTAAAAATTTTTATTTGTATGGTTTCAGATTCCACATTGCAGCTATTTTTTATGACACTGTCATTTGTCGAGCTTTGGTTTAATAACAAAAAAGTTATCCATAATTATCTGAAGAGACTTTAAAATATTCTTTCTTTTTTCTATTACATGTTAGTGTGAGGCCACATTTTCTTCATATACTTCAACCAAAATAACATACTACAGCAGATTGAATGCATAAATAAATCCAATTATTTTCTAATAACTCACTCATTAAATTTTTTTAAATGTTCAAAAATGCCAATCCTCTCACAAAATTCTTTCTGTTTTAGACAATGTAGTAGTTTCATAAGAAAATGTAATCTATAATAATAAAAGCATAATATGCTAATTAGACCAGACATCCTTCCAGGTGTCCTTTTGGACAACCTTCCAAATGAAGCTGTGGTGGGCGGGAGCTGGGGCAGAGGCGGCCACCATGGTAGCAGCGGCCGAGGCAGAGGCCCCTGGCCACCAGGGCAGGTGGGGGCCAAGGCAGAGGCAGCTGCCGCCGTGGCGGGGGCCAAGCCCCTTGCAAGAATTTCGTGCATCGGGCCTCTAGTTTAAATATAATGATATACTGCTTTTGTTATTTTTAAATATATCCATAATCAAACATATGTATAATATCTGGTTTCATTTTCAATACAATAAATATTAATAGACACAATCCACATAAACAAAAGCTATTTGTGGTCCTGAGAGACCAAAACATTTGAAAACTGCTGTGTTAAACTATTTTACCTAGGAGAGAGAATACATGAAGCCAATGGAATCATCTAGAAAGATTTTTGTTTTTGTTTTTAAAAAATGGCTAGGTGCCACCCCTACAGGTTCTGATAAAATTAGGCTGGTGTGTGGTCTGGACATCAGGTTTCTTTAAAATTCCCTAGGTGATTCTAGCAGGACTGAGAACCACTGCATTAATCACATACTCTGAAAAATACATTAGCAAAAACCACATAATAGATTAATGCTGACATTAATAATCATGTTGTGTAGTAGCTATTTTGTCAGGCCCTGAGGGCAATGGTAAAAAAAGCTTGGTAAAGTGGGCCAACCCTAGACTAATTATGGAGGAGGCAATTTAGATTCCAACCTCCCAACTTTCCCCTCACTTTTTGCCTCTGCAGAAACACCTTGTCTTTTTTTGTTTCTTTGTTAATCCTCACCTGTGGATATTTTTTCCATTGCTTTTCAAAGACAGTGAAAGGTTCAAAGACAGTGGAGGGAGAGAGAGAGGGGGGGGGGGGGAGAGAGAGAGAGAGAGAGAGAGAGAGAGAGAGGCAGGGAGGGAGAGAGAAGCATCAGTGTAAGAGAGACACATCAACTGGCTGCCTCCCACATATGCCCCGTATGCCCCCATATGCCCCGGCAAGGAGCAGGAAGCGAACCCACAACCCAAGCACATGCCCTAAACTTGGAATAGAACTTGTGACCCTTCAGTGCTCAGGCCGATGCTCTAACCATCAAGCAATAGTGCCTTTTGTTCCTTTAATAGCCATGGAGAATATAAAGGGGCCCACATTATATCCCTGCCCAAATCCAGCCACCACTGCTTTCAATGGAATGAAAATGTTTGCCAAAAACAAAGTTTGCTTCTGCAATACAGTCAGACTTTTGTTGTTCCCTAGAAATCTCAGGAATCCAGATTTCCTGTAAATCTTCCCAACTCCTTTCACCACAGATCAGAGGTCAAGGTGGCAATAAAACTTAGGGGGAAAAAAACCTCTTTCCCTGGTGTTCTGGCCCTCTCTCTCCCCAGCCCTTTCGGATAGCAGTTCACGCTCCTCTGAAAGCAGGGGAGAATGTGCTTCATAAACCGGGATTCCTTTTCCCAACACTAATCCTGCCCCCAAGCAAAATTCCTTTCATTCTTTTACTGTGTCCTGGTTTTTTAAAACTGATTTTTCTCTGTGGGCTCTGAAAAAGAAAAGGCTTCAAAATCCAAAAAAAAATGAGTTTCACTTCACTCAAAGAGATGAGACTAGAGAGAATCAAAAAAGGAGAACCAAAGAGAAATTTCATCTCCTTACAACTCACTGAAGAGACAGCTCTGATCTATACAACACCGAAACTGACTGCAATGTGAAGTGTCAGTCAATTGATTGTTAGGAAGTGTACATAAATATATAGCGTATTTATCTACATTTATAGATACATTTTAACTTTTTATTCAAAAAATTGTCTATAATAAACTTACTTTGCATCTTATAGGATCACGTAGGTGACAAGGTACCAATTTCTGGACTATATTAATAATATGTGAAAGACAAAAAGCTGTTAGCTCAAGAACTTGTTTCCATTCAAAGTTACTGGCTAAATATTTATGGTGTAAGTCAAAAATATGATCAAGGAGGTTAGGTGTGTCAATACTAAGTTTTTAAAGAACCTCTAATTCTAATAAATGAGGATGATGAGAGATATTATTACACTCATTGTTAATAAGAAAATTGAAGCACAGGAAAGTTAAGTAACCTGCCCAGGGGCACGCAAAGCCAGTTCGACTGCAGCCAGTGCACTTTTACTCTAACCTACAGGTTTTTCCAGTTTCAAAGGAGAACATTTCAGAAGTCAGTAAAATCCAGTGTTAACTATGCTGAGGTGAACTTTTGCTGAATGTAAAACCAGACACCTATGAAATTATTTTATTTCCAAGTTATAAGCAGAATACTCATTTGGTGTTGCTTTCTCTCCTTTAATCAGATATCTAATACCATATTTATTAGAAGGAGGAAAGGGAAAGTTTTCCAAAAGAGTCAATACTAAACTGTAAGTTAATATGATTTAAAGTCACGACTGAGACATTTTGTTGTCTTTTGTTTTGGGGGTCACTTATGAATTTTCCAAGGTATTCTATTCTATTTATCTATGTTTTAATGATATAAAATTGTGAGGTTTTTCTACTGATCAGGCTGCAAACACTGTAATCAGATTTAACTATGAAAGTGCTCTTTTTCTCAATTTTGTTATCTTGATACAGTATTAATTGTGATGGTTAATTAGGCCCTTTCTGACTTTTCATGAAAGGACAATTGTTCCAAGAGTACTTTTCAAGTCATACCAAAAAAATAAAGCTTGTTTTTAAGATTCAGGTGAGGTACAGCACCCTCAAATAAAAGAGAAGGAAGGACTCTAAAATCTCTTTCCACAGGATTCAAAAATAGAATGTTAAAAAAGCAAATAAAAATGACACAAATTCACAGAAAATAGCAAGTCATTTAAAAAACAATTTGACTATGCCACATAGCTATTAATAATAGAAAGTTGCAACACGATATTATAACCCAAATTCTGCCTTAAACCACATATGTTCATATATATATATATCTTTATTTTTGGTTAAAATTAGAATGAATTTATGCTGTTTGTTTTATTTATATATCTGAAAACATTAGCATAGTATTTCAAGCATTTTAGGATTTCTAAAATAGTACAGACTGTGGTCATAAAAAATCCTTTCTGCCCAATGGTTTGTATATACACCATTATCCAAACTATAATAAATTAAATGGACTAATCCACCTTCAATTTTTATATTTGAAAAAGCATTTCAACAGAGCTGAGCATCAGCACCAGGCCAAGAGTGTACCTAAATTTCCCTTAAAAAGAAGCTAAATTACTCAGCATACAATTTTAGTAAGACTAATCCCCTTCTGTCACTGGCCAAACCATGATCTTTTGTGGTTTTTACTCAGTAAATCACATACCTATTATGGGGAACATTAAAGTTTGAATGTAGAGACCTGTAAGAAAGCAAAATATATTAATTTACTTTCATGATGTATCTGTTTAGTTCTCCAAGAAAATCCTTCTAACAGTTTAAGATTAAATATATACTTCAAATTAAGAAGAAACAAAATGGTAATTTTAGAAAAGTGGGCTGGGAGGAAATTTCATAAACAAATGAAGTGCCCATAGATAAACTGTGCATCTTTCTTTCTCTTTCTTTTTTTGTAAGATATATTTTTATTGCTTTCAGAAAGGAAGGGAGAGGGAGAGACAGAAAAATCAATGATAAGAGAGAATCATTGATCAACGCTTCCTGCATGCCCTACACAGGGGATTGAGCCTACTACCCGGGCATGTGCCCCGACCGGGAATTGAACCGTGACCTCCTGGTTCATAGGTCAATGCTCAACCACTGAGCCATGCTGGCCAGGCTAAACTGTGCATCTTCATTCCACATTGAGGCAAAGTGGTCCCCTTCTTTAAATTCTACTCTTAGGTTAAAGAAAATGAACACCAATCAGAAAACAAGCTAATGGCTTATGACATTCAGGACCATACAGGATACAGTATAAATTATTACTCAGGACTTTTAGAAACTGAAAATATGAGAGAAACATGGCATAGTGGTTAGATAACAGCCTAATTATTCACGTCTCTGTGTGCTAATATTTCATGTTTATCAAATTATGCAGCTAGTTACATAATGATGATTTTACAGTGCACACATACATATCTTTAGCATATACTTTCATTTGTAAAAGACTTTGAAAGTATAATCTTCACAAGAGTAGGGAACTGGCAGTATACTACATTTTCAATAAAATATTGAATGTCTGAAAACAAATACATTATGATAACTCAAAGGAGTGCCTACAGAAATATAAAGAATATCTGGCCCATAATAGTAAGTAATAGTACAGCCTAACTCTGCTACCTTCTTTAATTATTGTCCTCTTGCCCTTTGCTTCCATTTTAATGTAGCTAACACCATTAGTTCTCAAATGCCAGTTCCATATTAATACCTGTTCAGGACTCTGTTTTCTCAGTCTGTTACAAAATGAGAAAATTAAGAAAAAAAAGTGTTTTATTAATAAGGTAATTGTATTTAATAAAAAAGCTAATCTTCATTCTTATATTTTTCCTTCATATTTGATGTTACATTTAAAAAATTATATAATGATTTCTAAATTAACTTAATAAATCTTGAGTTTGTTTTTATTGTCTTGCTCAGCTGTTCAATTATGGTAAAATACACATAACATACTAGTAAAATTTATCATCTTAACCATTTTAAGAGTACAGTTCAGTGGCATTTAATATATTCACACTGTTGCACAACCATCACCACCATCCATATTGAGAACTCTTTACCCATTAAATGACGACTCCCCATTCCCTCCTCCTTCCAGCCTTTGGCAACTGCCATTCTACGTTCTGTCTCTCCCTATTTGACTATCTAGGTACCTCATGTAAATGGAATCATACAGTATTTGTCTTTTTGTGACTGGCTTATTTCATTTAGCATGATGTTCTCAAGATTCATTCATGTTGTAGCATATATAAGAACTTCCTTTCTTTTTAAGACTGAATAGTATTCCATTATATGTATACACTACATTTTGCTTATTCACTCGTCTAATGGACACCTTGGTAGCTTATGCTGCTATGAACATGGGTGTACAAATATCTTTTCAAGACCTTGCTTTCAATTCATTGGGATATATACTCAAAAGTATAATTGATGAATCATATGATAATCCTATTTTTAATTTTTGAGGAACAGCTATACTGTTTTTCCACAACAGCTGCACCATTTTACATTCCTATCAACAGTGCATAAAGGTTCCAACTTTCCCACATTCCTGCCAACACTTGATGGGTAGGAGGTAGTATCTCACTGTAGATTTTATTTGCATTTCCCTAATGATTAGTGATTTTGAGCTCTTGCTTTATTTTAATGTTCTTAATTAGCAAAACAAGAAGTTGACAACTCAGTCTCCAATTTTTTTATAAATGTATTCGTCATTGAAATCTGAGAACTACCAGTGTATGCTCTTTATCTTCCTCTCATCTTCCATTTACCTCTCCAATTCATTACAGTTTGCCTTTGGCCCTCAGTCTTCTCCTGACACCTTTTTCACCAGAGTCAACAAATCATTAACTTATTATTGCCAAATAGAATGGACCTTCTTTAGTACTTCCATGATTAGTGAAAAGCACAGAGGCTCTGGAGTCAAACATAGAATCCTACATTCTTCAGCATCACACAACACCAAGGAACGTAATTCCTGCCCCTGGTCTTCCTGCAGGGTAATGTCATCCTTTTCCATAGTTTCATTCTCCACCCTCTGCAATGCCTCCCAGATTTCTAGTATTCAACCATGTCAGCGGAGGACTAAGACTGGGAAAGGCACTTTGCAAGGGATGTAAGGATGAATTAGATATGACCCCTGCTCTCAAGGAGCTTACAGTTTAGGAAGAGAGAGAGTGTGAAGATGTGTCACAGGTGCTATGGAAGAAAGGAATGGTTATTCCCATCAGGCCTGAAGTAGACAGAAAAGGCATCCCAGAAGACCACTTGAACGAAATGAGTCTTTGAAACGTTTTCCAGGTGGAAAGGGGGGAGACAGGTGTTGCATGAACACAAGCACGCTGGGGAACTGCCAGCAGTCCACCACTGCCCGAGGTCCTAGATATATGAAGAATGGGGGTCAGCAATATGAGAAAGCAGGAAGGGGACCATCGGAGGGGGCATGCCGTGCTCTAAAGTTAGCACAGGAAAGACACTGGTTAGCAATGGAAGGATTTGAGGCTCAGGGAATCATAGGACCGATTCCGCATTTTAGAACTATTGTTCTGGTGGCAGAGTGGAGAGTGGGTTAGAGAAGATTCGAGGCAGGGAAATCTCTTAGATCCATGGTCGGCAAACTGCGGCTCGCGAGCCACATGCGGCTCTTGGGCCCCTTGAGTGTGGCTCTTCCACAAAATACCACGGCCTGGGCGAGTCTATGTTGAAGAAGTGGCGTTAGAAGAAGTTTAAGTTTAAAAAATTTGGCTCTCAAAAGAAATTTCAATCGTTGTACTGTTGATGTTTGGCTCTGTTGACGAATGAGTTTGCCGACCACTGTCTTAGATCATTTCAGTAGATCAGGTGAGGCCTGAACTAAGATGGTAATGGTGGTAAAAGAAGAAAGGACATACAACACAGGGAACATGATTGTATGAAATTGGTGGGGTTTAGCCACCAATTAGATTTGGAGAAAAGAGAAAAGGAATTCAGGCTGACTAAGAAGTTTCTGTCTTGGATGACTAAACGGACGGTGGTACTATGCGCTAAGATTGGAAACACGTAGAGGAATAAGAAAAGATGAGTTCAGTTAGGGACACGTTGAATTTATGATCTTTCTGTGGAACATTCAGGTGGTTACAGAAGAGATCAAAGGATACTTTTCCTTTTCCTTTTTTTTTTTTTAGAGAGAGATGGGCAGGAGGTGGGGGCTAGAGATACAGATTTGTAAGATGGAAGTTGCAGCCATATGGAGTAGATGCAGCACATGCCCTGCCAGTATCCCCTCCACACTCATCATTCAGGTGAGGGCTCCTAACTGCAAACACTCGTGACTCTGTTGGGGGCCCTCTGGGTGGGCTGGCCAGCTCAGGGGGTAATGAGGAGTGACTGCTATAGGGCCTGGAATTTCTTTTGGGAGTAATAAAAATATTCTCAAATTAGATGGTGTGATATTGCATAACTTTATAAATGTACTAAAACCCAGTAAATTGCACACGTTTCAAGAGTGGATTTTATGGTTTATAAATTACAGCTCAATTTTTTAAAATTGTGAAAAAGAAAAAAACCCAATGGCTCAGCCTAACTGAACTGCTTAGTTCGCAAATGTGCCCATGTTTTCACATCTATGTGCCTTTGCTCACTGTTCCTTCCAACCAGAATTTTCTTTTTTATTTTCCCCATTCCTCTCCCCATATTTCCAAGTCCTACTCTTTCTTCAAAACCGAGCTAAATTCTCTTTTCCCATGCACTTACTCTTCCCCAGGTCAGGGGACTGTCTTGTACTTCTCTAACATCTGCTAGCTATTTATTTTGCTTCCTGCTTTTTTTTTTTTTTTTACTCTCTTCTCTGTATTAGAGATCTTCACATATCTTCTTTAATGCACTTTAGGTTCCTGAGAACAGCTGTTTTACCTGTAGATCTATTAAGTGCCTTGCGCATGGAGGCCTCTCAAAAAATGATTACTGAATCAATACATCAAGGACTAGAAAGTCTCAAAGGGAATCTAGGAAAAAAGACAAACTAAATTAACATCAATTAGCCTTCAGCTAAACACTTCATCATGATTTAAGGAACTATGAGACAACTTAAAAGCTACAAAGTCTGAATTCTTTCTAGAGATACTGGAGATTTTGAAATGTGAAGTGTATGATCAGAGTACAGATTATAGTAAAATGCTCAGGTCATTCTAGTCTATCTATATTATAAATAAAACCAACATGCCCTGGCCAGGTGGCTCAGTTGGTTGAAGTGTCATCCTGTACATGAAAAGGTTGCTGGCTCCATTCTCAGTCAGGGCACTCACCTAGGTTGCAGGTTTGATCCTCGGTGGTCCCATGTGGCAGGCAGCCGATCAATGTTTCTCTCTCTCCCTCTCTCTCTCTCTCTCTCTTCTCTCTCTCTCTCTCCCCCCCCCCCCTTTCCTCTCTCTCTCCAAAAATCAATAAAAAACATATCATTGGGTGAGGATTAAAAAATAATAATAAAAAATAATATATAACCAAATGGTAAATTATATAAAGCCACCTATAAATGCAAATAAAGAGAGGTGTCGTGGAATTCTCACACACACACATACACAAATCCTTAAGCCTCTATATAGTAGCAGCTTGATTTGTTTAGAAAAGTTGCTTCTAGGAAGAGTAACATCTGTCTCTTTAAGGACCACGAGAGAAAATGGAAGTCACTAGTGAGATGGGACTGGCTGTACACAGCTCCAATGAGGTCCTGGGAATCCTGCGAGAGAGGATATTTGGGGCTGGACTAAGACGTCTGTTGGGAAGTGGAAGGAAGAAAAAGGCAAAGTTAGGTAAGGTCATTCTTAAAAAAAAAAGAAGGTAAACAACTGAATTTACTTTCAATTTTACAGTGAAAGAATGGCAGGACAAGATGAAGTATAAGGTATAACTAGATGGAACGAGAGAGCTACTACTGGATGTGAGACATTTAGCAGCCTCCCATTCCTGAGAATGTTTCAGAAATGTTTTTTGAAAAACATAGCTTCAGAGTAGGACTAGGGTTTATACGATTTTACTTGTCCCATCTTTGATATTCTCCCTCTCCTTCCCTCTCTCCCTCTTCTTCTTCTGTTAATCTTCACCCAAGGATATTTTTCTATTGATTTTTTGAGAGAGAGGGACGAAGGGGAGTGGGGGGGGGAGGACCAACCAGCCCGAGAAACATCTATGTGAGAAAGATATGTCCACTGGTTGCCACCCACCGGGGATTGAGTCCGCAACCCAGGTACATGCCCTTGACCAGGAATCGAACCCGCGACCCTTCGGTCCTCAGGAAACGCTCTAACCACTGAGCCCACCGGCCAGAGCAAAACTCGCATTTCTTAACTTTAAATCCTGGGACAGTCATGAAGATGGATGACTTGGTATAAAAAAGTAGGGGGATCCACTTAAACTTTCTTTTCTTCCTATTCTCAAAAACTGCCCTCTTGACCCCTGCTTGGGGAATGGAAGGATTTGTTGACTGCAGCCCTTCGCTTGTTTCCACACAGTTCAGCGCAGTACTTTGGGGGAAACGTTTTGACACAAGGAGAATCAGGTCGTTTCTGGGACAGCTGCTCGGGCTTTTCTCACACACAGCATCTGTGACGGGACACACAGTGTGTTTTCTTTCCCCTTAGAGGCTCACCCGGGTTCCCACCCCCGCTCCACTCACCAGACATTGCCACCGTGTTTCCCGGCCGGGAGAAGCCGAGGTCCGCGATCCCTGACCGCACTTCCCTTTGATCGCAGGGGCGCGCACTCCAATCTAAAGATGGCCAAGTAGGAAACCCAAAACCCCTGGAAAAGTGGCCACTTCAGTTTCCGCAGCTGTCGGCGGGGGCTCCGGGTGCGTCCGCCTGGGTGCGGGATGCCCGGGTGCTCTTGCCCAGCCGCCCCTGGAGGGCAGGCACCAGGGAGGGACATGTGGGGGAGCCGGGAGGAGAGATCTCAGGGTGGGAACTGCTCTCCGCTCGGCACCCCCGGCCCGTCCCCCGTTCCCGTCGCCACCTCTGGCCTCCCCGCCACCATCGCCTCCGCCCGAGCGGGACCACGAGAGAAAAAGACAGCTCGGCAGCCACGCTGGGCATCCCGGGCAGCGCGTCCCTGCTCCAGACACCGGGGCGCGCCCCGCTCCCCCGCGCTCCCGGAGGCGCCGCGACTTCGGAGGGGGCGGCGCGAGCCCGAGGCACCCAGGGTCCCGCTGCCCCCGCGCGGGGCGAAGACCGTGAGTGCCGCCCACGCGCGGCTACCACCCCGCTCGCGCTCCGCCGGGAAACTACAGCTCCCGGCAGGCCCCGCGCCGGCCGCGCGCCCCCGCCCCTCGCGCCCCCGCCCCCGCCCCGCACGCCCGGGCCCCCCGCCCTCGGGCTTCAGGACGGGACGGGGAGGAGGGAGGAGGGAGGAGGGAGGAGGCGGGAGGAAGGGGCGCCTGCGGCGGGCGGGATCCTGCGAGGCGCGTGAAGCCTCGCTGGCGCCTGGTCCGAGACCCGAGCGCTGGGCGGGCGCGGAGTTTCTCACGGACGGCCGAGCCCTCCTCTGTAAGTAGTCGCCTCAGGGGGCGCGGGACCGACACCGAAAAAGTTAGCGCCGCCGCGGCCGCCGCTTTGTTCTCGGGGCCCGTCGGGCGAGGGCGGCCCCTCCCCCACCCCCCCGCACGCGGCGGCGGCGGCGGCGGCGGCGGCGGCGGCGGGACTGGGACCCCGCGCGGGGCTGGGCGGCGGCCGCGGGCCGGGCGGGAAGTTGGCGGCGCGCGCGGCGGGGGGCGCCGCGGCGATGGGGGCGCCGGCGCGGCCGCCAGACGGGGCCAAGTTCCGGCGAGGGCGCGGAGGCCAACTTGGACTCCGTGGGCGACCACCGCGTCCGGCCCCTCGGTCACGATCGGGTGGCGCTGGGTCCCCAAACCAGCTCCCGACGCCGGAATTTTGGAGGAGCCTTTTCCTTTTCTTTTCATCACTTTGCCGCCTTGTGCCCGTCTCCCAGGGCTGAGTCCATGGTGTCTGGAGAACGTGAGCCCCCCGCCCCCGTTTCCTGACTCTTGTTTTTTAAGTTTGGCAAGTTGCAGCGTGGCTCCGAGTTGTTCTCACCCCCGGGGAGGTTTTTTTTCTTAAGATGAAACGCGGAGGAGTGCAACTGTTGCTTTGAGCCATAAAAACAACCCAAACCGCTCGGTTGCCTGTTGGATATTTTGTTTGAAGTCCTCGCAGTCTGAAGCGTAGGCCCTGCCGACTGCAGGCACGACCAGAAATGGAGTGACAGGCGTGTGTGGGACCTGCAGACTTTCCCATACACACAGATGGATGGCCTGGACGTAACTGTCTCTCGGCCACACCCATCCCCACAGGAAGTAAGACTATCGGTGTCATCTTTGATGAGAAAGGATAAGTTACGCCCTGCGCTACTACGTTGGGCGATCCAGCCTTTGATGAGCTCGCTCTCTCGTCGCAAGTGAAACAAAAACTTTTAAATGCCGTAATTGGTACCTCGAAAAAAAATGGTACGAGTGTATGACTCTTACACGTGCTTAATGCTGACGTTCTTCCTTACATTTTTAGCGACTGGTGTGGCTTCGATCTAACTTACCAACCTCTGATGCAACGAGGGCTGGAAATATCTATGGATTTGCTGCTTAAAGGCATCCATAAAGTAAGCCTACCCAGGTCGAGGCCAGTTTTACTTTATAACGGAACCTTTTCCGACTCCCCCTGTTAGGCTCTGGATTGAGAGCAAGCATGGCAAGTCAGGCAAAAAGAGGTGACACGTTTTGAGAAAAGTATTTAAAACGTGTCACGAAAGCCTTCATGTTACCTGGTTTTGCTTTAGTAGGTAATATGGATGTGGTAAGTCTGTCTGATCAGATGAGCTTGGAATATTTGGCAAGCCAGTTTCCACCCGAGGCTCAATCATTGGTATATAGCATTTAACTTTTTAGGTGATTCAAATTCAGGAATGTTGACTGGTTTATATCTTGAAACTAATTTTTTTAGGCATCCCAGGTAGTGAGTCTTTTAAATATGCAGATTTTACTAGCTTTCAGTTTCATCAGGTGACCTCTTTAAAATAGAAGTTTCTCTCTTACTGGATTGTTTTTCATGTAAACACTGCCGCACTCAAAAAAAAAAAAACCTTATTCAAGTTTTGGGGTGTTAAATTTTAACAATTATATAAGTATTGGAAAAAAACACATATTCATTTAAGTAAATAGTGGTCATTTAAATGCACTTTCTTGAGGGACTCTTTTTATTTTTAAAAGGACATTTAAAGTTGGCGTAAATATTAGTAAATATTATTATATTGGAGTTATTGCTCATTTTTTAAGAGAGACTGCTTTTACAGAACTTGAAATATGGGGAAATTACTTGCTAATACCAGTTTTAATTTGGTTTAATAATAGTCATACTTATGATCCACAATTTTCTGTACTGATAATACTTTGAGTCTCTCCCATTATGTAATTCAAATTGAACTTGTGTGTGTGCCTCTTTGGAGCAATTGTCTCATTAGTGGGAAAAAAATTTTGAGGTAATGTACTTGGGAGATGTTTGAATTTTAATTTCAGTATAGAAAAAAGTTTTCTCCACTCACTTGGTTAGTTTATAGTGGCAGGATGTGAGAAATTGTTCATTGGCTATCAGCCAATCCGATTTCTCAGATACGACTGATGTAAGGATTGGTGATAAAGCCCAACATAGATTCATTCAACATTGCCAAACTGACAGTCTGTAATCTTATTACTGGATAAACATTTCAGTGCCTGATCAGAGGGCAGACCTGGTGAGCTCTCTTTCTATGTTGTCTTTGACAGTGGAAAAACTGAGAGTGAAATACCCCTGCTTCACATAAGCAGAATTTTAGCAGCAACAGTGTAGTCAAATGTGAGCTCTTAGGAGAAAAAGTATATTAATCTAATGTAATAGTTATATTTTTTAAAACAGATAAATAGGTTTAAGGATTGCTACAAACTATTCTTTTAAACAAAAAACCACAAAGTTATTTGAAGTTTTTAATAATACAATATGCAGTTGAAAGCAACATCAGTATTATTAAGCAAAGTCAAGCCTGTATTAAGGCAAAACATGGACATTGACTTCAGGACATTGGTCAGTATTGCTTTAAAAAAGGCCACATGCTTTTTTACATGCTGAAAAAATACACATAACAACAGAAGAATAAAAGACCCCCCCCCCCCCCATTCATCAGCATTCCTGGCACACAAAACTAAATTGAATCAGGAAAACCCATAACTCGTAGAAAGTCATGGTAAATATGCTATTCTGAATAGAAAAAACATTTTACCTTTTCACTTTAACCTTTACTGAGTACAAAAAGAACACTGGCTAAACGAAATAATGAATTTCCTTTTGAAGTATTTGTTTTGTCTTCCTGGAATCCTATTTGCTTCACTCTGCTTCCCTGACTCCTACTTATCCTTAGATCTCAACTTTAATACCACTTCCTTAAAGGCACACCTTGCCTGAGATCCCAGTTAAAATTAGGTCTTCTTAGTATTATACTCTGTTATATCACTTGTTATAATTTGTAATTACCTAGCTATTTATGTGAATGTTTGTGTAATGTATATGGCCCACATCATACTGTAACCTTCAAAAAGAGCAGTAGTCATGTCTGCTTGGTCACTTCAGTGTCTCATAACGGTCGGGCAAATAATGAGTACTCAGTAAGTATTTGTTGAGTGAAAATGCTGCTGTTAGAGCTTCTTCTAATTAGATGCATTGCTAAGAGATAATGTACGAGTAGGTGGGAGGTGAGAAAGAGGGAGAGAAAGGTAGATCAACTTGTAATGTTACCATGAAGTAATCCTCAGTTAAAACCCCCTAAACTCCAGGGCCTTTGTTTTACTTGCCTCTAATAATAGGGTATTTTACCTTTGTATTCCCTTCAACAAAGGTGACAGATTATATGACTTTATTTGAATGGGGTATGTGACAGAAAGCTCCCCAAAAGCAAATTCCAGATGTTTCAAATAAGCGTATTAGAAATGCTTGCCAATTCATAGATGTTAGAAACCAATGTACCTAATTGATGTAAAATTTATGTGTACTATTGTCTCAGTTTTATCATTGAAGCATAAAGACAAAATAAATTAGAGCTTTTAGATTTCTGATATATTTAGTTTTAATATTTTGTACCCTATATCTTGTTGCATCTTACAAAGCAAATCAGAGTTCCATAAAACAAAACAGGGAGAGGAAAAACAGATGGGATGAGTGGGCAGAAGCTAATATGACAGCTCACTTAATTTCTTCTATTTGTGTTCATGCTGAAAGTTTTAAAAATATTTTCATAAGTATAACGTTTACGTAGTTTATTAATAGTTATCAACAATTCTGATAAATTAGATTGTATTACTAAACAGTTACTTTTATTTGACTAGTTTTAACAGGTATAATAAAATGAAAATTTAGTGGAAGACATCTATTAAAATTAAATTATTATTGATATTATAGCAATATCTTGTATTTTGTAATATTTAACCTGCACATTATTCATAGATATTTTTACTACTTTTTAAATGACAGATCAGCTTTTTTAAATTCACACTGGAGTCAGGTATGTTTAAGGAGCTCATTGCCTCACAAGAAAACCTGTTCCATTTTTGTGGTGTTGGAGGTGGGATGAAATAGTAGAAGGAACAAGGGTTTTGGAGTCAGGGAAACACTTTTGTTTGAATCCCAGTCCCAACACTTATTAGCTGTGTAGTTTTGGACAAGCAATAACTCAAGCTCTAATTCCTTTCCTATAAAATAGAATTAAACAAATCTCCCAGAGTTGTTGCAAAGGTTTAATAAAGTATCGTATCTCAATTGCATTATTTAGCATAAAGTAGGAGCTTAGTTAATTCCTTCATCTAAATACTGTGAAAATTGCTAGAATTTACTGAATACTTACTGTGAGCCAAGTACTGTTGTAGGTACTTACTTAGCTCAGTTTTCACAACAACCTATGAGGTAAGTAAGTAGTGCTGTTATTTTCATTTTACTTCTACCCTCTGCAGTGCTGAATAAAACCTACTATTTTTTTAACACCTTTTCAAATATTTGAAGACCATTATTCTGTTTGGTTTTGTTAAGCATATTTTGTCACATGACATTGTTTTCACCATTATCTTATTTTTTAAAAATCAATACAGCTCTAAAAAAATGTGGACTGTAGAAATGAATACACTAGTAAAGTAGGCTGACTGGCAACCAGTATACAGATTGATGCTGATATATTCTCAGTGTCCTGGGGCTTTAAGTTTGCAGTTCTTTTGGTCACCATTATATTAGCAGCTCCTATTAGACTCTTGGGTTTATAACTACTCTTATGAACAGTTTCTAAGAAGCATTTCTCCATTTCTATACTGCACATTTAAGTTTTTGAAACTAAATGCAAAGCTTTACACACATCCTTGTTACATTTCACTTTAATTTTACTTTATTTTCCCCAGATTGTAGAATCTTAGAGTTTTGGAAGCAGTTCCTGGTTCTCTTTGAGAAGTAGTATGTTTTACAAAACTTGGGTCCGAATGCCCTCCCCACCTCTTAATAGCCCTGGTGTGCGAATTGCTTTATCTGCTTTGCTTCAGTTTTCTCACCTGCAGAAATGATGTTTGCCCTGTCAGATTCCAAATGTAGGACCAAGAACAGACTTCCAAGGCCCTTCCTAAAGACTTCTCTCATCTAAGTTAACATAGAGCAGCAAGCTTAACCAAGTCACACTCAGGCAACATATATGCAAAAGTCACTTGGAAAACCATCTTGAATACTGTTTTAACCAGAATACACGATTTTTTTTTCTGGTTTTCCCAATTGTGTGATCTTAGGTGAGTACTCTAATCTCTCTGCCTCTGTTTTCTCAACCATAAAATGGGTTGTTGGAAGGATTATATGAGTTAATACATATAAAGTGCTTAGAAAAGTGTCTTGACAGATAGAGCTCAATAACTGTGAGCGATTATTAGAAATCTAGAAATTATTCTTTTCCAAGATCTAAGTGCAGTTGATTTGACATTATTTGTTCTGTTTGAATTCATGCTGATATCTAGTGATCATATATTCAAAACCATTCTTAGGTATTCAAAAACCATTTCATATATAACCTAGTCTCAGATTTGACTAAGGCTTAATATTAAATTTATTTGTCTGTAATTTCTGAAATCTGCTTCCCACTCTTGCCAGCCCACAAACAAGACTTGATGCAACTCTGACCCATCTCCAGGCCATGATTAGTTCTCTGAGCTCCTTCTCCAAGATTATAGCAGCTTTGTGATTATACTTGTTTATTGCTTTAGCAATATGGAATGGATTGCATCTGGACCTGAAGATTTACACTCACAATAAGTTGTTTTAGTCTCTATTATTCACCAGGCTCAGGTTTCAGTTCTCAATGTTCTTCTGCAACCGTAGTTGAAAAACTGAGAGAAGATAAACAAAATACAAGTTGAGCAATTCAGCCTTCTCTACGTGCTCTCTCAACCTTAACAATATCCTCTCTGAGCAGTGATTCTCTCAGTTCCTTGTTCTCTTTGAAAAATAGTATGTTTTACCAAACTTGGGTCCGAATCCTCTCCTCCTCCCCCCCGCCCCCCCTGCCCACCTCTTAATAGCCATGGTGGGCAAGTTGCTTTATCTGCTTGTGCTTCAGTTTTCTCACCTGCAGAAATTATGTTTACCCTGTAAAATTCCAAAGAGATATTATGAGATAAAGTATGTGAAATATTTATAGGATTTAAGTGCTGTACAATATAAGGTGGGATAATAATCATTTATTTGAATGTAGCTATAAAACCTATTGTTATCTTTAGGCATTTTTTCCCCAAGCTGTTTTTTTGTGTGTGTTTTTTTTTAGTTTTCTCATTCCTGATACTATATCTGTATGGTTTTGCTGTTCTGTTAGTTCATCCTAATTTCTTTAGACCCATTAGCTTCTCTCTAGAGAGTCGTTCTGCAACCACACTGGATGCTTCCCTCTTTTTTATTATTGGAATTGTTTACAGGTATATAAATGGAATTTAGAAAGATCCATCTCTTGTGAGCCATTGGTTTGGTGGGGTCATACCTTCTTTTTATGTTTTGAACTGTCCTTTTAAAAAAGTGTGATACATATGTAATGGTGCCTAGTTGATCTCTTCTTTACTTTTAGAAGTCTTTTATGATGAGATCACTTTCTGTTGAATTCCCCATCATAAGTATGTTTTTCACATTACTTGTTGGCCGTATAACTTGTGTAGTATATCTCCACCAGTTTTCTTAGACTTCTGAAAGAAATCTGTCAACAAAGCAACTCAACAATTATATTTTGTCAGAGTTAGCCTTTTGTTGTTAATCCATACCCGAGGATATTTTTCCATTGCTTTTTAGAGAGAGTAGAAGGGAGGGGGAGAGACAGAGAGAAACATTGATGTGAGAGAGATACATGGATTGGTTGCCTCCTACACGGACCCTGACCAGTGCTAGGGATCCAGCTTGCAACCTAGGTTCACGCCTTTAACCAGAATCAAACCCGGGATCCTTCAGTCTGCAGGCCGACGATCTATCCACTGAGCCAACCCAGCTAGAGTCAGAATTAGGCTCTAATTTAAGAAAGAATACTCTCAATTTGTCTGTCAAAACAATTATATATGTTTTATATGGCTGAGTAGTACATATTTTATTATTTTATTTCTATGACAATATGACTTTTACTTTCCTTTTTTTATCCCTTCTGTTCTTCTGTTTCCTCTGTCATAACTCAGTTGTATATTTGTGGAATAAAAGTATTTGATTTCAAATTTCAGGTATTTGTGAGGAGTGCTGGGTTATTGTTTTATTTATTTATTTATTTATTTAGCAGGAGGCTTTCCCCAAAGTGAAAAATTGGCTCTGATAACTAGAAAAAAATGGCCACCCATTAGGAGTTATTGGTGAATTATAAACATAGAATCAAAAATTCTCATTTAAAGAATTATAGGTATTCTTGCATTTTTAAAATGTCAAATGAGTATAAAATATTAAAAGTTTTTTTAAATTTTCTTCCAGGTTTACTACATCTCAGAAAGAATCAACTTTTCTCGATGGACCCTTTAATCAAATGAAATATACCTGAACTATTTTAAAAAGCTTTGTACTTAATAATGGAAATATTTACCCCCCCTAAAAATGAAAATGAGGTCATTTGAGAAGGTGATTTAAGGTGTGGACATTTGAGAAAGTATTCCATCAAATCAGTGAACCAAAGGATAAGTACTGAATTAATCAATCTGAAACACCTTTTTATAAACAGGGAGGATTTTATCTAGACAGAAAAACTACTTTTATTCAGTATGAATTTTCTGAAATTCAAAGAGAGAGACAAGAGTAAACTTAAAGGAAAATAAATGAAGATGTTTAGAAAGTAAGCAGTCGACTCTTTTTTGATGAGGATAATTCAGTGATGTTAAATCCTTTCCAAATCCCTGGTTGTGGTCCTAAAGCCAAGACTCTTTTTTGATGGGCCTGATATTAAGGGAAGTAGCGACCTTTTGTGCATTTAACTCACAGTTGTAGAACTTGCAGCCATCAGTATGAGTAGCTTAAAAGAGGAAATAAAGAAGTTTTCAACTAAATCTAAAAGTACAGAGATTTTTTTTCCTGCTGAGATTTTAAAAGCTTCTTCATAACCATTGAAAAAGAATTGACAACTATTTTAAAAGATTAAAGAAAGGCAGATGTCTGCAAACAATTCCCCTCCATCAGCCCAGAAGTCTGTATTACCTGCAACTCTTCCTGCTGTGCTTCCAACTCCTTCTTCATGTTCAAGTCCGAAGACAGGACTTTCTGCCCGGCTCTCTAATGGAAGCTTCTCTGCACCGTCACTCACCAACTCCAGAGGCTCAGTGCATACAATTTCATTTCTACTGCAAATTGGCCTTACACGGGAAAGTGTTACCATTGAAGCTCAGGAACTATCTTTATCTGCTGTCAAGGATCTTGTGTGCTCCATTGTTTATCAAAAGGTACTGTGCATGCTGTTTATGTCAGTAGTTTTTCTAAGTAATATTGTTTCTAATGCTTTTCTGTGAATTATATATGCAACAATGAATTATCACATATGGATGAATTAATTGTTTATATCCTAATTCTGAGCATTGTTGGAAGAGTTCAAATAGACTATCTATACTGACCGATAGATAAGCAACTGACTGACCGTCTGACGCACACTGACCACCAGGGGACAGACGCTCAACACAGGAGCTGCCGAGTGACAACTTTGCAGAGTGCCCTCTCACATTCCGGGACCCCTCGGGGGATGTCGGAGAGCCAGTTTCGGCCCGATCCCCACAGGCTAGGCTGAGGGGCTCCACCTGTCAGAGGGACCCCCCCTCACTCTGCAGATACCTTCAAGCCGAGGCCCAGGTGTGGCCGGCCGGGGAGGGACCATGGGAGGTTGACTCCTGGGCATGTCCGGCCCGTTTTGCCCAGTCCCACCCCGCCAGCTACCTTATACTTAATTTCCTTTCAATGTGCACAAATCCATGCACTAGTGAGTCTGTAAAGTCTGAAATTTCAGAGTCTTAACAACTGGAGCCTGTATCTCAACTTTAAAATAGTGCTTATTCAGTTGTCCTTTTAAGAGCAGGAAAGTCAGCATAAAGTCAAGAAAATTTAAGAAATCTCATTTGATTTCATAGAAAACAATAGGTAGAGAGCACAAGGTATCAAGATGTCTTACACAGCTGCAGCTGAGTCCCAGGTCCATTCCTTGGTTTTCCTAGGTGCCTCCTTTTTTATACTCTTTCTTCCTTTAGATCCTGTTTTCATCTAAACTGCCATTTAATATGAGTAGATCATGTTCTTTTTGTCTTTTAAAAACCAAGTACATGAGTTTGAATATGTGACAGAATACATGAAAATTTTAAAGTTGAGGGTGGTTTTGTTTCTCACTCACTGACCCCCTGCCCTATATCATGCCATGTTTTAAGGAACCTTAGCTAAGTGCCTTTAATAATTTTGATTTGATGGATGGCTGGTATGTTCTCTCTATATATAAAAGCCCAACGACCAGAATGGTAGAACAACCAAAATGACCGGTGGCTATGACATGCATTGCAGCAGCCAACCAGCCTGATCCAGATCTCAATCACCCCCCTCTTTCCCCCCTCCTCCCCCCGCCGGTCCTGCCCCCATCAGCTCCCAGTACCCCGATCAGGGGTGGGGCTGGCCAGCCAACCGCCCTCGGCCCCTCCTCCTGGCTGGCTACAGCCCCTTTCCCCCACTGACCCAGCCCAATGGGCCCCCATGGGGCGGGCTGGCTGGACTCCACCCATGCACGAATTCATGCACCAGGCCTCTATTTTTATCATAAAACTATATGTAGATGGGTAGCATAAATTGGTTACACTTTATTTTTAATGAACCAAGCATATGTTTCAACTTTTTTTCAAATAAATTAGTATACTTTATGTTTCAAAATCGTATCAGTGAGGTTAATATATGTGGATTCAGGCTTTTCATCTTACTGTTTTTGTTTCAGTTCCTTATGCTGTATATAGTTTGTCATTATCTTCTGATGTAGAAGCAATTAACAGTCCAAAAAATATTATGTGGTTTGTGAAAATGACCTACACCTCCTGTGTTTAACAGCGACTTTTCTATTTCAGTGTAGCCCACTTGTTTTATGGATCAGTAAAACCATCTCCTGTCTTTAAGTATCTTTGCTTTTAGTTTCCCTTTCATTAAATGTTACAGGGCTTGTTCATAAATATCTTTGCAACTAGGTTGTACTTTTTACTTTAAAGGTAAGATTTTAACTTGAATATTTTGGTTTTATTTGAGCTCATAGAAACTCATAACCAATGTGTTGGTAGAGTCTGTATTATTCAGTTTTAAATCTTTGGAAATTTCATTTATTATATTTATATAGAAGTATACTGATTTTATAAAGGATTACTTTAGAATTAATGTTACTTCATCATTAATATAGATGTGAGAAGTAGGTTAGATGGATTAAACTCTTGGGAAACTTGATTAAAAATCATAATCCAGGAAAAATTAGAGAGGTACCAAGGAAATAAACAGGATATAGCTCACAAAAAGATAATTCAGAGTAAACTTTATACATATTAAAATAGAACAATTGGTTATGGTTATAGCCAGCATAATCTGAATATTATAGTGAACTGAATTTGAACCAATATTATAGTCATATGGGGATGTGTTTGGCAAAAAATATATAGCATACATATGACATAAACATATTACATTCCTTTTAGATGTGCTAGAATGCTGCTTGTTTAAGTGAAAAAGTTATTGAGCTTAAAACTAGGTCCATTATGAATATGGATGGATACAGTTAAACAAGGATTATAAAAATAAATAAATAAATGAATGAATATTAGATTCCTATATTTTCATGTTGGTTTATAAAACAAATTTAACAACAAACAAGATCTCTGCCTTCTAGGAGTGTATAAGCTAAAAGGAGTGCTTTTTATACTGATAAAAGCCAAAGAACTAGTGGGGCTGGCAGTCAGGAGAACCAGGAAAGCAAGCAGATCTGAGCAGCAGGTAGCGCTGGGATTGAGCCAAGCAGAAACAGGCTGATCACATCTCTGCTTGGGAGGCTAACACCAGAGAGTCATATTACAAATGAGCAAATCAGGATTGAGGGACTAGGCCAAAAGCCCTGCCTGTTTATAGTGTTTATTCATGCATGGATTCCCAATGTCAAAATTACATGAGCGTTTAAATCTGTACTATTTTTTTGTTACTGGTGTGTGTAAAAAAAAATAAAAAATAGAATAATCCAAAAAAGAAGTAGCAGGGTTGTAGACGCTGAGACAGACTCAGGTGATGATATTGATTCTGCCATTTTCTTGTTTTGTGAATATAGACCCTTTTCAAGTTACTTGACTTTTGATCCTGATCTGTAGAATCATAATATCTACCTCCATTTAAAAATTATGGTGATTAAATGAAAAGCCCTTGATACAGTGTCTGGCACATAATTAGTGCCCCCAAGTAGTAATAGTCATGTTTTTAAAGTCTCTTTAAATCTGGAAACACCATTGGTCCTGTAGTGTTCTTAAAATTTTAGTAAATACCAAAGCGTGTATAGCATTCCTCCAACATGCTGGCATTGCTTTACTCTTGCCTTTTGATTTTAGTGTTTAGCATATGACAAACTATAAAAAATAAAGCTTGTGTTCATTTTATTAGATAACTGAGATTTTTTAGGAATTTTGAAGAAATTAAATGGAATTGTCTATAACAAGTGCTTTGCACAATACCTAATGCATAATAACTATGCTCAGCCTTGGCCCTTGTGACTCGGTTGGAGCATCACCCCTTACACCAAAGGTGGTGGGTTCAAGTCCTGGTCAGGGCATACACCTAGGTTGCAGGTTTGATCCCCGGTCAGGACTCGTGCGGGAGGCAAGTGATCAATGTTTCTCTCTCTTTCTCTCCGCCCCCTCCCCCCCCTCTAAAATCAATGAAAAGTTAGTGAATGTTAGTTCCCCACCTCCTTGCTTTCATATTGCCAACGGGCTACCACAGATGCTACTGCTACTGTGTTAATTTGTTGAATGAACATAGTAATTGTAATTGGGGTGAGAAAGGAAATTGCCAGACAGCAATTCATTTTAAGCTATAACGGTGTTTACTAAAAATGAAATAATTCTAACTAAAGTCGACTGACTGTTTTCAGCTGATTTAAAACATTTTTTAGTTTTGACCATTTACATGGCACTAGACCTGAAGACTTTGCTTATGTATCCTTATTAGCAAGTGGTTTGGGCCTGTTCTTTGAATACATTGTCTCTGCAGGCACCGGTTGGTTGTAATTTTCAGGTCCTGCCAAAGTAGAGCAAAAACCCCAGCTGTATCTTTTGTTTTCTGGAAACCAGTTGTCATTACGGGTTGTTTTTCTGTCTAATTTTTTCTACTACAGCTGGATTGTAGAGGCTAGGCGTCATCCTTCTCTTCACCCTAGTCCTTTTTGTCTTAGCAAATAGTGTTAGGCAACCATAACTAATCTGGAGGCTCAAACTGGAAAAAGTGTGTGTTGTTTTTAAAAAAATTCTGCTGGATATTCAGGTTAAGACCTTGGCTAGGATAAAAAGTTCCAGATAGTTTGAATTAAAGGTAATCAGAACTAATAAAACCAAGGAAGAAGGAAAATGAAAAGAGATTGTTCTGGTTTGTGTCAAAGTTAAATGAAGCGCTCCTCTGGTATGTCATAGCCAGAAAATTCTGGGTTGGAGATTAATGATGAAAGTACAGAATAAACTCAGTTATGTTGAGTAATTTTCTCATTGACTCATCTAGACTCTAGAGCCTTCTATCAGTATTTAGAAACAGAATCATTTAAATTATTCTTTAATTAATACTTTCCTAAAAATGATGTTAAATGATTTGTCCCTGGGAAATATAGTAGTGTTAAATTAGTTAACTTTGCTCAGTAGTCAACAACCTTTTCAGTAAGTGCCTGTGAAATACTAAGTTCTAGGTGTTAGGAGTTCAGTAAGGAACATGAAAAAAGAATGCCCTTGCCCTTATGTAGCTTATTACTATGATCTAGTTATTAGAAAGATGTCCTGTGAAGATTTATTTGACATCAAATTTAAAAATGATTTTAGTATTCAACTTATAAAATTAAATGAATGTAAAGAAATCTGTGGTGCTAAGAATGTTCTATATTTTGATCTAGGTGGTGGTAATGGGTGTGTGTGTGCGCGTGTGTGCATGTGTGGATAGTAGTCTATCTTCTAATTAAGATTAATGCACTTACTCATTATACTTCAATTAGAATTTTAAAAAAACTTAAACTAAAATGTACACTAAAACTCTTCAAGGTTTCCCATTGTACTTTGAATAAAGCCCATGCTCTTGTTTAAAAGGTGTATAGTGGTAAGTTATTTGTTCAGATAAATGTTAAATTTTGAAGCTCCTTTGTTAACATGTAAAAATTGTATTTGACCACATAGAATTAAAAACTTGAAAACTTCCTGCTTCATTAACATTTTTCTGACAGAAGTTTAATGGCATTAACTTTAAATTGTTCACATAAAGAATTCTCAACATATAATGTTGCTTGGATAAATTTTATTTGCAAGTATTGGAACCTTTTACTTATAATAAATGTAAATGCATACCATAAAAAGTAACTTCTCTGAAATGGTTATTAAAAGATAAGCTGAGCCGAAACCGGTTTGGCTCAGTGGATAGAGCGTCGGCCTGCGAACTCAAGGGTCCCAGGTTCGATTCCGGTCAAGGGCATGTACCTTGGTTGCGGGCACATCCCCAGTAGGGGGTGTGCAAGAGGCAGCTGGTCGATGTTTCTCTCTCATCGATGTTTCTAACTCTCTCTCCCTCTCTCTTCCTCTCTGTAAAAAATCAATAAAATATATTTAAAAAAAAGAAGAAGAAAATAAACCATGCCTAAAATTGGTGTTTCATAATTCTAAAAAAAAAAAAAAAAAAAAAAAAAAAAAAAGATAAGATGATCTGTTTTTTATTCATGAAGCCATCTTTAATGTAAAAACAAAGAAAGAGTTTGAAGTGGGCAAAGAGCACTTATAAGAGATGGGAATTTGATAACTTTATGATGAAATTCTATTAATTTTCCATATGGACTAGGAATATACTTCATTTTGCACAGTCAGGAGGAGTCATTGGCACAGTCTGTAGAAAGCAAATCAAGAAAAGCCTGGGGGAATTTGGAAAGAGCTAAATTAAAGGCCTATTTTGCTTCTACCCTGATGGCTCTTGCTGTTTCTTTCATTTCCTCTTTCTTTTAATCAAGGCTGAGGTAAGCTAGGGAAGGAAATATGGGCATGTCTAGTTTTCAGAAAGTTGTCAGCTTCCTTCCACACTTTCCAGTCTCTCTATACTCTTGACTCCCTTATTCCCTACAGTAGTGTTTCTTAACTTTAGCACTATGGACATTGGGGGTTAGTTTTGTTTTGTGGGCTGTCTTGTGCATTGTAGGCTGTTGAGCAGCATCTCTGGCCTTTATCCGTTGGCTGCTAGACCTCAGGTTGTAATAACCAAAAGTGTCTCAAGACATGGCCACATATCTTCTGGGGGGGCGTGGAGGGGGGATAATATTGCTCCAATTGAGAACAACTGCCCTAGGGAAATAAACTAAATACAGTAATCCTTACTTAACATTGTTGATAGGTTCTGTGACTTTATTATTATTTTTAAAATTCTCACTTGAGGATATGTTTTGGGATTTTTTTTTTGCATTTTTAAAATTTAAATTCTTTATTGTTTAAAGTATTACATATGTCTCCTTTTTCCCCCATTGACCTCTCCTCAGCTGTTCCCACCCCCCAGCACATGCCCTCACCCCCCTGCTGTCTGTGTTCATGGGAAATGCTTATATGTATGCATACAAGTCCTTTGGTTGATCTCTTACACCCTCTCCCACCTCCCTCCTTCCCTCTGAGGTTAGATGATCTGTTTGTTGCTTCTATGTCTCTGGATCTATTTTTGTTCATCAGTTTCTGTAGTTCATGTTATTCCACAAATGAGTGAGATCATGTGATATTTATCTTTCTCTGCCTGGCTTATTTCGCTTAGCATAATGTTCTCCAGTTCCATCCATGTTGTTGCAAATGGTAAGAGTTCCTTGTTTTTTACAGCAGCATAGTATTCCATTGTGTAGATGTACCACAGTTTTTTAATCCACTCATCTGATGAGGGGCACTTAGGGTGTTTCCAAATCTTGGCTATGGTAAATTGTGCCGCTATGAACATAGGGCTGCATATATCCTTTCTGAATGGTGTTTCCAGTTTTTTGGGATATATTCCTAGAAGTGGGATCACTGGGTCAAATTGGAGTTCCATTTTTGATTTTTTGAGTAATCTCCATATTGTTTTCCACAGTGGCTGCACCAGTCTGCATTCCCACCAGCAATGCACGAAGGTTCCTTTTTCTCCACATCCTAGCCAGCACTTAACATTTGTTGATTTGTTGATGATAGTCATTCTGACAGGTGTGAGATGGTACCTCATTGTCATTTTGATTTGCATCTCTCGGATGACTAGTGACTTTGAGCATGTTTTCATATGTCTCTTGGCCTCTGTATGTCCTCTTTCGAAAAGTGTCTATTTAGGTCCTTTGCCCATTTTTTGATTGGATTGTTTATCTTTCTTTTGTTAAATTGTATGAGTTTCCTGTAAAGTTTGGAGATTAAACCCTTATCGGAAATAACATTGGCAAATATGTTCTCCCATGCAGTGGTCTTTCTTGTTGTTTTGTTGATGGTTTCTTTTGCTGTGCAGAAGCTTATTTTGATGTAGTCCCATTTGTTTATTTTTTCCTTAGTTTCCATTGTCCTATGAGCTGTATTGGTAAAGATATTGCTACAACATATGTCTGATATTTTGCTGCCTATGGATCCTTCTAAGATTTTTATGGTTTCCCGTCTTACGTTTAAGTCCTTTATCCATTTTGAGTTTATTTTTGTGTATGGTGTAAGTTGATAGTCTAGTTTCATTTTTTTGCGTGTATCTGTCCAATTTTTACCAACACCATTTATTGAAGAGACTTTCTTGACTCCATTGTATGCTCTTGCCTCCTTTGTCATATATTAATTAAGCATAATGGCTTAGGTCAGTTTCAGGGTTTTCTGTTCTGTTCCATTGGTCTATATGTCTGTTCTTGTGCCAGTACCAGGCAGTTTTGAGAACAGTGGCTTTGTAATATCTGGTATTGTGATCCCTCCAACTTTGTTCTTCTTTTTTTATATATATATATTTTTATTGATTTTTTACAGAGAGGAAGGGAGAGGGATAGAAAGCTAGAAACATCGATGAGAGAGAAACATCGATCAGCTGCCTCCTGCACACCCCCTACTGGGGATGTGCCTGCAACCAAGGTACATGCCCTTGACCGGAATCGAACCTGGGACCTTGCAGTCCGCAGGCCGACGCTCTATCCATTGAGCCAAACCGGTTTCGGTAACTTTGTTCTTCTTTCTCAGGATTGCTGCGGCTATTCAGGGTCTTTTTATATTCCATATGAATTTTTGGAAAGTTCTAGGTCTGTGAAATATGCCATTGATATTTTAATGGGGATTGCATTGAAACTATACTATAGATTGATTTGGGTAGGGTGGACATTTTAATGATGTTGATTCTACCAATCTATGAACACAGAATATTATTCCATTTGTTTATGTCTTCCTCTATCTCTTTTTTCAATGTCCTGTAGTTTTCCAAGTATAGGTCTTTTACCTCCTTAGTTAAGTTTATTCCTAGGTATCTTACTTTTTTTTTGTTGCAATGGTAAATGGGATTGCTTTTTTAGTTTCTCTTTCTGTGAGTTCATTATTAGTGTACTAGAGGCCCGGTGAAATTCGTGCACGGAGGGAGGGGGGGTGTCCCACAGCCCAGCCTGCACCCTCTCCAATCTGGGATCCCTCTCACAATCCAGGACTGCTGGCTCCCAACTGCTCGCCTGCCTGCCTTCCTGATTGCCCCTAACTGCTTCTGCCTGCCAGCCTGATCACCCCCTAGCCACTCCCCTGCCAGCCTGATTGATGCCTGACTCCTCCCCTGCCAGCCTGTTTGCTCCTAACTGCCCTCCCGTGCAGGCCTGGTCCCCCCCCCCAACTGCTCTCCTCTGCAGGCCTGGGTCCTGCCCAACTGCCCTTCCCTGCAGGCCCGGTCACCCCCAACTTCCCTCCTCTGCTGGCCTGGTCACCCCTAACTGCCCTCCCCTGTAGGGTTGATCGCCTCCAACTGTCCTCTCTTGCAGGCCTGGTGCCTCCCAACTGCCCTCCCTGTTGGCCATCTTGTGGTGGCCATCTTGTGTCCACATGGGGGCAGGATCTTTGACCTAATGGGGGCAGCCATCTTGTGTGTTGGAGTGATGGTCAATCTACATATTACTCTTTTATTAGATAGGATAGAGGCCTGATGCTTGGGTGGGGGCCAGCTGGTTTGCCCTGAAGGGTGTCCCGGATCAGGGTGGGGGTTCCCTTGGGGTATGGGGCGGCCTGAGAGAGGGGCCTGTGGTGGTTTGCAGGCCAGCCACGCCCTCTGGCGACCCAAGCAGAGGCCCTGGTATCTGGAATTTATTTACCTTCTACAATTGAAACTTTGTAGCCTGGAGCGGAGCCAAGCCTCCTGCTCGCTTCGTGGCCGGCAGCCATTTCTGTTGGGGTTTGTGTATCTTCTATAATTGAAACTTTGTAGCCTTAATTGGAGGCCTGGGCTGGCCAGGGTGTGTGAAAAGCTTTGCTTCTTCCATTGCCGGGGGCAACCCTAGCCTCCCGTTCTTTCCAGCTACGTGGCTGCTGCCATTTCTGTTTGGATTTGTTTACCTTCTATAATTGAAACTTTGTAGCCTTGAGTAGAGGGTTAGGCTGGCAAGGGCATGCGGAAAGCTTGACTTCCTCTGTTGCCTGGGAAACCCAAGCCTCCCTCCTGCTCTCTGAGGCTGTAGCCATCTTGGTTGGGTTTATTTGCATACTCGCTCTGATTGGCTGGTGGGTGTGGCTGGTGGGTGTAGCAGAGTGATGGTTAATTTGCATATTACTCTTTTATTAGGTAGAGTTAAAAAGCCATAGATTTCTGGGTGTTAATTTTATATCCTGCTACATTGCCAAATTCATTTATTAAGTCTACTGAGGATATGTTTTATAGATTTTTGTTTGAGAAAGAGAGAGAGAGAAACATCGATGTGAAAGAGACACATCAATCAGTTGCCTTCCGTACGCATACTGATGAGGGATTGACTCCCCAACCTAGGTATATGCCCTGACTGGGAATTGAACCCATAACCCTTTGGTGCACGCCTTTTGGTACACATGACTGCACTCCAACCAACTGAGCGCTTACCTTCTCCCAGGTACCTTGTACTTTCACTTTCACTTTTTCTCTTTTTTTATGATTCTACTTAAATATCATTATTAAAGTGGTATTCCACCTTCCCAGTTAAAGTTCTTTACCCCATCTTCTAGAATTTTGTTCATTTTTCATTTTTAGCGTTTCCCTTATGTTGTATGTTTGTGTTTATTCTAGTCTTCCTATTATTACATTGTAAGTTTCTGGAAGACAAGGACTATTTTGTCTGTATAAACCACAGGTCCATGTGCAAAATTAGAATTTTTAAAATGAGTTTTGTTTATACAAATATTTTTAGAGATTTTATTTTTATAATAATGGAATGTAGAATCCTTTCTTTTTTGAAAATATATTTTTATTGATTTCACTGAGGAAGGGAGATGGATGGAGAGATAGAAACATCGATATAGAAAAATCATTGATCGGTTCCTTCCTGCATGCTCCACATTGGGGATCATGTCCTGATTGGGAATCAAACTGTGACCTTCTGGTTCATAGGTCGACACTCAGCCATTGAGCCACGCTGGCTGGGCTGGAATCCTTTCTTACTAATCCTTGAAAATTGTCGCAACCAAGTTATAGGGATGTTTTATACTCCATTAGATGTTGAAGAACTTAATAATAAAAATTTAATAAAATTTTAATTTTAAAATTACTTAATAAAAAAATTTTTGATTCTCTATTTTCATTCTTATCTTTTCCATTGAAATTTTTTATAGTGTTAGATATATGTTTAAAGCATATTATGGAGTTTTATAAATATTAATGGTAAGACAAATAATTGGAAGAATAATTAGTGCTATAAAAATTGTAAGTACTTCTGTATTTTCCATTGTTTACCCAGATTTTAAAAAATCAAATAAACTCTTCAGTTCCTAATTAAGTCATTGTTTTAAAATTTTTAAAATTTAACTTATTCAAAAAATTTGACAACTTTTTTTGAAATACATACAAGAATTTTTAATGGGAAAATTAAGGTTAGAAACTAAGATGAAGCTAGGTAAGTATCTCTACCTAAAACACATACCATAAAATCCCACCTAGTTTGATGCTAGAAGTGGGCCACAGACTTGGCTTTGCTTTTGCCATGGGCAAAGTAAACAAAACATGATTAGTTACATGATCAAATTGTTCATATCATAAAACCAACCAGATAAATTTATTTTATTGGTCCTCACAAAGAAAAACTGTCATATCAAGTAGATGAACCATATCCTCAGCAACATCCCTTCACTAAGTGCAGTTATAGTTAGTGGAACACTTTCAGGCCATTCAGTGCAGGCCAGTGGCGTAATATATAGCTTACTAAAGAATATTTTATAGTAGCCAAAATGAGAGCATACAATTATAAATTAACTAAAGAAATTTGAAATATCTAAAGCAGCATTTCCCAAGGCAAATGGTCTCTTTTTTTAATTGATTTAAAATTTAAACAGTTATTTTGTAAAATAAGCACTTAAAATTTTATCTTAAATCATTTTATGAACTACAAAAAATTTTAGAACACATACTTTTATATTTTAGTCCTTGGTTTATTAAACCCCAAAGTATCGAAGCACTATAGTCACAAAATGTAGATGCATTGAAATAATATGCTGAGGGCAAATGCAAACAGATCTGTAAGTCTTCTGCTATGGCCAAAAGTTGTTTTGTTTTGTTTTTTAAAGATACCATAATGAATCATGTATTTGTAATTACAGTGAATAGATTAAAGAAAATATTGGGTAAATGCTAGAGCCTATATATGCATATAGAAAAAATATTGGATTTTTGGAATTTTGTGACTGTGGTTTGGGAATTGTTGACCTACCAGCACTATTCAATTTACTATGATGATGGAAGTGTTCTATATCTGCACTGTTCAAAATGGTAGCCAGTAGCTAAGGTGGCTATTGAGCACATGAAGTGTGGCTAGAGTGACTGAGGAACTAAACTTCTAATTTAATTGATTTTAATTAAATTTAAGTAACTGCATGTGGCTAGTATCTAATCATCGAGGAAGCTCATTTCTAGAGTGCAAGAAAGACTACTTATGTTTCTGGCTATCTAAGGTTAGAAGAGCAATAAGTTCAAACTTATATTCTCTATCAGTAACTGGATGAAGAAATCCTATATTTCTAAGAGACGTGTGTTTTAAGATAAACCAGTAATTATATCTGTTCACTTTTCTATTTTGAACTTGAAAATTAACCAGGATGCTTAAGTACAGCATCAGTCTTGTAGATATTAGTAGAATTGTTAGCAAATAGATAGTGTTAGGCTAAAAACTACATTTAAAATTCTTTCATAAGATTGAGACATCATAATAATAAAAGGCCAATAGGTATCATAACCAAAATGACCCAACGACCAGTCACCAAGAGGTATGTGGAGCACCTCTCGGCCATAACGACCTAACAACCAGTCGCTATGATGTCCACTGTTGGCCGGCAAACCGGCCTGCCTGTCTGCCCCTGATCAGACTCTCCCACCCCGATCAAGAGCTGGGCCTGCTGGCCAAACGCCCCCTTCCTCCCCTTCCCCTGGCTGGCCATGTCCCCAATGGGCCCCCATCATCCTCATCGGCCCCAGCCCCTCCCCCCAGCTGGCCCCACCCCTGAACAACCCCCGACCCCAATAGGGGCCGGGGATGGCTGGCCAATCTCCTGCAGCCCCTCCCCCTGCCCAGCCCCACCCCAGATTGGCCCCCGACCCCCATCAGGGGCAGGGCCGGCTGGCCAACCACCCATGGCCCCTCCCCCAGGCTGCTGGCCCCCAATTGGCACCCCCCACCTACCCTATTCGGGGGTGGGGCCAGTCAGCCCACCACCCACAGCCCTTCCCCATGGCTGGCCCCACCCCCAGTCGGCCCCCCAATCCCAATCAGGGGCAGGGCTTGCTAGCCAATGGTCTGCAGCCTCTTCCCCTAGCTGGCCCGACCCTGATGGGGGGCCCTGATCAGGCCCTGATCCAGGCAAGCCGGCTGGCCAACCTCTTGCCATCTCCTCCTCCCGACAGGCCCAGCCCCAATCCACCCTGATTTGGGCCGGGCCAGCTGGACCCCACCCATGCATGAATTCATGCACTGGGCCTCTAGTTTACTTATAAAAGCATAAAGCTATGTATATACTGATATAAGACTATTTTCCTGCAGTTTCCAGAGTGTGGATTCTTTGGCATGTATGACAAAATTCTTCTCTTTCGCCATGACATGAACTCAGAAAATATTTTGCAGCTGATTACCTCAGCAGATGAAATACATGAAGGAGACCTAGTAGAAGTTGTTCTTTCAGGTAAGTAAATAGCTTCTTTTATTTTGTTTCCCCCTCCCTTTTATTTTCCGCAACTAAATGCTATGTTCCATTATACTTTGTCTTTGTACTATAGTTGCTTATTTCTTTCAATAATGGTTACCACATAATTTTTACTTTCAGAAAGATTGTATTATAGATGAGAAACAAAGAAAATAAGCCCTGAATTACTTGAGTATTACTAAGCTAAGGGGATTATCAATTGAACTAGAAGAGAAATAGACTCTTCTTTGAGCCAAAGAAATAAAATAATTACACTAAAATTCTATTCCCCTTTTCCCATTTTTGTAAAGAGTATAAAAGAAAAGAATTGGGGTTCAGAAAAGAAAATGAGAAAAATAAGAGAAGTAATGAAGATGTGGAAGAGGCAACTGCAATGCTGGGTGTTTCCATGATTTAAATAATGTTTCTTTCCTTGTCCTCAGTGGACATTTTTTTGCCTCTCTCCTTTCCCTCTTTCACCCATTCTTGCCATTCATTGTTCCTTAGCTCCTGAGATTTCAGATCTCATCCAGTAACAGGCAGGATTGTTAGTGAGGAGTGTAAAGAAACAAAGAATGCATACAGTAGTCTTGCAAAACTCCTTGTTTGGCAGGGACTTAGGGAGGGAGAGAGGAAAAGCATGAGAGGAAGGAACGGAAGGAAGAGATGGAGAAGGAAGGGAAGGAAAGAAAGGAAAGCCAGCCAAGAGTCCAGAGTCCTGCCACCAGTTTTTCCTCTTCAAGCTTATTTTTGCAGCCCGTTTTTGAGATCCTCTCTGAGCATCACCTTTCCTTATTAGTCCCTGATCCTTCCAGTTCATCTAGTACCTACATTTATCATTCATCTGCTATACCACAACCCCAATCATCTATACACTTCTTAGTCCTTGTCTTCCTCTTCACTTTGGAGGAGCTTTACTCCCTGTCCTCCCTGGAGGTCATGTTCACATCTAATCCTTCTTTGTTACAGACCCTTCATCAGGCCACTGTGGATACTAATGACTTGCAGGTGTAGGTGAGATGATGTCTTCTGGTAGATGTGTCTACGGTTCATTTGCTTATAGAGGGAAAAGGAGACTCTTTCTTAACCACTTAGGACTATGGAGAACAGACAAAAAGCATATCCTGAGAACTTAAGTTAGAACTGAGTACATTTCTCAGAGGAACATTGCTATAAATTGAGGTCAGGTTCCACAAACTTATTTATTTGTTTGGTTGGTTTTATTTTAGCATTTTATTTCTCTGTGTATTGTAAGTTAAACTGTTTTTAATTGGCTAGAATAGACCTAACAACTGCTTAAAATCCAGTCTTGTCACTTTGAGAAAAGGCTTTTGGAGGTCAAAATATCTACCTATAGGACCTGCTTTTGGAGTTGAAATTAATTGAAGCTGATGAACTTCCTAAAATAGAGTTAAAAAGCTACAGTATTAGATGCTAAAAATATTTTATTTTTATGGTCAGATGAAACTTTTCAGAGAAAAAAATGATTCTATACTTTGACATAAATGAACGTGACCAACATTCCTAAGCTCATAGCAAGTATAAGTATAATAAGGTTTACTTAATATTTTTCTTTTTTAAAAGCTTTGGCCACAGTAGAAGACTTCCAGATTCGTCCACATACTCTCTATGTACATTCTTACAAAGCTCCTACTTTTTGTGATTATTGTGGTGAGATGCTCTGGGGACTGGTACGTCAGGGTCTGAAATGTGAAGGTATGTGTTCTAAATGTTGTATCATTTGAAATAGGATTTCACATTTGCATTCTCTAATCATCAACGAAAGAATAAGATCATTAGTTGGTGACTAGGTAGTAACCCAGGTTTAGAATTGGAGAGATCTAGACTTTGCTCTTTCCTCTGCCACTTATTGGGTCATATTCTTGGGCAACTTACTAAACCTCTTAGGATCATTTCTCTCTCTGTCAAATGTATTCTCCACTGGTTTCATGAAGAGTAAATAGTTAAATGAGGTAATATGGGTAAAATTCTTGGCACTAAATAGTGGCTAAATGATATTAACTTCCTTATTCTCTTCTTAAAACAATGTTTTACATGTAACAACAAAGTTGTTATAAATTATAATTGCTAGGGAATAGGATGAGGTGCCGAATTCTGTTTAAGAAACTGTAAAGTGAAGGATCAATGAAATTGTTTTGTAAAGGGCCAGAGTAAATATTTTAAGGTTTGCTGGCCATATGTTCTCTATCAAAATGACTTAACTCTGCTGTTATAGTGTGAAAGAAAATTGAGCATGTTATATTGCTGTGTTCCAATAAAATTCTTCATGAACACTGAAATTTGAATTTCATATAATTTTCAAATGTCTTGGGATTTGATACACAGGCCATAGTTTGTTGAAGTGCTTTAAGCCCGGTAATTCTCAAACTTTACCATGCAGCAGAATCACCTCAAGGACTGATTTGCTAGCTTCTGATTCAATAGGTCTATAGGGTAGAGCTCAGTAATTTACATTTTTAACAAATTCTCAGGTGATGCCATTCTTGGGGACCACAGCTCAAGAACTACCATTCTACTCACTTGATCTTTCTAAATAAACCTGCTTACACATTTCCTGTTTTTGAATTTGTTAGCTTCCATTTAGCCTGTTGTCTGGGTTCTTAATTTTTTTTTTTAACCTTTTAAAATATATTTAGGCTGTGGATTAAATTATCATAAACGTTGTGCCTTCAAGATTCCAAATAACTGTAGTGGAGTAAGAAAGAGGCGTCTGTCAAATGTATCTCTACCAGGACCTGGCCTCTCAGTCCCAAGACCTCTACAAACAGAATATGTTGCGCTTCCCACTGAAGAGGTACGTATTCTAAGGTAATAGAACGGCACTGTACTAGGTATTCCTTAGGTTGTACAGGATATATGACATCATTTTAGAACATAAGTTTTATGCTAAAGAATAGTAAGATTCTTACAGTTAAGAAGCTTTAAAATGTGTTATGGAGACAGGGCTTACCAATAGTAATGAACTGCATTTTGTATACTTTGGGATCACATTATCACTTGGACCTCACCGCATTAGTCTCTTGACCAGTATCCTGACACCTGGTCTCCATACTTTGCTCATGTTACATACTACATATGGACCACCTTATCACATTACAGCTTAATACACAACTCCTGACTAGAAAACTTTTATATATTCTATGTTTCTGATATCTGTACTATTCAACATTCCCTGAACCACATCCTTGCTCCTCCTACCTTTGTTCTTCTCTATTCTACATGTTTTTTCTAGGCTTAGCTCAACAGCTACCTTTCCTGATTTTCCCCTTACTACTTAGAAGTTATTTTATTTTCTGAATGCCATAGCACTTTTCAGACCTCCTAATGGTGTGTATAGTATTTGTATAATGGACTGTCCTTAAGGCGTTTATGATCTATTTAAAGAAAGCAATGCTCATTTCCATGACCAGCACAATACCTGGTACTTAGTAGTTATACTCAGTGATGAATGAATGTGTGAGTGCCCCCACTGATCCTCACAGTATTCCGGTAAGATATAGCAGTACATCTGTATACCATGAGACAGTTGAGACTCAGAATGGTCAAGTGACTTCACTGAAGTCAGAGCAAATTAGTAAGTGCTCTTAGAACTAAATCCAGAACTGTTTTTTTCCTAAAAATTAAAAAGTATATATATATATTTTTTATTGATATCAGAGAGGAAGGGAGAGAAAGAAACATCAATGATGAGAGAGAATCTTTGATCAGCTGCCTCCTGCACGCCCCCTACTCGGGATCAAGGCTACAACCCAGGCATGTGCCCTGACCAGGAATCGAACCGTGACCTCCTGGTTCATAGGTCGACACTCAACCGCTGAGCCATGCCAGCTGGGCAGAACTGATTATTTTTAAATCAGTGACTTTTTCTTATATATTGTATCCCTCAAGTGTAAAGGTAGAGGATCAGGGAAGAAAGCAATAACTTTCTTGTTCATTTGATAGTACTTAAAATGATTTCCATTCATAATTTAGTTGCTTCTATAATCCCTTTGGATTTAAAACACATTTCTTCTGTAAATTAATGCTAAAATCAAGCCTTTGGGCTATTTTCTTGATGCCCTAGTCACTATATTTTGTAAACTGAGGCACCAGAGTAAAAGCTCCTGATTTTTTTTTTCACAAAAAATCCCATATTTCTATATTGCTTAGCCCTAGTTTGAGATTTTTAAAGTAGAGGACTGCTGTTGCATAAGGACCTGAGTACAGTGAGTTATAAAGATATGCAAGAGCTTGGGGAAAGATTGGCAATAGCAAAGCTAGTGCATTTTATACATGAACTGCACAGGAAACTTAGCTAGGAATGGGGACTGTAGGATAGAGATACGTTCTTTTTAAGAGTCCTACAAATGATATTGGTCTGCCAGCTACCCTTAGTTGGAATTACTAGATTAGGAAATAACAGGACAGAGCAGATGAATAAGGCATTACATTGTAATTCATTAGTTTATATTTTATCCTGAAGATGAAAATTTAAAGTTCCATAGGGACGTATCAGAAGTAGAGTATATGTTTGAATTGATTAGATTGTGCAGAGTATTTTAGAGCAGGTAGAAATTGTAGAGTAAAATGTCAATCCATACATGCAATCTCAAAAAGGAAGGAGGTGTAGTAAAAGAACTCGGGGTGGAAAATCAGGGAAGGAAGAGTGGGAAAAGAGGACACTCTAGGAATAAAGGAGATGGCAGTGAGTAGAGGGAAACAACCTCAAATCTGAACCTAGGATAGAGAGGAATTAACTCTCAAGTGGCTACTCAGTAAGAGCCTCCTAAGTTCTCATGTGCCAGACTCCCTGCTGTGGCACAGTCCTTGCACACTTGTTCTGTACCATGTCCCGAATACCGCAATCCCAGCAGGACCTGACAAAAGGCAATCACTTAACTGGCTATTGGTGTATGAAGGGATGTGTTAGCCGGAAGCTTTTTAATGACTGCTTCAGTTTCTTCCATAGTTATTGGTCTATTGAGATTTTTAGAGTCTTCCTGATTGAGTTTTGGAAGGTTGTATTTTTCTAGGAATATGTCCATTTCCTCCAGGTTGTCTAGTTTGTTAGAATAGAGTTTTTCATAGTATTTTTTAACAATCCTTTGTATTTCTGTGGGGTCTGTTGTTATTTTGCCTCTTTCATTTCTGATTTTGTTTATTTGGGTCCTCTCTCTTTGCTTCTTGGTGAGCCTGGCTAGAGGTTCATCAATCTTGTTTATCCTTTCAAAGAACCAGCTCTTGGTTTCATTGATATTTTGTATTGTTTTTTTGGTCTCTATGTCATGAAGGGATGTGTTAGGAAAATTCCTCCTTATAGGGATATCTCAATACATTTGATGATGACCTGCTAAATTAGTCTTATTCCATCTTGGGTGTTTTAAACTTGAGACACACTGAAAGTGGTAGAAGCAGGAGCAAGAAGTAGTGTTGAGTCACCACTAGAATAGGGAGCCAAGGATGAACAAAGGCCTAAAACATCTGTTCTGGTTCCTGTTGGCTTCTTTGTTAGCTTTGCAGAATCACTGTGGTGGTCCTTTTGCTGAAGGTGCTTCATACATAGCAATATGGATGAGGGTGTGTGTGTGGTGGTGGGGGCAACTAGAGCAGGACACCTTGGACAAATAAAGCATACAAGTTTGGTTTGGATTTTAACATTCTTTTTGTACTTTTCTTAAACTACTTCATAATTCATTTTAGAAAATTTCTGGCTACACATTAGTGAAAAACTATACATCAGAGGCTATATTTGTATTACTTTTACAGTGCTCTCCTCCATTCAGCTGTGCTTTTCTTTTTTCTTCTTCCTACTTTCTTTAAAAAAATATTTTTCTCTCCCTCCTTTTATTTCTCCCTTACACTTCTCTATCTCTTGGTTCTTCTAGTTTCTTTTCCTTCTGTTGGTTGAATATATCAATATAGAATAACTCAACTTTTCTGAATTACAGACATGACTAGTTATGGAAAGCATGTGAAAGATCTTCAGTTCTAACAGTGAAGATGCAAGCAGCTACAACAAAATATGTAATACATTTAGAAAGTAGTTAGGTATTTGGTTTTGTGCTTAAAAACATGGACTATATTCATTTTTATATCCCCATAGTATCAAGCTGGCCTATAGTAATCAATGAAGATTGAATGAATGGAATGAGCCACATTGAACTGACATATAATTTAATATGATTATTTCTTTTGAATATATAGAAAGAGCCATAGTTGCAAAAATCCACTTATTCCTCAGGTTACACAAAAATTTTTAATCAGCTCCTTCTTTAATTTTTCTTGCTCAAAAAAAGAAAAAGTGTAAATAACTGAAAAACATTTAAATATCAAGGAACTTCGTAAAGCATAATTACTGGAGGTAAAGTTGTTTTAATTAGTTTTATATCTGCCATTATGTATATCATCATTAATTAAACTTAAATTTTTACACACATATTTTAGTATTAAAATAAATTTGAAAAAATAATTTGTTTTGAAATATTTTCAGACGTTGTGTTCAGTAATTTAACATGAATATCAATAACACTTTCTGTATTTATTTGCTTTTCCCATGATTAATTCCTTGGTAAGATTTTTGGAGGGATTTGAACATCTGTTATAAATTGACTTTAAGGCTTTTGTGTTTTATTTGAAAAATGCCTTGTGTGCCTGGCAAATAATAGCTAACCGGTGAATCTGTGTATGTGAGAATGAAAATACCCTTTTTAAAAAAATCATAAATAGCAAAGAAATTTTGCTCTTTTCTCCTTCAAGAGTTGGCCAGTTAAGCTTCCAAAGCAAACTGCTGAGATCCACATTTTTAGAGTTTGGGCTGTATTGTTTAAAAAAATGACTTTTGTGGTCAAACCGAGCTCTTAATATATTTCTTTAATATTGACTTATACGTATGGAAATTACTTATGTTTTAGTCACATGTTCACCAAGAACCAAGTAAGAGAATTCCTTCTTGGAGCGGTCGCCCAATCTGGATGGAAAAGATGGTGATGTGCAGAGTGAAAGTTCCGCACACATTTGCTGTTCACTCTTACACCCGTCCCACAATATGTCAGTACTGCAAGCGGTTACTGAAAGGCCTCTTTCGCCAAGGAATGCAGTGTAAAGGTAGGATTGGGTGTTTTTCTTAAGTAAAATTTATATCTGTCTGTATTAGCAAATACAGGTTTACAATATTTATATTTGGAAGCGTTAAGCAAAGAAATTGGTCTCATAGTTGTTAACTTAAAAAAGAAAGAAGATACACATATTAACAACTACTACTACTACCTGAAATATGTGTACTATGTACCAGGAACTGTGCTAAAGAAAAATTAGAATATAAACAGAAAAATTAGAATTTGGATCTCTGAGCTATGGCTGCTTAACACTTGCAAATACAGAACAGTTAGTAAGCAGGTAAGCTGATATTTGAGCTTAATTAAGTCTTTCTAATTCCAAAAACAGATAACTACCTAAGATGTAAAGTAATGATTTCCTTTTTCCATTAAATATTCATACACACACACTACAAGAGTTGTTATTTTTATTATTAATTATGTAGCTAGGAAAATTGTACAAAATGTCATTCCTGAAATAGGTGGAATATAGTAGAAGCCACTTATAATAGGAGCCACCATATTTGGATACTAACCCAAAACGCTACCATAATATTCCAAAAACATCTGTTAATGAACTAGGTTTTTAATAAGAAAAATGGAATAATTTTTCCTGTATAGTTATATAATGTTTTTATGTTTTCTAAAATGATTTTATCTTTTTTAAAAACCTCATATCTCTCAGCAATGCTGTACAATACTGTGAAAACCAAAATAGTGAATTTGAATGTGTTATTAGTCATTAAGCCAGGATACAACAAGTAATCTTTCTAAAATCTTATGTACTTATTTTTCATGTGATTATTTTAACGGTTCTTGGTACCATACTTTTTTATATAATAAAAGTATTTGAGGAATTAAACAAATCAGTTTTATCTAAATAAACATTATGTTTGAGGTCTTTGCAATAATAAATCCTGTTTACAGTACACAATCAAATAATTGTATATAAATTTAACAAGTATATAAGAAAAGAAAATTTTCTTGGTAACAATATGACAGCATAGGAGAGCATCAAATAGAGAACAGGTTGTATAATTGTTGTCAAGTATTTAATAAGCATCAGGCAGGCATAATTACATGTTGAAATTTTATTTCAACAGCTTAGTTTTGAATATGATTTAATATATGTTAATACTTTAAAATATCAACACTATAGTGTATTGGCAAGCAGCCACTAAGGAATGTTTTGGGAAAGAACATTAATAACAGATGTACAAATTCTAGCCAGCAGATAATCTTAGAAAAGGTAGTAAAATAGTGCTGCTCTGCTCAGCAGAACAGAAACATTCTAAAACCAATATTTTGTAGAGGAACTGAAATAAATATGTAGATTAATGAACTTTGAAATAACCAGTTAACTCTGCCACTGGATTATTAATTTAACTTCTCAGAGCTCTAAAAGAATAATGTCTGTGATTATATTGTTTCAGAAAGTAGTAGGTTATATTTCTAGTTATTTTGATTATCAATCAAAAACCACCAAAATTTACTTCAGTGATTCTTATATTTTTTATTATTATTTATTTTTTGTCCTTACCCAAGGATATGTTTTTTTCATTGATTTTAGCGAGAGGAAGGGAGACAGAGACAGAGAGAGAGAGAGAGAAACATCGATTCGAGAGAGAAAAATTGATTGGTTGCCTCCTGTACACACCACAATCGGGGATCAAACCCAAAACCTGGGTATGTGCCCTGACTAGGAATTGAAGCCAAGACCCTTTGGTGCACCGACAATGCTCAACCAACTGAGCCACACTGGCCAGCGCTTAGTATTTTTATAATACTATTTTTATAATATGAATTAAGATGCTTAAAAAGTAAAATAGTTATCATTTTCATTCACTATTCAAGCTAAGAAAATATAAAACATTTATGCTGGATTATTTGAGGAAAAAATACAATTCCAAGAACAATATTCATTTATTACTTCTTTTAATTTTTTACTTTGTTATATTAAAACTGCAAGGCAACTTTAGAGCATATTCTATATAATAATCTTTATAATAAAAGGCTAATATGCAAATCGACCGAACGGTGGAACGACCGGTTGCTATGATGCGCACTGACCTCCAGGGGGCAGACGGTCATTGTGGGAGCTGCCCCCTGGTGATCAGTGTGTTCCCACAGAGGGCGCGCCTCTCAGCCAGAAGCCAGGCTTATGGCTGGCGAGCACAGCAGCTGTGGCGGGAGCCTCTCTTGCCTCCGCAGCAGCGCTAAGGATGTTTGCCTGCTGGCTTAGGCCCACTTCCTGCGGGGAGTGAGCCTAAGCCCTCAGTCAGGCATCCCCCGAGGGCTCCCAGACTACAAGAGGGTGCAGGCTGGGCAGAGGGGAATCCCCCCCCCCCAGTGCACGAATTTCGTGCACCAGGCCTCTAGTAAAATATAAGCATAAACAAATTAATAAAACATGTGTAGAGATACAGAGAGATAAAAATGCCTGCCATTAGAACCTACATCACTTGCTACAGATGGGCCACAAATTTGGCTTTACATTTTCAAAGGGAAACCTTATTTTTACAATTTGCAAACTTATGAGATAAAAAATGAATTATTATTTAAGATATATGCAAGATATTAATATGTATGGAATTTTCCCAGGACCTCTCATTTTTTTTTTTTTTTTTATTTATTTATTTTAATATATTTTATTGATTTTTTACAGAGAGGAAGGGAGAGGGACAGAGAGTTAGAAACATCGATGAGAGAGAAACATCGATCAGCTGCCTTCCGCACACCCCGTACTGGGGATGTGCCCGCAACCAAGGTACATGCCCTCGACCGGAATCGAACCTGGGACCTTTCAGTCCGCAGACCGACGCTCTATCCACTGAGCCAAACCGGTTTTGGCGAGGACCTCTCATTTTAAAAGACAGTGTTATATGATGAAAATTTTATTATCCACCAAATTATTAATTTCATGGGGCTTTTTCTTTTAAGTCAGGACTTGAAATTACTTTTTTTTTACCCAGTTATTGCTGATAGATGTATTTCTAAGGTAGTGTTATACAGTAGTTATAACAGTGGATTTCAATTTTAGTGTCACCTAAAGAGGTTATTAAAACACCTCTCAGCCCCCACTCCCAGGGCTGCTGATGTAGTAGGTCTGGAGTGGGACCCAAGAGTTTGCATTTCTAACAAGTTCTCAAATGATGCTTATGTTGTTTGTCTGGGATCACAGTTTGAGAACCACTGAGTTACAGAGTAGTATTAAACCGCTTGTACCTGACAGTGATCTGCAATGCTATCAACTGAAGTTCTTACAGGCTAAAAGAAACATTACGTATAAGTGGGAGACCTCGTACATGAGAAGCTCAGTTCTTCCTTACAAGGTTGTATGGGCAGGCCCTCACTGATTCCTAATAACTAGTTGTGAAATCTTAGTATCTTTTCTACATATGCACTAGGACCTAATAATTAGAAATTGAAAGTAAGGACTAACATGTATTGGAAAGGAATGTGAGGTAAGGGAAGAAACATGGACTTGCCAGCATTTTAACTTTATTTTACAGATAAAGAAACTAAGCCCTGAGGAGTTAAATTGTTAAAGAGTTGGCCTCAGAATTTGAAACTAGACCTTTAGTTCAAGACCTGAGTTCTTAGTAGAGGAAAACTTCATTTTATCATCATTGTCATTTCTAATACTCTATTTGTGAGTGATTTAAAGAAAGTCTTGAGTCATATCTGATATTGCCTAACTTTTTACATAAATAAATAAGCTGAATATTGTTATTTTAGATTGCAAATTCAACTGCCATAAACGCTGTGCATCAAAAGTGCCAAGAGACTGCCTTGGAGAGGTTACTTTCAATGGAGGTAAAATTCTTTTTCTTAATTTTTATAAAAGATTAGAAAAGGTCACAATTCTTTTGTTTATTATCTTTATATATGGTTATATTTGCATATTTTAGTCTGTGTTTTTAACTTTGACTTCTTTTTCTGATTTAATAATCAAGCAAGATTCAAAGATCAGTAATGGTATACTTTTATTAGTAATTATATCTTCCCATCTTTCCTTTAACCACCTACCACTTTAGAGTCTAATATAGCTAATAGTGCTGCATATCTTCTTTCATCTTTAGGCCAAAAAGACTTATTTTAAAACCCTGTTGTTATCCCTAGAACTATTTCATAGTTCTAACGTTTATTCACTGCTTACTTTGTGCCAGGTACTGTTCTAAGCTCTTTACACATATTGAAATTTAAACTTAAGAACATCCCTTTGATGTTAAATATTTACAGATGAGTTAACTTAAGCACAAAGATATTAAATGATTTGTCCATGAAATACAGCCAATAAGTGGTAGAGTTGGGATTTGAATCCATATGGTCTGGCTTCTTAGTCCATAGTTATTAGAACACATTGTACAGCCTCATTGTCTCTTTCTCCATCAAGTAATCATTAGCTAAACATTTCCCCTTTTTTGCCTTTTTTTTTTTCATCTTTTTAAGACTATTAATAAAGTGATTACCATTTTTGGAAGGAAGGAGTAATGACTCTAAACTTTCAGCATAACTTTTCTTTAACATTTTCATGACTGGTAAAAATTGAATGTAAGTAGTTTTGTAGGAGGAAAAGCAGAAGGGATGAAATTATACAGCTCCTTAAGAGTTTAACATTTTCTCTTAAGGCATGTTTTCTATGCTTGCTGTTTAAACCATTGACAGAGCATGATCGATTTTCTAATTTTTCTACATTACTGAAATCTTTCCATGTATTTTTTTCACTTTTACAACTGTTGTCAAATGGATATGAAGTACTATTTATATTTATTTTAATGTATGTTTATCTGTATACTAATGAATTTGAGCATCTTTCAAATGTTTACTGATTATTTAAAGAGTTTTAAAACTTTCCCTCCACATTTAATATACTGTTTCTGTTTGGATGTATTGATATCCCATTAGTATAAAACTATAATTCATTTAAATTTTTGCCAGAACCTTCCAGTCTGGGGACAGAGTCAGATATACCAATGGATATTGACAGTAGTGACATGAACAGTGATGGTAGTAGGGGTTTGGACGACACAGAAGAACCATCTCCCCCAGAAGATAAAATGTTTTTCCTGGATCCATCTGATCTCGATGTGGAAAGAGATGAAGAAGCTGTGAAGACAATCAGGTAATACACGTTTAGGTACTGCAAGCCTCTTCGAAAGGCAGGGTAGGTCCAGGAGCTCCACTTATTCCATTTAATCTCTTTATGTGGAATAAAAATGTAATTTAAAATCTAATTGTGGCTAATTCTTTTACATGCACTACAGTATTTCTGACATAAATTATATTACTCTTGCCATCCACTCAAGATAAAAATATATGAGAATTCTGTTTTCTTAAAGACAAAAATGCTTTATTTAAATATAGTCTAGATGTGATATCTAGCTGTGGAGCAGCACTCACAAAGTGCTAGCATTAAACCACCAGTTTAGCAGGGATGGGGAATATCTGGCCCGAGGGCAATATAAGGCCTGCAAAATCATTTGGTTTGGCTCTGCCACGGCGTTACGGGTGAGTTAATTAAATGTGTGGCCAAATAGAGCAGGCTAATTTTTACGTTGACAATTTTGTATGGCCCTCGAATGATGTTATAAATATCCAAATGGCCGTTAGCAGAAAAAAGGTTCCGCACCCCTGAGTTAAAGCAACCAGTTTCACAGCCTTCATGCAAGTAGATTGCCCGATGTTAGAAACATGGTAAGAATATATGCCTGAGACTGTTACACAGAAACGTTAGTGACGAATTTGGGGGTAGTTTTCATACTACCACATTAATCTGACGTTTAGCACTTTGTAAAAATGCTATTTGATTATAAACCTCGTAAATATCTCCTCTGTTAACAGGAATTCAGTATTTTGTGTATACAGCCCTTATAAGGATGTACTACTTCATAGTAGAATATTACCGTTTTGGCAAGTTTTATTTTTCATTGGCAACAGAGGGATTTAAAGGAAATGATGGGTCATTTATCAATCTCACATGGCAGAGTTGTCATTTACTCAGTTTGGCTTATCCTTAAATGACAGATCTTATCATAATCATTAACTAAAACTTATTTACCCAATTTAGAGACTATTGAGATAACTTAGTTTCCTAAGCATGAATATTTCATAATTTTAAGAGAAAGTATTTTTCAACTCTTTGAGACCCAAATTCAAAAACAGTGTTTTTTATATATACACACCCCCAAAATTGCTCTTTTTCTCCAGCCACACTATTGCTGGCCTGTGTTTCAGTGTTATCTGATTTGACTCATTACATTATTTGTTTTCTTAATATCTTTAAATAATTTTCTTCCCAGTCTCTTCTACTAGAAGAAGTACTAACAACATGAACAATGAAATTTGACTTTTGAACCATGAGAATTTGAGTATAGGTATGCTTGTCTTTTGCCTGGTTGTGAATTTAATAACATCATGTTACCTAGGGCTGGAAGCTTTCTCAACAGCAATCCCAAATGGGACCATCTCCCAGGCTCCAGATCTTCTAATTGGAGAGGATTCTTTCTGCTCTGTTCCTTGTATTCTTAATGTTTTGTGATATCTGGAAAATATTTATGACAAATAATGAGGACTTAACAGTGTTATCATAGTCTTTTATAGATCAGCTGTGTATCAGCCTAACAGGATACGTTTATTTTCTTCTTAAGCCATTGTTTGTCTTCTTATTATCTTATTATCTTTAAAAAGGATTTGCTTATGTATATGACTTTTAAAAATTGAAATTATCAATATTTATCATAAATATTAAATATTTTTTAGTCCATCAACAAGCAATAATATTCCGCTAATGAGGGTCGTACAATCCATCAAGCACACAAAGAGGAAGAGCAGCACGATGGTGAAGGAAGGATGGATGGTCCATTACACCAGCAGGGACACCTTGGTCAGTAATCACAGGCATTTAAATATGGTAGTGCAACTGTTACGTGCTTTATTTTGTGCATTTTTAAATCAAAATGAGAATGAGATAGATACTTGTAAAGAATTTTTAAAAGGCAGAATGCTTAATGTACTGTCTTACAAACTGGTGGAGCAGTAAAGATTCAGAAAGGGTCTAAGGCATAACTCTGCAACAGACACCAAATGCATAACCTATGCAAGAAATAATTGATAAGCTGATTCATTACAATTAAAAACTTCTCTATGAAAGACAATGTCAAGAGAATGGAAAGACAAGTCACAAACTAGAAGAAAATATTTGCAAAAGAGATATATGATAAATAGCATATTCTCCAAAATATGCAAAAAACTCTTAAAACTCAAGAAAAAGAAAACACGATTAAAAAATGGGCTCAGGACATTCACATATACCTCACCAATGAAGGTACACCGATGGAAAATAAGCCCATGAAAAGATGCTCTACATTATATGTCATCAGGAAAATAAAAATTAAAATAGCAAGATACTATACACCTAGGACAGTGGTCGGCTCATTAGTCAACAAAGCCAAATAACAACAGTACAACGATTGAAATTTCTTTTGAGAGCCAAATTTTTTAAAGTTAAACTTCTTCTAACGCCACTTCTTCGAAATAGACTCACCCAGGCCGTGGTATTTTGTGGAAGAGCCACACTCAAGGGTCCAAAGAGCCGCATGTGGCTCGTGAGCCGCAGTTTGCCGACCACAGACCTAGTAGAATGGTTAAAATCTAGAACACTGACAATACCAAATGCTGGTGAGGATATAAAGCAGGGGTTGGGAACCATTTTTCTGCCAAGGGTCATTTGGATATTTATAACATCATTTGCAGGCCATACAAAATTATCAACTTAAAAATTAGCCTGAAATATTTAACTCACTCCTATGCCTTGACAGGGCCAGGCCAGAATGATTTGGTGGCTTTAGACGGCCCTCGGGCTGGACGTTCTCCACCCCAGACACTTTCAGTCATTGTTGATGGGAATGCAGAATGTTACAGCCACTTAAGATGAAAATTTATGTCCATGTAAAAACCTGCATATGGATTTTATAGTACCTTTACTTATAATTGCCAAAACTTAGAAGCAGCCCTAACTGGTTTGGCTCGGTGGATAGAGCATCAGCCTGCGGACTCAAGGGCCGCAGGTTCGATTCCGGTCAAGGGCATGTACCTTGGTTGCAGGCACATCCCCAGTGGGGGGTGTGCAGGAGGCAGCTGATCAATGTTTCTCTCTCATCGATGTTTCTAATTCTCTATCCCTCTCCCTTCCTCTCTGTAAAAAATCAATAAAATATATTTTAAAAAAAACAAAAAACTTAGAAGCAATCAAGTGATCTTCAGTAGGTGAATGATAAGTAAACTGTGGTTCATCCAGACAATGAAATTACTACACAGCCTGAAAAAGCAGTGAGCTACCAAGCCATGAAAATACGTGGAGGAATCCTAAATACATATTCCTAAGTGAAAAGCCAGTGAACAGAGTTCAAAGACAAGGAAATACAAATTACTCTTAAACATAAGAGCTCAACCTAAAGATTGGCTCGGTTTAAAATTTCAACAAATGCCAGTTTTTATCACTTTAGCAAAAATCAAAAAGTTTGGTAACATACTGCATTTGTGAAGATTTGAGTAAATAGGCACTCAGGTTGCTGATTAGCCTTTAAATTGGGTCAAATGTTAAGCAAAATTACATGTGCACATACCTTATGACCCAGCAAGCCAATCTTTAGAAATTTAGCCGATAGGTAAATTACATATCTCTGTGTGTAATGCACATGTATTTGCGCATGCATGCATAACATTCTCTAAAAGGATTTCCAAAGCCTGGTAACACTGCTGCATATACATAAGGGTAGGAGCAGTATATGAGCGATGGTGGGAGTATACTTTTCACTACAGATAAACCTCAATTTTGTGGACCTCAATTTAACAGACTTTGGATTTAATGGACATAATTTGCAGTCCATATGTCATTTGTGAAAATAATTCCCTATTAATTTTAAAATGCTTTTAACCAAGATTTGCATACAATTAAATTAACATTATATTTTTTGTTATTAATTCACTGTTATTTTAAACAAATTTTAGTTGAATAGGCCATATGTTGGAAAAAACACTGTAGCAATTTCACCAACATAAATAAAACGTTATCTACAACTGTAGTCTACATATTTAAATCCAAGAGTCGCCACTCGTAAACGGTGTTCAGCAAATGATTATCATGTGATCACTCCACATCGCATGTAGTGATAGGTTCTGTTGTTCTGTGGCGTGACTTTCTGCAGCAGTTTTAATATGTGCCAGCCTATGTTCCCATGTGCAATAATCCATGCCCCATCTGTGTACATTTGTTTACCCGAGGTGACTGATGAATGCACACATTTACTAGACCTATTCAGTATAAACTTTAAATTACAGTTATACATACAGAAAACTTTTATGTGAAATTAAACTTTTTATACATACTTAATTTTAATTACACAAACATGTCTACATAAGTAAAAACAGATAAACGAATTTGTCAATTTTTTAACATACACATTCGGAAAAACTACTTTATTACATAATGGACTTTTGGCTTTACCAGATACTCCTCGTCTGAATTAGTCCATTTTATCAAGGTTTTACTGTACGTCTTTTATATGTTTTCAGAATTTTGAACCTCATGAATTTTAAACAAATAATACAAATGTATGAATAGAAATGAAAAGGAAAAGTGCTTTGGAGGAATCATTATTTTTGAACTTCACGGTTTTATATTCTTTATTTTATAGAGAAAGAGGCATTATTGGAGACTTGACAGCAAATGTCTCACATTGTTTCAAAATGAATCTGGATCAAAGTATTATAAGGTAAAGATTTTACATTTTAAAAATATGTACATTAAAAGATTATATGTTTTCCAAATATAGCTAAGTAATACTCATTAATTGTTATATTGGAATATACCTATTCTGACTCTGCCTGATCTAGTTTATAGAAGTCACTCTTCAGTTCCTTGTTGAAGTGCCTGTACCCCACCTGTCCATGTCACCCCCACAACAGTTCTGCTGCCAAAGTGTGTCTTTCTGTTGTGGTTTCTGTTTTTGGTTTGCCTGTCACGTAGCTGCTGCTTTATTTCTGGTCCTATGACTTAGATTAAACTGTTTAGAAACTCACATGATCATGGCCTGTCCAGAACAGGCCAACATGGTATTGAGTCGGTGTTTCTCTCACCTTCCATTTTACCCGAGGTCCCAATTCCCAAATGCTTCTTTTGTCTCTTCATATACTTTGTATAGTATTCTTTGCTGGGTTTGCTCCATATTTTGCCATGTCACTGACTGACAATAAAAAGATTGTAAGTGTGATGATTGTATCAGTAAGAAAGAGTAGAAACAATTGACTTAAAGTTAGTTGGGGGGGAGGGTTAATAAATTTTTTTGCCTTATAAAGTGGACTAAATATAAATGATTGTTACAGAATGGACAGAACCAAATGGAGTGCTTAAACAACCTATACTGACATTCGGATTTGCTGCTCTTACTTCTACTTGGTACTCCTTTTGGGGACATAAGAGTGGGGCAGAAAATAGGTTTACAGTTGTGAGTACGTGAAACAATTTATTCTTGTATCATTATTCTATTATTTTCCATATGAACAACTGTAAATCTAATTTTGCCCCAGCCTGCATTTTGCAGACAGCAGCCGGTAGAGAAGTAGTTGTTGAGTTGATTTAATGACAATTGTAAAGTATTGAATATAGCGGCTGTTGGCTTCCTAACTTCTCTCTTTCCTTAGATTCTAATGACTTGCAACTGAATCACTGATAGTGATACTCCATGTTTTTGCCTCTGGCCTCACTGGACATGCAGATCATTCAAGGAAGATACTATCATAAGACTTGACTGTGTGTTCCATGGGCCACATACTTGTGTTCATCTTAATAGCATTTATTATAAATGCATATCTGATTGTTTAGTATACTAAAAATAGAAAAAGAAGTTTTGTATTTTCTAATGCTTAATTTTTTACTTCAGGAAATTCCACTTTCAGAAATTCTACGCATATCTTCGCCACAAGATTTCACAAACATTTCACAAGACAGCAACCCACACTGTTTTGAAATCATCACTGATACTATGGTATACTTTGTTGGTGAGAACAATGGGGACAGCTCCCACAATCCTGTTTTTGCTGCCACTGGAATTGGACTTGATGTAGCACAGAGCTGGGAAAAAGCAATTCGCCAGGCTCTCATGCCTGTCACCCCTCAAGCCAGTATTTGCACTTCTCCGGGGCAAGGGAAAGATCACAGTAAGCAATAAGCTCACCCCCCATCCCCCTTTTGGTTCTTAAGTATTTTGTCATGTGATCATGTTTTCTGTATATATTTTAATGCTCATTTTAAGCTTTGTCTGGTATAACCAATACCTTTAGTTAACTCCTTTATACAGTTATGCTGGTTATAGTGTATACATACAGTCCCCTAGAGCTAGACTCTCAGGTCAGTCTTCCTACATTTAAATCCTGGCTTGGCTACCTTGCTATGTGGTCTTAGACAAATACTGTACCTCTCTATAATAGTACCTTCTTTTTAGGGTTGTCAGTATTAAATGAAGAAGAACCTATAAGATATACAGGTTGACACTCAACCACTGAGCCATGCCAGCCGAGCTGAAATATTTTTAAATTGACTAAAATGGAGTTTTTGACAGTCATGTTACTTACTTTTATGTATAGTTTATTTACATTTCCTTGTTAATGAAGTTTTATATTTTTATATTTGGGATTATTAAGGAAATTTTATGTCTTGTTTCTTTGAGTTGTCTCCAAAGATTTAGATGTTTCATATCTGATCCCTTGCTTACTTTTCATGTTTCCCTTTCTCTTTTTCTTAATTTCTTATTTTTATTCCCAAAGTAATACAAACATTTAAACTTTGTAGAAATATATAAAATGATAAAGTACTCCCTACATACATAAAACATCTCCCCATTCCCAATCCCCCGCCTCAGAAAACTATTATTAATAGTTTGGTGTATATTTATCGGTTTGAGAAGGGATTGGGGGAAGGGGCACCTATATTACTATCTATATCTATATATATAAAAGGCTGATATGCTAAGTGTCCGACCGTCCGGCCAGTAGCTATGATGTGCACTGACCACCAGGGGGCAGACGCTCAACACAGGAGCTGCTGAGCTGCAGTGACTTGGCAGCAGCAGTTCTTGGGTGACGCACCCTGAAACCAGAGAGGAAGGAGCCCTATTCCTTGTGGGGCCACGCGATTCCACCTTTGGCCGTGGGTTATGTTGTTACTGGAGCACTGTCGACCCCGAATCTGGTTTACTGCACACTTGCGTTTGCGTTCCACACCCTGTACCCTGTACGACAGCAACTTTGCAGAGTGCCCTCTCACACTCCAGGACCCCTTGGGGGATGTTGGAGAGCCGGTTTCGGCCCTATCCCCACAGGCCAGGCCGAGGGACCCCACCTACCGAAGGGACCCCACTCCGTAGACACCCTTCGAGCCACGGTGCTACCCCAGGCGTGGCCGGCTGGGGAGGGACCGCAGGAGGTTGGCTCCAGGGCATGTCCATCCTGTCTCATCCAGTCCCACCCCACCGGCCACTTTCTAATTAATTTCCTTTCAATGTGCACGAATCCATGCACTGGGTCACTAGTATTGTCATATTTTTATTTTTACCAAAAATGTGGTCATACTCTCTGTTCTTTTTACAACTTTATCCACTATTTAATATATATCAGATATGTTTCAATGTCAGTATATAGATTTACCTAATTTTTAATTTTTATGTTAAAGTAATGCCATATGCCTTTTATGTTTTAAAAAATGTAGTTATAGAAGTGTATAAAGGCTATAAAACCTTTGTTTCGCAACCCCACTCTTTCATTGACAGGAAGTAATCATATTTTTGTTTGGTTTTAATTTAATTGCTGCCATCCTGCAACTTACCTTTTTCCACTTAATGATATGTTATGGATAGCTTTCTGATTTAGTACTTACAGCTCTATACTATCAAAGGTTTAGATAATATTCTTTTATATGGATGTTACATTCCTGACTGAACCAGTTTCCTCTTCCTGGATTAGTGTTGCATGTGTAAATTTTTTTTAACAAATGTAATTACATTATATTAACTGAAAGTTAGCTAGTGGTTTAAATTTAATATATTGTAGGCATTCACATATTTGTAAATATCAATATTGTTAAGTCATATACTAACAGTTTTGTTCTTTTCTCATGCATTGTTCTTATATTTTACAGAAGATTTGTCTACTAGTATCTCCGTATCTAATTGTCAGATCCAGGAAAATGTGGTAAGTAAAAATTACCTGTTTTTCTTATTCTCGGGTTTCACATCCATGGATTCAACCAATTGCAGTGAAAACAGTATTTTTGTTCTGTAGTTGGTTGAATCCTCATATGCAAAGGGCCAAGAATAGTTAAGATTTGGGGAAGTCAAAGGTAATATGTTGATTTTTGACTGCATGGGGGTTGACATCCCTCACCCCCACATTGTTCAAGGGTCATCTGTACAGGTTTTTATGTATTAGGCAATGAAAATCTTGACACTTTGTATATATCCTCATTTAATTTACTCAGAAATTTAGTGAGATAGATGTTATTATTCCCACTTCACCAAAGAAGAAATTGAGTCCTAGGAGACTAAATTATTTGACTGACTACCATGAGACAGGCACTGGCCAGGAATGTAATGCTAAACAAGATAGAGTCCCTAACATCATGGGACTGCAGTACATACCCAACAGAAGGGTGACCTTGACTGAAGAACAGTAGCATTAGAGAGTGCCACACCCCCAAGAATTTTCTGACAACCACCACCATTATTTAAAAAAAGAAAAAGAAAAAGGAAGGAAGGAAATGGGAGGGAGAGCAGGAATAAATTGAGGAGTGGATTTTTGAGTTACAGACTTTCCTTTTCATCAGTCTTTCCAAATTAGCCTAATCTTAATATGAACCTTTTAAGTTTGTGTGTGTGTGTGTGTGTGTGTTTTCAAATTAAAGATAGCAAATCTCTTTAATGGTAAAATAGGTAAAACTTTGTTCTTAATTTTTATGTTAATTTACTTTTTATAGATCACTACTTAATAAATATAAGATTTTTTAAAAATTCAAAGCATTTTTTCCCAGTGGTCTTCTTACAGAATACATTATACTTGCACATTGAGAGTGATAGTATGAAAATTAGGCTTACTTTTCTAGAACATACAAAGCCAATGTTTCATAAAATATTGTTATGAAAATTAGTTGCCTATGTCATAAAAACAAAAATGTATTTAAGTGTTTGAAGAGTCAGAAATGTTGATAATGCTTTGTAAGGGTAAATTATACTTACTGCTTACTCTTTCCTAAATAGGACATCAGTACTGTTTACCAGATCTTTGCAGATGAGGTGCTTGGTTCAGGCCAATTTGGCATCGTTTATGGAGGTAAGTGACTATAGCCATTTACATATAGTACATACTATAGAAACATTGTGAAATTTTAAAACATCTGCCAGCTGTTACGTCTTGTCACAATTAAGTAACAGAAAAAATAAGAAAATTAGTTTCACAGTAGCCTTACTTTATCTCTTTCTGTAGTTCGCACATATTTGTGTATGAAAAATAAATGGTTTGAAGTTATGCCTGTTTATTGAAGTATATGTCCTATTGGTTTTCCAACACAAATGAGACCATTTGCCTACTGTTTGCTGTGACTTAGGATATTGGCAAAGTCATTTAACCTCACTGTGCCTCAGTATCTTCATCAGTTTAATGGAGCTAATAAAAGCTGATGTGCAAGCTCACATGGTTGTTAATATTAACTTAATGTACATAAGGGTACTTTATAAGCTTTAACAAAAGATATGTTAAACTCTTGTCATCCCTTGCTAAGACTATGACAAGTAGTCTCCTAGTTGGCCTTACTGCCTCCAGGCTTGCTCTAATATGTGGTTAAATCACTCGCTGATTCAGTGAACCTAGAATAAAATTAATTCATTGGTACAATGTTTCCATTTTGACAGAGTCTCTAAATGCCAGTTAACTATCATTTAATAAGGTAGATTATTTTTCATCAAACAAGTTGATTCAAATTTCCTACCATTTCAAATAATAAAACTCCCTTTATTAGGGTCAAATAATTTATTTCTCAAGATTAAAGGTGAGTGAAGGAGAAAACAAAATGAGCCAAAGAAAAGAAACATAAGAGTAAATTCATATAAATTTCAGTCTGTGGAGAACTTTCAGATAAAGCTTTTGTATTGCACGTGAGCTGTCAATTTGCTTCTTCTTTCTTTTCTATACTTTTTTTAAAAATAGGAAAACATAGGAAGACTGGAAGGGATGTGGCTATTAAAGTAATTGATAAGATGAGATTTCCCACAAAACAGGAAAGTCAACTCCGTAATGAAGTGGCTATTTTACAGGTAAAAAAAAATGCTGCTTTCAAAGGTTTTAATTTTTGATTTATGAATTTCAAATCGAAGACTGTTTAATATACTGATAAGAATAAGATTCAGGATTTTGTTTTGTTTTGTTTTGGTCTCATGACCTTTTGGCTTAGTGAGAGGGTGGTGAGCATCTGAATTAACTCCTTAAGTTCTTTTTTAAAAAGGAAAAATTAAATTACAGTAAACCAGGAATTACAAAGACTACCATTATTTTTGCTCTATGGTAGTAATTTATTTAGAAGACATTTTCATAAGTAAAATCTTTTAAAAAAATACTATTCTTAATATATCTATCACCACATTTTGTTAGATCATTGTTGTACCAACCAATTCTCACAGATGAGGTGCTTGACTATTATAGCAATTATTATAAAAATAAAAATAAAGACTGCTTAAAAATTATTTACCTTTAGCCCGGCTGGTGTGGCTCAGTGGTTGAGTGTCAACTTATGAACCAGGAGGTCATGGTTATATTCCCAGTTAGGGCACATGGGCCGGGTTGCCGGCTCGGTCCCCAGTAGGGAGTGTGCAGAGAGAAACATGGATCAGCTGCCTCCTGCACATCCCCTTCTGGGGATCCAGCCCTCAACCAGGGCGTGTGCCCTGACTGGAAATCGAACATGCAACCTCCTGGTGCATGATGGGTTGATACTCAACCACTGAGCAACACTGGCCAGGCTACTGTGTGTTTTATTTTAACATTTTTACCTTTTTTGAGAGTCACCCAGAGGGTAATTTTTCTGATAAATGTTTATCTTATTTTAGTATTTATCTTAAATGTTTATTTTATCTTTTAAATATTTAATATATAAAACAGTATATAATATTTAATACATAACATGCAAGTTTCTATTAATTCAGTGTGTAGCTTTTGCACAATATTTTAGAAATCATGGTGATGTGATAGTTAAAGCTGTCAGCGCCCAATTTGCTTGTGGGTGAAGTTCAAGAAGACATACTCACTAAACTTATGGTTCCTTGAAGAAGGTAAGAAATTTATAAACACATAATTAATTTTACATTTATTATACTATTGGTCACTAGTAATAACATTTGCCTCACTTCTTTTTCAGAGGAGTGATAATCAAAAGATTCGTCTACAAGCTACCTGTGTTCACTTCAAGGCTGCCTCCTACAAAGAAAGTTACCCTAAATGGGATGTTAGCATTCACACTCTGTGTTAGGGTGTGACTACATTATTAAGAGATCTTTTTTCATATCTTATTTTGGAATCTTTCTCATCCAACTAATATGCAAAAAAAATAAATATTAAGGATATATTCCTAAAGCTTGATTTCTTGATGTCATTTTTTATCACAAACACTAAACCTCTTTTACTCTATGTTAGCAACTCTGGATCATGGTAACGAATAGGAATTTCCAGATAATGCACAATGTAAAAACTTCATTAGTGTATCCTTCTGGTTATTTTCCTTGAAATTGCCCAACTGTGGGGATAGAATTAAGTAATTGTAACATGTTTCCAAATATAATATTGTCATCTTAAATTTAATACAATACTATGTTTGTGGTAGATTCTCTTCAAATTATTCATAGAAAATATTTACATTTTTATATTTAGTAAATGGCTTATTTTGTGCCAGAAGCGATACTTAATTTTTCTCAAACTTACCTAGCAGGAAGATGCTGCATGAAACAAGAGATACTTATCAGTTTTGTTGACTGATGAATTCAAACTACCTACATGGTACTAGGCACATAGCAAATACTCTTATTATTTGTTGAATAAATGTATTTATGTGGGGAATTATTTAGAACATATTAAATTTTTTAAAAGGAAGTATGGAATGATCCATCTGTATAAATTCTCATAGGGGATGTGCAGGAGGCAGTCGATCAGTGTCTCTCTTATATAATGTGTATACTGTATATATGTTTATATACGGTTATGTGCAGAAAAGGATTCGTACCTGCATACACTGTCAGCATTGTCTCATCTGGGGAGCATGGGGACTTTTACTTTCATTTCATAGAGATATGGTAATGTTAAGTGTTTCTTTGGCTATTGCCTGAGGCAAAATAGAAGTGGTGCTGAGAAAACATTATCACAAACTTAAGTGAACTTTCTATTTTGAATATTGTGTTATAAAGCCAGCATTTTCCCCTTCTTGGGAGTCATCCAAAAGCTACGAGAAAACTGGTAAATTGTAAAGCATACTCTGTCCTTCATAATAAAAGAGAGTTCAGACCTGCAAAATAGGTAGAAATTTTTCCAAAAATATGGAGATGGAGCAGGGGCACATGCAGGAAGGGATACCCCTAGAATGGTTTTTGCTGGCTCTTTCTGAGATCTACAATTGTGATACCAGGTGCTTTCTCAGAGGACAGTCAAGGGGGTCATATCTGATAAGATTTGTTTAATTCAAGGGAAAACACATGAAATGAATTGAAGAAGGGCACTTAACAGTAGAAGAGTACAAATCACATTATACCAAATAACCAGTCATACGAATATATACATATTCAAATTAAATATTCAAAGAATATTTGATCTTCATGCAGTATATCTAGAAGTAGATTTCAAAATAAAAAAAAACATAAAGCCCCCACCACCTGAAAACAATATTTTAATATCTTAATTTTTGAATCAGAGCAGTCAAAATTTAAGAACACTATTTAGAAAATAATTACTTAAGACACTATATCAGAGCTTTTGGACTACCACTCAGAGAAAGCTTTTTAACTTCAAATATTAATCAAGAAAGAATGAAAATAAATTAAGAATCGAACTCAGGAAGTTAAGGAAAGAACAAACCAAGTTTAAAGCAGAAGGGATTAACAAGTAAAAATGAAATTAATAAATTTAATACTGAAAAGAATAAAATATGTCCAAAAGCATGTTCTTTTGCGGGTGGGATAACAAAATAGTCAACCTAATCAAAAAAAATAAAATATAAAAACATCTTGAAGAGATAACCACAAATACTATTAAAAAAAAAAAGGGATTCTTAAGATACTACCTTGCACAATTCTATCAGATAAATGAGAAAACCTGGAGGAAAATGATTAATTTTCTACGAAATTATAATTTTCCAAAGCAGACTTCAGAGAAAATAGGACATTTAAACAAACAAGTTAGGAGAGAATAATGTTACAGCACAGTTCCATTTTTGTATGTGCGTGTGTGTTTTCAAGAGAAGGTGGGAAGGAGGGGGAACTTAATAGATAACTACAGCATAGGGGACAGCCATCCATACTTCCAACTCTAGGTTGACCAAAGAAAGTTATGAAATTCTGAATTTTTCACTGCTTACTGCCATTAATTATTCACTGTGGGCTATTTCACTTCTGTTTACTATAAAATTTTGTCACTTTTTATTTTGCTGCTTGGAAGATTATGGTGTTTTAAGTTGATTAGTAAATTGGAACATTAAGTTGTTTTAGGTTGATTAGCAAACAATATTTTGTGCTTCTTACTCATTTTCTTAAAACATTTTTAAAAAGAACAATCATGAATTAGACATTGATTTAAAATGACTTAAGACAGAGTCTCTGCCCCTAAGGAGCTAATGAGGCTACAGAGTAAGATACATATACACATAGTATGGTACCATGGGATAAGTATTGGGGGAATTGAGCTGATGGTGGATTTAAAAACATTTTAGAGATGGAGCTCAACTTCACATAGACCAAAAAAAAAAAGTTTGCCCTCTTAGCGTAATTATGTACCCATGATAAGGACAAAAAGCATAAGAAAAATATTATTTCTATTAATAAGAAATTAAAATTTTAATTATTTGGGTCAATAGAGCATATTTAAGATGAATTGGGAGAATGAAGTCAGATTTTTTTTTTTAATATATTTTATTGATTTTTTACAGAGAGGAAAGGAGAGGGACAGAGAGCTAGAAACATCGATGAGAGAAACATCGATCAGCTGCCTCTTGCACACCCCCTACTGGGGATGTGCCCGCAACCAAGGTACATGCCCTTGACCGGAATCGAACCCGGGACCTTTCAGTCCGCAGACCGATGCTCTATCCACTGAGCCAAACCGGTTTTGGCTTTAGAAACATCAATGAGAGAGAAACATCAATCAGCTGCCTCCTGCACACCCCCTACTGGGGATGTGCCCAAAACCAAGGTACATGCTCTTGACCAGAATCGAACCTGGGACCTTTCAGTCCGCAGGCCGACGCTTTATCCTCTGAGCCAAACCGGTTCAGATTTTTTTAAGATCTTAAAATCCCAGCAGAGGAATTAAGGTTTATGCCCAGAAAGAAAGTGCTATTTGAACATTTTTGAGCATGGGTGTCTTCTCAAGTTTGCTTTAGAGGAACCCCCCCAGTAAGATAGGTTGCTTTTTTATTAGCAGAAACAGTATCACATTCATCTTTGTGTTGTCCAACCCTGGTAACATAGTAGTACTCAAGTAACATGGGTTGATGGAGATAAAAAGATGCTGAGCCTAAACAAAGGAAGACCAAATCGACAGATAGTATAATGAGAATCAAGACTTGGGTAAATAATTACCTTAAAAACAAAACCATCTCTTGAGCAAAGACCTTCACAAATACTTGCCCCAAAGAGTTCTATGTAATTAGCTAAAATTTGATTGGCAATTGGTGCTTATTTGTGGACAGCATAAAGTTAGTGTCAGAAGATTGAAAAGGTGAGAAGGAAAAGAAGTAATGGACAAGGGCAATTATATAATCAAGTTGGGGAAACATTCTTTCTCCTCAGTGCATTAGCTCTCCATAATTTGGAAAAATTGTAATGTGTGATACTTTTTATTTTGTTTGCTTTCATTGTTTATTTTCCTAAGCTGTTTTTCTTCCTTTGCCATGTATTCCATACAATTAATCCTGCAACTCTTCAGAATTTGCACCATCCTGGGATTGTAAACCTGGAATGCATGTTTGAAACACCAGAACGAGTTTTTGTAGTAATGGAAAAGCTGCATGGAGATATGTTGGAAATGATTCTATCCAGTGAGAAAAGTCGACTTCCAGAACGAATTACTAAATTCATGGTGACACAGGTATCTTAACCATTTTTTTAAACTAGAGAATAATTTTTTGACAGTGAAAGATAACTGCTTAGTTTTTTATTTTAATTTTACTTTTATCCTGTTTTAGAAGCAGCTGTCTTTTATGTTAGCATTGTTTCTTTTTAAAATTTTTCAATTACACTTGACACAATATTATATTAGTTTCATGTGTACAACATAGTGATTAGACATTTATAACATTTACAAAGTGATCACCCTAATAAGTCTAGTACCCATGTGACACCATACATAGTTATTACAATTTTATTGACTATCTTCCCTATGCTTTATTTTATTTTTCATCTTTTAGTTAAATATATTGGGGTGATTAGAGACTACACAAAATAATTAAATAGCAATGTATGTATTTTACATATTCCTAATGTGGGAATTGCTAATCTTGAAGAATAGAATAACACAGTTAAATCTTGATGAACTGTAGCTGGCTTTTCAAATTACTCTATCGTTCAGCAGGTTAGATTGGGGTTTAGCTATTATTTTTCCAGGTGTGGAAAAAAATCTGTTTCTTTCAATAACAGATACTTGTTGCTTTGAGGAATCTACATTTTAAAAATATCGTGCACTGTGATTTAAAGCCAGAAAATGTGCTACTCGCATCTGCAGAGCCGTTTCCTCAGGTGAGATGGTCTCCAAACCTTCTTAAGTATCATTTTAAGTATCTTTCAACATGACAAAGTACCTACATAACAAAAAACAATGCTGTGGGTTCATGTATAGAAGCATTTTACAGAATGGTTTTCAGCCTGTATCTGCCAGTAAGGTTTAATACCTGAATAGTGTGAATTCAGATTTTGCTAATTATATTGATTATTTTTATGAAAGACTTTCTAAATTTAACCAGGTCTCAAGGAATACCTTCTGCACGTAGACTGTTTGTAATTCACCTCTCTCTGTGGGTTGGGAATCAAATGGGGGAGAATCAACCTTGGTAGGTGCTCGTTGCTGAGGACAAAACCAACTGAGGGGAAACCCTGAGTTGGGAGATTCTAGGTTTTGATTATCTAGTTGGCAGGAAGCCAATTCCTCTTGCTCTTTAGAATATTATATTTCAAGCATTTTCACCAAAACCTATGTAAGAATTACATTTCCCATCACCACCAGTGCTCAAGCACATAGAATACCGTTGGTGCACTATGTGTGATGCACTGGTTTTGTTTTTTACTCAGTTAAATTTCATTTCATTAAAAAATGTTGATCTTGATCCAAATTTATTTCATCACCTAAAAATGAATCATAACCCAAAATTTGAAAAATTTTTCCTGAGGAAATATGTTGGCAATACCTATGAATGTTTTTCATGATTGTGTCATTGATGAACCTTCCAAACAGCTAGAATAACTGTTGCCAAACTATTGTTTAAGTACATTTAAAACATGTACAACTAGGCAGATGCCTAGAATAAAAACAGCAGATGGCTATTGTACTTATTGTAATTATATTGTTTATTTTTATGAAAGACTTTCTAAATTTAACCAGATCTCAAGGAATACCTTCTGCACGTAAATTCAACTCAAATTGTCTTTCAAAGAAAAAAAAAGTATTAAAAATTATTTAACCTTTTTACTTTTAAAGAAGTGGTCATATTCTTTTTTTTTATAATGCCTAAGTGGTTAGAAGTTATTCCTTATCATTGTAAGGTCAAAGAGGGTCCCCTAGTAGTTGGTGCAATTTTTTTAAATAAAGTACTTCCATATCTTATCTCAGAGCTTCAAAATAGTATGGGCAAAGGATGCACACCCCCACAGCTAAGACTAAAACTCCAGCTTTCTGACATCTACTTTAGTGATCTCCATTGTTCCACTAGGAACAAAGGGAAAATAGCATAATTTACTTGATAGTCTTTTTTGCTCAAGTGGTCACACTTCTTTATTCAATTGCCAAACTGCCAAGTCATTTTACTGTATCAAGATGTTAGCTAAAATATGGCATTTAACAATAAAATGAAAGAGTTCGTATTTCTTCATGGTCAACATAGTCCTACTCTTCAAAGACTCAAATAGAGAAATAGCCAATTTCAGTAATGACACAGAACAAATATCATCATAAAACCATCTTTGAGGGTCATATCCCCAAAATAGCATCATTTGAATATACCTTCATCTTTGCTCTACTGTCAATGTTTGTACTACTGATTCATACAGGCCAAATTCCTTTTCTCTCATTTTATATTAATGCTTTCTCTGAAGACATTTTATGAATGAGGCATTTCCTCTGGAAAGTACTTGGTATTTGCTTATTCAGCATGGATGCATCATTCATCACCAAAACCTGAACCTCTCTGAGCTCTGCCAAGCTTATCACACTTCCAGAACTCTGTTCACAAGTGGACATGTTAGTGACTGTGGCTACCTGCAGATAAAACGTTTTTCAAACCTAAACATCTAATTAGCACTAATTGTGCCACAGGCATAGAAAGCACTGTAATTTTTCAAGTAGTCTCTAGCATTACTCTTCTGGCCACATTAATAGTTATCTGGAATACACTTCAATTTTGTTTACTTGCCAATTAATAGTGTCCTTGGGAAGACAGATTCTAGGATTAAGCAAAATAAAATGTGGGTTTTTTTAATTTTTTTTTTTTTTTTTTTTTACTGATTTCAAAGAGGAAGGAATAGGGAGAGACAGAGATAGAAACATCAATGATGAGAGATAATCATTGATTGGCTGCCTTGACCAGAAATTGAACCGTGACCTTCTGGTTCATAGGCTGACACTCAACCACTGAGCCATGCTGGTCGGGCAAAATAAAAAGATTTTAAATATCATAACTTGTTTTTCATTCAGCAAACATTTATTAAGTACCTTTATATGTCCAGGCACTGTGAATCCACTGGGGATTCAAAAATGAAATACATAATTCTTGATCACAGATTATAGGAAAGTAATCTCCTTAAACTCCAAGTGAGAAACGATCAGCACCCTCCATTGCATCAAACAACTTTGAACACTTACAACACCAGTCTGGTATTTGGCATTCTGGAAGCTAGAATCTAAAAGTGGTTTTTTGAAAGAAGCACTGTTAGTAATGAATCACAGGTTATGAATGTATTTTACCATTTCCCTATCTACAGTCATTGGACATCCATAATCAATACAGTTGGTAAGTGTGATACACTATCATTTAGGGATAGGTTAGATAGATAGATAATGTAGAAGAATATAAAATTAACACCATCTTTGAATTGCAGGTGAAGCTGTGTGACTTTGGTTTTGCACGCATCATTGGTGAAAAGTCATTCAGGAGGTCTGTGGTAGGAACTCCAGCATACTTAGCCCCTGAAGTTCTCAGAAGCAAAGGTTACAACCGTTCTCTAGACATGTGGTCAGTGGGAGTTATTGTCTATGTGAGCCTCAGTGGCACATTTCCTTTTAATGAAGATGAAGATATAAATGACCAAATCCAAAATGCTGCATTTATGTATCCACCAAACCCATGGAAAGAAATTTCTGGTGAAGGTAAAAAAATGTTTAGCTCTATGCCTTTTAGTCTAAAAATCTTTGTGACTCCCTATCAGCCTTTTTTTTACTTCTTCTTTTATATCTCCTATTCATCTTCCAAATTCCATTAGTGACCTGTTTTTGAGCACAGGCATAGCTCTACTCCAGGCCCCACTTGGCTCGTTTTGAACTACTAAAATCTCTGTCCTTTCTACTCATCACAGGCAAATGCATCTTCAAGAAACATGTTTACTTTCATATCATTGGTCTCCCTGTAACCATGCTGCAGCTATCTCTGTGATATGGCCTAAGCTTACTTCCAGCTTCATCTCCCACTGCTCCCCTATACAATCCTGGACTATTTTCTGATGAGGTCTTTTCCCTGCCTACAGTCCCTCCTAGCTATTGTACTCCTGCCTTTTCAAGAACCCCTTAACTGTGGCTCATCTTCCAAGTTCTTCCTTGAACCCCTACTCTAACCTGTGTAAGATCTACCTTGGCTAGTATTTGGACATATTTTTCCTTAAGTATTCTATATTTTTATAATCACTTTTTTTTTATCTTCAGAACTAGATTGTAAACTCCTTGAAAGAAGACCTATAGCTCAGGTTCTTTATATCTAGAATGAGCTTTATAGTCAATAGACACTCTCCAGTTGGTTGATTTTAGAGAGAGGGAAGGAGAGGGATAGGTAGAAACATCTATGAGAGAGATACATTGATTGGCTGCCTCCTGCACACCCCCTAGTGGGGATTGAGCCTGCAACCCTAGTGGAACAATAGGGTTAAATATGTGCCCTAACTGGGAATCAAATCAGTGACCTCTTGGTTCATTGGTCAACATTCAACCACTGAGCCACACCAGCCAGGCTTGAATATGAACTTTTGGTAGTAACTTATCACCTCAATCAAACCATGGAGGTGAGGTAATGGCCTTGGCAACTTTTCTAGACCAAGCCAGGGACTAGAAAGCAATATGATGTCATTGGAAGGGGGAGGGGCATTAGCTTGCAATCAGCATCTGTTTTATTCATCTTGAAATAACGTGAATACTTAGCACTGTGTGCTAAGCACCATTCTAAGCCATTTACATGTATTAAGATAACGCCATCTTCTCAACAACCTTATTTTACAGATGAGGAAACGAAGGCAGAGTAGAATTTAGTAACTGACTCTGTATCACAGAATAGGTGGCAGAATGACTTCAGCCCAGCCTGGCAGGCTCCACTCTTTTTTTTTCCCCCCCCTAAGTTTTTTTTTTTTAATGGAATTTATTGGTGTTCCAGTGGTTAATAAAATTATATAGGTTTCAAGTGTGTAATTCTATAATACATTATCTGTATATTGTATTATGTGTTCACCATCCAAAGTCTCCTTTCTCCACCACTATTCCTCCTTTACCCTCTTATACATGTCCCCACCCCACCTTTCCCTCTGGTAATCACCATACTGTTGTTTGTGTCTGAGCTGTTTTTGCTTAATACCTTCACCTATTTCACCCAGCCCTGTTCCCTCTGTCAGTCTTTTCTTTGTATCTATGAGTCTCTTTCTATTTTGTTCATTAGATTCCACATATAAGTGAAATCACATGGTATTTGTCTGTCTTGGTTTCACTTATAATACCCTCTAGGTCGTTGGTTCTCAACCTTCCTAATGCCGCGACCCTTTAATACAGTTCTTCATGTTGTGGTGACCCCCAACCATAAAACTATTTTCGTTGCTACTTTATAACTGTAATTTTGCTACTGTTATGAATCGTAATAAAAATATCTGTGTTTTCCGATGGTCTTAGGCGACCCCTGTGAAAGGGGTCGCAACCCACAGGTTGAGAACCGCTGTCGGGGGTCACCTAAGACCATCGGAAAACACAGATATTTACATTACGATTCATAACAGTAGCAAAATTACAGTTATGAAGTAGCAACGAAAATAGTTTTATGGTTGGGGGTCACCACAACATGAGGAACTGTATTAAAGGGTCAAGGCATTAGGAAGGTTGAGAACCACTGCTCTAGGTCCATCCATGCTGTTGTACAAGGTAATATATCCTTACTTTATACAGCTGAGTAGTATTCCATTGTGTAAATGCACCACAGCTTTTTTACCTACTCATCTACTGATGGCACTTGGGTTGCTTCCAAATCTTGGCTATTGTAAATAGCACTGCAATGAATATAGGGTGTGTATATTCTTTTGAATCAGTGTTTCAGGTTTCTCTGGATATATTCCCAGAAGTGGAATTGCTGGGTCGTAAGGCATTTCCATATTTAATTTTTTGAGGAACCTCCGTACTATTTTCCATAGTGGCTTCACCCATCTGCATTCCCACCAACAGTGCATGGGATTCCCTTTTCTCCACATCTTCACCACTTGTTATCTGTAGATTTATTGATAGGCATTTTGACAAGTGTGAGGTGATAGCCCATTTGGTTTTAATTTGCATTTCTCTGATGATTAGTGACATTGAGCATCTTTTCATGTTTATTGGCCATCTGTACTAGTATATCCTCTTTAGAGAAGTGTCTATTCAGGTCCTTTGCCCATTTTTTTTATTGGATTGTGTTTTTTATGGTGTTCTTTATAAATTTTGGATAATACCCCTTATCAGATGTAACATTGGCAAAAATGTGCTCCCCATTCAGTGGGTTGTCTTTTCATTTTGTTGGTGGTTTCCTTTGGTATGCAAAAACTTTTTGGTTTGATGTAGTCTCATTTGTTTACTTTTTTGTTTCCTTTGCCTGAAAAGATGTATCACAAAAATATCCCTATAAGAAATATCTAAGATTTTACTGCCTATCTTTTCTTTTTTTTTTTTTTTTTTATATATATATTTTATTGATTTTATTACAGAGAGAAAGAGAGAGGGAGAGAGAGTTAGAAACATCGATGAGAGAGAAACATCGACCAGCTGCCTCTTGCACACCCCCTACTGGGGATGTGCCCGCAACCTAGGTACATGCCCTTGACCGGAATCGAACCTGGGACCCTTGAGTCCGCAGGCTGACGCTCTATCCACTGAGCCAAACCGGTTTCGGCTGCCTATCTTTTCTAATAGGGTTTTTATGGGTTTGAGTCTTACATTTAAGTCTTTCCTTCATTTTGAGTTTATTCTTGTGTATGAAGTAAATAGGTGATCTAGTTTCAATTTTTTGTACATATCCAATTTTCCCAACACCATTTATTGAATAGACTGTCTTTACCCTATTGTATATTCTTGCCTCAAATATTGACCATAAAGGCATGGGTTTATTTCTGGGCTTTGTTTTGTTCCATTGATCTGTATGTCTGTTTTTATACCAGTACCATGCTGTTTTGATTATTATGGCCTTATAGTATAGTTTGATATTAGGTAGATTACCTCCAACTTTGTTGTTCTTTCTCAAGATTGCTTAGGCTATTTGGAGTCTTTTGTGGTTCCATATACATTTTTGGAATATTTGTTCTAGTTCTGTGAAATACACCACTGGTATTTTGATAGGAATTGCATTGAATCTATAGATTGCTTTGGGTAGTATAGAAATTTTAATAATGTTAATTATTCCTATCAGAGCCTATACTTTTAACTTGTATTTTATATTGCCTCCTTAATAAAACAGATATGCTGTAAATTCAGTAAACAGTTTCATGGGTCACTAACATGTTAGCTTAAAGGCCATTTCCTTGAGGGGGAAAAAAAATCCCCAACCTTCTATGTATTTCTATGGATTGAACTGCCTTCCAGGCAGTGCCACAGGTTTGGGGTGCTTTGTACTCCCAAATTCATGCTTCTGATTTTGTATTTTCCTTAGCAATTGATTTGATAAACAACCTACTTCAAGTGAAGATGAGAAAACGTTACAGTGTGGACAAATCTCTTAGTCATCCCTGGCTGCAGGTAAAAAAAAAAGTGTATCTCTTTGTCAAACCTCATTTGAGCAGATCATTGTGATTTCTCTTACCTAATGAAACTACTGTAAGATCAACAGGCTCTACACATCTTAGAATAATGCAAGTGTTCTATAGTGATTAATATGTACTGTGGCTGAATCTTTGAAAGTTCTTGCAATAAGCCACTGAAGTGCAGAACTGATAGGCAGTTAAACGCCCATAAACTGAAAGCAATTAATTTGCCTTTCATGGGACTTTATGTGTTCATTTCACTTTTTTGTACAATGAGCTTAACACATTATTTTTTTTTTTTTTTTTTATTGAGGTATTATATGTGTACATATCTTACCATTACCTCCCCCACCCCACACCCATACATGCCCTCACCCCCCAGAGTTTTGCGTCCATTGTTTATGCTTATATGCATGCATACAAGTCCTTAACACATTATTTTTAAGTATATTTTACTTCTAAATAAATTTCTATTCAAAGGTCCGTATTTGCATTGAAGAGATTGGAAATGCCATTTGAAACATTTGCCTTAATTCCTCCAAAAGCTATTGTATAGATTTTTAAAAAGTTACCCCCAAACTTCAGTATAAAGAGAGAAGCTTTAGAACTATTGTAAAAGCAGTGAGGGGTAGAATTAACTTAAAAACAAATGCAAGCATAATTATTCTCAGGGCCTATTAAATTACCCTGATAAAAGATTCTAGCTAAGCACTTTCCCCTATTTTAAGGAGTAAGTCATAGACCTCTCATAGTATAGAACAGAATGTTTTAGTAATTATTAGCCACCTCAGAAGCCTGAGACAGTTTTTTTAACTTTAGAAACTAGTTAATTTCTTCATACTCAGTTTGAAAAAGTATTTATCTTTAACATTGATAATTTAAAATATTACAAATGGAACTTACTTTATACCAAGTACTTATGAATAGGAGCTTGTCAATTATATGATTACTAGAGGCCCGATGCACAAAATTCATGCATGGGGGCGGGGGGGGGGGGGTTGTTCCTCAGCCCAGCCTGCACCCTCTGCAATCTGGGACACCTCGAGGGATGTCCGACTGCCTGTTTAGGCCCTAACCCTAACCCAGGTAGGATCGGGCCTAAACGAGCAGTCGGACATCCCTCTCACAATCCAGGACTGCTGGCTTGCAACTGCTCGCCTGCCTGCCTTCCTGATTGCCCCTAACCGTTTCTGCCTGCCAGCCTGATCACCCCCTAACCACTCCCCTGCCAGCCTGATTGATGCCTTATTGCTGCCAGGTTGTTTGCCCCTAACCACCCTTCCCTGCAGACCTGGTCACCCCTAACTGCCCTCCCCTGCAGGCCTGGTCCCCCCCCCAACTGCCCTTCCTGCAGGCCCGGTCACCCTCAACTTCCCTCCTCTGCCAGGCTGGTCACCCCTAACTGCCCTTCCCTGCTGGCCATCTTGTGGCAGCCATCTTGTGTGTTGGAGTGATAGTCAACTTGCATATTATTTTTAGATAGGATTGGATGGGATAGAGGCCTGGTGCACGGGTGGGGGCCAACTGGTTTGCCCTGAAGGGTGTCCCAGATTAGAGTGGGGGTTCCCTTGGGGCGTGGGGCAGCCTGGGCGAGGGGCCTGTGGTGGTTTGCAGGCTGGCCACGCCCCCCGGCAACCCAAGCGGAGGCCCTGGGATCTGGGATTTATCTTCTATAACTGAAACTTTGTAGCCTTGCGCGGAGGCCTGGGCCCACCAGGGCAGGCAGAAAGCTTAGCTTCCTCCATTGCTAGGGAAACCCAAGCCTCCTGCTCTCTCTGTGGCTGCAGCCATCTTGGTTGGGTTAATTTGCATACTCGCTCCTGATTGGCTGGTGTGTGTGGCTTATGGGTATAGCAGGTATGATCAATTTGCATATTACTCTTTTATTACATAGGATGGTGCTAAAAAAAAAAGGTTGATGGATTTTGTTTCTTTTATAGTTCATAGTCCCTTTATTTATTTTTTTAGGACTATCAGACTTGGCTTGACCTTAGAGAATTTGAAACTCGCATTGGCGAACGTTACATTACACATGAAAGTGATGATGCCCGCTGGGAAATACATGCGTACACACACAACCTTGTATACCCAAAGCACTTCATCATGGCTCCCAATCCAGACGACATGGAAGAAGATCCTTAATTATCAATGAGCTAACTTCAATAAGGAAAGATTTCATTTATTGGACTGATATTTTGCTGCACAACTGTTGTTCTTTGGAGGTTGTCATCTGCAGGGATGCAAAGACATGAGGAAATGTGATAAGGAATCAGTGACACCAATACTGTAGTTCATAATGAGTAGGTACAAGAGGGGAAACAGTGATAGACACATAATGACACCAGGATGAAGCTTTTCATAAATTTTTAAAGCATAAGAAATAACTGGTTTTTTGTATTTTTTTTTCCTAATCCTTCACTTTAGTACAATAGTGGCACTTAATTTATCTTCCCTTTCCTGTTCTTATATTATTTTCAAGAAAGGGGACAGATAGGCAAGCTAGGATCCAGTTATTACATAGCTTGACCAAATCATACAAGAGTTATAAGGTTGATTACTAAACAATTAAATGTAAAGAGATATCAGAGAGGCTGCTGGCATATGATTTCCTATAAAGACTTTAAACATTTGTTTAACTGACCCTAGAGGGATTGAGGTGTTTTTTTTTATATCTGCCTAAAAAACGAACGCTGGACTATTTTACCTTTCTCTTTTAGGTCAATCAGGACTCCAAAACAGTGATCTCTAACTGTTTGGGAGTTGAAACTCTGAATATGCTCTCTACAACATAAAAATTAAGTTGTCACCTTTTGTTATAAGAGCCTCTAAGATAATTTTGGACAACTGATGCTACAAAACCAGGAACTGCTGATCTGAGTGATGAGTTAGTATGTATGTCTTCTCATAGCTCAACTCTGCTGCTAATAAATTATGTTCCCACTGACACCACTATGATGCCACAATTAGATTCCAGCATTCAATGGGTATAGATCTAAACTATAATTATATAATTTATCTTAACACAGTGTTGACTAATTTGAGGGAGGAAATTAAATATATACTAAAAGTAACACCAGTGCAGGGTCAGTTAAAACTATAGAAAAGAATAGCAAACAATGTCCTTTTTTTTCTTCCCTTAGCTTATTGGAAGGCTGTACAGATGTCTAGAATGTTTTTAAATCAGTTATTTTAAACAGTTTGGGTTGAGCATAAAACCCTTAGAAGGGTAGAGCTATATGACCAGCAGAGCAAATGAAAGGATAAGTATTTTAAAAACATTTCAGCTCCAGCAGCCAGCTAAATAAGTTCTTTTCTGCTCAGATAGGTGATTTAAGAGATTAGACTTAATAGCTTTTAAAAGTTACTAATAGATTTCCCCCAAAAAATTTAATATCTGGGACTTACAAAATCTATGGCTTTTTGTTTCTTCATTCTTCAGTAATCATTGTAAACTTTTTTTTCCCCTCCAAAAAGAGCAAAAGATTTGGAATTAGAAGATCGGGTTTAAGTCTTACAAAGTATTGGCTCCCTTTATTAGTTATGTTGATCTGGCCAGGTGACAATTTGTCTGAGCCTCGAGTTCCTCAACCTACAAAATGAAGATCATAATTCTTGCCTCTTGACCTTCCTCACGGTGTTGTTTTAAAGATGTTATATATGAACATAGTCAATAAGCTAAAAACTATACAAGTGTTCAATGTCACTACCCACTGAACTAGAGGTAGCAAAGGAAAAGATTGTTCCTCTTTTAACAAAGAGTCAGAGAACTTTTCACAATCTTTGAGTAGTAGCAAACATGCACTGTTGCTATGTTTTGAGCTCTTTAGATGTTACCTTACACTCACAACAGTCATGAGCTAAGTGCATAATGAACCCCATCTCACAAACAAGGAAATTGAGGCACAGGGAGATTAACTAGTTGCTGACGTTCACACAATTAGTATTTGAACCCAGACAGTGTGGCTCTAGAGTCCCTTCTGACCATTTTGTTATACTGCTTCTCCATAAAGGTCTCGGGAGACAGTCCACGTCCCTCAGTATTTCATTCTCACAGGAATTTGAAAACTCAAATTCTACAAAACCTTTTAGAAATGTGTTTTCCCTAGGATAGATGACTTCCCCAAATTTCTCCAAAGTCTGTTTATATCAGTGTGCTAAAAAGGAGTCAGTAGGCGTCCTATTATGGTTTTACTACATAAGGTGAAAATTAACTGGAATGGTGTTTGCTATACTTATATAATCAAACATTACAAGCCATGGAATTATTGCACTCTTTTTGTTGTTGAATGCCTAAGAAGTTTTCTAAATTTTTAAAGGCACTGTCAGATAATTTGGAGTTGAGTAATTACTCCAGATACTGTATAATCTGCATAACCTTTTTTTTTGTCTTGAAATCAGTTGTGTTTGTATAAAAAATAATTGTTGAGAAACATTTGATAATGTACAAAGTAGTCTATAATGACACTGTTCAGTACATTTTTATATTTTTTGTTACATCCCACTTTTTGTAAATATCCTCAAAAAAGCTTAATAATAAAATGTATTTCCATATCACCATACTTTTCCATGTGAAAACCTGAGCCTATCTCTAGTCGAGATATCCAAAGAAAATTTTATTTGGTTGTGTTATTTCCCCAGGCTTTGGTAAGAGAACTATTTTGGAAATAGTATTTGTAAATGGAACTAATGCTATATTTAAGAATAATGATTTTTTTAACTGCCTAAAATAAATAACTCATTATTATAATTTGATATGCAATTTGAGGTAATTAGAGGTCTCATTTCTTGGAATTAAAGTCTGAATAATTGTAACTGTAAATTTTTTAGGCACTACCTTTAAATCATCCACTACTGCCGCTGCCAGAAGGCTTTAACTTATACCTAATACCAAGTGAATGTCCTAGGTTTTAAGATAAAAGGCATTGCCTGACTCTCCTATTAAATGGTCATTTCGGTTGTTTCCAGTTTTCCACAGGCTTTCTTACCTTCTAAAAATTGTCCCAAACAAGACTTTGAGGGGAAAAAAAGTCATGGAAATAGAATAAGGGTGGCTAAGAATAGCCCAAGGCTGGACAGTATGAAAAAATAAGGCCTCCATGTTCTTTTACTTTAGAGTGGCACACAGAACGCTAATCCTGTTCTCAGTTAAGCCAAAGAAGCAATAAAAAGTAACAGTTCATCACTGCCAATGAACTCCAATATAGTTCAAGACACATGGCTAATTTCCTTTTCCTTTAATCTCACTTATAAATTTGTGTTGCTAAAATAGCACTTCTTCAGAAAGTCCATGTGTCTGGTATTAATATAAAAGTTCTGTGAACTAAAACATGAGAACTTAATAAAACTAAAACTTGACATTTATCTGAAAATAAGGGAGAATTAGCTCAATTTGGAAACTTATACCTCCTAGGTAGTCTACATTTAACTCACATTGTAAATACATGTTTATTGATTTTACTGTGATTTTTAAACTTTTTAAAATCTAATTTTATTTTTAATTATAAAATTCTCAGAAGCCTGTTGTAAAAAATCCAAATACTTCAAAAGAGAACAAAGAAAAATGCTCTTTTCACCTCTAAGACCCTCTTTTAGATTGGGAAATTTAATAGTGATTATTGGACATCCTTTCCTTATATACAAGTAAGTATCACAGAACAGAAAACCAATCTGTACTAAAATATTTATTTCTGTGGAATTATAAGCATTTCTTTAAATGTAGCTTTTCTTCAACAAAAATGGAATCATAATTATGAAACATTTTGCACCCTACTCTTTCCACTTACTAAATCTTAGAGATATTTCCATGTCCGAACATACCACTCTACATGATTTAAAAGCATATACTAGTAGATAGTTCTATTTAATCAGTCCCCTGTAAATGGCCATTTAGGTTGTTTCCAGTTTTCCAATCAGTGTTCATGATTACTTTTTAAAATAAAGTAAAAATATAGCAACTAGCTTTACTTACTAAAAGAAACCCAGTTTCACACAAAAGAACGCATATTTGTTCCCAGAGTTAAAATAACTTTAAAAGATTAACATTTAGCCCTAGCCAGTTTGGCTCAGTGGATAGAGTATCGGCCTGCAGACTAAAGGGTCCCGGGTTCAGTTCCGGTCAAGGGCACACGCCTGGTTTGCAGGCTCGATTCCCAGTGGGGGATGTGCAGGAGGCAGCCAATCAATGATTCTCTCTTATCATTGATGTTTCTATCTACCTCTCTGAAATCAATAAAAATTTTTTCAAAAAAATAAAATAACTTAGATTCTTGTCAAGGGCACGTACCTCGGTTGCAGGCTCGATCCCTGGCCTGGTTGGGGCACATGCAGGAGGCAACCAATGTCTCTCTCTCACATTGATGTTTCCCTCTCTCCTCCCTTCCACTCTCTCCAAAAATAAATGGAAAAATATCCTTGGGTGAGGATTAACAAGGGAAAAAAAAAAAGATCAACGTTTAGTTCTATCTATCTATCTATAAAAGGCTTAAGCAACCGGCCGACCATCTAACCAGGAGCTATGACGCGCAATGACCACCAGGGGGCAGACGCTCAACGCAGGAGCTGCCAAGCTGTGGTGACTTGGCAGCGGCAGTTCTCATGTTACACACCCTGGAACCAGAGAGGAGGGAGCCTGGTTCCGGGGTGCATCACCCAAGAACCACCCTCGCAATCCGGGACCCCTCGGGGGATGTCAAGAGAGCCAGTTTTGGCCTGATCACCGCAGGCCAGACCAAGGGACCCCCACCTGCCGGAGGGACCCCATTCACTCCCCAGGTGCCCTTTGAGCCGCAGCGCTGCTCCAGGTGCAGCCGGCTGGGGAGGGACCACAGGAGGTTGGCTCCAGGGTGTGTGCGGCCCCTCTCACCCAGTCCCGCCCCACCGGCCACCTTTTAATTAAGATGTGCACAAATCTGTGCACCAGGGCATTAGTTGTATATAAGATGGGCTGTTTTTATTGGCTATGAAGAAATAAAATCCTTATTTTACCTGTGATATATGAAATTCATTTCCTTTATTTTAGTTTCTTAGGTAGACTTGGGGACTAAAAGTCCAAACTGAAATATCACTGCCAAGTAAGTTCACTAAATCCAGCCACAGGTGATGGAGAAGGTTTTGACTGATTTGCATTTATCTCATGGCTTCTACCATGAAGTCTCTGATGAGGCAGCAAGGCAAAAAAGTTAAATCGTTCTCCCATCTTCTTAGGATTCATTAACATATCATACCCCTGAAGTAACTGCTGCCTCAGTGATGGCTCAGCGGATTTATCTAAAAGAACCTGAAAAGAAAATAATTTCTTAGTAAAAAACAGAAGAAAGGATTTCCAGTTATATGTAGTAATAATGACTATTAGCTATTCAATAAAGCAGTGTTTAAAACATTATTTCTGCCTCAAAATCATGGGGTAGTTATTAAAAACATAGGTTGCTATGACACATACCTATGAATTTGTATGTTTAACAAATATTCCCAGATGGTCTCATCTACACTGAAGGGTAAAAATGTCCCCAGAACAGTTATAACATTCATACTCATAATTGCGGTTGAGTTTTCTTAGTGAACATGAACACTACTTGAACATCTTAATTCTACCTCATATGGAGATGCATGAAACGAAGGCTGCTCCGCCCCAGGCCACCTGGTTAAACTAAATCCTACGCTGCTGAAGACTGGCTAACTACAAGAACATTTAGGCCAGGTAAATTTTTAACTATTTGTTGGAAATACTGTGAATTTACAATATTTAATAATACGGAAATAAACCATTACCTTTAGCCGGACATCAATGCCCATATTTTTTAAAAACGTTTGTTGTTTTATTGGACCCAGGGAAGCCACTGTTCCCTGTGCCATTCTGCGCAAATAACTGAAGTCCACGTCGGCTGTTAGATCGGCTGTTCCTGGGGCAATTAAGACATCATGAAGCTTGTGGCCACAAAACCCCTTGAACATAATTTTTAAAATGATAAGTTTTTGTCCTTTTATGCTATTAATCAAGATTAAAGAAGTGCTATTTTAGTACAATTTATATAACAACCGTTGAAAATATGGCCTAAGTCAGTGATTTACACACTGTTAATGCAGTAGCACCATTTTCTATGTGGAAAACCCAATATAAAGCACAGTGTTGGAGTGCCTGAAGATGCTGCTATCCTTCTCAGTTAACATTTCCATGACTGCCCGCGAATAGAGGAGATCTCATTAATCCTCTGGACGAATCCAGGTTACCAGAACCTAGATGGTGTTTTACAAAGTCTAACCATCAACCAGGTGCCTCAAAACCACCTGAGACTATGTTACTAGACTCTATCCAGACCTAGTGAATCAGAATCCTGGAGGTAAGGCTAGGAAATCAGCATTTCTAATACACTAACTAGGTTTTACTTAGATGCAATAAAGTTAAAAATTGAGAACCAGAGACTTAGAAAATGACTAATAGCATCTAGTTAAATATATTTCAATTAAAGTAAATTGAACATAAGTGATCATATTCAAATAAGAATGGATGTTTAGCCGGAACCGGTTTGGCTCAGTGGATAGAGCGTCGGCCTGTGGCCTCAAAGGTCCCGGGTTCGATTCCGGTCAAGGGCATGTACCTTGGTTGCGGGCACATCCCCAGTAGGGGGTGTGCAAGAGGCAGCTGATCGATGTTTCTCTCTCATCGATGTTTCTAACTCTCTATCCCTCTCTCTTCCTCTCTGTAAAAAATCAATAAAATATATTAAAAAAAAAAAAAAAAAAAGAATGGATGTTTAGGGAGAATAAAATACATCTGGAGAAGAAAAAGATATTGCAAATCTTATAGGAAAAGTTTGAATGATTACAGTAGCTAGATCAAATCTGCAAAGAAGTACCAAATTATTTATTTAAATGAAGGAGGGGTAGAATATTAAAAAAAACTTCAGGCAAAATTTTCCATTTGTATATGTAGATGCTTACTAAGATCTATGCAGACCTAGGTTCTGCAACTTAAGGAAGAATGTAGACAATTCACACCCTGTTCAAACGAAAGTTGGACAGTGGAGTTAGGCTTAGGAATAAGATCTAGAGTTAAGAGTAATTATAATGTGAATTAATATTAATTATAAAATAATGTAATACAACATTGTGAAGCACTATAGAAACCAAAGATGAAGATCTTAAATGAGCTTCAAAACTAACAACTGGTAACTAAATCATACCAATTAAATTCTGACAAGTCGTGTTACTGAATGATACATACTCTGAAGGTATCTGTCTTAGTCCCATCATGACCGTAATCAGCAATCAGGGCAGCACCTCCAGTAAGAGCAATTCGTTGAGAAAGTTCCTGAATAATAACACCAGCCTCAGGACACACTTCCACATGATCCCTTGTCTCATCATGCTGGTAAGGAACAGTTGAAAGAAAACGCATCATTCAAAAGAATTGATTCCTGTTTTTCAGGTTTTCTGTATTTGCAGGTTTTGCTACGATGAGTATTTCTTATTTACAACAAAAATAAATTTGTTCTCAATATGAGCATGTTCTGTACACTCAACTTTTCACAAGTCATCCTCTTTGTTATACAAAACTCCTTGGTTCTTTGATGCCGTCCACTAAGCTTACAAAGATATTTCTATAAACAAGTATATGCTGATGCCTCTGTTGGGGCTACAGGCATCCCAATGATAAGCTCTATGTCTAGAAACTTCAGCTTATGAACCAGTGCTAGTGCACCTGGGGCCTTTATTTCCCAAGATGTTCAGGTATTAACAAAGGGTCCTCAATAAGTGCATATTAGCTTAAAAAGTGAAATAACAAAATTAATACTCATCAGCTTAACTAGTATATATGAAACTTCACTAATTCCTGAGATAATGAAAATTCCTTTTTCTTCATTAGTAAAACATACACTAAAACTTGCCCCTCCTAACACCCTATTACAGTGGTCAGCAAACTGCGGCTCGCGAGCCACATGCAGCTCTTTGGCCCCTTGAGTGTGGCTCTTCCACAAAATACGACATACGGGCGTGCACGTACAGTGCGATTGAAACTTCGTGGCCCATGCGCAGAAGTCAGTTTTCGGCTCTCAAAATAAATTTCAATCGTTGTACTGTTGATATTTGGCTCTGTTGACTAAGGAGTTTGCCGACCACTGCCCTATTAGAAATGAAGTATTGATCCTGATGTTTCTGCCTGTAATGGCACAGGTCTAATAGGTACGAAGTCAGAAAAACTAGCTTTTGAGTCTCAGCTCTTCCTACTGCTTACTAGAAATAAGTTACTCAACCTCTTGGAGTCCGCGTCCTCATTACATTATGTACCAGGCCTTTTGTGAGGACTAAATGAAACAATAAACCACTTACCCCGCTGCTACTTTTTTTATTTTGCTTTGTTCTTTTTTCTTGTTTATTTAGATTTTTTCGTTTTGCCCCCAGTGCTATTAAATAAATTATTGTGATTTAATTATGAAAACCATGAGGTTAGTTACCTCAGACTAAGCTGACACAGCTCAGTGTACCAGGATGACATTCTTACTATCTCAGCCTGCTCTCCAAGATGACAGACTCTACTATCATTCGCCCCATTCAAATGAGAGGAAAATCATCACTCTCTCTCTCTCTCATAAGTGAATACTACTTAAGTCAAGAATTAAAAAGAATCACAAATCCCAGTGCCCGGAGTTTGGCTCTTAGTAGCTTTATGAATTTGTTTCCGCTCAGGTAAAATTAAGTAGCCAGAAAATGAAAAAAATAGAAACGTTTACAAGCATTTAGGCTGATATTTTCACTTACTTATGCTTTAAAAAAAAACCACAAAAACTTAATTCATAGGTTCATGTTTAAAAGATATTGTGCTTTTAAAACTGCTAACTTCTGAGTTAGAAGGTCTTAGTTATGGTCCAAAAAGTAGACATCTTTTTTCTGAAGGGGAAAAATGAATAAAACAGGCTATCTAGAGCCCAAACATTCCTGAGAAGTACAGGATTTTTTGAACCTTGAAGCATAAGCCTAAGATGGGCTCCTGTGATTATTCCTTAGAGTCAAGAGAAAACAGTAGTAAAATACCATTCTGGCGATCTAGAATCAGAGAAAAAAGGCACTCTCTACCTAGCATTAGAGTTTGAGAGTTAAGTGAGAAAATACAGAGTAATACATACAAAGTACTCAATAAATACTGTCACTGTTGTTACTTTACACTGCATTACATTTGTTTTCACAGGCGTCAAACCCTTCAGGTCAAGAGACAATATTGTCAACATTTGACAGGTAAATGGAGAAGGTACAAGACAAGTGCTTATTAACTTTATCTGTGATTGCATAACAGTGAAGGTCACATAGCTAAGAAATGATTTTAACCCATTCTCCCGACTAGAGCCTCTACACTGTTTTGTTAATAAAAAACACCTCACTTGTTGCAAGCAACTACTTCCCCCTATAAAGGAACTCTAAAATAGTAACTCAGAAAATAAGACTTGGTTGGTAACAAACTAAGAAGAAAAATAAACTTATTCCTACTTGTATGAAGGCTTCTGCTGGGGTGGCACGAGGCGCCAAAACAAACCTCAGTTTATCAGAAACTTGTGGATCAATATCAATGAGTACTTCTCGCCATCCTTGTGGGGTTTTCTAAACACAAAATAACGCATAAAAACAAATTTTTGCAAGTTTGTTCTCAAAACTGTCACCAGCAAAAAGTACTATTTTTCTCCTCTTACCATGTATACATAGGTAAGTAATATTTACAGACCACTTTACCACTTAAAATTACTTCATGGCTTTACTTCATTTCTTCTAAATATTGAGTAGACTGATAGACACAAACTGTTAATGTTGTTTAGATAAGAGGTGGAGCTGTGGAAGATGAAATAAGCAGCCTGGAAGGTGCCCCAAAATGGAAGACAGACTTCGGAACACCAATCAGAAGCTTTTGCTAATAAATTGCTATATAATACAGACTCTTAGCCTTAGAAGTTATCAGTACACACACATTACTACCAAATCTCAAATCTTCTCATAGAAAGAATAAAGATAAACTCTAATCTTCGAAATTTAAAAATATTTGCTAAAAGTAATCTTGACTATACTACAGCCATTTAGCATCTTACATTCTCATGCATCTTTATCTCAGGAGAATTAAGAATTCTTTAATAATTATCCTATGAGAATTAAGAATTCTACTTAATATTTCATTTTTGCTTTTCAATTATTTATATTCATGAGAAATTCCAATATCGTTAACTTCAAGTAATGTTTATATACTGAATAATTAAATACCGCAAATATTTATTCTTACAACACAAGGCTCTTTGTTATTCAATTATAAACATGTCCTTTTTTCCATCATACCTGGAACTTATGCACAGGAAGGACGTCAAAAAATTCATGTGCAACATAAAAGCTGTACTCTATTTAAAAGTGGAAGAAGAAAAAAATGTTTAAGCATTTTTAAGATAACGAATTGCTTCTTCTAAACATTAACAAAAAAAATGCCTAATTCTTTCACTACCGTGAGGGGTTGTGATCAAAATTCTCTCATTAGTCTACGGAAAATCATTACCTTTTGGTACATCCTGCAGATCTCGGTACCAGGAAATTGGAATCCCAGACTTAGTAACACCTTTCATGTATACTGGGGATCCAGCATATCGCTCTAATGGGACCTTCTCTTCAGTCAGAGTTAATGCTTGAATCTCACTTAATTTTTGGCTCACCTCTACTAGATGTATTGAAATGTCACAGTTTTTCAGCACAGATCCAAGCTGACTAAACACCTAAATAAAAAAAGAAAAATTGGCAAAATACAATGTGCTGAGTTTCAGTTTTCTAACCACTGACCTCAATAATTTGCTCATTATAATACAATTTGTTCCAGAGAAATTTGTTCCTTACACAGCCACTCTCTCCAGCAGTCTATAAGAATCATAGCCTATTAGAGTTATTAAACATAGTGTATATAAAAAAGGAACAGCCCGAACCGGTTTGGCTCAGTGGTTGGAGCGTCGGCCTGAGGACTGAAAGGTCCCAGGTTCGATTCCGGTCAAGGGCATGTATCCTGGTTGCAGGCACATCCCCAGTAGGGAGTGTACAGGAGGCAGCTGATTGATGTTTCTCTCTCATCAATGTTTCTAACTCTCTATCCCTCTCCCCTCCTATCTGTAAAAAATCAATTAAAAATGTATGAAGAAATAAAAAGGAACAGTATAGAACTTGGTTTCTTAATGATAAAATTTAGAATTGTGATTAATAAATGAAAATAAAAGATTTCCCCATCTTCACCAACACTTGGTGTTGTCAGACTTACCATTTCTGAGGATATAGTGGTATCATACATATATTTTTTATCCTCACCCGAGGATATGCTTATTGATTTTAGAGAGAGGAGGGAGGAGAGAGAGACAGACATACAGACATTGATGTGAGAGAGAAACATCAATTGGTGCCTCCTGTACACATCCCAACTAGGACTGAACCTGAAACGCAGGCATATATCCTAACTCAGAATCGAACCCATGACCTTTTGGTGTATAGGACGAAGCTCCAACCAAATGAGCCACACCAACCAGGTCTGTCTCATCAATTTATTTTTTTTAATATATTTTATTGATTTTTTACAGAGAGGAAGGGAGAGGGATAGAGAGTTAGGAACACTGATGAGAGAGAAACATCAATTAGCTGCCTCATACACACCCCCTACTGGGAATGTGCCTGCAACCAAGGTACATGGCCCTTGACCAGAATCGAACCTGGGACCCTTGAGTCCGCAGGCCGATGCTCTATCCACTGAGCCAAACCAGTCAGGGCTGTCTCATCAATTTAACCCTTTGCACTCACTTTTTTCTCGATTCCTGCTACCGATGCTAACCATGTCGAGTCACACTCGATATCCGAGTGCAAAAGGTTAAACTAATTTTCCTGACTACCAATGAGTCTGAGCATCTTTTTGTTAGTATTGGCCATTTGGGTTTTCTGTTTCACAATGGGCCTGTTCACATAATCCACCTGGTTTTTCTATTGAGTTATCTTTCACCTCATTGACTTAGAAGACTACTCGTTCTTTGTTGGTTATATGGTTGCAAATAACTTCTCTAACATATGGTTTGTCTCACCACTCTCTTTATGGTGTATTTGAAGAACAAAAACTTTCTAGTTTATTTAAAGAACAAAAAGTTTTTAATTTTAATGTAGTGGAAATTATTAACATTTTCCTTTTATGGGTTGTGCTTGATATATAATTTTAAAACTTTTTTCCTACTCAGAAGACAAATAGGATCTCCCATAATGTCTTCTAAATGTTTTATACTTGTAGCTTTCACATTCGCCCCACCCCCATATTTTAACCATAAAACAGACAATAACTAATCACTCACTGTATTATTCTGCCATGTATTAGTTAAGAAATATGAGATTAAGGAAATAGGACTGAAAGCCTAGAAAATAAACAAAGTTTGCCAACTCAGTCAAAAGTAGTAAGAGTCACATACACGAGACTTTAAGACACTCTTTTATACCTACCCTCAAAATATCTCCTGCAAGGGTACCCCGACCTGGACCCAGTTCCACCAGCTGGAAAGTTGCACTTTTCCCAGTGGCCATCCATTCGCTAATAAACCATATCCCTAGCAGCTGTGACAAGAAAAAACTTAAAGTATTATAAAGTATCAAAGTATACCACAACATAAAACTCCATGCAAATACATACTTTATCCCAGAAAGCAAAATGTTTGCAAACAATCATATGTATTTAATGTCCACATAGTTGCACACATAGGAAAATTCACTGGGACTATGTTACAACACATACTAGTTAGGAAGCTTTAATAACTGGAAAAAATAGTTCAAAGTTACCCTCCGCTAACAAAAGGTCCCATGACACAGATAAGACTATCATAGAAAGGTACTAGTATTTGAAAGCAAATAGACATATGAAATATAATTATGTATATAACTATGCCAGTTCTTGATATCATTTCAATAATTACATGGCTCTTACACATAAGCAATATATTTTTTAATACCTGAATTCTACTTCCTCTTGTATACAATTTCTTAGTTCCAAATTGATCATAGGTTATTATATGGAAATAAATAAACTAGAATTCCTGAAAAGAATCCAAAGTTTCTTAAAGGAAGACTTCTACTGTAACTATGGCCAAATTATATTTGGAGGCTTTAGAGCTCATTTTGATTCCAGTAATTCCTTCTGGGGTACAGTCTACCTCTTTGCTCACCCTTGCTTTTGTCTCTCTTCCTTCTCCCATTCTCCTATTTCATCTGGTTCACTTCTTTACCTCCATCTCCTTTCCTTCTCTTCATTCCCTTTTCTATGTAAAGTATAAACTTTTCATTGCCCATTATACCATTTCCTTTCCTGTTACCTTCTATTCCCTCAATATTTACTACTAAAAAACTACAACTTTTGAGGAATCACAAAAACAAAGCTGTAAAACACTTATATAGAATAAGGCAACTTGATCTGCTTTTAAATGTTTGTGGTATTAGTTTCTTTTATAGTTTAGATTGATATTACCTCCCCAAAGATCTGACTTATTTCAGGTGAAGTAATGAAATCTCCTTTTTCTCCTAGCATGTCACGGTGCACATAATATCCCTAAGTAAAAAGAGAAAACAGAAAAAACAATTTTCAAATAAGGCTATTTTTAAGACACCCCTCCAAAATCATACATAATGTATACAATGAAATAAACAATTACATAGTAAGAAAGTTCTCTCTTCTAAATAATCAAGACAATCACAGTATCTTTACCTAAATTTTAGAAAGTGACAGTCATTTTGCAGAACTGGTAGAAAAGCACCCTCCTTCTCTCTCCCTGCTCCTAAAACCCTGCCTATCCTTCCAGCCTCCTCCCCCAAATTCTCACACTTTCTGCTTCAAATTAACCCTGCCTGGTGGCCATGGCGTTTCTTGACCTGGGTGCTGGTTCCATGGAGCGTTCATTTTGGGAACATTCATCAATCCTTCCCTCATAAGTAAGCATTTCAGGTGTATTTTTGGTGTGTGTTATGAACCCGTCTGGTAGTATAATGAAGCTGGACCCCTTCAGAGAATGTTTTTAAATGCACAGGACATAAAACACATAGGGTTACCAAAGAAAGCAAATGAAAAAGACTTATCAAATATGTAAAAATAAATGTGTGCTACAGTAATATATGTGCTTCTTGATAAAAGTATTAAAAAAACAGTATCGAGCCAAAGGCCTAATAAGTAAAGTTCTGAAGCACAGATGAGCAAATGTTTTGAGATCACTCTGTTGTGATGTGGCACTATCAGCAATTTGCACTGATGCTAATTAAAGTCACAGGTATTACTGATGCTACTGGTTGTTGCCTATGCTCCTGGTTAGAAAATGCTAAATTTCAATTAGACGTTAACTCACATAACTTGCCTTGCCTAAACCCCTGGACAGTGGGCCACTCCACATCCAACAACAGGCCAACCCAACCCCATAATTCCACAGATCTCGTATTTCCACTCAGCAAAAGGTGGAACACTCTAAAATAAAAGGACTGCTGGCTTTCACCAACTGGCTTAGCGGAGCAGACAAGGAAATACAGGCCAGAGAGCTGTGACCATGTTTCATCCTAGAACAGTCAAGCCCCAGACCTTCCATTCTCAGGAAAAAAAAAAATCCAGAATATGCTCTATTTCCAGTCGCCGATTTCCACTCAGAGTCCTGTAAACCTCACATATCGCACTGAGCTCTTATCTTTCCCTACCCTTCTACATTCCCTTTTCCCAGGGAAAGGACTCCACCATCTACCTCAGCCCAGATAGAAGAGTCATCCGTCCCTCATCTCATAAATCCAATGGGTTACACTGTCTCCTGAACACCTGTGGAATTTGTCACCTGTATAATGGCACTGCCGCTCACTTGATCCAGCCCTGACCAACTAACATCCACGTATCGGCCCTCAGGTCCCGTGGGGTGGCTCTTCCCCCTGGAAGGGACCCCGGCGGTCGGGACTGAAGACGCTCGGGCTCCGGCCTACGCGCACCCCTCCAGGCTCACACCTCGCAAAGCGGCTCGGGCGGGCCTGGTCCTCGGGCTCCCCGACCCATATACCTGGGCTGGGTTGGTCAAGACCTCCTTCATGTACTCGGCCACAGTGATGGGGCCAGTAGACTTGATTTTGTACACAAGATGCTGCAGCATCGGAGTCACCGGGTTGTTTTCTACCGGCTCCTTTCCGGAGCTGAAGTATTTTCCTCTCCAAAGGCAGGGAATGGCTGCGAAAAACATTATTAAACGGGGCCCATTAAAAATCTTAGTATTTACACGTGCACAGCAGCCTGAGCGCTTTCAAAGTGGCTTCGTTAACCCCTAACCACGCCCGAAGGCGAGAAAGAGGACTCCTGTCCGCTGCACGCACACCAGGCGCAGGCACACACTGTGCCCACGACCCCACCGTCGGAGGCTGGACTCCCGTCCCGCCCGGAGCGCCCCCGGCGTCCGCAACTGAGCAGAGCACCCCACCCGAGTCCCAGGGCAACCGGGGCTCGCGCGGGGCGAACACTCACCGGCTCGCGCTGCAGCGCGCAACGACCTGGCGCCGGCGTTGGCGAGGACAATCATGCCGAACGTGCCCAGCAGCCGCGAGCCGCCCCGGGAGTCGGGATCGTGGTCATTTCCGGGAGAGAACTCGGTCCTGCCGGAAGTGCGTCACCGGGCCAACCGGAAGGAACCCAATCACAGGTCGCGCGTGCTTTGCTAACCATGGCGGCCGCCAAGAAACCCTTGGAGTTCCATGCCGAGCGGCCCTGGGGTCCTGACGGGAGGATAGAAGATTCGGACGAGGACGACGAGGATGATAATGAAGCCGAGAATGGGTTCTCCATGGAGGAAGTGTTACGGCTTGGAGGCACCAAGGTAATGGCCTTGAACTCCCGGAGGAGGGGATCTGGGGCGCGGGGAGCGGTCCCGCGCGTGGCCCCGGAGCTGCGGAGTGGGAGGGCGTCCTGGACCCAGTTCCCAGCTTCGGGGAGCGCTCTGTGCGCTCCCGGCACCGCTTCTTTTCCACTGCTCTTTACAGGATAAAAGTCGAAGTAAGCGTGTTTATGCTGTCGCCTCAGAATGCAGGCGACCCTCTCCCTTTATGGACGAACTATAACGGCGCTCCACCGGGCCGAGAGGCTGCCTTTTTGGTCCTGGCCTCGCGACATCAGTGTTTTGAACTCCGGTGGTGTTGGAGTTTTAGGTTCTCACCGAGGACAGGCACATGCTCACCGCACACTCAAGGAGCTCTGCGCTTTCTTGGAATTCACATCCTGATGGTGGGAAAGGGACAGTCCCCCAGCTTTTGAATACATAGTATGTCAGACGCTGACAAGTGCTGTGGAGAAAAATAAAACCGGGAAGGAGGACATTGCACAGTGAGAGAGGGCGTCACCGTTTTCAATGAGGGCGTCGCGGAACCCATCCCTGAGATGTACGAGCAAAAACCTGAAAGGAAGAAAGGACTGAGCCCATGTTTCATGAATAACGGAAATGTCAGTGTAGCTGAGGCAGAGTGAAGTAAGGGGAGAGTAGTAAGAAATGAGGTCAGAGAGGTAAGAGGGTGGGCTTTTACCCTGAGTTTGACGAAACGATTGGACAATTTGGCCTATTTTTTGTTCAATATTGTTTTCGAGACTAGAATTGGGGTGAGGGGGTGGAATAGAGGCAGGAGAAATGCACCTTACAGGAGCAGATTCACACCGTTTGCTCTGTGCTCGAGTTGTATTTGATTTTTAAGTATGTAATAGATGCACGCGCTACAGAAGGGTTATTTTGTTCTGTTCCTTAAGGAAGGGATACTCGGTAAAGTCTTTTTCCCACTTCTAGCTCCAGTCATGCAATTTACCTTCCAGGAAGCAATATTTTTGTAATTCTTTTTTGTATCTTCCAAGGAAATAGATATGCATGTACATTATTTTTTACATAAAAGGCACTGTATTATATCTATATATAATATTTTGTATCCATTTTTTCTTACTATCTATGAGATCCTTCCATATCAGAATGTAAAGTTCTGTCATTGGTTTAATGCCCGCATAAATCATTGTCTGTTTTAATTTTCTTTTCTATCAGTCATTTATTGTGGATACATATGTTGTCAATATTTCGCTATTTTAAATAATGCTTCAGTATGTAACCATGAATACCTATCTATTTCCATATTTGTAAGTGTATGTGTAATCAAAATTTGTGGAAACAGAACTGCTGGGTCAAAGGATGTATGCTTCTATGTATTTTGATTGAAGGTGGCAAATTGCCCTTCATAGAGGTTGTGCCAGTTTACACTCCCATCAGCCATGTAGGAAAGTGACCCCCCCCTTTCCCTAACAACACCTGTCATGATTTTATCTTTGCTCTGACAGATTAAAAAATGGATGCATTATTGTGGTTTTAATTTGAATTTCTCTAAATGTTAGTGAGGTTGAGCATCTTTTCATATTTTAAAAGAACCACTCCCTTCCTCCCCCATGAACTGTTTGTTTATATCCTTTGCACGTATTTCTATTGGGTTATTTGTTACTTCCATAACTGATGTGCATCAACTTTTATATTATTAAGCCCAGTTGCTGTGACATGAGTTGCCAGTGTTTTACCCAGTTTATATTTTGTCTTCTGTGTGTGAGAGAATGAAAAATTTACCCATTCGTTTCTTTATGGGCCCTAATGTCAAATTTGGAAAGGTTTTCCCTACTCTGGAATTTTTTTTTAATTATGTTGTGTGTTTTTTTTCTATTTTTTGTTTCTATTTTTTATATTTAAATCTTTGCTCTGTCAAGTATTTACTTTGGTATAGGTTGAGAGCCCAGGCAATACCATGACAACTTTGATTGCAAAGATACAGGTTCACATTAACTTTTGAAGTTTTAACTAAACTGTTGGATTTATAATTTATTTTTAACTTTATGTTTTTATGCAGCAAGATTACCTTATGCTCGCTGCTTTGGATGAGAATGAGGAAGTTGTGGATGGAGGCAAAAAAGGAGCAATTGATGACCTTCAGCAAGGTGAATTGGAAGCATTTATTCAAAATCTGAGCTTGGCCAAGTATGCAAAATCTTTCATAATTGCAGAAGATGAACCACCCAACAAAGAAGATACCAACAAAAAAGCAAGCGTATCTAAATTGGATAATAAAAAGCAAAATGCAGCAGAAAATGAAAGGCCATCAGTCAGTAAGGTGAAAAATAAGAAGAGACCAGAACAACATTCTGATGAGAACAATAGTCCTGTACCAAAAATAAAGAAAGATAAACAACAGGACATCTTTGAATTTGTTGAGAGACCGGCATTGTTACTGAAGCCTGGAGGCAAATGGTATGATCTGGAGTATAGCAATGAATATTCTTTGGAACCCCAGCCTCGGGATGTTGTGTCTAAGTACAAAACTTTGGCTCAGAAGTTGTATGAGCATGAAATTAATTTATTCAAAAATAAGACGAATAATCAAAAGGGAGCCTCTTCTACCTGGATGAAGGCAATTGTGTCATCAGGGACCCTAGGAGACAGGATGGCAGCTATGATTCTTCTTATTCAGGATGATGCTGTTCACACACTCCAGTTTGTAGAAACTCTGGTAAACCTTGTGAAAAAGAAGGGCAGCAAACAGCAGTGCCTCATGGCTTTGGATACTTTCAAAGAATTACTCATTACAGATCTTTTGCCAGACAGTCGGAAACTGCGGATTTTCAGCCAGCATCCTTTCAACAAACTAGAAGAGTTGTCCAGTGGCAACAGGGACTCAAGAGACAGAAGGCTCATCTTATGGTATTTTGAACACCAGCTGAAACACTTAGTGGCTGAATTTGTGCAGGTCTTGGAAACTTTAAGTCATGATTCATTAGTAGCCACCAAAACTCGAGCCCTTTCAGTGGCTCATGAGCTTCTTTGCAACAAACCTGAGGAAGAAAAAGCTCTTCTTGTGCAGGTGGTAAACAAACTGGGAGATCCTCAGAACAGAATAGCCACAAAAGCCTCCCATCTGTTAGAGACATTGCTTTGTAAACACCCCAATATGAAAGGCGTTGTGTGTGGTGAAGTTGAAAGGCTGCTCTTTCGCTCAAATATCAGCTCCAAAGCACAATATTATGCAATTTGCTTTTTAAATCAAATGGTCCTCTCCCATGAAGAAAGTGAACTGGCTAACAAATTAATAACTCTTTATTTTTGTTTTTTTCGGTCTTGTATCAAGAAAAAAGATATTGAATCAAAAATGCTTAGTGCCCTTTTAACAGGAGTGAACAGGGCCTACCCTTACGCCCAAACTGGTGATGACAAAGTGAGGGAGCAGGTTGATACGCTGTTTAAAGTGATACACATTGTGAATTTTAATACCAGTGTGCAGGCTTTAATGTTGCTTTTCCAAGTAATGAATTCTCAGCAGACAATATCGAATCGATATTATGCAGCATTATACAGGTAAGTACATACCCTGCCAATATGTGAATGTGAGGAATAAGGTGATCTTACAGTACACGAAGTGCCTCCCCCCCCCCCCCCCCCCCCCAAGAGAAAGACTAAACTGGATTTTAGGGCCCCCTCAGCAACTCCCTACTCACTAACTTGGAGTAAGTTCATCTTTGTTTCCCTGTTGGACAATTATGTTACATACTTTGAAAACATTGTTTATTTTTTATTTTGAAAAGTTAAAATACAAAAAAAAATACATACACAAAGCATCTAATACCACCTAATATTTCAAATTTCACATTTTGCTGTATTAGTTTTAAATATTTTGGGATATTAAAGAGATAGAATCACAGATGCAAGTTTCCCTCCCCGACTCCCCCACCTGACCTTCAGTGTGGCTTATGTCCTATGTTTCTTTATTCTGGCAGCCATTTAGTAATTCATTCAACAAGAATTTAGTGCCACCTATTTGCTGGGTACTGTTCGAGGTGCTTAGGATATAGCATAGTGAACAAAATTCCCACCACTAAAGGTCCTTACATTTATATTGGGGAAGTCAGGTGGTAAACAAGAAAATTTGTTAAGTAGGGGGAGAGTTGGTGGTTAACAGTTTGGAATTTTTTTAATAGTCGGATTAAGATTTGTTTACCAAACTTTGCAATTGACCTGCAACATACCAATTGAGGGATGATCTTTTAAACAGTGTGGAAACACTTTGCAACTGTTTGAGTATACCAAAAAGTTTTGCATTTCCTTCTAATTCATTTTTATAATTTCACAATCATACGTCTTGTGAGAAATGAAATGTAGTGGTTAACTCTTGGACATAAGCCATACTGTCTGGATTTGAGTTCCAGTCATTAGTTTGCTGTGTAGCTTTGGACAAATTATTTTATCCTCATTATAACCCTATTGGTAAACATGATTGGTAAAAATGATCCCATTTTACTGTGCCACAGTTTGTCTATAAAACGCCTGGAGAAACCTATCTCATAGCATTGTTATGAAGATTATGAAACGCCCAAGGTTACCCAGCTAGAAAATGACAAAACTGGGACTTTGGTAAGATTAGTGAGTTAATGCATGTTATCCCATGTAATCATATGTGTATGTTAAGCACTTAACAGAGCCTGACACCAAGTAAGTTTTTATTTCTGTTATTAGTGGGGGAAAGTTAACAAGTACTAGAACAAGAAGTAATGGTTTCACACGAGCATATCTGGAGAACTGTGTTAATTCTGGGTCCTATGTCTGGAGGTTTAGATCAGTTGGAGCACCTCTAGAGTTCAGAAACTAGAATAAAGAGAGAATTTAAAACTTATATGAGATGATAGTTGAGAATCCTGTAGAAGAGAGACTTTGGGGAGAGAAGACACATAATAGCTTTACAGGGTTAAGTATTTGAAAGGCTGTCATTTGAAGTATAATTAGGTTATTTTGTTGTGAAGGTTTTTTTTGCCAACTTGATTGAGGTTTGATTAACGAATAGAATTGTGTGTGTGTGTGTGTGTGTGTGTGTGTGTATAGTGTAAAATGTGATAATTTCATATACATATACATTGTAATGGTTAATCAAGTTCATTAACACATCCATCACCTCACATAGAAACTTGCTGAGAGTATATGAGAATGCTTAAGATCTATTCTCAGCAAGTTTCAAGTGTATAATACAGTATTATTATCTACTAAAGGCTCAGTGCATGGATTTGTGCACCTGTGGGGTCCCTCGCCTGGCCTGTGCCTCTGGCTATCTGGAACCCCTGGGGGGATGTTGGACTGCCGGTTTTGGCCCCATCTCTGTGGAGTCTGACATCCCCTGAGAGATGTAGTAGTGCGCGAAGCAGCAGGTGGCCAGGGAGGAGCCCATGCTGCTCCACTCATCCCGGCCCTACTGCACCTGCCGCCACCGCTTGATAAGCTCATGGAGCAGCGCTCCCGCTGTGGTCAGTGAGCATCTGCCTCCTGGTGGTCGGTGTGCGTCATAGCGACTGGTCATTCGGTCACTTTGGCTTTTATTTATTTATATATATATATAGACTAGGGGCCCAATGCACAAAATTCATGCAATGGGCTTCAAGTGCCAAGGAGGCAGCCCTGGCTGCCTCTCCAGCCCTCGCAGCAGCAGCCCCAGAAGGACATCCGGTCTAATTAGCATATCATGCTTTTATTATTATAGATAGCCACCATGCTGTACAGTAGATCTTCAGAACTTATAATTGAACATTTATACCCTTTGACTAACATTCCTCCATTTCTACCCATCCTCTGCCCCTGGGAACCACCAGTGTTCTCTGCTTCTGAGTTCAGTTTTTCTTTAGGTTTCACATATAAGTGAAGTCGTACAATAGCTGTTTTTCTTCACTCAGCATAATATCCTCCAGGTTCACCCATGATGCAAATAGCAGGATTTCTTTTTTTTTTTTTTTTCTCATGGCTGAATAATATTACATTGTAATATCACATCTTTATCCATTCATCTGTTGACAGACACTTAGGTTGCTTCCATACTTTGGCTATTGTGAAAAATGCCATGAATATGGGAGCGCAGATATCTCTTCAAGATACTGATTTCATTTCCTTGGGCTATATACCCAGAAATGGGGTTGCTGGGTCATGTGGTAGCTCTGTTTTTAATTTTTTGAGGACTTTCCATAATGACTGTCCCAATTTGTATTCCTACCAACAGAGTACAAAGGTTTCCTTTTCTCTATGTCCTCACCAAGGTTTGTTATCTCTTGTCTTTTTTATAATAGCCATCATAACAGGTGTGAGGTGGTTTTGATTTGTAGTTCCCTGGGGATCTATGATGTTGAGCAACTTTTCACATAACATGTTGGCAATTTGTCTTTGGAAAAATGTTTATTCAGGTCCTTTGCCCACTATCAAGTTTTTTGTGGGGTGTTTTTTTGTTGTTGTGTTTTTTTTTTGTTTTGTTTTGTTTTGTTTTTGCTATTGAATTCTATGAGGTTCCTTATGTATTTTTTATATTAACCCTTTATTAGGTTAATGGTTTATAAATATTTTCTCCCATTCCATAGGTTGCCTTTTTATTTTGTTGATTGTTTACTTTAGTTCCACTTACTTTGCTTTTTTTACTTGTGGTTAGATTATTATGTGTTACTTTAGATGGCAATAGTAAAATAATGGTTGGAAATTATACAGGAGCAGATTTCAGCTATAGGTAAAGGAGAGATTTTTCTGATAAAATTTTGTCCAAAATTAGATTGGGTTCCTAGTGAGAGAATAAATAATCCACAATTACTAGATATGTTTCATAGCCATTTGCTATGGAATGAACCATTTATTCATTCAATAAATATCAAGCACTTACTGTAAGTGCCAGGCACTGAGGTTACAACAATGAATAACACAGGCCCACTCCCTGTTGCATTGGACTTTGGAGGGAAAAGGAGAAAATGGTAACAAAGTGTATTAAACTATGAAGAAGATAAACATGGGACTGGTAAAGAAAATAATAGAGGAACCTGATTTAGATATTACGGATATGCAGACAGTTGGGGAAGAACATTCTGGGCAAAGAGAATAGCATGTATAGAAGGCTGTTACACAGTATATTGGACGAGAGATTCTCTGAAGGCCTCACAATTTAATTTTCTAAACAAGTAATGGTCTTCACTAGAACCATGTGGAGGAGGCTGCTTTTGGTCACCCAGCTAGTAGATACAAGGATAAGAACCCAGATTTATCCATTGCTTTCATAGGTCAGTTTTCATTGTTTGGTCTTGGATTGGCTTTTCATGCGTGGTTCTGTATCTAAGGAAAATTATACAGTTAGGGCTATGCCCTCTTAGTCTAGAGCAGTGATGGGCAACCTTTTGAGCTTGGTGTGTCAAACTTCGCCAAAAAACTGAGCATAACTCACGTAGTGTGTCACTTTGAGGAAAAAACATTATTTCGCAAATGTTTCATCCTCAGCATGCGGCCGCCTCAGCGGCCGCTTGTCATCAGAAATGGCTACGCGTGTCAGTGCTGACACACATGTCATAGGTTTGCCATCACTGGTCTAGAATATGGAGAACCACTTGGAAAAGAAGAAAAAAAAAGTGTCTCTTTTTCTGTGATTCCCCTCACCCCTACCATCATGGTTCTTTCTGTCCTGGTCACTGACTTACATTTTACCTCTTGGCAGAAGTGATCTCTTGCTCTAAAATAAGTAGGAAAGTTATCCCTAACTAAGATGAGGTTAGTAGTTTCCTCTAATATGTGGCTGCTGGTTGTAGAAATGTTTTATAAATAAACAGTTGATCTTGTTTTTGTTTTACAGGAAGATGTTGGACCCAGGGTTAATGACATGTTCAAAACAAGCCATGTTTCTTAATCTTGTCTACAAGTCTCTGAAAGCTGACATCGTGTTGCGAAGGGTGAAGGCTTTTGTGAAGAGGTTACTTCAAGTTACTTGTGAACAGATGCCACCATTCATATGTGGAGCTTTATATCTTGTGTCTGAGATCCTGAAAGCAAAACCAGGGTTAAGGAGTCAACTAACTGATCATCCGGTATATTTTACAACTGCTTTTTAAATTGAGTGGGTTCTGAGATAGATTGGTGTTTTTCTTCTTTGCTTCGATGACAGTAACTTTCTTAGTTGTCTGGAGCATCTCAGTTGGGACAGCAGTTGGGACAGACCTGAACTCAAGTCCAGGTATAAAGTTTACTAGGTGACATATTGCTTGACTCCTTTACTCCTAATAAACCACACTACACTAAACTGCATTAATAGGAGGTAATTATAGATGGTTATAGAGCTAGCAGATCTCTTAAACCTGTTTCCTCTGTTGTGAAATGAACATAATAACATCTACCTGATAGGGTTATTTAAAACATGTCAGAAATTTGTTTGAGGGCTCGAATGTTTTTATGTAATAAAGTCCCAGAGTCTCAGGGAAGGATAGGTTCTCCTTCCATCTAAATTTCACTGGTAGAACTTTCATGTTTCACCAGAATTGCAATAAGCGACTCTTCTTCAAAACTATCTCACCAAAAAAATTGAATACAGACTTCCAGTTGATTGACTCAGATTAATTACACCCCTTTTTCAGGAATCTGATGATGAAGAAAATTTTATTGACATAAAAGATGATGAAGACATAGAAACATTCACTGATGCAGATAAAGAAACAGGTACAATGAAAAAAGTTGAGACAGAAGAAACTGTGTCTAAAAATCATATGGAAACCAAAAAATCAGTGTCTGCATCTTGGGTACACTTTGATAATTTGAAAGGTGAGTTTTTTAAATATTAAATTATTCCCTTAAATTTTTAAAGGAGGAAATTGGTTTCCCCTTTGAACTTACTAGAAATTAATATACAGTTTTAGAACTCCTCAGTATTGCTTTCTTAAAAACGGGAACTCTTATAACTTTATAAGACCTTAGAAGTACATTTTTAATATAGTGGATAATTTATTAATAATACTACAGATAGTAAATACACATTTTAAAGTAATTGAAATCGTAGAAATTAAAGCAAGTACCTTTTGAAGCTATGAAGATTTAGTGGGAAAACTGTGGACATGTTAGGTACACAATATATCTCCTTTCCTTTAGCTGTTAATGTCAAAGTTTATACCTTCAAACCAGTTTTTGTTTCTTAATCTTTATCTGTATATTTAAAGTTTTTTAGCCTCAAACATAGAACATATATGAAGATATCAAATATGTGTACATGAAAGTTTGATTTATAAACAAGTGTTTGGTTAGATATTGTGAATTATGTGTCAGTTTTGGTTCTTTTGTTTGAACATCATATTCATCCTCTACAGGTAATCTTTTAGGAATAAAAACTGTGAGATAGAAACTTTAGGTTTTCCATATACATACACAAGCTAAAGTAAGTCTATTAATAGAATACTAGGGCCAAAAGAAATCTTAGAAACGTAGTCTCTTCATTTGAGGCTGTGAATTCTAGCCTTGAGGATCAAGAAATGTGCCAGAACTATTTCTTCAAACTTGTTGTGGGACTCGTGGTCAAATTATTTTCTCTCCAAATTTCAGTTTGCCTGTGAAGTATAAAAAGTTTGGTAGCCATCAGGAAAGTTTTTAAAAGAAATCCATCAGTTGTTTTAAGGCTAAACTGAGAATAACTTTAGAAGGATGATGAGTAGGCAGTTCATAGTGTGTTCTGAAAATCCTTTTTTTCAATTGTTTAATCCCAAGCTTCTGAAAACATGAAGAAAATGTAAAATCTGTTCCAAGTGCGAATTATTTCTGGGCATAATTAAATTACAAATATTTAGAGCACTCTAATGTTCAAAAAGACTTTAACCTTATTTCATCTTCAGGTTACTTGCCATCTTGACACTTATGACCTAGTTGATCCAGAATTAGGCACCTTTTGTTTTTATTTGAAAAAGGGGGAAGTTTTGGAGGCATCTTTTAGGAGTTGGGATAAACATGCTGCCTGATTTATGCAATAGCAAATGCTAGCTTGGGTACCAAGATAGATTCTTGAAGAACTTTGGAGTTTTTAATATAAGTAGGATACCTGGCTAATTAAGAATGTTGGAAATTATATCTGTTGGTAACAACATCAAAGATGGTGGCTTTAGTGATACCTTGCGCTAGGAATAAAGCATTTGAGAAATACTCTTTTTTTGGTCCTCAGGTGGCAAACAGTTAAACACATATGATCCATTCAGTAGAAACCCTTTGTTCTGTGGAGCTGAAAACACAAGCTTTTGGGAACTCAAAAAGGTAAAATAATTTCAATTTGTCTTTCAATTAACTTATGCTATATATTTGTCCTTATGGATTTATTAACACCTTGAAGTTTCCATTTTTCTTACAAATTAATAAATATAGGAGTTGAGTTGTTATTTAGACTTGAGTTAATTATCATAAGGAAGCAATCTGAAGTATGTCACACAGCTGTGATGCTTTTTAATACATACTTCTTTTGCCTCTGTTAAACATTAATTTTTCCATATTTATACCATCGCATTCACATATAGAAAATCTTAAATAATGTGCATGCAAAATAAGGATGCGGTACCTGGCTATAAATAAGTTTTGCTTTTTGTAGGTAGATTATTGCATATAATAGCTCTTTAAATAGTTAAATTTTGCTTTTTGCATTAGATACCCTGAAAAGTTTTATGATGAAAGTACTTTTTGCAAATAAAGTTACTTTTTAAATGTGTAAGAGTACCTCATATTTTTAATAACCTGTGATTTCTCATGTAAAGCAAATAAGTGTCTTCCTATATAGTGATTCTGAAAATGTGGGCACAGACTCCTATGGCTCCCTAATCCCTTTTCAGCAAGTCTGCAAGGTCACAACTACTTTCATACTATACCAGGACATTATTTACCTTCGTCACTATGTTGACAGTGGCACTGATAGTGTAAAAGAAATGATGGATAAAACTGTTGGTGCCTTAGCACAATAAAGACAGTAGCATGAAGCTATACTCACATCTATCATATTCTTTACTGCCACATACCTGCACATTTTTAAAAAGCCAGAATCATGTAAGAATAACAAAGAAAGAAAAAATGTTGATTTTTATTATCTTGACCCTACAGTACATTTGTTTTTAATGTTCTGTGTGCATACCTAAGAATGAAACTTGTCTCATCTCCCAAGGACAAGAGTCTGGGTATTTGGGAGACATTGTCTTAAGCATGAAGAAAATCCACAATTATGTAAAAGCCTATTAATAAATCCTCCTTTTCCCAACTATATATCAGTATGAGGTGATATTTTCTTCATATATCTCAACTAAAGTAACATGAAATATGGAAGTAGATGTGAGAATCCATTGTATTCTATTAGCTAGTTTGCAAAACTGTAAAATAATGCTACCCTTCTCACTAATATTTACTCTTAAAAATAATTTCTGTAAGATATATTATTATGTAATAGGTTTATTGTTACTTTAAACTATAAATAAATGTTTTAAATGTTTCAGTTTCTAGTAAAGTAAATAACAATAGGTATATCCCACTTACATTAAGGAAGCTCTCCAGGTATTTGATTTTTAAGTATATTAAGCAACCCTGAGACCAAAATTTTGAGAATCACTCTTCTAATTTATTACCTTTTTTAATCCTTAGGGTTTTCTTAAATAATCTATAATTGTAGTAAGAATTGACCTCATTCACATTTTTCTTTTTAGTTATCTGAACATTTTCATCCTTCTGTGGCTCTGTTTGCAAAAACTATCCTTCAGGTAAGTCTAAAATATTCAAAAGACATGATATAAGAAAAAAATAAGTAATCTAGTTTTAGATAATAAGTTGGCCATGCAGTATTTCTCCACCAGATAAATTCATATACATTTGTCTGCTATTGTAAAAGAGCAATGACTTAATACAGAACAGCAGTTAAGACTTCCCACTGTGAGATGAATGGAAATACAGGATTTTAGAAAACCACAGTCATTTATTACATTCTGCCTTTTCTCCTAGAGAAAGATTGCCCTCTCCTATTTGTCACTTAAGGTTTAGGTTTCTGTAGTTGGTTAGATGACCTGTAGTATTAATATTACTTACCTATTCATATAATTAGCAGTGCATCATAGAAATTGTATGAGTGTGTGTTTAATTTGCATGTTCCCTGGTCAGGTGGTTCAGTTGGTTGGAACGTTGTCTCATAACACTGAAAGGTGGTGGGTTCGATTCCAGTCAGGGCAAGTACAGGAGGCAACTGATAAATGTTTCTCATATCGATGTTTCTGTCTCTCAAAATCAGTGAAAATATCCTCAGGTGAGGAATAAGAAAACAAAAAAAATGTGCATGAGAGAAACATTTGAAGTCTTTTATTGCAGATTTGTGCCTTCTACATATTGTAATAGATGCTTACATTTTGTATGTAAGTTAAGTCCTGAAATTCCCCTCACCTTTCAGGGAAATTATATTCAGTATTCAGGGGACCCACTGCAGGATTTCACACTAATGAGATTCTTGGATCGATTTGTATACCGAAATCCAAAGCCACATAAAGGCAAAGGTATGCTTCTATTTGATGAATTATTCAGTTTTTACTGTTGATGTTTAATAAATATGAGCACATAACTAACTAGGTTTTACATTATACCATCTTGATTTTACATTTCAGAAAACACAGATAGTGTTGTGATGCAACCAAAAAGAAAACATTTTATAAAGGATATTCGTAGTCTTGCTGGTAAGTATTTATAAAATACTTTTTAATAATTTATAAAAGCCTGAAGAGCTGAAACTTACATGATAGTACAAGTCAATAACAAATAAATTGTGTTATTCTTTGCTCCACTTTAACAGAATAAAACCTGAGCACCAGAGACATTATCCATCTTTTGTTCCCAAGAAGGTGTAGGCCTTCTTAAGTCTACTGTGTCTGGGCCTTTTATTTTTTAACTTTATTACACAAAATTTCAAACATATCCAAAGTAAATAAATAAATAGTATGATCAACTCCCCAGCTCCCAAAGACCATCATCCACCTTTAACAATTATCAATATTTTTCCATTTTTGTATCATCTGTAGTTTTATCTGTGATCCCCCCACCCCTGTATATATACTAGTGCCCTGGTGCATGGATTCGTGCACATTAAAAGGAAATTAAATAGAAGGTGGACAGCAAGGTGGGACTGGGCAAGACATGCCAGACACACCCTGGAGCCAACCTTCCGCGGTCCCTCCCCGGCCAGCTGCACCTGGGGCTGTGCACTGCGGCTTGAAGGGTATCTGCAATGTGAATGGGGTCCCTCTGGCAGGTGGGGTCCCTCGGCCTGGCCTGCGGGGATCAGGTCAAAACTGGCTCTCCAACATCCCCCGAAGGGTCCTAGACTGTGAGAGGGTAGTTCTCTCTGGTTCTGGGTTGCATCACCCAAGAAACTGCCGCTGCCAAGTCACCGCAGCTTAGCAGCTCCTGTGTTGAGCGTCTTCCGCCTGATGGTCAGTGCGCGGCACGTCATAGCTACTGGCCGGTCAGACAGTCAGAGGGTCACTTAGCCTTTTATATATATAGACTAGTAGCCCATTTGCAGGAAGAATCCTGCAAGCAGCCGATGCGGCCGCCATGCCTGCACCTGCGCGCTGCTGCTGCCCGCCCCGCCCCGCCAGGGCTTTCCCTCTGGCAGCCACCTTGCTTTCCACTTTTCCTCCCTCATCCTTCTAAGTTGTCTTCAGTCTTCACTCCTCCCTCCCTCAGCATATGCAAATTAACCGCCAACTTTGTTGGGTGGTTTGCATACTCGCCCTGATTGGCTGGTGGCGTGGCTTTGGCTGGTGGGCGTGGCTTGGGCGTAGCGAAGGTGCGGTCAATTTGCATATTATTATTTTATTAGGTAGGATAGGTAATTACTATCTTTTACAGTTCAGACCACCTTAAGTCTCAATATGGGCTAGCAGAAAACCCCACACACAGTTCTGTCATAGAGCATCATGTTAACTTAGTGGATCCATCTTAGGATCTAATTCTTTGTTTTTCTATTCAGAGTTGTCATTTGTTTGCATACCAGATCCCAACTCCTTTTTGTCCAAAGGCTAAGGTGAAAATACACCTAATAAATCATTTCCAACTGACTTATCTCACAGAGGTCCAGAGGTGTGAAAAGACTTATCCAAACTTAATAGGGTTAGAATTAGAAGCCAATTCCCTTTTATTCAAGATGAGTCATAAGTTTTTATTCTGACGAGGGAAAACTAACTTCATTGTAGTTCCTTAATCTTATTTTTTAGTTTCCTCAGTGTTAAGTAAAATCATGGAGAATTCTATGTTTGTCTTTGCTTCCTATTCCCAGGATGGCAAGGCATTGTCATTTTTCTGAGATGAAAATGGCAAGTTTAAAGAAATTATTAAAAGAACTCTTTGAGTTTTTATGTATCTTCAAATTCAGACTTGGGATGCAATTAGAGGACAATGAGAGACCCTGTCCTTTCACTGTGATGTACCTTGGGCTAAGTACTGCCAACTTTTCATTCTAGCTGATCATCAGTTTCACATGTTGGGTCTCCTCCACATAGACTTTTCCAGAGATTGTTTTTTGCATTCTAGGATCCCTTTTGACCAACTTCCTTAACATGTTGAGACATTATGATTGTATTTAGTCTTAAGAGCTTAAATAACATAAAAAAGATTGCTTTAATAAATGAAATTTTTTAACTGAATTTTTCTAGTGAACAGTAAGGAGTTCCTTGCAAAAGAAGAAAGCCAAATACCAGTGGATGAAGTGTTTTTTTATAGGTAATATACTTAATACAGTTTCATTTGGGGAACTTAAATGTTTAGATTCCATAAAATGCTTTGTTAACATAGGCTAACCTTGGAAATATCGAAGGTCATTATATGCATACTAGAGGCCTGGTTCACGGATTTGTGCACTGGTGGAGTCCTCAGCCTGACATGTGCCCTCTCAATCAGGGACCTCTCAGGGGATGTAGCAGTGTGCAAAGCAGCGGGTGGCCAGGGAGGAGCCCAAGCTGGGCGGGGCGCTGCTCCACTGCCGCTCATCCTGGCCCCACTGCACCTGCCGCCGCTGCTGCTCAGTAGCGCTGCTGCAGAGGCTGGAGGGGCTTCCGCTGCTGCAGCTGCAGCTGTGTTGGCCAGCCATGAGCCCAGCTTCTGGCTGAGTGGTGCTCCCACTGTGGAGCGCACTGACCACCAAGGGCAGCTCCTGCATTGAGTGTCTGCCCCCTGGTGGTCAGTGTGCATCATAGCAACCAGTCCTAATGGTTGCTTAAGCTTTTATATCTACCTAACAAAAGAGTAACATGCTAATTGACTGTACCTTTGCGATGCCCACCACCCAATCAGGAGTGAGTATGCAAATCAACCCAACAAAGATGGTGGGTTAATTTGCATACGCAGGTGCCAAGCGACTGGTGGTGGGGCACCACCCCAGCCACTATGGGCCTCTGGGCAGCATGGGAAGGCAGAAAGGCACCTCCAGCCTGGAGCAAAGGCGCTGCCAGCAGCCAGGGGAAGGAAGGTCCATTCTTGCATGAATCTTCATGCATCGGGTCTCTAGTATATATATAGATGCCTTGCAGTAGTAAAGGAACTATTATCTGGTTGGTCAATTCTGCTTGATTTGATTTGCTTTTTTAAAACATTTTATGTAAAGAATTTTGAGCATATGATCCCATCTGCAAAATGCTAAGTTTTGCTGCACCTCTTATGACAATAGGTCTAACTGATAAAATATTGTGAATAGAGGTCAGCCACATTTATTATAATATTCTAATACTTTCATCATTAGGGTTGACCCTGAAACAACTTTTTACATATGCCATTCAATTAAGATGAGTTGAGGTGTTTCTATGAAGAACTAAACCTAAATATTTGTAATTTATACTTCACATTTTGGAGGTTTCTAGTTGTTTTTGCAAAATTCAAAATTTCTTTCTATAATAAATACAAATTTTAGTCATTTATATCTAACTGAGTTAACAGCTTTTACACTTGTTTTGGTGACTGGCCAGTAGGTGCTTTGATTATAATAAAGTGGGCCCTTTAGTAAAATTATTAAAGATGTAACATGAATTTTATTTTAGGTATTATAAAAAAGTTGCTATTGTTAAGGAGAAACAAAAACGGGATGCAGATGAAGAAAGTATAGAAGATGTGGATGATGAGGAATTTGAAAAGATGATTGGTAATTTGTAAAATAATTTATTACTATTTACTTATAGAACCATGGAGTATTAGTTGTAGAAGTGACCTTAGTTTAAAAAATTTATTTAACTAAGAATACCATGCAGATCACAATGAAGGATTAAAATATATTTGGGGAGATATGGTAATTCACCCACATTTGCTGCAGAAAAATATGTGATTTTTCTTTGACAATTTGTGGAGGGAAAAAATTATATTTACCTGAGCATATTCATTCTTAAGGCCAAATCTATAGAAGAGAAACCATTTTTACTGTTGCTAACTGCCTTGCATTATTGGTAGCAATAGTCTACTACTTAATCTGTTTTATCTTTATACTTCACAGAACTAGAAAATTTTAATTAAAATTTAGACTGAAACAGGAAATATGAGAAATTAGAAAGGCTTACATTGAGTTCACTTAAATAGTTCTAATGGAGTAAAAAGGACAGCAGTTGCTAAATATATATTTGGTATTTACCTTTTCTATAAAACTGTAGAAAGAAGCTGAAATTAACTAGAACTCATTTTAGTTGAGGAATTTAATTAAGGCCAGAATATTCACAGGTTTATTTTGTTTTTTGTCGTAAACAGAAGAATCATGACTGTTAATTGATTCAGAAATAAGACATGTCAACTTTGTTTTCTTTGCTCTATCTCACACTTTACATATTGTTATCTGGCAGATACATTTGAAGATGATAACTGTTTCACCTCTGGGAAGGATGATCTTGATTTTGCTGGGTAAAATACATTTCTTCAATATTTTTTTTAACTGTTTTCTCAGCATTTCCCAATGGTCCCTCAGAACAGTAGAGATATTAATAAACTTGGGAAATGGGTCCAGTGCTTTCATTCTGGACCTTTTATAATGCATATTAGTATATTAAATAAAGGCTCTGAGCTTTCTGTAACTCTCCTTTAAACCTGTTAATAGCCTAATACCTCCTGTAGGCATCAAGCCACATTTTAGAAAACCGTCCTCCTTTACATTACAAGTTGTTGTTTTTCTTCAGCAACATGAAAAAGAAAACAAAAGGAGCTAAAGGTGAGCCAGTAGATGAAGATTCAGAAGATAGTGATGATGACCTTGATAACTTAGATGATGATGAAGTTTCATTAGGAAGTATGAATGAAGAATTTACTGAAATTGATGAAGATGGAGGAACATTCATGGATGTGTTGGATGATGAGAGTGAGGGCATTCAAGGTAAGCATTTTAAAAATTAAGACAGAAACAAACTAGATCTTCGTTTCTTCCTCAGCATATCTGTGATACACCTTTTGAGCTGTTATGTTGCTTCCTTTTTAAAATTTTATTTTTTCCAACACCATTTATCCCTCTTCCACCTCTCCCCTCCCCCCAAATCACCACAGTTGCCCTTTTTAATCTTAAAATAGTAATTAGCGTTTTCTAAAAGTTAATATTTATCATTTAGCATAACCCTATAGCAGTCCCATTGCTTTTAAATTACTTAATAGCACATTTTTTGGTAACAGACCTTAATGATGAAGTGAGCTCCGAAGTCAATTCTAATAAAAGCAAGAGGAAAAGTGCAAATGATTTTGACTTTGCTGAATCATTCCAAGGTAAGAAAATGCATTTAGTCCCTTTGAAACCTAAGCAGTGTGCAAAAGAAAATTATTATTCATTATTCTGTTGGGAAATTAACTTTTCTAAATTTCTGGTAGTACAATTAGTTTGTTTTTATAATGGATAGTAACATTTTTATGTGAAAATTGTTATTTCCCACATACACCTTTAATTATTTTTTTTCTTCCTGGTTTCTTTCCTCTTACATCTAAATATCTCTAGATGATTTCTGTTTAAACCATTCAATTATATGTAAGCCCTGGTTTTTCATAGATACCTTTTGCCTTTTCTCAACTAAATCTTATTCTTTGCCATTTGACCCTTCTGAAAAATCCATGCTCTTTATTAATTTTATTTTCCTTTTTTATGAGATCTGCCATCTTGCTGCCATGTCAAAACAATTCTAATCTCATAAATATCTTATATAAAACAGATAGGAATTCTTTCAAGTATATCATAACGTTATTTTAAAGTAGCACTTTTAAGGTACTAATAAAAGAAAAAAGTACTATCATCAACCTTAGATTTTTGATAAAAATATAGACAGCAATCATACAATAAATACTTTATCCCATAATTCTGTGGATAAGTACACAAGCGGCCTGGCTGGTGTGGCTCATTTGGTTGCACCAAAAGGTTGCCAGTTTGATTTCTGGTCAGGGCCAGCTCAATGCCTGGTGGGAGGCATGCAGGAGGCAGCTGATTGATGTTTTACTCTCACATCCATATTTCTCTCCCTTTCACTTCCTCTCTCTCTAAAAGACAACTAAAAATCTTAAAAAAGGAAAACACAGGCTTGTGCTTTTTTCACGCTTTGCCTCTCTAGCTTCTGCTTACTAGTACTAATGAATAAAAATAGATTTGCAAAGTTAAAAACAAAATGACAATATTTTATTAAGAAATACTTAAAACTTTTGACATTAAATATTTTGACAATAAATATCAAAAATAATAAAAACTATATATGGTAGTAGTCAGATTTTTATGCCTACAAAATTTCTATCAGCTCTTTCAAATACTGCTAACAATCAGTCCTCTTAATTAGCGTGATTTACCTGGTACATATTTAAATTATAATACCTTCCACACTTTGTTTTCAACTGATTGCTGTAAGGTCACATGTTAATAGTAGCAAATGCTCAAATATAAGGCAAAGTTTTCCTCAAAATCATCTCACAGGAAATAAATGTTGCTTTAAAACAAGTCCTACTGAGCCTGTCATTAAAAGATACTCTCTCAGTAACCTTATTTTTTTAATGATCAGTACTGTTTTCAGAAGACAATAGTCTGAAAGAATCTCAATCAATAATAATTTTGAATGCCGAGTAAAGTGTACCTAGTAGAATTGATTAAAACAAAAAAAGAAGCAAAGCAATTTCAGACTTATTGATTGATCCTGAGGGCTCCACCTTAATTTGCAAATGTTGGATATTCTTAAGGATAATCAAACCTTAAGGAAACTTTAAGAAGGCAGTGCAGCAGAATTGTTTACTAATTGAAGTTATAGATCTGTACCTATAAGATGAATGGAAAAAAAAAAAACTTTCTTAATCCTATGCTAATGAGCATTTTAGCCTAAGATAAAATATTCAATAATAGTATTGTGAACAATTCTTAAATAATATAACATATATTTCACTTTGATAAAAATTAAGATAAAATGCTCTAGAAGCTATTTTATCAAAAGTGGCTCTGATATATTCAAGTAAAGTCTTGTACACAATTGTTCATGGTGGCATTATTCATAACAGCCAAAAAGTGGAAACAGCCCAATGTCTATTGACTAATGATTAGATAGTAAAATATGGTATAGCCATGTAATGGAATATCATTCAGCAGTAAAATGGAATGGAGTGGTGGTACATGCTATAATATGGATGAGCTTCAAAATTGTTATGAGAAAGGGAAAGAAGCCAGATACAGAAAACCATTTATATAAAACTAAGGGCCCAATGCACAAATTCGTGTACCTTGAAAGGAACTGTGAGCCACGAGACTGTGGTGGGCACAGGGGCAGGTCTCTGCCCATCCTCCGTGCCCCTGCCCGACCCCTATCTTTCGGCAGCCCTACTGCTGATGGCATGGAGCAATTGGGGCCAGCATCAACAGCGGGTGCGAGCGGCAGCTGCTGCCCCAATCGCCCCTCAGGAGCAGGGGGTGGCAGGACCGCAGTGCACAGGAGCAAAGAATTTTTAGTAACCACCAGAGGCTTGCCCCGATGACAGTGACCGGCGCAACGGCCTTAGTCTGACGCTCCCACTTAACCTGCTCCACTATCCGCCTGTTGCCAATGCCCACCATGTTCCACGTGCGCCCCCTGGTGGTCAGCACACGTCATAGCGACTGGTTGTTCTGCCGTTTGGTCTATTTGTATATTGGGGTTTTATATATATAAAGATAGCCAGAAAAGGCAAAGCCTTCATGGGAGGGATCATGTTACTATAGATGGACACTAGGGATCTTTTGGAGTTCATGGGAATATTCTAAAATTGCATTGTGATGACAGCTGAACAACTCTGTAAATTAACTGAAATGTATTGAATTATACACTTAAAACAGCTGAATTTTATGACAAATTTTATTTCTTAGTACAGCTGTTTTAAAAAAGTGACTCTAACCCTAGCCAGTTTGGCTCAGTGGATTGAGCGTCAACCTTCGGACTTGACTGGTCCCAGGTTCGATTCCAGTCAAGAGCACATGCTCAGGTTGTGGGCTTGATCCCCAGTGTGGGGCATGCAGAAGGCAGCCAATCGATGATTCTCTCCTCATTGATGTTTCTATCTTTCCCTCTCCCCTCCTCTCTGAAATCAATAAAAAATATTTTATTTTATTTTATTTTTTTAAATAGTGACTCTAGTAGTGCCAGAGACATTGATGTCAAAGATGCAAATTGGATAATATTATTTCAGGAAATGGATAAAAGCTATTTCTAGTTATTATATTTTTAGATACTGGGGTTTTAAATGTGTGAATTAAAATTTAAGTATTAAAAGTAGATGTTTTACTTTTTTATCTATTTTGAAAAGTTTACATATTCAGAATTACAGGTGTTTTTTTAAAGGAGAACCACTTTATTTTGAGTGGTGTAAACAAAACTTTATTTATAACATAATAAACATACTTTCCATAAATTTCTTCACAGTTAGTCCAAAGAATAAAACCTCTGGCTTAATTAGAATTTACATTTTGCTTTAAATATTACAAAATCTATCCATGTCAACTTTGGAAATTTATTCGTGCCTGATACTATAAGATAGGGTAAACCGTGATCAGTGGCCAAATCTGAAAGGCAAGAAGACAGAAAATCATATGAACAATTCTATTAGGATACTTTTTTAAAAATAGTATATACTAATTCTTAAGTACATATCTCTGTAAGTACAGCTACCTAATGGTGTTAGAAAATACCATACTTTCCGGCGTATAAGATTTTCCTGGGTTAAAAAGTCGTTTTATACGCCGGAAAATACTGTATATTGGACTATACTGATGGGATTAGATATAATGGATTAGATATATTGGACTACCGTATTTTCTGGCATATAAGATGACTTTTTAACCCAGGAAAATCTTATACGCCCAATCGTCTTATATGCCAGAAAATACGGTAATTGCAAATTTTGTATTTTATCCCTAATATAAATTTTTTTTAACGAAGTCATATTGAAAGATTTATATTTTTCCAAAATCATTGGATTTTACAATTTAATAATGTAGGTTTATACTTCTTCTAGGACCCAGGAAGAAAAAGAAAAGAAATTTCAGTGACTCCAACCTATTTGTATCTGCTGAAGAGGTAAAGGGTAATGTACTACTTTGAGAAGTTAGCTATTCACCATTGTTTTAAGTTTTCTAATAAATGTATTCCCCCACCCCCACCCCCGTTTTTTGTTTTTTTTTTTAAGTTTGGCCACCTATTGGATGAAAATATGGGATCCAAGTTTGACAACATTGGCATGAATGCCATGGCTAACAAAGATAATGCAAGTAAGTAACTTGAATTTTTTTGCTAAGTGACTTTATAAATGCTTTTTACACATTTTAATTTTTTCTGATATTCATAGTTACTGGCTTCTGTTTTTTGCCAGTAAAAAGGGTTCAGGGGAAATAAAATCTTTAGAGCATTTGTTCCTTTCCTGTCCTGGTCTTTTATAAATAAAACAGTAATCTTTGACATTAAATACAGAAGGAAAGTTACAAATAAGCAGGGGATTTGCATTGTGGTTGGTAAACAGCTGTAGACCCTGGCAGACCAGCAGCTCCTGTTACTCAGTAGGATGTTCTGTGGGGCCTCCAAAAGTCTACAGTGTGGTGTGTTCATCTTTCTTCTCCCCCAAAGGTCTCAAACAGCTTAGATGGGAGGCTGAACGTGATGACTGGCTACACAACAGAGATGTGAAAAGTATCATCAGGAAAAAGAAAAGTTTCAAAAAGAAGAGGCCAAAAACCCCTCAAAAAATTAAAAAGCAAAGAAAATGAGTGTTTTCTAAATATATTATAAATTCAGATTGTACTTACTCCTAACTTTTGCTGTTCAACCATTTTTCTTGATCTTGCTCTCTGACTCCATACATTCCAGAATATTCAATGGATTTGTAATAAACTATAAATAAATTTAAAAATAGTTGTCATTTATAAAATCATGTAAAAATATTAAAATTAAATGCTATTGCAAAATAAACTTTTTTCCCTTCTTGTTGGTATTTCATGTAGAAGCTCTAGAACCTGTACTAATCATTGTAATGAGCACTATTTATTAGGCAAATACTGTGCTGATTACATAATGTTACCTCGTTTGATCCTTGTAACAATTTGTGAATTTCTACTTGACAGAGAAAGAAATAGCTCCAAGATGTTAGCAAACCTGAGATTGGTTTTAAACTTTAAGCTGTGGTTTGATTCCATCACCACCTCAGGTATGTCTCATTCCATAGTCTACATTCTTAACCACTCGAAGAATTAAGAATCCAGCCCATGAACTAACTGCTCTCATCTAGATAACTCTAGGTGAGAATTTTCTCTACTCTGTTCTCAGAAGGAGCCAAAATAGGGATGAATAATATTTTTTTTTAATTAACATCACAAAATAGTCATTTCGCCCTTAATTATTCATAAAGAAATTACTATTTAGTTTTTATAGATTACCTGAAAATATCTTTTTGTAGTTTTATTTTTAATTAAGAGAAAAGTTATAAATACCTATAAGATGAACAGATTACCTGAAACGTACCTTCCAAGATGAAGGGAAATTTCTTGCTCATTGTTTGCCTAAAATCTGATGAAAAAAATTTTTAAATTAGACATGATTAGAGATTTATTATATTAAAATATGCTGCCATATTTTAACCTTAGGGTGTATAAAGTAGGGATCCCACAGATTAGAAATTTTTGTTAAGGTCCTGGTAATCCAGGAACTATATCCTTTTGGGTCTAAACTGCATTTGCATATAGCCTTCCATAGTTATTCTGGAGTTTTTAACATTTTTGACCTATATATATATATATATGATGTAATTTACTTAGAAGTGGCATTTAAAAGCAAGTTTTCAATGTTAGTGTGTAATTCTCTTATGTAACTTTATAAATTATTTTTATGGATGTAATTTTACCTTGTTTTAGAATTAGAAATAAGACTGTACAATACCCAGTTTTTTAAGTTGATCTTAAACTTTAATTTGCTTTTAAATACTATTTGGATGTTTTCTTTTATACCCTTACTTATAGTTTAAAAGCATAGAGACTGCCCTAGCCAGTTTTGCTCAGTGGTTATGGCATCGGCCTGGAGACTGTAGGGTCTTGGGTTTGATTTCTGGTCAAGGACATGTACCTTGGCTGTAGGCTCAATCCCTGGGACCCAATGGGGGCCAGTGTGGAAGGCAACCAATCAGTGTGTCTCTCTCACATTGATGTTTCTCTGTCTCTCCCTCTCCCTTCTACTCTCTAAAAATTAATGGAAAAAATATCCTCAAGTGAGAAATACAACAACAAAAGCATAGAGACTGAATATCCAGTAGCATCGTGTAACTGTTCTGGTGAAGTACTTTTTAATAAAACAAATGACAGATTTCAAAGATGGCCACCACTGGGGATTGCTATTCCCTGCTTTAGTAAAAGAGAAAGCAGCACTTCCTAATTTAAAAGTTTGTGAGCCCAGCCGGTGTTGCTCAGTGGTTGAGTCGTCGACCCATGAACCAGGAGGTCACGATTTGAAAAAGTAAAAACATACTTGAAAAAATAAAAGTTTTGTTAGCTCTCAGATAGAATTTCACCCCACAATAGGTCAAAGCACTTTAAGTAATAGCCAGGGCATGGCAAAGGTTTTCAGTGCCTAGTACTGATGCAGAACTGCAAGCCTAAGAAACTGGTTACTTTGACAGTTTGGCTATGCTACTCTCAGTCTACCAAATAGGGAGGTGCATTTGCTACATCTGTGCTCCCAAACTAAGCCAGACTCAGGACACTAGCTCTATTGCCCACCCCTGCACTAGGAAAACCCAGGGAAGTGTGAAACATACTCCCTAGTCTCCAAACAACTTTTTAGGAGGAAGTTAAGAATCATTTACAATAATTGAACACCTAGTTTCCCCTTGTGCCATAAAAATACCTAATGACGCTGAATCTGAAGAAGCAGTTTCTCTAACTGCCATTTAGCACCTAAAATGCATTAGCAAACTGTATACCCCTCTATAAAACATTCACTTCTGAATTATCATTACCTTGGTTTGTGTCCATCTTATTAAACAAAATATATGCTCCAAAAACGCCCAGAAATTCAGCTACTAACACTCCTTTAAAGACCTTCTTTGCCAGTGGTTCCAAAGTGCGGACCATCCTAAGTTTAACAACAAATATATGTAAGCCGAAATGAGCATATTAAAACTTAATGCCACTTCTGTAAAAATAACTCCATCCCCAGTTTGATTATCTCAGTATTCTGCTGTTGTCCTGAGCATGCTCTTTGTCACATTGTTCTCTGTCCTTTGTGAAGATGGTATGTTCTCTGATACTCTGCAGTCCCAGCTCAGCTCACTGTCACGCCTTTACTCCATTCACTCCTGACTCCTTTTCACAACCCCTGAGGGTGGGGAGGTAATTAAATACCCTGCCTTTGTAGTATCCTACTAAAATCCTTATCAGGTGTCCCCCCAATATTCCCTTCTCTCATTTTGATAATGTGATCCCTGGGGACTAAAAGATTAAAACTTTACTATTCTTACCCAAAAAAAATAAAGCAGGGGAAGTGAAAGAAGAAAAAACAACACATAATCATCAGGCAGGTGAGTGGGTGAGGAGAGTTGTTTTGCTGTTCACTACAATGCTGTACATTACTGACAGGAAATAAGCCCTCATCAGTACAGGGAGCTCTCTCGGGTTTTAATGTTGAAGGGGTGAAAAGAACAAAACAGCCTGCCGGTAGCCAGACTCAGTATAAGGAATCCCAGTAAAATGTCATTTTGTTTTTTTGAAGAGAGTGAGGTTAAGGGTTCAAACAATAAAGTCCAAAAAACACTGTATAATAAATCATTCACCTTTCTTGAAAAAACTATATAATAAAGAGGTAATATGCAAATTAACCCTCACCCTCACAAGATGGCTGCCTATGACCAGGCGGGCAGGGGGGTTAGTGAGGGACCACCAAACGACTGAACAAACAGGCTGCATGGGGCGACCAGGCCAGCAGGGGGGACAGCTGGGGGTGAGCAGGCGCGTGGGGGGGGGGGGGATGGTAGGGAATGGTGGTGGCAGTTAGGAGCAACCAGGCAGGCAGGCAGGTGAGCAATTAGGATCCAGGGGTCCAGGATTGTGAAGAGGGTGCAGGCTGGGCTGAGGGGGACCCCCTACCCCCCCCCAGGCACAAATTTCGTGCACCAGGCCTCGTGTGTGTGTGTGTGTGTGTGTGTGTGTGTGTGTGTGTGTGTGTGTATACACAAACACGTTTTACATTGCAAGTCCCTCAGCTTCAGATTGAAACCAACGATAAAGACCCCCAAAGGCATACTGTCCACAACAAAGTTAGATTACTAACTTGCAGAGGAGAAACAAGAGCAGACAAGCTTTTTGAGGTTGGAACTTAGGTGACGGTTCAAATAAAGCCGCCCTCTAATGGGCTCAGAGAAAAGCAGGGCTGTGATCATGGGGTTAAGGGCACACGGGGCTGAGAAGCTGACTCAAGGCACACAAACTTAAGCCAAGGCTCAATGTGGCATCGGAAAACCCCTCATCTGTGCACCAAAGCTGGAAATCTACACGGCTCGGAATCTCCAGGCAACATCCTGTCATGCAGCAAGGTCTCACAGTCTAGATGTTGAGCAAGATTCCTCAGCCACATCTTTCCAGGTTCCCACCACCAACAGCCGAGCAGCCTGCCAGGCGCCTGCGCGCGACCTCAGGCTGGCTACCCACGACCCTCAGCCCCTCTCAGCCCCTGGCCGCCCCGCACCCCCGGAGCCTCCTGCTCCCACCGCCTGCCCAGCTGCCCGGTGCACCCTGGCTGCCCCCGGGGATCTCAGGGCACTCCAGCCGGCCTGCACCGCCCCTGGCCGCGGGGCCAAGGTCGCCGAGCAACCCGGAAACACTCGGACAGTCCGGCGGCGTGAGTGGGGAGACACTGACACCCGAGTGTCCTCAGCATGACCCCAGTGTCCTCAGCATAACGAGGGACCCCCCAAACTTCCCGTACTCCCGCTCTGGATAGCACAAATCTAGCTCCCGAACTAGCGCCCCGCGCCGCTGTCTTACCTGAGTCGGGTGCACTAGAGGCTGCGCGTGCGTAAGGGCTGGCAGAGCCCCGCCCCCCCGGCGTTGACCCCGCCCCCCGGCGTTGACCCCGCCCCCAGGGCGTAATTAGCATTTATTGTTCTCTGCTAGGAGCCTATCTTGACTGTGGCCTACATACTTTAGTTTATTTAATCCTCAAAACAACTTCATGCTGTGACTATCTCATTTTACAGAGAAGGGGAAAGGCTTACCCTGCCCACAATCACACAGCCTATAAAAGAATTCGGATTTGAGCCAAGGACGCTAACGCCAAAGCCTGTGCTCAATCATTCTTCCTCACCTTTCAGCCCAAAGTGTGATGGTCTCCGAGAATCAGCAGTATTGGCTTCCCCTGGGAGTTTGTTAGAAATGCAGATCCACTGGCTCAAAACCTGCTTTTTAGCCAGATCCCTAGACAATTCTAGTGCTAATTAAAATTTGAGAAGTATAACCCATAATACCCTGTAGGAGGTTGAGGGGGGATGGGAGGGTGAGAAAGGGGATATTAAGGTCTACTGAGGTACCAGGTGCAACGCAAAGCCTGGCTGTTTTCCTGTCAGTGATGCACAGTATTGTGAACAGCAAAACAACTCTCCCCACCCACTCACCTGCCTGGTGTTATAATTTCTTCTTTTTATTTTTTAACTTTGTTTCGTTTCTTTTAGGTAAGAATAGTAAAGTTTTAATCTTTTAGTCCCACAGGGTGATCACATTATCAAAACGAGAGGACGGAATATTGTGGGGAAGGGACACCTGATAACGACTTTTTTGTCACCTGTTCGTTCTCTCTCTCTCTCTCTCTCTCTCTCTCTCTCTCTCTCTCTCTCAGACTAAAACACACACAAATTATTTAAAAGAAGTTAAGTAGGAATGTTCTCTTTAATCTCAAGGAAAGGAGCTTTAAAAAAACCTCCTATGCTACTGCCACCAGGGCCAGGAACCAAGTCAGGAAACACTGTCTGAGAGGTCTGCCCCCACTTACCCTGGGCCTGAATGGACCCGGGAGCAGAACGGCAAGCTGGGATCTCACAGGACCTGGGGGCACCCTGCACTCAAAGGCACGCCAGTGCAAATGCATCATGTAGCCTAGGTTATTTTTCGATCATTCCTGCCACTGTTTCCTCCCCTCGAGCACACCATACAACTAGAGTGGAGTATGTAGAATTGTAAGGCTGCCAGGCTGCCCTGAGCCTAGGGAGACTTAACAAGAATCAGAGCTCCTATTACCAATTCAAAACAGCCCTGAATCCTCCTATACCGACAGGCATTAAGGTCAGAACGGGATCCAGCCATATTGTCTTTTTTAATGTTTTACTCACTAAGATGCAAGCAAAGGACAATAACAACGTTTGAATTAATATCTTAAAGTCTATCTTCCCCAGGGGAACAAAGGCTCTGTACAATGGAAGGGACAATCCCACTAAGCAGCTTGGCAGAGAGTCCAGTCCTACCCCTTTCCCTTTCAGGGAGGAAATTCTGAAATACACAACCTTCCCACCTTCAGTGAATAGCATCCTCTTATTATGTAAGGTAATAAGACCTTCGAGGGGGAGTGCTGTTTGGAAATGAAAACATAGCAAAACACTCACATATTCTAATTTTACCTTTTTACAAACTTAAAAAAAAAATCACAGCTATAACAAAACCCAGACACCTGTTCCTAACTAGGCACTCTCTTTGGTCAGTTCTTCCTCTCAAAGTGGAGATTAAAAGAGCTTAACTAAAGAATTTATAAGCATACATGCATTGCCCATGGATACAGACAATGGACGGTGAAGGCCTGGGGAGGGATGGGAGGTGGGTGGAGGGGAGCAAAAGGGGAGAAATGGGGCATATTTATAATACTCTCAACAATAAAATAATTTTTTTTAAATGGAGATTAAAAGTTGCCCTCCCACATCCACCACTGCCTCAGTAAGATACTTTCTGTTGACATAAAGTTTCCACCATTCTGTGATGCATGTGTTTTCATAGGCTTACGTTTCTGAAATTGGAAGGCATCTCACAATTGCTGTGTACATTTGACACAGTGATTTCCCAAAATGCTGTTATTAAATAAAGTCTTCTAGACCCCAGGAAATGTATTTCCCTTGTGGTCATAAAAATAGCTCTCCTCAGAAGGTAAGAGTTTTGCGTTTGTTTGTGTGAAAAGTCCCATGGCCTTGTTTCTTGTAGCACATGAAGAAGCACCAAGAATGCAGTGGCGCTAACTAAACCTGGGACCTCTAAGAAAGATCTCGCTGCAATTGCCTCTTTGCCAGGAAACTCAGCCTGCATTCCAGTTCCAGCTCCTCAAACTCCTGACTCTATTTAGCTCCACAAAATTCCAATTAACCTACCTGGGAAATGGTAACAATAGTAACGCTAGTAACGCTGATTTCATAGGGCTGTTATGAATATGAAGTTACATGAAATCATCTATTAATCTTACCAGCGTGGCAGCATGCCTGGTACACACAAGCAATCAGTTTTTGTTAGCCATTATTAAATGATGTTAGCTATTATTTTAACCGATATATGAGTGACCGCAGCAGCTAAGTATACATATCTAGGAGTTAACTTAAGTTTTAGCATTAGTGTAGAGAAAGGTAAATATAGTTTTTAAAAAACTATGTTCCTGGGGCCAGAGGGGATAAAAATGGAAGGAGGAGGTGGAGGAGGAGGAGGAGGGGGCGGGGGAGGAGGATGTGGAGAAGATAATGGGGGAGAGAAAAGAAAAGCTCGGCATATGTTGATGGATATTTGACTTAAGAAGAGGACAAAGGGTAAATTTTGACCCAGAACGTGTACTAATTAGGATACAGGCTAAATTACTGTAACAAAGAGACTAAAAATTCAGTGGGTCCAACATGATGGACAACGGACTTTCAAATACAGTTTAGAATGTGAGTTATGTGCAGGGTGGGTCATGGGAAGGTGGCTTTTTTTCACCAGGTTGTCCAGTGAGCCGGGTTTCCGCTCCTTGGTCTACCATCCCCCGGAGGGCTGTTTTCTGACTTTGCAAAGCTGGCTGGCCAGCATCGTGTCTGTCCCACAGGTGTGAGAAAGGGGATAGAGAAGAATTAGAGAACAATCGATTGCTGGAGTTAAGGAAATGGCCAGGCAGTTGCACACATTCCTTCTGCTCCCCTCTCTCTAGCCCCAGGGCCACACCAAGCTGCAACGGAGGTGAGAGTTACAGCTCAGTTTATCCAAAGGAAAAGGCATCGCCCTTCTATAAACCTCACAACCCTGTGGTTAAATAGGTCAGGAAGAGCAGCTCTCATTATCCCCACATTACACAGGCCTTTGAATGTGTAGTATGAGCTCAGGCTGGGGGAGGGGTGATGGATGAGCAAGTGGTAGAGCCAAGATTCAAACTCAGGTCTTCAGACTTCTAAATCTATTGAGCCAGTAAGGGACAAATCTGAGTCTGGTGTCTAAAACTGCCTCCAAACCACAGGCTCTTTTCCACCCACTAAATTACCTCTTCATCCCATTAATTACCTCTCCACCCCATTACTTCCCTGTCACGAGTAGGATGTATGTGCAAAGCTATCAACTGAAGACAGAGCTGAGGTTTCATTCCACAAATTGCTTTTGGCTAATAAGAAAATTGTATAGCCCTAACTGGTTTGGCTCAGTGGATAGAGCGTTGGCCTGCAGAGTCAAGGGTCCCAGGTTCGATTCTGGTCAAGGGCATGTACCTTGGTTGTGGGCACATCCCCAGTAGGGGGTGTGCAGGAGGCATCTGATCGATGTTTCTCTCTCATCAATGTTTCTAACTCTCTCTCCCCCTCCCTTCCTCTCTGTAAAAAAATCAATAAAATATATAAAAAAAGAAAGAAAATTGTATAGCTGATTCAATTAAATAATTATTTGTTAAATATTTAATATATATTATTGTCTATTAACAGATTCCATTCTTGCCTTCATTGTGAGCGTTGCTATAATGGTAATATAATCAACACTTGGGGTAATATTCTCTGATCCTTAGTTGTTTTGCACCTGGGGTTTGCCTTTTGTCAGAGGTGGGTATTCAAAAGGCTCAGGGAGGGGTGTTGGGTGAGAATTAAATGACTTCCTTCTCATGTGAATGGGAGGAGCCATTCATTCCACCTCCTAAACAGCTCCATTAAAAGCTATCCCTGCCCCTATAGAGCAGGTTCGTTAACAGGGACCCAGCATGGCCAACAAGTCAAAATTTATTGACTACATTGATGAAGCTTTGGAAAAATCTAAAGAAACTGCACTTTCTTGCTTGTTTTTTACCCATCAGGGGATTCCTTACCCCGTCACCATGTGCACCCCAGAAACCTTCCAAGCCTTGGACACCTTTGAAGCCAGAAGCGATGACATCGTGCTGGCATCTTATCCGAAGTGCGGTAAATAACCTCCTCATAGTGCGTGGGTAGGGCAGGGTGCGAGGCAAAGGTGGGGAGAAGCGAGCCAGACACCAGGGAGGAGATGGCCAGGCTGGGTCAGAGCACAGGCTGCAAAGTCACTAACTAACACTGCTCGATTTGGAAACCACCGTATTTGAGGAAGGAGGGGTGTGTGACATGAACGTGATGGCTGGTGGGTGCAGAAGGAGACAGATGCACAGAGGGGCTGGAACCAGAAACACGAATGCAGGAAAGTCTGGTTGCCATGGAGCACTGAATGTAGTAGAGATTTTTCATCTTGATTTTTGACGGAAGAAAAGCCATGGCCACGTCCATGATTTAGGTAATGATTTCCCCGGAATGGGTTCTTTTTCAGGACCAAGCATCAATCCTCCAGTTTCTCAAACCAGTTTTACAACGGCCATTCATCGGTGGACAATAAGACATTAAGAATCCAAACTATTTTATTTCACACAGTCAACTTTTGATTCCTTTAACTGTTATTTTCTCTGTCTATTAAAGCCAACCTCACTCATTTAACATTTTTCTTTCTCTTGAGTGATGCTGGGATTTTATAAAATCAGTTATATACTCCTATTGAAAATATTCATTAATATAAGATAAAATAACATAGATATATAAAACCAATCATTGCCACAGCATACAATTTTTCTATAATGAACATGTTATAATTATAAAAGAAGTACTGTCTCATGGGAAAGGAGAAATCTGAGAAATAAGTTGAATTTTATATTAATGTAGAGAAAAAAGTTGAATTTTATATTAATGTAAGTAAATACTGTTTTCCACAAACCTTTGTTTCTTGCCACACCCCAGGTTATTTTAAACACAGAAGAACCAACTGTACACATCAGGGAATGGGGGTTGATTTTACTTTTTATGATGTACATGCTAAACTAACATGCCTTTACTATATCCAGCCTCTTTAGTGAACTTTGTCTGATTTTTCTTACAGGTTCAAATTGGATTCTTCACATCATTAGTGAATTAATATTTGCTGATTCTAAAAAAAAGTATGAGTATCCAGAATTCCCAATTCTTGAATGTGGGGACCCAGAAAAATATCAGGTTAGTTTAAAACAGCCTTTACACTTATCGCAAATTATCAAAGAAAGATTTCTTCTGTTTGGGGGATCTTTTAGTTTTGAGTTCAGAGCGTACAACACTAATAATTATTGCAACTTATTGTGTGCTTACCATATCCCCAGCACTTTTCAGGGATTATCTCATTTTATTACAGAATAACCTTATCACCATGTTACAGAGGATAACACTGTAGAGACTTGCCCAAGGTCAAGGAGGTAATAAATGGCAGGGCTAAGATTTGAACCCAAGTTTTCTGATTTGAGTTATTGACCTAGTCTATACAGTATAGCCAGCTTATTAAAAAACAAACAAACAAACGGGAAAGCTTCCGTTAAAAGGAAGTCTTCTAAGAGCATCTGAATTAACATGAAAATGTTCTATAAGGTGAGTGAGACACGAGGTTGTAGCTCCAAGTTTTCTGGAAAATGTCTTAACTCTGTATGGTATTTGGGTTTTGAATATCTGTAACTTATCAGAAATGTTTATTTATTTTTTCCTCCAGGTAATTTTAAAAACATTTTTTGTATTTTTGTAATTTCATATGTAAGAACAAAAATATTTTTCTATGCAACTTGCATAGGACTCGACATGAAAGATATTCACTTTACAGAACACTTTTCTAAAATACATATATTTTCTTAAATGAGACTTAGCCATATCTAGTCTTTACATTGCTTTACTGTTAAGTTGTATCACATTTTCATGAACATATTATTACATGCTTATCTAGTTTTGTTAGAATTACCTCCCATTTTCCCCTTGGATATTTTTCTAATCCTTTTAGGAACTTTACCATTTCTCATATGTCTTTATGGTGGAAAAGGACTCTATAACTTAATCTGAAAATTACCACCTGTGTGATTCTTCACAAAGGGCTGAAAACCTCAAAGCCTGTGGTTAATCTCGTAAAGGAGGGTTACAATATCTACCTGAGAGGATTATTGTGCATGAACCTGAAAGTACGTCCAAGTCTAAAGAGTGCAATTTTTGTAAATCAAGTATCATGACTCCCAATCACCACTTGGACCCAGACTATTGAATGTAGAAAAGATATTAATTCAGAGAAAGAGTGGATTGCGGGTTATGAGCATTCTTGAACAAAATATTTGGTATGATTGTGAGAAAAAGGTAAATTTTTTTAAAAATGATATGTAAAAAAAAATGATATGCAGTATCCAACAAGGAAGTTCAAAAGGAAGATTTTAACTATTTATTCAGTTATGATTCTCCACTCCTCATCCACATAAAGAAAATAGACATGTAAAAAAAATAGAAGAGAAGACACAGTAATAGTGATGCTTAAAACTGCTATCAGACACTCACTAAGTTTAGGAGTGATTCACTATACACATAAACACACACACACACACACACACACGCACACGCACTCAGGCACGCACGCACGCACGCGCGCTTTCACCTGATTGTATATATTTTTAAGAGAATGAAACAGTTTCCATCGCCAAGGGTTTTGGCAACTCATCTCCATTATGACAAACTACCTGGGTCCATCTTCAAGAATAACGCTAAGGTGAGTGTCCTTTCTGACCGGTATTTCAGTTTGAAGTTTTTAATGTATAGCTATTGGCTTTCTGAGCTATATGATGACTTTGTTACTCATCATAGAATTTTACTAAATGACACGCGAGATTTGGGCATTTCTTTTGTTGTTTCTTTCCTCAGATATATCTGTTGTAGTTGCATAAATCAAAGGAATTTTCAGCTAGGATATAAAACATACATGTTTTAAAATGCGTTTTATAGCCAAAACCGGTTTGGCTCAGTGGATGGAGCGTCAGCCTTCGGACTTGGGGGTCCCAGGTTCGATTCCGGTCAAGGGCATGTGCCTTGGTTGCGGGCACATCCCCAGTGGGGGGATGTGCAGGAGGCAGCTGATTGATGTTTCTCTCTCTCATCGATGTTTCTAACTCTCTATCCCTCTCTCTTCCTCTCTGTAAAAAATCAATAAAAAATATATAAAAAAATAATAATAATAAAATAAAATAAAATGCGTTTTATAGTGAAGAGATTTCAGAACCCCACTAGGATATTTAGTGTTTAACAAAAGAATACAACCTAGGAAGATAAGCAAAATGGGTTCCTTTGGGTCTATCTGGTGAGCACCAGTTACCTAAAGTCTGAAACGATTTTGTTTCTGAATTTCACATGTAATAGCAAACATCATGTCATGCCTAAATTACTATAGGTGTTTTGGCTACTCTTTTTTGTTTAAAAAAAACCTTGTTTTGTTCAACAGTATGGATCTATTCTCATAATTATTAGTTTTTATCCAAACCTTTTTGTTTTCACCTGACTCTCCCCAATTCCTTATTTTTGGGTGTCTCTTTTCTCTGTCTCAGGAGCAAAGATGAGAATTAATTAAAATAAGGATTCAAATTCTTGAATGCCACAAATAAGAATGAGAGGATAGGGCAATAATAGCAAAGGGAGTGGGAGGAGGGAAACGGCTAAGATAACTGCAATGGTAACAGGAAAGAGGGGGAATAATGGAGGAGGGAAGAAATCACTAGGGCAGTAGAAGCTTAAAATCAGTGCCTTGTAGCCAGGGCACAGGATCCTAGGAACTTAGAATTGGAAAATACCTTAAAGGTCATCTACTCCGCCCTAGCCAGTTTGACTCAATGGATAGAGCATTGGGTTGGGGGACTGAAGGGTCCCAGGTTCGATTCTGGTCAAGGGCACATGCCCTGGTTGTGGGCTCGATCCACAGTTGGGGGCATGCAGGAGGCAGCCAATCAATGATTCTCTCTCATCATTGATGTTTCTAGCTCTCCCTTCCTCTCCTGTCCTCTCTGAAATCAATAACAATATATTTAGAAAACAAACACAAAAAAGGTCATCTACTCCAATCCTCTCTATATACTTAATTGCTTCTGCTTTCAGCTTACAATCTTCCATTTTGTAGAAGTAATTAGCAACAAATTACTAATTTAGAAACTGTCCAAGAAAAGCTTGGTGTTAGAGAACACATGGTGCCCCCTGGTGGTTTACTTCTTCTATGTGATCCCAAATCATCTATTTAGTCAATTCTAGAAAACTTCCTCCTAATGGAAGTCAGGCTCACAAATCTGCAGCTTGCCAATCCATGCCTGCCTCCTTTCTGAACCTGGAACGATTTCTGCCAATTTCTAGTCTTCAGAAGCTTTTGTGTGTTATCTCAGATTCCTCGGTGTCCATTAACAGTGCTCAATACTGTATTCTTCAATTTCCTCAGTTCTTGAAATGGAATTCGTTAGGCCAGAAAGCCTAACTAAATTCAGTTAGAGCAGATATTCTCCTGCAACCTTTTGGTTCTCTTGGGTTTCAATTTGCTCTTTACAATGTTTATTTCACACTTTTCATTCAAAAGGACAAATTCGTTCCTCATCAGAGAAGATAGGCATAACATGGGAAGTCAGAGGTTCTGCTGCATCTACATCACCCATCACACCTCGGGCCCTGGAGAGTGGGCCTGCCATTCTTTGATCCTCTGACACCAAACTCTAAACATTGTCCTTAATATTTACTTTGTCCTTAATATTTACTCTAAACATTGTCCTTAATATTTACTTTCACCTCTTAGCTCATGCGCTTGTGAGCTTGCTCTTTATTCCTTTTTTATATCTTCTATGTATGCCTCTTTACTGTCTAAACTCATTAGCAACAATCTTCTCCTACAACATCCATGTTCTTTTTCTTCTTTTCTCCCTTCTCCCAAGACTTTCCCATCTGTCACCTCTAATTCCTCAAATTTTTACCATCATTCTTTCTCTACATATTAAGAAAAGTATGTAGCATACGAAGGGACACATGATTTTGCCCACCCTTTCACTTTTCCAAACTTCAAAACATAGACCTAAATCAATTAACTTAGTTTTGTCTCCCTAGATACTGGTGATATTTCGAAATCCTAAAGATACCGCAGTATCTTTTTTCCATTTCCACAATGATGTCCCTGATATTCCAAGCTATGGCTCCTGGGATGAGTTCTTCAGACAATTTATGAGAGGACAAGGTATGGCTGTTGGTAAAACAATTCTTCTTACTTTGACAGATGATCACATAAATGTGAAAATTCAAATGTGTTTTAGGGTAAAGAAACAAAGGAGATGAAGGCGGGTCCAGGAACCAAAAATAACTTTTAAATGAAATTTTATAGTACCACTAGTTCTGTGTATCAGAACTGCATTGATAATAGGAAATGGTACATTACTGTTCTTAAAAATAATGTAGACAATTTATATGTTGACTATGAGTATTGAGTAGCCATATAGACATGGGACAAAGAGAATTAAAATAGAGTCATGTAGAAAAGTGTTTCTAGTTCCTTTCCCTGAAGTTTCTGTCTAACATGGTGATAACAAGCAAAAGTAGATAAAACCATGACACCGAGTAACCACAACTTACGTATTTGTTTACCAGAAAGGAAATGAATTTTTTGTTAGACCATGTTTTTGTTTTACTCTGGTTATTGATAACTGCAATTGTAGAAGTGTCTACTAATGCTCCAGGTATTACACTAGATGTTACAATTCCACGATTTCATTTCAGACCATAGCAACCTATAAGTAAGGCAGTATTGTTCCCATTGCACGAATGAGGAAACTAATCAAAAAAGTTAAATCACTTGCCACTGGTCCTACTGCTTGTCAGTGGCAGTGACTCTGCTTCCCCAGATTAACTGATGCCTTCTGTTAGGAGTGGCTCTGCTGAGTTTTCACAGTGTAGAAGGAAGAGCTAATGCCAGGTGAGCCTAGAGGAGACATCACTGCCAGGTCCCTCTAAGAAGACCGCTTTTGAAGGTGATCAGCACAGCAATGCCCTGCCATCCACATGCACGGACCCTGGGTACAGCACTGGCTCCTTAGAAAAGATTGAACATTGGGATTGGGATGCTGGAGAAATAGGAAGTGCACAGGAAATGTTTATAAAGCACCATGAAGAAAGCTTTGGTTCGTCTGGTAACCACTCACTAAGACTGGATGGGGTAGTGAAGGCAAGTCTGAAACATTACCCCATTAATAATACAAGAGAGCATTCAACCATGAGAAATCTATCTTAGGGAATCTTCGTTGCCCTATCCATTCCTTTTGGCCTAATTATTTGATGGACAATGATGAGATATGGTGGCAATAACTTGGATGGAATTTCTGCCTTGTGAACTTAAAAATTCAACTTAATGGAGGCAGCTCAATACACTGGAAAATGTGTAGGATTTGGAATGAGAAGGCCTGGGTTAGGATTCACCACTTCTTATTATATACTCGTGATTAATATTAGATAAAATAGCTACCACTTACTTAGCGGTGCCTACTTGCCAGGCACTACATGCTATCATTAACACACGTTATTTAACTCTAAGACCCCTCATCAGACCCCTATATGGATAATACCATTATTATCCCCGTTTAATGAAGAAAGAAATAGAGGCATAGAAAGGTCACACAGCCATTAAGTAGCAGATTAATTAATGCCTCCTTTTAGTAGTGGCTCTATTTTCCAACTGTACGTTTTATGAAGACTAAACACACATCAAGTGATTCCAATCAAAACTTAGTATTCTGGCTTCTAAGACTTAAAACACAAAAATAGTATGTAATGTTTCATTAATAATGTTTATGTCCAATTACATGATGAAGTAATACTATTTTGGGGTATACTGGGTTAAATAAAATATTAACATTAATTCTACCTATTTCTTTTTGTTTTTCTTAATGTGGCTACTTAATTGGACAATACTGACCTAGATAATATCTGTCTCATCATTTCTTTCTGGCATTATCTCTGTCAGTTTTGATGTATCAATCACTATTTCTGAATTATTTTATTTACCTAAATATTCATGAGTGTCTTGCAGTTTTTATCAAGCCATTTTACAACTTGCTTAGTTGTATTGTTATTTATGAAGATAAAATGAACAAATATCTAATAAGACTGGCTGTGTCAGTCCTTTTGGAGCAGGGATTTATAATAACTTGTAAACATCTTGTTTGAGCTCATTCAAATATAGTTCATATTTTAACCTCCATTATTTTAAATTCCTTAAGATTTTTTTCTTGTGTTTTTAGTTTCTTGGGGAAGCTATTTTGATTTTGCAATTAATTGGAACAAACATCTTGATAATGAAAATGTTAAGTTCATATTATATGAGGACCTGAAAGAGGTGAGATTATTGATATTCTATAGCAAGATTATCAACTACAACATGGAACACTTATTTATAATGTCTGGATGTATGAACACATATTGTATTCAATGAAAAAGGAAGAAGAATATTCAGATATGTGTATACTGTTAGGGAAAACAAACAACAACACATAAGTGCTTAGGTTGATTATTTAATATAAATAAAATAATGCTTAGCAATTTGTCACTAACAGTTGCTGCTTTATTTTCCTTTTATGATCGATGGTCCAAATTAGGAATGAGAAAAACAATAGGTAGGTCTTAACTGAGATTTAACTGAACATGCATTCGACTTTGAAATTACGTTTTCCATGTAATTTTTAATTGTTTATTCACAAACACTTAGTGAGTGAGTGCTCAGCATTGTTCTGGGCCAGTGGTCAGCAAACTGCGGCTCGTGAGCCACATGCGACTCGCAAGCCGCAGTTTGCCGCTCTGTTGACCAATGGGTTTGCTGACCACTATTCTAGGCCCTTGGGATACATCAGTGCGCAGACCAGACAAAGTTCACTGCCCTGGAGCAGCTCACATTCTCCCTGGAGAAGGCAAGAAGACAGATAAATAATAACCAATAAAAATAAAAATGTGTATAATATGTGAGAAAAAGGAAATGGCATAGCTGACTAAGAAAAAACTGGAAATGCCTGAGAATAAGGGTTTGGGATGCTAGACAAATCCCAGTATAAGATAGGATGGTCAGGGGAAACCTCATGGAGAGGGTGGGATTTAAGCAAAGATCTGAAGGAAGTGAAGGAGTGAGCCACGTGGGTACCTGGGGTCAGAGCTTCCCAGGCAGAGAGAATGGACTGAAGCAAAGGCCCTGAGGTATGAGCTCCTGTATGCTGCAGGGACAGGAAGCAGGCAGGTGTGCCTGGGTCAGTAGAGGTGAACCAGGGGGCACTAACCAGGGAGAACACCACCCCTGTGGTGTGGAGTGTGAGGAATGGCGTGGCAGTTCATTGAAATGACTTTGGCTTTCACTCTGAGTGAAACAGAAAGCCATCGCGGGATTCCAGCCGACATGTGGTAGCAGTGGACATGTTTTTAATAGGACCCTTCTGGCTGGTGTGTGAGAACAGAATGGAGAGGAGCACAGTGCAGCCAAGGGAAGATGGTGGCTCAGGACAGAAGCAGTGGAGGTGCTGAGAAGTGGTTTACTTCTAGGTATATACGAAGAGAGGAATCAGCCCTGGCCGGGCTGGCTCAGTGGATAGAGCATCGGCCTGCGGACTGAAGGGCCCCAGGTTCCATTCCGGTCAAGGGCATGTAGCTCGGTTGCAGGCTCCTCCCTGGCCAGAGCCCCTGATGGACGTGTGCAGGAGGCAGCCAATTGATGTGTTTCTCTCACATTGATGTTTCTGCATTTCCCTCTTTTTTTCAATTCTCTCTAAAAATCAAAGTAAAAATATCCTTGGGTGAGGATTAACAATAATAATAATAATAATAAAAGACTATCATCTTAGATAAAATTCTAACATATTAATTAATACTTATTATCATTATTTATATTTGAAATAGTTGAATAAGAATTCTAAATTAAAACCATAAAGTGAAACCAATACAGAATATCTTCTAAGGATATCTCGACTATTTATACAGAGGTATCAAAGTAAATCTAAGTAGAGAGATAGAAAAATGAGTTTCACAGGCTTAATAAACCAAGAAACCTGTCTTTGCTCATGGCACAATTCCCATAGAAAGAAGGTTAACCTTTAAATTTTTGTTTTTAGAATCTGGCCACTGGAATAAAACAAATCGCAGAGTTCCTTGGATTCTCTCTCACTGGAGAGCAGATTCAAACTATCTCTGCTCAGAGTACCTTCCAGGCAATGCGAGCAAAGGCCCAGCACACACATGGGGCTGTTGGCCCGTTTCTGTTCCGCAAAGGTAAGGTGGCACTGGTTTCTAGGACATCCATCCATTTGTAAGGCACAGGCCATAGTTTGAGGATGCCTGCTCTATCTAGCTGAAGGGCCTGCAGGAGATAACCAATCAAGATATCTCTCTTACATCAATGTTTCTCTCTCTCTCCTACTCCCCCAACTCCTCCTACATCCTCCCCGCCCCCACTTCCACTCTGTCTAAAAGCAATGGAAAAAAATACCCTCAGGTGAGGATTTTTAAAAAAAGCATGTCACCTACCATACCACAGATGGAGAAGTCCCAATGGATACTGTTAATTTTACAAGAGGAATTACATTTGTTTTTGTTTTGTTTTTGAAAATCTATATAAATAAAAGCCTAAGCGACCGTTATGGTGGAACGACCAGAACAACTGGTTGCTATGATATGCACTGACCACCAGGGGAAAGACACTCAACACAAGAGCTGCCCCCTGGTGGTCAGTGCACTCCCACAGGGGGAGGGCCGCTCAGCCAGAAGCAGGGCTCACAGCTGGCAAGTGCAGCAGTGGTGGCAGGAGCCTCTCCTGCCTCCGAGGCAGCACTAAGGAGCAGGAGCCAAGCCGTAAGGAGCAAGGGGTCCCGGACTTCGAGAGGGCGCAGGCCAGGCTGAGGGACACCTCCCCCTCAGTGCACGAATTTCGTGCACCATGCCTCTAGTATATATTTTTATTGATTTCATGGAGAGGAAGGGAGAGGGAGAGTGATAAAAACATCAATAATGAGAGTTATTGATCGGCTGCCTCCTGCACACCCCCTAAATTGAGCATCTGCTCTTGACTGGAATTGAACCTGGGACCCTCTAGTCAGCTGACATTCTATCCACTGAACCAAACCAGCTAGGGCTACATTTCTTTTTAAGACTGTCTAATTTTTTTCATGTGTCCATTTTCTCCAGGATTTATGCCTAGGTGTATAATTGCTGGATTATAAGGTATATGATCATATCACATTTCAAAGTGAAACACTACAATGAAAAATGGTAAACTAAAAAATATTCTAACAGGTGTCTGGGTCTACTGTTTTTTGCTGTAGGTGAAGTTGGTGATTGGAAAAATCTGTTCAATGCAACTCAGAACCAGGAAATGGATGAAAAATTCCAAGAGTGCTTAGCAGGCACTGTCCTAGGAGCAAAGTTGAAGTATGACTCATATTGCCAAGCTTGATTCTGGTCAGTTCATCAGGCCTGGGTGTTTTATTTTCCTTAATAATAACTGAATTTAAGTAATTAAATAATAAATTGATCCAATAATCAAATAATTATAAATAACATGTAGAGATAAATAACACAAAGTTAACAATAACAATAACACCTGAAGCTTTTCAGCAAAAACTTAAGTTTGTTCACTTTTTGAGAAAAGGTCACTTAGCTAAAAGAGGGATATTAAATAAATGTACCTAATATGCCCGGCTGGTGTGGCTTAGTAGATTAAGCATTGTCCCATGGACCAAGAGGTTCGATTCCCGGTCAGGGCACATGCCTGGGTTGTGGGCTCGATCCTCTGGTATACAGAAGACAGCCAATCAATGTGTCTCTCTCATTGATGTTTCTATCTCTCTCTCTCTCCTTCTCCCTTCCTCTCTGAAATCAATAAAAAAATATTTTTAAAAAATGTATCTAACACAAAGATAAAGACCTTTTATATATTAAAAACTGGGAGAAAGAGTCCCTAACATATGTGCACTACAAGGAATATTTGACAAAGTGGTATAGGTAACAGGAACATAACACCAGATGGAAATTTTAATCTACACAAAGGAATAAAGAGCACCAGAAATGGTGCATATGTGAGTATATATAAGAGCTATTTTCCTCATTTTAAAACCTCTTTAAAAGATAACTGTCTATTCAAAGCAAAAGTAGTAATAATGTACTTTGTAGTTTATAATATATGTAGAAGAAAATGTATGACAGCAATGGCACAAAACATGGGAGAGGAGGAACAGAAGTATACCCTTTTGCATTTTGGAAAGCAATTTGGTAAAGTTATATGACCATATATCTTACAATCCAGCAATTATATACCTAGGCATAAATCCTGGAGAAACTCCCACATTTGCAAACAGATATAGAAGGAAAATCTTTATTGCGGTATGGTTTGTAAATAGGGAGAAATTTACAGACTAAACTGAGAGGCAAAAAAAAAAAAAAAAATTAGAGAGGAGACATTAGAACTGATAACAAAGAAATACAAAGCATCATAAGAAATTAAAAACAATTATACAACAAGTTAGAGAACCTAGGAGAAATGAAAAAATTCCTAGAAACATACAACCTACCAATACTGAATGAAGAAGAAAAAGGAAATCTAAACAGACCAATTACTAATAAAGACATTGAATCAGTAATCAAAACCTCCCAACAACAAAAAGTCCAGGACCAGGTGGCTTTACTCATGAATTCTGCCAAACACTTAAAGCATTAACACTAATCCTTCTCAAAATCTTTCCAAAGAAGAGGAGAGAACTCTTCCAAATTAATTTTATGAGGCCAACATTACCCTGATACCAAAGCCAGACAGGACTCTACAAGAAAAGAAAAGGATCCCTGATGAACATAGATGTAAAATCCTCAATGAAATATTAGCAAACCGAATCCAACAATACATTGAAAAGATCATGCACCAAAGTCAAGCGGGTTTCATTTAAGGGATGCAAGGATGGCTCAACATATGCAAATGAGTAAGTGTGATACACATGGTAACAAAATGAAGGATAAAAACGATATGAGCCCTGGCTGGGGACTCAGTTGGTTGGAGTGTTGTCCTATACACCAGAAGATTTTGGGTTTGATCTCCAGTAGGGGCATGTATGGGAGGCAACTGATCAATGTCTGTCTATCTCCCTCTTTCTCTCTCTCTCTCCTTTTAAAGTAAATAAAAACATATCCTCAGGCGAGGATAAAAGAAACATATGATAATCTCAATAGATGTAAAAGAGCCTTTGATGAAATTCAACATTCATGATAAATCTCTAAACAAATAGTTTGTATAAAGGAATGTACCTCAACATAATAAAAGTCATATATGTCAAGCCCACAGTTAACATCATACTTAACTAAAAGGAAGAGGTTTTTCCTCTAGCATCAGAAAAAAGACAAGGGTGCCTACTCTTGATGCTTTTACTCAACATAGTACTGGAAGTTCTAGCCAGAGCAATTAGGCAAGAAATAGAAATCAAAGGCATCCAAATCAGAAAGGAAGAAGTTTGCAGATAACATGATCTTATGTATAGAAAACGCTAAAGACTCCACCAAAAGCCCCCCCAGCTTAGCTCAATGGTGGAGTTTTGCTCTATGAATCAGGAAGTCACAGTTCAATTCCCAGTCAGGGCACATGTCCAGGTTGTGGGCTTGGTCCCTAGTGGGGACATGCAGGAGGCAGCCAGTCAATAATTCTCATCATTGATGTTTCTGTCTCTCTCTCCCTCTCCCTTCCTCTCTGAAATTAAAAAAAAAAAACACAAACAAAAAAAACTATATTTAAAAACATTTTTTTCCCAAAAGACTCCATCAAATAAAACCCCCAAACTATTAGAACCCAGGACTCTTCAGTCCTCAGGCCGACGCTCTATCCACTGAGCCAAACCGGTCAGGACTTCCCTTATTTTCTTGATGACTTGATGGCATCATGAACCTGCAATAACCAGATGCAGTTTCAAGTTCCTGTTTGAGGAAGGATATGTCCTCCAGTGGGAACAGAGCCGATGACGTCATAGGAGCAGGAAGCACTGACTTTGAAAGTGTGTGGTAAGGCTTACCATGGGAGACAACACTTTCAGTTTCCCTTCTACTGTTTCCTGGTTTCATGCAGCTTGGTTTGGAGCATAGACTGCTCTTGAAGGACAGTACACGCAGCTTGCTGAGTGTTGTCTCCTACCTGGGGCTGTAACTGAGTCTTCACTGCTCTAGCCCGCTGTCCTCAAAGGTCAGCTTTTGGGCAACGAGGTTCATAATAAAACCATTGAGTCCTATGGTAGTCAGTGTGCTGCCTCGCTTCTTATTCTGTAAAATGGGTTCCTTAGTGAGATACCATGATGGTGAACAAGGTAGTCCGAATGTCCAACAATGATGGTGCTGGCAGAGTCACCCATTCCTGCTGCCACATCCTCTTCATTCATTCTGAGCAAGCACTTGGGGGGAGCTGGCTGGCATCCACAGACGTCTTCTTGCCCACCTGCTTCTCAAAAGCCTCCTCAGGAGCGGGCGCCTGTGATGAACATTCACAAGGGAACATGGTATGTTTGAACCCGGTGCCCAGAGCTACCGGGAAAATGTAGCTTATAGCCATTGATACCCTGTAATAAGGGGGGATGTAGAAGAGAAGTGGAAAGGACTCCTGGAGCCAATGCCCAGTATTTGACGTGCACTTGAGGTCCATCTTGGGACCACTTCTCTCCTTTCCCCTAGCTAAGATGTTGATGGGAGACTCCTGACTCTAATCCTAGCTCCCTTGCCTACCAGCTGTGGTTACGTAACTTCTGTCTCAAACCTCAGTTTTCTCATCTGTTAAATGGCCATAGGAATGGCACCCACCTTGCCCTATTGTTGTGGGGTAAGTCCCTCAGCCTTCTTCAATCGCGTGTCCATGGACAGCTACGATTGTTTCCCAATCGCCAGGCCTTCGTAGCACTCTGGGAGTGTGTCACAGTCCACTAGGTGAGTAGGAGGAGTTCTTACAAATTGAGGATTACTGGTAAGGACAGTGAACTCCATGAGGTCCCGCGGGGAGCAGGTGGCTCTCCTAACTGCTGAGCTGGCTGGTGCTGGGTACAGCGGCTGGCATGAAGCATCTGCTGAATGAACTGATGGACGGGTGCAAACCCAAGAAGGTTTATGCCCCCAGGCCTCTTCCTCTCGGCCTCCTAAATCTCCTTGTAAATGTCATGACGAGGCCACAGTGTGGAAAGGGGAAGGCGTGCTTTGGCTATAAACTTACATTTTCCCGGGAGCTCTGGGCACCGGGTTCAAACATACCGTGTTCCCTTGTGAGTGTTCACCGCAGGCGCCCGCTCCTGAGGAGGCTTTTGAGAAGCAGGTGGGCAAGAAGACGCCTGTGGATGCCAGTCTAGGCCCTAGACGCTCCCTTCCAATAATTACAGGCTGCTGTTGTTCCTTGTGATGAAGCCCCTACCGGAGGGGCCTGTTCTTGGGTTGAATGCAGTCTTTGCCACTTACCAGCCCCAGGACTCTGGGCGAGTCAATTCCCTGTTTCTTCTGCTGTGAAAGGAGCCGACGATACCCACCCCACCCGCACCCCCAGCCCGCCTTTGGAAGGGGAGAGGGGATGGTCCAACCCTGGGCGCCCGGAGACCGCGGCGAGCCGCGCACCTCCCGCGGATCCTGACCTGGACGGGGTCCTGGACCCGCCCAGGAGCCGGGGGGGGGGGGGGGGGGGGGGCCGCGGGCCCTGGACACGCCCAGGCGCAGAAGTGGCGGGTGAGCGCCGGCCGCCCCGCGGGGCCTTCCGCGTGGGCTCAAGTCCGAGGCGCGTTCCCCGCGGTTCCTGGAGGCACAGTGACCTGTGCGGGAGAGAGCGGGGCGGGAGGCGGAGTCCGCGGGGAAAACGAAACTGAGAGGGAGCAGCCCAGACCCGGCGCGGCTTCGCGGACAGCGGCGGCGCCAGGTGAGCCGGGTGGGCGGCGCGGGGCGGACGGCGCGGGGGGCGCCCAGGAGCGGCGAGCGGCCCCGGAGCGCGGGTGCAGCAGACGCGGGGGATGGTGGGGGCGGGGGGCGCCCAGGAGCGGCGAGCGGCCCCGGAGCGCGGGAGGTGCCCAGGCGCGCGCAGCCCGCGTCCCCAGCCGGGGTGGTGAGCGGCCCTGGAGCCCTGACCCCGCCTTTCCCGGTGGCCCTGGGCCCTGACCCAGGCCCGCAGTCGGGGTGCCGGACCCCTCCGGGATCCGTGCAGCGTGCTGGGAACGGGAAGTCGTTTTCTCCGGGTGAAGACTTTATTCGAGCAAGTAGGGGACAGCCCAGGCCGGGGGAGGGGGGGGCGGGGCATCTAGTGGAAGCGGGTAAGTCTTAGGACTTGACGGAGAGATGGGAGATACGCGGGGCTGCAGGACCCACGCAGTGGTTCCATAATGCCCGGCCCCAAATCTCTGGACAGTTACCAATGTTTCCCAATTGCCCGGCCTTAGCCACCCCCCAACGGCGTCCCCACCTCCCACCCTCTAGCCCCTCTGCCATCCCAACACTCATGTGGGCCCTGGCCCCCTCCAGGCCGACCGCACTGCTGCTGTTGGGCACCGCCGGGCGCCCAGGCCTCTGGGTCTTTGCGCTTCTGTGTCTTCCCGAAAGCCCCCCCCCCCATACCTGCCCGGGCCAATGCCTCGCCTCCCTCCCCATTTGGGGAACGCTACTTTGTCAGAGCAGCCTCCCTGAGCAACCTGCACGGAAAAGGGACCCCACCCTCCCTTTGCCGTTACTCTGCTTCAGTTTTCAACATGGTCCTTACCACCCTGTGGCTTTTTTTTTTTTGCGGATTTCTCTGAGTTCCTCCACTAATGAGTCCACCAGAGCAGGGTATAACCCCAGCCCTTACCACAGGATAGGGGCTCCTAAACTAGTTGTTTAGTGAATGGTTATTGAAAAGTTGTCTTTTGAATCCCACAATCATGAGATTTCCTGTTGCCTGTGATTCCTTTAGTATTAAAAATGCCTTGCCAAGTAGAAGCTAAAAGGTACACACTTCTCTGTCACTGAGAAACTTAACATCTTGAGCGGACTGTGCTCTTTTCTTCCGTTTGCTTATGTGAACCTGGGGATCCCTAACACCCGGCCTGTGGTGGATTCATTTATTCTTCACATACTCCTTGCATGCGTGTGGCACGCAAGCCCGGGAGGGGGCTGGCCTGCAGGCGCTCACAGTCTGCCCCGAGACCAGGCACAGCCAAAGCTACTTCTGGGTGTGAGGAAGATGGGCAGGTCACACTTGTTGGTGATCTCTTAGGGAAATGGTGACACAGTATTAAAACAAGATTCATTAAAAATAGTTGAAAAGAAACCTGCTGTCCCCCCCCCCCGCCCACCCCCCCAAACATGTAAGTACTTTTTCAAACATGTCAGTACTTGTTCAGCACCCTATAAGTTTGTGCATAGATTTCACTTAAACGCAAACTGGCTTGTCATTCTGGTGATGAGTAATTACTTAGAGTTAAAAGTGCTGAGGCTTTAAAGCATTTGTTAGGACTTCGGGGTAAGGAGTTGATAAGGACTCTTCCCTGCTGCTGTTCTGAGACCTATGACCCCCCCCGGACTTGATGTGTGGTCTCAGGGTTGTGACTGAACTAAATGACACTTGCGTTCCTGAAAATAATGGTACCTCTGCAGATTCTTATTCTGGAACCCTTGGGCCAGGTGTTTGTGGTATTCAGAGATTTCAGGTTTTAGAAGGGCGGTGCGGCATAAACCCCGTCTATTTTGTGATGCTCTCAGCAGGATTTGGGGTTAGCACTTTCAATACAGCATATTTCTGCCGTCAAATGATAAATAGGCAACAAAGTGTGGTAAAGACCAAATAGCTCGTGTCAGTTTAGGTCTAGACAGAGGGCTACAAATATACCAACAATGAAACAAATGAAGGCAAAATAAATCTCAGTTTTCATTTCATTTTATTGGGGGGGAGGGGACGGGGACGGTGGAATTGCAGACCAGAAGCACCATCTATTGAGGACCACAGGTGTGGGGGACTCTGCCGGATGCTTTTCATCTGAATTACTCTTCAGAGCAACCGGTGAATCCGGTGTTTCCAGGTCATGACGCAGAGGTTCAGAGGTGTCTAGTCCAGATCTTGGTGGCTCTGAAGCCTTCATGCCACCGCACTGAGCAGTAATGTGAAGGTGTTGCTGTGCCCAGATCTAGGAACTTCCAGCACCCTGCTTCCAGCCAGCACCGTAGCTCACCCAGACCAGTACAGCAGCCTTAACATGGTCTCCCAACTTCTACTCACGCTCCGCTCCCCTTTCCATACCCAGCCCCCCATACTCTGTTCGCCACATAGCGTCACAGTGGTCATTTAAAACACAAACCCAATCACATCACCCCTCTGCTTAGAACCCTCCCCTAGCTTCCTATTACCATCGGAACAACACCCACAGCCCTGACCATGGCCTACAAGGGCTGTGTGCCCTGGCGCCTGCCCACCCCTCCCTCATTTCTTACCCTTATCCCTCGTGCACCGTGCAGCAGCCCTCTTGGCCTTTTCGTTATCCCTCCAAAGTCTGTGCTGGTTCCTGCTCAGGGTTTCCTCCCCCATATCTTGGTGTCTTTCTCATCACTCAGACTTGGTTTGACTCTTGCCTTTCCTGACGACTGTATCTAAAACCACCTCCCTCGTATTTCTTCCCCCACCTACCAATTCACCCTCTGTTCGTACCCCTCGTTAATTTCCTCTTCCGGCCATCTAGTCCTCCTGATCTCCACTCCTGTTACTTGTTTCTGCACGTGGTCCTTTTCTCTCTCCCGTCAGTGGAATGCAGGTGAGGACTTGCTCTCCTTCATGCCTGGGCCCTCGGTGTCAGAGCAGTGCTTGACATTTGAGAAGCGTTTACTGACTGAATGAAGAAAGGATGCCAGAGAGCAGCTGGTGAAGAAAAGGAAGAAGATGAGAAGGTTTAAAGTGAAGTATTTAAAATGTTTATATGTTTTTATTGATGTTAGAGAGAGAAAAAGAGAGAGAAAGGGAGAAGGGAGAGGGAGAGAAACATCAATGTGAAAGATCGGCCAGTTGCCTCCTGCACATCTCCCGGGCATATGCCCTGACCAGGAATGCGCTTAATACTTGAGAATGGTACGATTAAAAATGGTTAAAAGGGTAAATTTCATGTTATGAGTATTTTACCACAATGGAAAAAAAAAAGTTTAAAAAAATCACAGTGGCTTGCAGGGTAGGGAAGGAATTTCAGTGGCTACGAGGAACTGGATCTGAGGTGTTGGCAGCAGTCCAGGAGTAAGACGGTGGCTTGGACCACAATAGTGGCTGTGCTGTCAGCGAGAAGTAGAAGGATTTGTGGGTCAGGACTTCGTTGTGGGTAAGAAAGTAGGGAAAGGAAATGTCAGCGATGCCTCCCGGATTCATGGCTTTCAGACATAGTGGAGTCATTTTTTGAGACAGGAAATTTCAAACCAGCTTAAGGGAAGATCATAAATGCAGTTTTGGATCTTTTCGTTTAAAATTCTTTCATTCGAGTGGAGATGTTGGCTAGAGAGAGATGAAACTCAGAGAGAGGTTTATAAGTGATAGGTAATTTTTAGAGTTAATGGCAAATAGATTATCATGGAAGTCATGGACAGGAAAGAAATCACCTTGAGAAGAAAGTGTAAAGAGAATAGGGTCTTTGGACCAAGCCTTGGGGGAATGCCAACCTGTAGAGCCCATGAGGGTCAAGAAGTGTTAGGAAGAAAGCGTGGCCATTGAAGAAGAAAAACCAAAGGAGCTTTCCAACAAGAAATGAGAGATCAACAAGGTCAGCTTCCTGTCTCTGTGGATCTACCTATTCTGGATGTTTCATATAAATGAAGTCATACAATAGGTGGCCTTTTGTGTCAAAGCATTTTTTATTTATCATGTCTTCAAGGTTTATCCGTGTTGTAGCGTGTTTCTACACTTCATTTCTTTTTATGGTTGAGTAAGTTTCCATGTGTGAATATGCCACATTTTGTTAACCATTCATCAGTTGATGGACATTTGGTTTGTTTCCGCTTTTGGCTATCATGAACAATGCTCCTGTGAATATTCCTATATAAGTATTTGTTTGAAAACCTGTTTTCAGTTCTTTGGGTATAGGCCTAGGAGTGGAATTGCTGGGTCTAAGCTTAACTTTTCGAGGAAATAGCAATTTTTTTCCATAGAAGCTGCATGGTTTTGCACTCCCATCAGTAACATAGGAAGGTTCTGATTTCTCTACATCCTCATCAACACTTTTATTTTCTGTATTATTATTGCTAGTATTGTCGTTCTGGTGGGTATGAAGTGGTACCCAGTTGTGTTTTGATTTGCATTTCTCCATTGACTAATGATGTTGAGCATCTTATTATGTGCTTGCTGGCAATCTATAAATCTTCTGTAGAGAAATGTCTGTTCCAGTCCTGTGCTTACTTTTTAATTGGGTTGTCATTTTGTTAAGTTATGAGTTCTTTATATATTATGGGTACTAGACCCATATCACATACATGATTTATAAATATCCCATTCTGTAGGTTGTCTTTTTATTTTTGTCATAGTGTCCTTCGGGACACAATTTTTTTTAGTTTTGAGGAGCCTAGTTTACCTGGTTTTCTTCCGTTGCTTGTGCTTTTGTTATCACCACAAAGATTCCATTGACAAATCCAAGGTTAGGAAGATTTACCCTTATGTTTTCTTCTAAGAATTTTATGGTTTTGGCTCTTATACTTAGGTTCTACATCCTTTTGATTATTTTCATTATTTAAATCATTGCTACTGAATTACTTCAGTGTGGCCCATAAACTAGGGTCATAATTTACCTAGGTAAATTGCCCTCACATTGATTTCTACAAATTTCAAAGGGAGAATTTTTGGGATTTCATAGGAGCATCTACACTGAGTGACCAGATTATTATGATCTCTGAACACATAATAATCTGGCCACTCAGTATATATCCTATATAATAAAAGGCTAATATGCAAATTGTCCCCTCCACTAGGAGTTTGACCAGCAGGTAGGCCGCCAACCACCCATGTCCCCTCCCCCATCACTTTATATATATATATATCACCTCAAAAACAACAACAAATATATATATATATTATGATCTCTGAATGCATAGTAATCTGGCCACTCAGTGTGTGTGTGTGTGTGTGTGTGTGTGTGTGTGTGTGTATACACACACATATATATATGTGTGTATATATATATATATATATATATACACACACATACATATGTATACACACACACACATATATATGTATATATTAGAGGCCCGGTGCATGAATTCGTGCATGGGTGGGGTCCAGCCAGCCTGGCCAGGGGGAGGGGATATGGGCGGTTAGCTGGCCTGCCTGCTGGTCGAACTCCTGGTCGAGGAGACAATTTGCATATTAGCTTTTTATTATGTAGGATATACACTGAGTGGCCAGATTATTATGCGTTCAGAGATCATAATTATCTGGCCACTCAGTGTGTGTGTGTGTGTGTGTGTGTGTGTATCACCTCAACCTTTTTCTTCTAACATTAAGAATTCTAATTGCACTTCTATAGCCTTTTTATCTTCTCAAGCAGGTAGACAAAATTTGCACTTGACACTCAATGGAAGCTGAGAGCAGAGTTAAAGAGACAGGCCCCTTCCTTTTATTGGCCAGTTGAGTTTTGAAAGTAGAAAATTTTGGAGACATTCACTTGATTTTGCAGTCCCTGAGAGAGAATAAAAGATTTTTAAAGAAAGTTCTCTCTGGATTTATAGTAAATTCTTACCCCATTTTGCTTTCTAAACAGGATTGGGAAAATCCGATTAAATATGGTCTGTGGGTATCACGTCTTTCAAACATTACTTGTATTGTAGGTCACTGGAAGAAAAAATGGCTGATGATCTTTCAGTAGGTTTCTACATAGGAGAACTTAATAAATACTGTCAGAAGAACCGCATAGAGGTTAACTATCGCGAAGTGTCTAAGACAGGACCTCCACATGACTTAAGGTAAGATGCTATTTAGAAAAAGGACATATACCTATAAAATATAAACTATGGGAATGAAACTGGCATAATTTTGAGGTCAACACTTAGAGTAAAGTTGCCAGAGACTTCTGTGAGAGAGTCCTCTTGGTATGAAATTGTAACTTTGGAGGACTCTGGAGAAAAAAAGAGGGTATAAGCTTTCCCATGCTTCAGGATGATGTGCTGTTACGCATTTTGGAGGTCACTGCTTAAATATTGAACGTAAGTCAAAACCTTCAGAGGTAGACCTAAGAGGCAGTGGTGGTTGGAATACTTGTCTCTCGATAATGCATGAGTTTAATAATGTTTTGTGAATATTTTCTTTGTAATCAGGTTTACAATTCAAGTTATATTAGATGGGATAGAATATCCCGAAGCTAAAGGCAAATCAAAGAAAGAGGCAAAAAATGCTGCAGCCAAGTTAACTCTTGAAATACTTAAAGAAAAACGGGTGAGTAATTACCTTTTTTCCCCTAGTGAAAATGGACTCACAATATAGTTTATATTTTTCTCGGTGAGAAAATATCGACATTAAAAAAAAAAAATCCATTGGCAAGTTCCCTTACATTCACAAGTTGTTCAGTGTCTTCCCTGTCTCCATTTCTGTGGAACCTGAAAGGAAGGTACACCTAGGCCCCAGCTGGTGTATGTTTCTACTTTGACGCAAAGTAATAGAGTAGTAGGGAAGTATGTAAGATCTAAGTTGTTTATTAAATAGCACATTTATAGTTTTATTAGAAAAATAAAATACAGAGTCCTGGCTGTTAGTGGTTAGAGTGTCAGCTGAGCACCAAAGGGTCTAGGGCAGTGATGGGCAACCTTTTGAGCTTGGTGTGTCAAACTTCGCCAAAAAACTGAGCATAACTCGGGTAGTGTGTCACTTTGAGGAAAAAACTAACTCCAAGACTCTAGTCGCAAATGTTTCATCCTCAGGAGCAGCAAATGTTTCATCCTCGGCAGGCGGCCACGTGTCATCAGAAATGGCTACGCGTGTCAGTGCTGACACGCGTGTCATAGGTTCGCCATCACTGGTCTAGGGTTTGATTCCAGGTCAAGGGCACATACCTGGGATTCGGGTTCGGGGAGGCATGCAGGAGGCAACCCAGTAGATGTGCCTTTCTCATAAGAATGTTTTTCTTTCTCTCTTTCTCCCCGTCCCAACTCCCCCCCTTCCACTCACTCTGAAAAGCAATGGAAAAAATGCCCTCGGGAGAGGATTAACAACAACAAAAAAGAAAATACAGAGTTAAATCTTTGTTGTCATTCGAATTAAACAAGATTTTTTTTTCTTTGCAGGAAACTAGTTCTTTATCCCTATCGACAACAGATACTTCAGATGATTTATCCAGTGAGAATTTCATAGGTCGTCTGGATAGGTTTGCCCAAAAGGAAAGACTCTCTGTAAATTATGAACAAAGAAATGAATTGAGCGCAAGTGGGCCCGGAAGGTGAGATGTAGTCGGGTTTTTCCTTCTGTTTCATTGTATCTAAGCAATAGAATGAGCTTATTTCCATGTCTAATTTTCCAGAAATGTTTGCCCTTTTTGTACATTTTGCATAGAAGGTTTTATAGGACTTATAAGCAATTGGACAGCTTTGTAATTAAAATATTAAAATACTTCAATGCTGAAAGGTTGGAACCCATATAGCATAATTGATCAAATCTGGGTAATCCTTTATTTCTGAGGCCTATCTGGATGGTTTAATCTGCAGACCCTCAAGCGTGTCCTGCTTGAAGGATGCAGAGATCTTTCTAGCCCTGAGGTCATAATGGGAGTGGCTGCGTGAGGATGGCCCTGCCACATGATTAGAGAGCTGTCTGTCCAAGTACTCATCTTTCATATTTGTTTAAATGGTGTCCCTCTGAAGATAGATACCATGTATTAGGAGGAATAGTATTTCATCCTAGACTATGAGGAGACCAGGATTTGAGGAATATGATGAGGAGGACAGATTAAGAGGTTCAGTTACTAAAAATGTCACCAGTGAGCTAAGATTAAGTGAGGATAAAGAATGGACTGGGCCCTAGCTGGTTGGCTTAGTGGATAGAGTGTCAGCCTGCGGACTGGAGGGTCCCAGGTTCGAATCCGGTCAAGGGCATGTGCCTGGGTTGCAGGCTCGATCCCCAGTAGGGGGCGTGTAGGAGGCAGGTGATCAATGATTCTCATCATTGGTGTTTCTATCTCTCTCTCCCTCTCTGAAATCAATAAAAATATTTTTTATTTATTTTTATTTATTTTTTAAAAATTTCTTTATTAATTAAGGTATCACATATTTGTCCTCAATATAAAAATATATTTTAAAAAGTAATAATTCTTATATAATTGTCCAAGTATCCTGGCCTAACCACAAATGTCCTTACATTCATATGAGGAGTAGTGGACTTCAGCCCCGGGGGTTTTGCACTATGGGAATTTTTCTTGAGATTTTTGTGCAGATAGTGGGGGCAGGAAATGCTGAGGTTAGAGCAGAATCCTTGCTTTGCTCATTCCCTACAAAACAACATAACCTCATTGTTTCTCCTTTAGAGGCCCCATTTTCTTTACTGGCTTTTTCTTCCCTGTTTGAACATCTCTGAAAAATTCACCGATCATCTCTTTTCCATTTCATCTTTCATATGTTTTGACCTGTAGGGAATTTTTAAAAAACACCACTTTAGTGCTTTTATGCTAGATCTTTGAATGAAGCAACAAAAAGTTAGAAGTTGCCTGGAAAATACAAGCTGAGATGTCAGCCAATCCTGGTTATTCTGACAAATTGGTCAGCTTATTGAAGATTTAAATTACACAAAGACATGAAATACAAAGCTACCTTAGTGTACTTGAAGGCCTTTATTGATGTGTGTGTGTGTGTGTTTTCAAATCATAAGTTAGATTTACTATTTTTTGGTATTTCGGTAAATAATGTCCATCATTTATTTTTCCTAGGTTTTTTTGTAAATGCAAAATTGGACAGAAAGAATATGCTGGTGCTGTAGGTTCTACTAAACAGAAGGCAAAACATTTGGCTGCTAAACTTGCATATGAACAGATCATATTAGAAAAAAGGTCAACGGTATGTACTGCCTTTGGATGTATTTCTTGTACGTTATGATTTTCTCTGGAATTGCCTTGAGGTTTGACTGTGCTTGCATGATGTCACAACAGCCAATCACATAGCAAAAAGATTCCTCGATTCTGTGTCCCACCTGTGTCCCATGTATTAATCTCATAATTGTTTGTGACTGTGAACTTGATAAATGTGGAGAAATAGACGTGGCAGTTAGCACACGGAGACTGAGCCACTGTGGGGAAGTATTTAGTTATAGTTACACCCCCTGAGGGGCTCTCTTTCTTCCAGAAACGTGATTTAGGATCCTCTGACTGTTCCCTGGATGGGTCCAGTGACTGTGAGATCAGCTTCTTGGCACCGTAAGTGTGTACAGACAACTGTGATATTTAAGAAATTCAAATTGCTGCCTGAAAGAGCACGTTTTTATGAAAATGTTTATTGCTTAAGAAGAATTTAGGGAAATAAGTTACTTACCAACAAAAATAGGTAAGAACTATTAGAATTCATAAACTAATAGTTCCTCCCTTTTCTTCTAGCAATTCTGAATCACGCTCTGAAAGTGGCTTTTCAGGAAATGGATCAGAGAAAAATGATGACAGTTTTACTAATTCTCTTTCATCTTCTATGGTATAGTATTCATCTCCAAACGTCCTAGTCTGAATCCCCGTTGTGCTTCCTCATTTAAAAGTGACCTTCAACCCAGTTTTTCTATTTTTATCTCCTGTGCTCTCACTAACTAATAATATTTGGGGTTTTTGACTCTCTTCTTTCTTTGTGAATCCACATCCCTCACATGTAGAATTCTCCCACTTGTCACACCTGTCTTTCTCTCCCCACTAGCCTTCATATTTTCAGATATGTCTGTGATCTTGCTTTTTATCTTATACCAACTGAACAGTAATTAAAAAATTCATTCATATAGCTCTGCTTCTGTTTTTAAAAAATCAGAACTAAACTTAAATAAAAATGAAACAAATAAGATAAGTTTTGTGGTGATGATTAGTGTTACAAAAGTTATCCTCTTTATAAGGAACTACAAATCAATAAGAAAAAGGCAACTCAGTAAAAAAATGTGCAAACAATCTGCACAGAAAATTCAGAGAAGAGATACCCAGATTGTCAAATAACATGTGAAATGATATACAATTCAAAAGAACAGTTAGATGCTATTTTACCAAACCCATCAGGTTGGTAAAATTTGAGTCTGGCAATACTAAGTGTTGACACAACTATGTTCTTATATAATAAAACCCTAATATGCAAATCGACTGAACAGCAAAACGTCTGGTCACTATGACATGCACTGACCACTAGGGGGCAGATGCTCAACATAGGAGCTGCCCCCGGTGGTCAGTGTGCTCCCACAGGGGGAGCGCCGCTCAGCCAGAAGCCCGGCTCTGCTGGCGAGCACATCCGAGGAGTGGGCCTAAGCCAGTGGCCAGACATCCCCCGAGGGGTTCCGGACTGTGAGGGGGTGTAGGCCGGGCTGTGAGGGACCCCTTCCAGTGCACAAATGTTGTGCACCGGGCCTCTAGTAACTATTATATGCTGCTGGTGCAAGTAGAAATCAGTACAACCATTTTGGAAAACAATTTGACAACATGAAGTAAAATTGAGGGAGTACATGCTATAATGCCAAGGAATTCCCTTCCTGGGGATATTCCCTAGAGAAACACATGCATGTGTGCACAGTGAAACAGATATAAGAATGTTCTGTGCAACATTGGTTGTAATAGGAAGAAATTCGAAAAAAATATTGCTCATGAACAGAATGGCTAAATTACTCTGTGGTGTAGTCATCATGCAGTACTGAGGCTGGCAGGTGATATGAGCACAAGAAATCTTAGTCTGATGCTCCCCACTCGGTATCACTATATTGAAGTTGAAAAAAAAATCCACAAAATCTACCAGAATAATAGTGAATATGAATGAAAATAGCTATGACATTAATTTTTGAGAGATATATTGAAGACTCCTCTTTTTTGCTAACTATTGAAATTAATTTGTACTAAAAATGAAATATCAGCATTGCAGTTTTTAACTGGTGATCAGATCAGAAACCCTTGGGGAACTATTTTAAACTAGATCCCTGGCCTCTATCTGTGTCGTGATTAGCACTGTGACTGATGGGATGCACGCCTCCTTGCTGAGCTCTGCTGGGCAGAGGATCAGCAGGGAAGCCATATTCTGTACCTGGAGAATCAGTGCTTCTTCAGAACATGCCCTACAATGGCCATATCTGTCTGGTTGCTATAATAGATGAGAACATTGATAGAAGCAAGTAAACTGGGTAGCAGGGTTCGATAAGAGTACAAAAGTTGATGAGCTTATGGACAAACTACTGTGGTTACAGAACCAGCTAGAAGTACAGGATGAGGTAAAGCAAGAGAAAGCAATAGGGCCCTGGCCAGGTGGCTCAGTTGGTTGTATTGTCATCCCATACACCAGAAGGTGGAGGGTTTGATTCCTGGTCAGGGCACATACCTAGGTTGTGGGTTTGATCTCCAGTTGGAGCACAACCAATCAATGTTTCTCTCACTGATGTTTCTCTCTCTCTCTCTCTCTCTCTCTCTCTCTCTCTCTCTCTCTCTCTTTCTCTTCCTTACTCTCTTTAGAAAACAAACCAACCAAACAAAAAAACATATCCTCGGGTGAGAATTTAAAAAAAAAAAAAAGAATAAAAGCAATAGAATTGATTTAATCATTTGAAACAACTTTCCATTTTCTTTTGTTATAGAGTGGTCTCAGAAAAAGTTTGAAGAATGTGAAGATGTGAGTATCATTATTCATTAAATTTAGTTTGAAATGAAGTTTTCTTTCAGACTTAGTCTGTCAGCCTTATTTATTAACCCCAGTATTTGTAGAGTATTGTACATCCTTATTTGAGTAGGGTAGAGAGCATTGCCCTGGCCGGTATGGCTCAGTTGGTTGAGTGTTGTCCCATGCAATCAAAGGTAGCTGGTTCGATTCCCAGTCAGGACACCTTCCTAGGTTGCTGGTTCAATCCTTGGTGGGTGCGGGAGGCAGATGATTGATGCTTCTCTCTCAGGAATGTTTCTCTCTCTCCTTCTCCCTTCCTCATTCTCTGAAATTAATAGAGACATATTTTTTAAAAGTAGAGAGCATGGCCGAAACCGGTTTGGCTCAGTGGATAGAGCGTCGGCCTGCAGACTCAAGGGTCCCAGGTTCGATTCCGGTCAAGGGCATGTACCTTGGTTGCGGGCACATCCCCAGCAGGGGGTGTGCAGGAGGCAGCTGATCGATGTTTCTCTCTCATCGATGTTTCTGACTCTCTATCCCTCTCTCTTCCTCTCTATAAAAAATCAATAAAATATATTTTAAAAAAAAGTAGAGAGCATGGTTAAAGATCACAAAAAGTTTGAATGTATAAACAAATAATTTTAAATATGCAGAGAAATTTTTGTATGTACACTCTAGACTGTAGACATAAAGGCCTATGGCAGTGGTCGGCAAACTCATTAATCAACAGAGCCAAATATCAACAATACAAAGATTGAAATTTCTTTTGAGAGCCAAATTTTTTAAACTTAAACTATATAGGTAGGTACATTGTTATTAACTTAATTAGGGTGCTCCTAAGCTGGCCTTTGCTAAAAACTCAAGGGGCCAAAGAGCTACATGTGGCTCGTGAGCTGCAGTTTGCCGACCACTGGCCTATGGGGATCTTGCTAGAGGAATTGGTTAAGGTAAGTGGGCTTGGTGAGAGATTTTCAAGAGAAGTGCATTATTCTGCAGATAAACAGGTAGAGTAGAAATGGTCTAATGACTCAGGTAAGAAATAAAAAGATCAAATGCTATCAAATGTTGATTCAAAATATAAAAAATCTAGTAATAAGTTCTGGAAACAGCCCAAGTGCCCATCAGTAGCTGAGGGGATGAAAAAGCGGTGGTGCATTTATGCAGTGGAATACTACACTGCTATAAAAAAGAAGGAACTCTTATCTTTTGCAGCAGCATGGATGGGCCTGGAGATTATTATGCTAAGTGAAGTGAAGTTAAAAAAAAAAGTGCATAGCATAAAACCACTCTAAGCAAGTTACATTTGATTTCAATTTGATTTGAATTTTACATTCTTCTCTAATTTTTAGAAATTTGGCACCTAAATTTGACTCTCCTGCAAATGAGCATTCTGTGAATGAGAGGTAAGAAAGAACTGTAAAACAGAATTTGCTTAGAGATATGTTTGTTTATTACACAAAAGCTTCATAAGGTACTGTTGTACATCAGGCAGGCTGCATATACTAGTATTTCCACTTGAACAGTTACATTATTTTGGCACAGTCAGGCCCACAGCAGATCATTGTATCTTAGAGAAGTAAAGTTTCGACAGATCTAAATGGAATGTGCTGATGTAGATCTATGTGATGCTTAGGTGGGTTTCTCTCAGATCTATGGAAGTTTTTAATATTGAAAGCAAATATTCCTATAAACCAGTGATTCCCTCCCTCCCCCCCAAAAAAAAAACAAAAAAAAACAAATAAAGTACTCTTGCCAGAATCAGAATAGTACCACTTGAATCTGTTTTTCATTTTCCAGTTTTCACTTTGAAAAAGGGTTTCTCTTGTGGTAGATCATATGTTTGGGTTTAAATAAAAGAGGCCTATTTGCAACAAAAGAACATTGAAAATAAGTTTTTAAAATAATAATAAAGAGCCCTAGCTGGTTTGGCTCAGTGGATAAAGCATCAGCCTGCAGACAGAAGAGTCCCCGGTTCGCATTCTGGTCAAGGGCACATACCTCGGTTTGGGCACATACCTAGTCAGGGCGCGTGCAGGAGGCAACCAGTCAATGTGTTTCTCCCACATCAATATTTCTCTCTGTCTTTCCCTCTCTCTTCCACTTTCTAAAAATCAATGGGAAAAATATCCTCCGGTGAGGATTTTTAAAAAATTTAAAAACTTATAAATTCAATACTAAAACAAATAAAACCCAATAAAGAATCCACATCTATCAAATAACTGCCTGATACAGAGCTGGCACTGTGCTGGGCATTGGCATTGGGTCTACAGTAGGAACAAATAGAACAGCTCTTGCCCTCGTAGAGTTGTGTGGGGTTGAAAATGACCTGAAAACGTCTGTAATCACACACGATGGTCAGAGGCCTGCAAGATGAGGCAGCACAGGGAGGTGGGGGCTCACAGGCTCCGTGGGCAGATGAAGATGGAACAGGTGACGTGAGGGTTCAAGGAGCAGAGAGGAGGTTGTGTGCTTGGAGTGCAGTGAAACGGGCACTGTGCCAGGGGACAAGCTGGAGAGGAGGCAGAGGCCCCATCACACGGCCCCATGGAGGCCATTTAAGGATTTTCCGTGTTTTTTTTTGCTGAATGCAAAGCTAGGCTGTTGGCTGTTAGGCAATAGAGAGACGTGATCGCTCTGGTTGCCGTGTGGATTGTGATTGAAGGGGAGGAGGAGAGGAAGTGGAGAGTCCGGTTAGCAAGGTCCTGCAGGAGCCTGGTGGAAGCTTGGACTGGGGTGAAGATGTCAGACGGGAAAAGTGGGCCGATACGGGTGATGTGTTTTAGAAGTAGAATTGGCAGGTCTCCGTGATGGAATTAGGGGTCTACGAGCCTAGGCTGGCCCCGAGCACCTGCTCATTTCTCTTATAATAGCTTGGTGGTAGCGGTGGGACACAATGTGGTGCTTTTTCCTCAAGTCTTATGCTTGTGAGAAGATTCTTTCTCATGGCTGTTGTACAGCCAGGAAGTGCCTGTGACTCCCAGGGATGATCTGTTGTGTTGAGAGGAGGTGGGGGAGGAACGATCCTTTGTGACTTGAGTTTCTGTGTGAAGTGGGCCCTTCTTATTCAGAAGTGGGGAGGCAAGTTCGTTATATAGTCCATTTCATCAGTGACCTTAAGGCAAAGTGGGAGGGGTGGGGGCCAGCTAGCGTTGGATCTTAGAATAACAGTGATATTTATCCTTTAAGGTTTATCCAGGATTTTGAAGAAATAATACAAATTGGCTCCGGTGCATATGGCAGGGTTTTCACAGCAAAACACAAACTTGATAAGAAGACCTACGTTATTAAACGTGTTAAATACAATGACGACGACGATGAGGACGAGTAAGTAGTAAATGTTTTGTTTCATTTTTTTAAATAAGAAGATACGTTGAATTGTACTATTCTTTTTTATGTATCTGTCTTCTTCATGAGTATATTATTTACTTTTTCCCAGTCCTCCTTAAAAATGTTACTCTAGCCCGGCCTGCGTGGCTCAGTTGCAAGTTGACCTATGAACCAGGAGGTCACCGTTCAATTTCCGGTCAGGGCACATGCCCAGGTTGCAGCTAGATCTCCAGTAGGGGGTGTGCAAGAGGCAGCCAGTCATTGATGTTTCTATCTCTCTTTCCTCTCTGAAATCAATAAAAAATATATATATTTTAAAAATGTTTTTCTATCATCAGGAGCTTGGCTTACTCAGAGCACTATGTATTAGACACTGGGGTCAGACCGGACCTGGGTTCAGCAACCTCAGCACTTGAGTTCTGGCTAAGAAAGAATTCAGAGCCAAGACTCCAACTATGAGAGAAAATCACAGAGGTTGAAGAAGTAATTTGTGAAAGAAATGGGATTAGGAAACAAGTGATAGAGGCAAAGGAAGGGTCCTTGAAGTTTGGGAATTAGGAAGGTAATGGCAATATGCTGGGGGGATGGGGATGGGGAGGGAGAAGGGAAAGGTGCAGGCCTGCTCCTGGGAGGGAGAGATCACTGAGTCCTCAGTCCTAAGGGTTTTAAGGGTGGAGATTTCAGGGGAAGTCCCAGGGGAAGATCTCAATAGAATATTCAGCAGCTTTCCAGGTGTGTCCTTTCAAGGTCAAGGTCTCCACTGATTGGTTGGTCAGTGCCAATGCAGCTGGTCCTGAGGTCAGCCATAGGATCACTTATTTGGTTTTGCTGCTTTTCTGGGCCAGGAGTTGAAATACAACTGAGGCCTAGATGTTATCTCGAGGGAAGAAAGGTTAGGGATTCCAAACTGAATGACCAGCAATATGCTAGGGGGAGGAAAGGTCACCCTGGGGGCGAGGTGTCACCCTACCATTGTCCTTTTCCAGACACCCAAGACTTTGCCCTCTAGTGACCTTCTGTACCTGGCCCATAGTCCTTGCTCTGTTCAGGTCTGTCTGCCTACCACAATTCTTTTAAAGCTGCCTTGATGAAAACAGAAGTTATAGAATCATTTAGCTCAAGGTGACCTTTGAGATTTTCTAGTTTCATCTCCTGACTTGTTTTCTGGCAGTTGTTACTCCTTCTAAGTTGGCCAGACTGATCCTTCAGAGACTAGAGAAGGAGGTGGAAAAGGGATATGGAGAGTGGCCTGAGCAAAGGAGAAGCAGGCAGAGTCCGAGGTGCTCTTCATCCCAATCAAACCTACTTCCTGTCCAGGGACAATACCTTGGCATTGGAAACACCTTTATGCCTTCTTGGCATCAAAACAAGGCTTCTTCTTTCTTCACTGTTTTGCTTAACAAGAATGAAATATTGTTCCTTCTGTTCAGTAGCAATTTTTTAGTGAAAATACTTAACGATGATCATGGTGCAATATTAGGGGACAATATTAGTGGCTTCATAAATTGGTAGAATACCGTTAAAATATACTTGGAAATAATAATCCAGAGCCATAATAATGTTTATACACTTTGACTTATGGATATTCTGTCTGGGAACCTAGTCTAAGGATATTGCCCTAATTAAGGGAAAAAAGTTTAACTATGTAAGAGGATATAAATACAGTGTTGTTTATAATAGTGAAGAATTAGAAAAAAACAAAATATGAAACACTAAAGGAATGATTAAGGATGTTTTGTTTTCTCTTCCTTGATCAGTGGCTATTTTACAGTCATTAAAAATGAGGGTTATATGCTGAAAATATTTACACATGAAATCATACGATACTGAAAGTAGCTTTAGAATAATACAGGGGAAGATGAGGAAGTGGGTAAGAGTACATATGAAATTAACAACTGTTTCATCTGGGTGATGGCTAGGTAGGGGTTCATTATACTATTTGCTCTGTTTTGTTTTGTTTTTAATATACTTTTGAAATATTACATTAAAAAGTTTATATGCCCTAGCCAGTTTGGCTCAGTGGATGGAGTGTCGGCCCTAGGACTGAAGGGTTCTAGGTTCGATTCTGGTCAAGGGCACATACCTTGGTTGCAGGCTCAATCTTTGGTCCTGATTGGGGCCTTGTGGGAGGCAACCAATTGATGCGTCTCTCTTACATCAATGTTTCTCTCTTTGTCTCTCACCATCCCTTCCACTCCCTCTAAAAAATCAATAGAAAAATATCTTCAGGTGAGAATTAACTAAAACTAAAAATTAAAAATTTTATACATGCTAGATATTCAGACTGTAAAACAATAAGGAAAATTGTAAAGATAACATGTGAAAATAGAATAAATATTACCTATACTAATAAAAGGGTAATATGTTAATTAGACAGGATAGACCAGATGTCTTCCGGATGTCCTTCCAGACAAAGCCACGGTGGCGGGGGCCGAGGCAGAGGCAGTTAGGGGCGATCAGGCCGGAAGGGGAGAGCGGTTAGCGACAATCAGGCCAACAGGGTAGAGTGGTTACGGGCAATTAGGTCAGCAGGTGAGCAGTTAGGGGCATCAGGCAGGCAGGCAGAGGTGGTTAGGGGTGATCAGGCAGGCAGGCATAGAGGTTAGGGGCGATCAGGCAGGCAGGCAGAGGCAGTTAGGGGCGATCAGGCAGGCAGGCAGAGGTGGTTAGGGGTGATCTGGCAGACAGGCAGAGGCGGTTAGGGGCGATCAGGCAGGTAGGCAGGCAGGCAGGCAGGCAGAGGGGTTAGGGGCGATCAGGCAGGCAGGCAGGCAGGCAGATGAGTGGTTAGGAGCCAGTGTCCGGATTGCAAGAGGGATGTCCGACATCCCCTGAGGGATCCTGGATTGGAGTGGGTGCAGGCCGGGCTGAGGGACCCCCTGCCCCGTGCATGAATTTTGTGCACCGGGCCTCTAGTCTATAATAATAAAAGTGTAATATGCTAATTAGACTGGACATCCTTCTGGACGACCTTCTGGACGAAGCTGGGGCTGTAGCCACGGGATCCAGGCAGCCGCTGTGGCTGCGAGGGAGGGATCCAGGCAGCCGCTGCAGCTGCGAAGGCCTACTCTTGCACGAATTTCGTGCATTGGGCCTCTAGTACACTATAATTACAAATATATAAAAATATAAAGGCAAATTATAAATAACTCCAAGTAATAACTGTGTTAGGATTGTCAATAATGAGTAATTTTTCTTTATTTTTACAAATTGTGTGTCATATAAATAATTTTTCAAAATAAAGACTGAAATTGCACAATGTCTGCTTATCCTTTCTCATGCTTGAGATTTCAGATTTGTTTATTCCATTGAGCATAGCATTGTCTCCACTCCTGACTGCACATCCCTGTAAAGCTCCCACGTGCACAGCAAAGTCTCCATTTCGCTGTGTGGGTCCTCTCCTTTGTGTTTCTTGGCTACACATTGGAAATTCCGAATTAGGCTCTTTACACTGCCTGGGTTACCCACCCATGCTGCCCAAATGGGGTTTGTTTTTGAAACTCAAAGTGACGTTAGCACAAGTCTAAATAAGACATCATGTATGAATTAGCCACCACAATTACGTCATCGGCATTGCAAAGACTACTGCCAATGATTTTTAAGTTGTCTGATGTTTGGAATGATTTGTCACCACTTTTTCTTCTGTGTTGAGAGTGAAAACAGCTATGTTTTTTTTCTGTATGTTCCCTTTTTCCTTTTCGGGGCTCCTGGCCTTCATTCTAAAATTCTGGGTGTAGGAACCACGGCAACTGTTCAAAAAAAGGAGGTGTTGTGTTATTGTTATCAGGGATGTATACTGACCCCTTCTATTCCTTGTTTCTTTTAACTAGGAAGGTAAAGCGTGAAGTAGAAGTTTTGGCAAAGCTTAGTCATCCAAATATTGTTCGCTACTATAACAGTTGGAATGGAGATGATTACATCAAAAGGTAACTAAACAAGAAATTCTCCTAGATGTAATAAGATGGAGGAAACTGTCATTGGCTATATGTGGGCCATTAATACATTTAATAATCACAACAAGGATGAGGAAGGGTAAGCAGATACTATTTGAGACACTGTTATATCTCCATTCTGCAGGTGAGGAGACAAAGAATAATCTTTACCTTCCTCCTCTCCTTGCTCTAAACTTGTTTTCAAGCCATTTTTTTCCTGTCCTCAGCTGTTATCAGAATCTCAGGTTTAGCTTTCCTGACTTTGTTGTTTCATAGATGGACTTCAGTCGAGGCTGGAGAGGCAGTCTTGAGGAGGAAGTTTGAACATGTAGATGCTGCAACTGGAGTGTCCCTCCTCAGCTGCCAGCACTTTTCTTTCCCTCTCTCAGGCCCCCAGATGCAATCAAGGAGTCTCTTTCAAATGCCACAACACCACTTCCGGTGGGGTGGAGAGCAGTGAAAATAACTTTTAAGACCATGAGCTTAAGGTGATAGGGCACCTTACCTTGCATACTCATGTTTTGTCTCAAGTAAAGCACTGCCAAAGGGTTGGAGGATGCAAAAGAGCTGGCATCCCTCTTTGGAAGTCACCCAGTGTTTCTTTTTCTTTTTTAAAAAATTTTATTTTATTGTTTAAAGTATTACAAATAGTAGTACATATTTAACCCAGGAAAATCTTCTCAAAAGTCGGGGGTCTTATACGCCAGAAAATACGGTAACCCACCCATCATTTGGCAATAACTCACTTTAATTCTAAACTAGAGGCCCAGTGCATGATTGAATCATGCACGTGTAGGGTCCCCTACACGCTTTCGCTTTCGATCGCGGGGGAGCTGGGTGCCTGTCTACTGGTGCACCAGGCCTTTCAGAAGCCTCCAGCTTGGTGGAGGCTTCTGAAAGGCCTGGTGCCGGAGCAGACAGGCACCCAGCTCCCCCGCTTTTGATGGTCCGAGGCAGGACGTGAGCTCGCTGCCCCAGAGGCCCCTTCTGTTCCGCAGCACAGCCATGGCGCAGATGCTGGCCCAATCTGCTACCCCGGCCACCCCGAGTCCCGCCCCCTGTGCCTCCCGCTGGCCCAATTGTGGGCGTAGCAGAGTGATGGTAATTTACATATTACCATTTTATTAGGTAGGATTGTAAATACCGTATTTTCTGGCGTATAAGACCCCCCGACTTTTGAGAAGATTTTCCTGGGTTAAAAGGTTGTCTTATATGCTGGAAAATATGGTATCTCCTTCCCCCCCCCCTCCATTGACCTTCCCTCAGCCTCCCCTACCCCCTGTCGCATGCCCTCACAAGACACTGGTGGGGTGGGGGGGTGGGGGGGGGGCGGATGAGGGCTTGCGACACCCAGTGTTTCTTGTGGATGATCCTCTCACTGCAATCCCGAGGCCATTGTGGGCTTGTTCATTCATCATCTCCTGCCACCAGCCCAGTCAATGTATCATCAGTTTCAGGAGTTCTTGACTGGCAGCACTTGGGACTTCAGCCTTTAGCAAATTCTTGGCGACCTCTTTCTATTTTCTAGCCAAAGTATGTTCAAAGACTATAAGTTAATATTGAGGCCCCCGTATTTCTGAAAAAGAAAACATGGTCAACGAGATCAGCCCTCCCAGTTACATCTCATAGCAGTTTGCTGGCACTTCTTCTAGAGTACCTGTCCTTGTGCTATTGTTTTATGTTTGTTTTTCCTTTACCTCTCTCCTATTCACTGTCATCCCCATGACAGCAAGGATAGTGCCTAACTCATTTCCTCATCTCTAGGTGCCTATTCACAAGACGATGCTCAGTATATTGATGGTGAATTAAAATATTTAAAAATTACTTTATATAATAATAAGATTTGGTTTTCTGCAATTCCATTGTATTGATGTTCCCTTTCCGATCTTTTAGAAAGGTGACCAAGGACCTTCAGCGTTTAAGAATGGACAGGCTTATACTTTATAAATTAGCTAAACAAATAACACCCTGGACATCTAGGAACTTAGGTTTAAATAAAAAATGGTTTATTATATTGTGATTCAAATTTATTTATTTAGATTTCTGTTTTGAGACATGTTTTGTGCTCAGTTAGCTGGAGCGTCATCCCATACACCGAAAGATTCTGGTTTGATTTTAAGTCAGGACACGTACCCAGGTTTTGGGTTCAATCCTTGGTGCATATGGTCAATGTTTCTCTCTCACATTGATGTTTCTTTCTCTCTCTCTCTCCCTTCTTCTCTCTCTGAAATCAATAAGAATATATCCTTGGGTGAGGATAAAAAAGAAGAGAAGGTATAATTTTAATAAGGAAATGTATTTTTTTATAAAGTTATTTTTATTGTTACTTCTCTTTGAATTTTATATCCAGATCATTGATGAAGTGTCTTTTCATCCAAATGGAATTCTGTGATAAGGGGACATTGGAAGCCTGGATTGAGAACAGAAGAGGGAAGAATCCAAACAAAGATTTGTCTTTGGGATTATTTAAGCAAATAGTAACAGGAGTGGATTATATACATGCAGAAGGGTTAATTCATAGAGATCTTAAGGTAAGTGGAAAATTGATCAATGTAATTTAATAATTTAAAAACCCATCTCTTCAAATTTTAGAATTGGTTGACAGTCATGAAGGAATACCCCTGATCCTCTTAAGTGCGAATGGATCTAGAACGTTTCATTCCCTAGATCCACTCAGACGGTCTCCAGGGCGAGTGAGCTTGTAAAGATCCCGAGCCCTACAGGAAGAAGCACTCCTTTTTTATGTTCTACAACCCAACGTTTTGCTAAGTCATGCTATAACTGATTAAACCAATGGTGCATTGTTGTTTTTCTTTTCCTTTTTTTTTTTAATTTCTTTATTGACTAAGGTGTCACATATTTGTCCTCATCCCCCCATTCCCATCCCACCCCTCTCCCCACGCATGCCCCAATCCCCTGTTGAACTTAACCGTTGGATAGGCTTATATGCATGCATACAGGTCCTTTGGTTGAACTCTCCCCCTCCCCCCCACCCTCCCCCTACCCTCCCCTATCCTCCCTCTGAGGCCCGATAGTCTGATCGATGCCTCCTTGCTTCTGGTTCTGTTCTTGTTCCTCAGTCTATGTTGTTCATCATTTCCTCTAGATGAACGAGATCATATGTCACTAGATAACATTGTTGTTTTTCTTTTCCTTTTTATTGAACAGTAAATAAGCAATCCGATATGTTTATTACACAGTCCTAGCCAGCTTATATAGCACTGTAAACGTAACCTCCTGTTTCTCAGAGTCAGGTGATAGCCTTGCGTGGGACCAGCAGTTGCGCTCGCAGACCCAGCATATTCCTGCACTGTAACTTGAGTTAGCATTGGCGCATTTTTTTCCCTCCACACCCACCCCACACACATGCACAGCTTTCCATCTGTATTCTTGGTGCTAGGTTCCAATCTCACTGTTCCTTGTTCCAATCCAACTGCTATTTTCCAGCGGGCTTCTCGGAAGCTCCTCTTTCAGCTGCCCTAGGCTGATGTCTCTTCCCTCTCAGTGCCTTTACTAGGCCCTCTTATACGTGTTAGCTCATGAGGTCTGTGTGTGAATATACAGCCCATCATTGTATTGAAAGTCTAGCCTTTTCAACAATGGCAAAATGTTAATTTCCTCCTCAATAACTGTCTCTCTTCATGGTCTTTAGAATGTTGGTCAATACCTTCTATAAATTTGTGGAATAGGATGAACACCCCTCCCCTATCTGCTCAAAGAGTCACATGGAAAAAACACTTCAGTGCTAGTTATCAGCTTCCGGTTAACTTGGTATGCCTTCAAGGATAGAGGGGAAATGTTTTTGAAGAAGGTGCCAGAGGCCTAGGGAAATTGACATAGAAGAAGCCCCCATGAGAAGTTATGCACAGGATATCCTGCAGCATTACTGAGTAGAGACCCAGTCTGAGAATCTCAAAGTTGGAAGGGATCTTTTTTTTTTTAAACATTTAATCACCTTTATTTTATTTTTTAATTCTTTTTATATTGAATAAATCTTTATTGTTCAGATTATTACAATTGTTTCTCCTTTTCCCCCCCCATAGCTCCCCTCCACCCAGTTCCTACTCCACCCTCTGCCCTTACCTCCCCCCCCACAGTCCTCATCCATAGGTGTACGATTTTTGTCCAGTCTCTTCCCGTACCCCCCACACAGACACCTCTTTCCCCCTGAGAAATCAGTCCCCTCCCATTTTATGCCCCTGATTATATTATATTCACCAGTTTATTCTGTTCCTCAGATTTTTAATTCACTTGATTTTTAGATTCACTTGTTGATAGATATGTATTTGTTGTTCATAATTTTTATCTTTACTTTTTTCTTCTTCCTCTTCTTAAAGAATACCTTTCAGCATTTCATATAATACTGGTTTGGTGGTGATGAACTCCTTTAGCTTTTTCTTATCTGTGAAGCTTTTATCAGCCCTTCAATTCTGAATGATAACTTTGCTGGGTATAGTAATCTTGGTTGTAGGTTCTTGCTATTCATCACTTTGAATATTTCTTGCCACTCCCTTCTGGCCTGCATAGTTTCTGTTGAGAAATCAGCTGACAATCGTATGGGTGCTCCCCTTGTAGGTAACTAACTGTTTTTCTCTTGCTGCTTGTAAGATTCTCTCTTTGTCTTTTGCTCTTAGCATTTTAATTATGATGTGTCTTGGTGTGGTCCTCTTTGGATTCCTTTTGTTTGGGGTTCTGTGCACTTCCTGGACTTGTAAGTCTATTTCTTTCACCAGGTGGGGGAAGTTTTCAGTCATTATTTCTTCAAATAGGTTTTCAGTATCTTGCTCTCTCTCTTCTTCTGGCACCCCCATAATTCTGATGTTGGTACGCTTGAAGTTGTCCCAGAGGCTCCTTACACTATCTTCAACTTTCTGGATTCTCTTCTCTTGTTGCTTCTCTGGAGGAGTGTCCTTTGCCTCTTTGTATTCCAAATCTTCGACTTGATTCTTGTGTTCCTCTAGTCTGCTGTTGGGTCTCTGTATAATATTTTTTATTTCAGTCAGTGTATGTTTAATTTCTAGTTGGTCCTTTTTCGTATCCTCAAGAGTCTCATTAAATTTATCGGCCTTTTCTAGGAGATTCTTGAAAAACCTTATAATCGTGGTTTTGAACTCTATATCTAGTCGTTTGTTCTCCTCCATTTCTTTTGTTTGTGATCTGTTTCCTTGTCTCCTCATTTTCACTGCTTCCCTGAATTGGTAGGGTGGTTTTGTGTGCTAGGTGTCCTATATGGCCCAGTGGGTCGGCCTCCCAGTTACCTGAGGTGGACGCTCTTGGTGCACCCCTTTTTAGACTGTGTGTACAGCCTTGTTGTAGTTAAGTCTTGATTGTTGTTGGTGTTACTGGGAGGAATTGACCTCCAGGCCAATTGGCTGTGAGGACCCGCTGTGTCTATAACGGAAGAATTGCTGTGCTGGAGACACGTTTATGGGGCAGGACTTGTTCCAGTGGGGCTTTGGTGCTCACTGAGTCTGCCTCATGAATGTGTCCCTTATGAGAGTAGTTGAAATCTGGTGTCCTCTCACACAGACCACTAGATACACTAGTTCTGGATCTCCAATGGGGTGCAGGTCAGCTACTGTCTGAGGCCACCCAGCAGGAGCTACAGCAAGAACTACAGTTTTCTCCTCTTTGCTTGGGATTTGGAGGTTTTGGAACTGTCTGACTGGAGCTGCAGTTTATTTGGTTAAGCTTTGACAGGGCAGGCCATTTATATGCAAAAGCCACTGTGCTGAGCTTGGGTGTGTTTGTAGATTGTGCGGGGCGGGTCTCAGGGCGTCACTAGGCTAGGGCGTGGCAAACAGCCATGGCTGCTAGTCTGCCTTCTCTGCCTTTCCGCGTTTCCAAGTCCCCACGTCCCGCACTCCAGTGCAGAAAACAATGATTGCTGGGCGCACCTCTGCAAAAAAGTCAACCTCACCTTCTGACCCGATGGCCAACAGTCCAGCTTCTCCCCGTAGGCGTCGGGGTCCGCCGCGTCTCCCCAGAAACTGGATTTCAGAGTAATTGGGAACTTGTCTCCCTTCGGGTTGAAAAAAAGCTGCACGCCCAGTCGCCTGCCACCAGCCCGTTTCGCGTGCCTCCGTACCTCAGTTTTTCAGCGTTTGTGTTCCTTTCTCTTTCCTTCTAGTTGTAAAACTTCCACTCAGCCAGCTTTCCCGTGGTTCTGGGTGGTAGACGTTTTGTCTTTTAGTTGTAGTTTTGAAATTGTTGTGCAAGGCGGCAGTTTAGTTGTTTACCTTTGCCGCCATCTTGGTGTCCCCCGAAGGGATCTTAAGGGCACCTACTTCGATCCCCATAGAATCCTGGTCTCATATTTGCAACATTTCCACCAAGTGGATGTCCAGTTCTGTCTTGAATACTTCCTGGGATAGGGAACTCTTGGACTCACATTCTTTGAACCCCACTATTAGTATATTAGGTTACACTATTAGTATATTTAGGTTACACTAAAGCAAATCTTTTGGTTGTTTCCACCCTATAGCCCTGGATTTACTCATGGGGCCATGCAGTGAATCCATCTTCCACTTAACCGTTCTTCAGATATTTGAAGGCAGCTCTGCCCCAAACCTTCTTTGCTGACAGAGAAGTCCCCACTTCCTCAGCTGGCATTTTAAAGACCTGTGATATTAAATTTTCTATTTTGGGCTACCTGTGTAAGTTTAAATGCCTTACACAAGGGCAGGCACAAGGAGGTGTACAGTTGTGAGTACACAAAACAGTGTTTATTCTTGTACTGTTATTTATTAACTAGAGGCCCAGTGCACAAATTTGTGCATAGGTGTGGTCCCTAGGCCTGGCCAGCAATCAGAGCCGATCGGGGCCGTCTCACCCAGTCTGGGGGGAGGGAACACGGGAGGTTGGCCGGCTGCAGGAGGTTGGCTGTGGGAGCACACTGACCACTAGGGGTCAGCTCCTGCATTGAGCATCTTCCTCCGGTGGTCAGTGCACATCATAGCAACCGGTCAACAGGTCGTTCGGTCGACCGGTCCTAATGGTCGCTTAGGCTTTTATATATATAGATTATGGTATTATTTTCCACGTGAACAACTGTAACCCTACTTTTGCCCACCCCTATAAGTAAATCTAAAAAATAGCCATTGCTAAATATGATTTGGATATGTGATGCCAGTCTGTCAAAGTGGTACTTACTAATTAAATATTGTTTTTTCTTTTTCTGTAGCCAAGCAACATATTTTTAGTAGATACAAAACAAATAAAGATTGGAGACTTTGGACTTGTAACATTCCAGAAATATGATAAACTGCGGACAGAAGAGAGGGGAACTCCATCCTACATGAGCCCAGAACAGGTGTGGTCCCTTTCCTTTCTGTCTCTATGTTCTTTTTATTTCTTTCATTTTAAAGAAATTATAAAAATAATAGACACCACTGATAAAATTAAAATAGTACAGAAGAGTATAGAATAAAAGTGGGAAATTCCCCTTCACCTTCCTTTTTACCGTTACTTTGCTAACAACAGTTTGTTGTCTATCCTTTTATTTTTTAAAAATCTATTTATTATCATTATTTTTTAATCCTCACCTGAGGTTATTTTTCCATCGATTTTTTACCCCCATTGATTTTTAGAGAGAATGGAAGAGGAAGGGAAAGACAGAAATACTAATGTGAGAGAAACACTTTGGTTGCCTCCTGCCCGAACTCGACCAGGGCTTGGGCTGAGGAGGAGCCTGCAACCCAGGTTTGTGCCCTTGACCAGAATCGAACCTGGAACACTTTGGTCCGCAGGCCGACACTCTATCCACTGAGCCAAACAGGCTAGGGCATGTTGTCTAACCTTTTAGATCATTTTCTGTGAGTTATAAAAATATACAAACACAAATGTATATTTACACAGACTTTTTTACATGAAAATACACATACTTACACTTTTACGGGAATACTACAGTGTTCTCTTATGACTTGATTTTTTTTACTCAATAATGTATCATAATTTTGCCATCTGACATAAAAACATCATTTAAGTTTTTTGTGGAGTATGAAAGTAGAAGATAATTAAGAGGCTAATTGGCTCCCTTTTAACTCCCAGTTTATTGAATACTAGAGGCCCGGTGCATGAATTCGGGGCCAGTTGGGACCAGGCCAGCAGGAGGGAGGGGACGCAGGAGGTTGGCCAGCCTCGCCCACGATGTGAGGGGGGGGGGGCAACTGAGGGCGGGGCTGGCAGGGGTCACCGTGGGAGGTTCGGGGGGGGGGGCGGACTGATTAGGGCCCCGATCGGGCTGGTTGGCATGTCATAGTGACCAGTCATTCTGTCCTTCCAGTTGCTTGGCTTTTATGTGTATAGATCTCCTGCATCCTACAATGTCACCCTCAGAATATATTTTTTTAAATCATTATTGTGCTTTTGGTTTTCTTAGTGATTTTGAAATTTAAAGAATATTTTATTGAAGAATAATTTACATAGCATAAAATGCACAGATCTTTTTATTTTATTTTATTGATTTCAGAGAGGGAGAGGGAGAGAGATAGAAACATCAATGATGAGAGAGAATCATTGACTGGCTGCTTCCTGCACGCCCCCTACTGGGGATCGAGCCCGCAATCCAGGCATGTGCCCTTGACCGGAATTGAACCTGGGACCCTTCAGTCTGTAGGCCTATGCTCTATCCACTGAGCCAAACCAGCTAGGGCAAAAGGCACAGATCTTAAATATACATATTTTTTTTTACTTTTAACAAAAGCATATACCTGTGAAGCCCACAAGCTTATGAAGGAGCAGAATATTTTCCTTACCCAAGAAAACACCCTCACGCTCTTTTCCAGTCAGTCCTCCTCACCGCCAGTGCTCTGATTTTTTATCACCATTGACTAGTTCTCCCTGTTCTTAAGCTTCATACGAATGGAATCATACAGTATGTATTCTTTTGCATTTGGTTATTTCACCCAAAGTAATGTCTATTGGAGAACCTCTAATTGTTGCTTGTACTAGCAATACTATCCCCTAGTATGAATACAGGCATACCTCAGAGATATTGCAGGTTCAGTTCCAATCTCTGTGATAAAGGGAGTATCGCAAGTCACATGAGGTTTTTGGTTTCCCAGTGGATATAAAAGTTATTTACACTATCTTGTGGCTTGTCCAGTAATAGCACTGTGTCTAAACAACAACAACAACATATCACAGTAACTAAAGAATGCTTTGTTGCTGACATTGCTAACCATCATCTGAGCCCTCAGTGAATTGTAATCTTTTTGCTGGTGGAGGGTCTTGCCTCATGTTGATGGCTGCTGACTGATCAGTGTGGTGGTTGCTGAAGGTTGAAGTGGCTGTGACAATTTCTTAAAATAAGACAACAGTGAAGTTTGCCGCATTGATTAACTTTTCCTTTCACGAACGATTTCTCTGTAGCATGTGATGCTTTTGATAGCATTTTACTCAAGAGTAGAACAACTTTCGAAATTGGAGTCAGTTCTCTCAAATTCTGCCACTAAGTTCATATAATGTTCTAGTACTTGATGAGGCAATAATAGGGATGAGAAAAGAAACCAGAAGACAGCATTTTGCAAATAAATTTGAGTTTATTAGCCTTTTGGGAAAACAGTATCATTTGCTATCCCACATCACAATAAAGTGTTTCTGAATGGATTTCTGATCTAGTTTTTTAAAATGCTATAAAGTGAAATACAATAAAATAAGGTATGCCTGTATACCATAATTTGTTTATCCATTCTCCTGTTGATGGACATTTGGATTGCTTCCAGTTAGGGGATTTTATGAATAAATCTTCTATGAACATTTGCATGCAAGTTGCTTGCTAGGAACTATTTTAACTGTTTCAGCTGTCCCATCTCATTTAACCCCACAATCAAACTCTGAGGTTGAAACTATTGTTATTTCATTTTGTGGTTGAGATTGTTCCCATGTTGATGGTTAATTTACACAGGTGATTCAGCTACTAGTGACAAAGATTTGAACTTGGGCAGTCAGACTCCACAGATCTTGGTAACAAAAATGTACTGTTATATAATACTAGAGGCCCAATGCATGAAATTCATGCAAGGGGCTTGACCCTCGTAGTAGCCCTGGCTCCCTCGCGGCCCTGCCCCCTACCACTGGTTGTTCTGGAAGGTCTTCCCGGAAGGTCGTTCCATAGTCCAGTCTAATTAGCATATTAGCTCTTTATTATATAGGATGCTTTAGTCAAATTAATTTTTTTTTTGGCTTCAGAAGGCACAGATGTTTTTATCAGGTAAATAACAAATGTAAATATATTTTGGTCTCTTTAGCTCACTTCAGTACAATATGGAAATGAAGTGGACATCTTTGCCTTAGGGCTAATTCTCTCAGAGCTTCTTTATATAGCTGGCACTCGTCAGGAAACATCTAAGGTAAATAATCTCACTTAAATAATTTATTTATTTATTTATTTGGTATGTTTTTATTGATTTTAGAGAGAAAGGGAGAGATAGAAACATCAATGTGAAAGGAACATCGATCGACTGCCTCCTGCACACCCCCTTTCGGGGGATTAAGCCCACAACCCAGGCATGTGTCGAATCGAACTGATGGTCTCTTGGTGCATGGGTTGGCACTCAATCCACTGAGCCACACAGCTGGGCTCACAGAAAGAATTTAGCAACAAAAATTTGCCATCGCCCTGGCTGGTGTTCCTCAGTATTTAGTGCACCGGAGGGTCATGGGTTCAATTCCCAGTCCAGGCCATGTACCTGTGTTGGCAGGTTTGATCCCCAACCCCTGTCGGGGCACATGCAGGAGGCAACCAATCGATGTGTCTCTCTCACATCGATGTGTGTGTGTGTGTGTGTGTGTGTGTGTGTGTGTGTGTGTGTCTCTCTCTCCTCTGTCTCTCTTCCCCTCCCTCCCTCCTTCTCACTATCTCTGAAAAGCAATGGAAAAAATATCCTGGGGTGAGAATTAAAAAAAAATTATTGGCCATCATCTTCAGCGTGCTGCTGTAGACAGTTTATTGCCTCATGTAATGATGGGCCTGAACAAAATATGGCTTTTCTCTCCTTCATCTTTGGGCAACTAAAACTTTTTGTTAGAAGTTCTGGTCAAGAGGGTGGAGTAGGTAGGCATGCTTACCTCTTCCCACCACTACATCAAAATTACAACTAAATTACAGAACAACCACCCCTGAGGACTAGCTGAACAGAACTTCTCTAACTAAAGATATAAAGGAAAAGCTGTGTTGAGACTGAATATTAAGTGTCATATGTAATTGAAAAATTAAAATAAAGAAACAAGACAAAAAAAAACAACCCTTTTTGTTAAAGACTAAAAACTTTGGTGTGTTTTTTTTTAAAGGTGTATGCATTTCATTAAACCATAGCTCTTTATTCCTATTTGAATCAGTCAGTAAAATTTTGAATGCCTGCTTAGCATAAGACACTGTGCTACGTGCTACGAGGATTATAAAAACAAATAAGGCTTGTTCTCGGGAAGCGACTATAAGAGAGGGCTTTAAATGTTTTGGGAGAAGGCATGGAGTCTTTGGGAAGCAGCTAGAAGGGGATCGTTCCAGCTATCGGGATTGAGAGTTATGGGGGCACTGAAGCTGGGCTCTGAAGGATTGGTTTGGCTTCTAATAGTACAGAATAGAAAGCAGATGATTCCAGCCTGGAGACAGGAATGTGCAGGGTGTGTGTGGGGTCATTAGGCAGAGTCTGATATTTGTATTGGGGTAGATAAGTTACAAGGAAGTGGTGGTTGATGGGGTTGGAAATGCATGTTGGGGCTAAATTAAGGCAAGAATGTGGACTTCGTTGTGAAGGCGGTGGAGGGGAGGCACTGGGCGACTGGCTATCCTAGGCTGTAGCTCAGGAAAACGGACGCTCCTGGAGTCAACAGCCTTCTTCTCTGTAAAACGGGGAACGAAACAACTACCTGTCGCACAGTGTTCCAAAAGGATGAAGGGAGATGAGGCATATGATGCTCTTAACACCGCAGCATGTTGTGATGTCAAAGATGACTATTAGATGAGGCGGGGGCGGGGGGGTGTGTGTGCGTGGGGAGTCCTGCTTGCTTCTTGGCTGAAGAGACTTTCCAAAGATCTGGAAATATCACAGATTTAGGGCATCTCCAGGCTTCAGTGCTTCCTAAGTTTGTTTTTCCTACCAAGTGAGAAATTTCCTAATGAATATACATATGTCTTATTTTCAGATTTTCCAAGATCTAAGGAAGGGCCATGTCTGGGATATATTTGATGACAAAGAAGTAAGCACTTGAAAGTAATCAGAATTTTATTTTTTTCAATGTTTTTTTCTTCTTCATAATGAGTCTTTCTATCATTACAGAAAATTCTCCTACAGAAATTAGTTGCAGCTGACCCCAAGATGCGACCTAAAACATCTGAAATACTGAAGACTTTGAAGGAGTGGAATAATGTTCCAAAGAAAAATATGCGAAACACGTATTAGTGCCTTTCTAAAAACGTAGCCTGCTTCTGATGTTTGATTTTCCTGTAATTGTCTAAAATCTGCTAGGGAATATTGATGATATTTACCTGCTGTTTTCATTTTTCCCTTAAATTTTTTAATACGTTTGCAGAAAGGTTTACACCTTTTTAAAAAAAATTGGTTTTTAGAGCCCGACCAGTGTCACTCAGGGGTTGAGCATTGACCTATGAACCAGGAGGTCACAGTTCCTTTCTAGGTCAGGGCACATGCCCAGGATGTGGGCTCAGTCCCCAGTGGGAGGCGTGCAAGAGGCAGCCAATTAATGATTCTCTCTCATCATTGATGTTTCTCTCTCTCTCTCTCTCTCTTCCTCTCTGAAACCAATAAAAATATATTTTAAAAGAAGAAGGCAAATGCTGCTCAGCAGCAACCTCCATCCTTATAAAAAATGATTTTTAGAAGAAAGAGAGAGAGAGAGAGAGAGAGAGAGAGAGAAACATTATTGAGAGAGAGAAATATTGATCAGTTGCCTCCCGCATGTGCCCTGACCAGGGGTCGAACCCTCATCCTGGGTATGTACCCTGACTGGGAATCGAACCTGCCACCTTTCAGTGTATGGGACAATGCTCCAACCAACTGAGCCATACTGGCCAGGGCTATACTTTTTAACTTCAAAAACATTTTTGCATTTGACTTTCCCTAGCTCAGCTCCTTATTATGAAGACTGGGGGGAAAAAAATCTCTCAATTTTTATATTTTAATGAATTTATTAATTTTTAATGAATTAATTATTAAATATTTTTAAATGTCTGTTTCTAGTAAAAAAAAATAAGCTCTCTCCCTATTTTACTTTATTTTTTTTTTTTAAAAAATATATTGATTTTTTACAGAGAGGAAGGGAGAGGGATAGAGAGTTAGAAACATCGATGAGAATCATCGATCAGCTGCCTCTTGCACACTCCCCACTGGGTATGTGCCCGCAACCAAGGTACATGCCCTTGACCGGAATCGAACCTGGGACCTTTCAGTCCGCAGGCCGACGCTCTATCCACTGAGCCAAACCGGTTAGGGCTCTTTCCCTATTTTAAATAGCTAACAAGCCAGTTGGAGAAAAATTGTTACCATAAAAAGATAAATTATATGCAATCACTTTGGAAAACAATTTATCCTCTAATAAAGATATATGTCTATATACCAGAAAGCCATCAATTCCATTCCTACATACATGACTACAAGAATGTTCATAGAAATCTCGTTTATAAAAGTCAAAGGAACAGAAAACAAAACTACTGTCCATCAAGAGAAAAGTGGATACATACATTGTATTATATTCACATTGGAATACTATAGAGCAGTGAAAATGAACAAATGACAGCTAAATGTAATAACATGATACACCTCTCAGGAACAATGTAAGCCACAAAGCACGTTACAGAAAATGTATACAGCTGATTCCATTTATATAAAATTCCAGAACATGCTAAATGATAACATTTGTGTAGGAATCTAAACAAATGTAAACAATAACAAAGGGCAGGAAATGTTGAGAAATATTAAATCTGATCATGGTTATCTCTGGGCAGGGATGGTAGTGATGTGACTGGGGAAGTGGATTTCTAAGGTACTGCTAACTTTTTTTAAAAATATATATTTTATTGAATTTTTACAGAGAGGAGGGGAGAGGGATAGAAAACTAGAAACATTAATGAGAGAGAAACATCGACCAGCAGCCTCCTGCACACCCCCTACCGGGGATGTGCCTGCAACCAAGGTACATGCCCTTGACCGGAATCGAACCTGGGACCTTTCATTCCGCAGGCCGACACTCTATCCACTGAGCCAAACCGGTTTTGGCTAACTTTTTCTTTCTTAAACTGGATGTTGAGTTCACTAGTGTTTACAATTATTTACCTTAAATACATTTTGTATCTATTCTAACAAACACTTTAAAGCAGCGGTTGGCAACCGGTGGTCCGTGGACCACTGGTGGCCCATGAGGTCCGAAAGGTTGGTGACTGCTCTTTAAAGAGATGGTAACTCTGCTGTAAGGCAAAAGCTAAGCATAGAAAATAGTTAATCTGCACAGGGCTTACAAGTCATACTTCATCTGGGGGTTTGGATGAGGAGAGAGGAGACCAAATGGGCAGTCTGGGCAAGGAGCTTGGCATATTAGATGACATAGAGTAATTATGCATTTTCTTTTAAAAATATTTTTATTAATTTCAGTGAGAAAGGGAGAGGGTGAGATAGAAACATCAGTGATGAGAGAAAATCATTGATTGGCTGCCTCCTGAACACCCCACAGTGGGATCGAGCTGCAACCTGGGCATGTGCCCTCGCCAAGAATCCAACTGTGACCTCCTGGTTCATGGGTTGATGCTCAACCATTGAGCCATGCCGGCCGGGCAGTATTCATTTTCTTAGGTGTGATAACGATATTGTGGTCATGCAGGAAAATGTCTTACTCTTAGTCAATGCATGAAGGAGTATCTAGGGGTGAAGTGGCATGAAGTTTGCAACTTTCAAATGTTTAGCAAAAATAAATGTGTATATGATGAGAGAGAAAGAAAGCAAATGTTAACAGTTGACCTGATAAATCTAGGTTGAGGGTATAGAAGTGTTTTTTGTCATATTCTTTGAACTTTTCTGTAAGTTTGAAATATTTCTGGGAAGGGAGAAATCTTTTTTAAAAAACAGTATTATCTGGATATAATGAGTAAGGCTGTACTCAAAAGAAGGCAGCCTTATTTTTACTTTCTCATTTTAATATTTATGTTATCTCTTGGAAGTTTTTATTTGTGAGTATATATTTTCTCAGCCTCAAAATTATAATGAATAAAATGTATCCTCTTAATCAGAGGAGGAGAGGGGCAAAGTCCAGAGACCTTATTTGCAAATTAAAAAGCACACGTGGAAATTTTGAAAGATATATCTATATATGAGATATATAGATAATGCACTCACCTTTTTTTAAAAATATATATATTTTATTGATTTTTTACAGAGAGGAAGAGAGAGGGATAGAGAGTTAGAAACATTGATGAGAGAGAAACATCGATCAGCTGCCTCTTGCACACCCCCTACTGGGGATGTGCCCGCAACCAAGGTATATGCCCTTGACCGGAATTGAACCTGGGACCCTTGAGTCCGCAGGCCGACGCTCTATCCACTGAGCCAAACCGGTTTCAGCTGCACTCACCTTTTTAAAAAATTTCTTTTTCTGGAGTATTTTAAAACAAATTTAAGGAATTATGTCATCTCACTTGTAAATACTTAAAATGATCTTTATCTTTAAGAGATAAGATCTTTTTAATGTTAAAACCACAATATCATTGTCACTCAACAAAATTAATAAGATGTTTTTAATTACTAGTATATCATAATTCAGCATGCATTCAGTTTTCCTGTCTCAAAGGTATCTTTCTACAGGTTGTTTCGATCAGAATTCATCATTGTATTTAGTTGATGTCTCTTTTACTCTCTAACATTGACCCTTGTTTTTAGTTTCTTTCTTCTTGCCATTTATTTGAGGAAGGAACTGGAATATTTATCATAGAATTTACTCCATTCCGGATGTGGCTGATGGTATCCCCCTGGTGTCTAGTTACTTCTAGAAACTTGATTTGATTCTGATTTGAAATTTTTCCCTCGAGAATACTGCAGAGGTGATAGTGTATCCTTTCTGGTTACGTCTGGTGGTTCCACTTTGGGTGATTTTCAGATTGATCGGAGGCTCGTGGTGCTGTAATCTATCACAAGGCTTCCTTTCGATCTTTCACCAAATGGTTTTAGCAACCACTGATGAAATGTTGTCTAGATCCTTTAATTCATTAGGGGTTACAAAATAGTGATTTTTGGATTCTATCAAACCTCTTGCATTTATCATCTATGATTCTTCTATAAAGAACTTTCTCTAAGGCTGAGTGGGAAAGATGGGATATTTAACATTATTTTGTCAGCCTCTAAAGAAATCCCATGCCCATTAGCAGTCATTCCTCATTTCCCCCCAGAATAATTCTAGGCAATCACTGATCTACTAGTATCTTCTATCTCCATAGATTTCCCCATTCTGGACATTTCATTTAAATGGAATCATACAATATGTGGTCTTAGTCACTTCGTGTAATGTTTTTAAGGTTTATTCAGGTTGTAGCATGGATCCATTCTTTTTATTGGATACTTCATTTTATTTACTTGTTAATTGATGGACATTTGGGTTGTTTCCATTTTCCTGCTAGTATGAAGAAAGCTACTATGAATGTCCATGTTCAGGTTTTATGTGGACATGTTCTCTTGAGCATGTTCCTAGGAGTGGAACTGCTGGGTCATATTGTAACTCCTTCCTCATTACTTTGCATATCAAAGTTACGTTCAGAACCCAAATTCAGTGCTACTTCCACAGTGTTCCACCGTCTCCCTCTCAGAATGAAACTTCTCCCTAGTATTCCCATTGTGTAGTACCTCTGTATTGTGCTTACCAGTTGGCCTCAAAGCTCAGCTATTCCCTCATGGCTGTTCAGCTCATACTGTGAATTGCTGGAAAACAGGGACAGGCACTCTGCTTTTTGTATAGCCAAGACATCGAGTACACTGCCCTGCATACAGCAGGAACTCTGTTATGTGCTTTTGAATGGGTGGAGAGTGTTAATTTTACATGATCAAACTTACAAAATATATCTAATACTAAATGTACACTTTAAAATGTTAACTATTAAATGTTTGGCAAATAACACTTAAAGGTCTGTAAGGCAAATCAGTTTGCTACACTGAAATCTACTTGTTTTGAATTTCAGAAGCTCCAGTATGTGGGATTTGAAATTAGGAAAATGAAACATTTTAGAAATTGTAGATAGGACTTTGAAAATAAACAGCACAATATAAACAAAAGTAAATGACATTAAAATTTAACTTGATGTTTCAAATTTCACATAGATGTTCTAAAGATAATTAAAAATTATTTTCAATGTTTTGCTTCCCTTGGTCTTCATTATTGTCTAGTTATGAACTCATAAAAGGCCTGTATGAATAAAACATTTTTACTCACGTTGAAAGCCTTCATTTGGAACCACTGATGGATAAGAATGGTGGGATGTCTCCCACTCTCCAAGGCAGGCCCTGGGCCTGGAAATGCAGATCACCCTCTGGTGGAGTAATGGGGTCCACCAAGGTTATTCCCATTCTCAGCAGAATTGTTCATGAACATACACAGAATATTCTAGGCCGCTGGGCAGGTGATGGGCTGTCCCCACAGTCAATAAGAGGAGACAAGGAAGCCAGTTCCTGATTCCCATGTTAAACATTCCACATGGCTTTGGGACTGACTGAAAGAATATAGGTACATTGGCTGAAATGACAGGGAAGAATGTGACTATAAATCTGAGGGAAATATGTACTCCTTTTAGTTATTAACATAGTTTTATTATTTTTAAATGAAACAATATTCAACAGCATTGTTTTTAAATGAAACAATATTCAGCAGCATTATTAACTATATGAACTCCAATATATTTTTAACATTATTGTTGACAGTATTACAGATGTCCCCCATATTTTATATATGTACTTATATTCATAAAAATGATTCATGCTCTGTATGAAGAACTGAGGCCCAGAAGTTAACCAGGTTAGTGGTTCTCAAGATCTGTTGCATCTTAGAATCAAGGGCAGTGATGCCAAGGTCCCAGTGACCAATAACATCAGAACCCCTGGGGGCGGGACCCTCGTATTATTTTTTAAAGCTCCCCAAGTTCAACTTGAGGACAAGTGAACTGGGTCATGTTAGGTCGGAGGCCAAAACAAGTTGTGCTATTGATTAGCTTGTGCCAGTGTAGCTTAGCGTTTGCTATGTTCTCGTGTATGCTGTTTCTAACAAAAGGGAGAAGAGGTTGACCTCTTGCTCTTCGCTACTGGAAGGTGAGAGATAAAACTGTACAGGTGAGTTCACAATGCTATCCCAAGAGCAGCAGTGCCTTATATTTAACCTACAGCATTAGTTCTCACCCACAGGTGCTTATGAGACTCATTCTTAGAACTTTAAAATAAATGCAGACATCTAGAAACCATCCTAGATTAGCTAATCAAAATCACTTAAAAAAAAGTTCACGATTTTGATGCCCAACCTTAGATGGAGCTCCATAGAGGTGGGCTACAGTAGGTCTTTAGCTGTATTCAGTTAAATAATAAGGAAGCAGATTTCAGCTTAAGACAGAACAATAACTTTGAAATTGCTTAGACCTACCCAGCAATGGAATGGTCTGTTTTAAGGCAGGGAGCTCTGAGAAGTGTGGGAACAAGCTCTGTGAACCCTCATTCATTCCCTCCCAGTCGAGGGGTGTCTTTTTGTTTGTTTGTTTGTTAATCCTCACCTGAGGATATTTTTCCACTGATTTTTAGAGAGAGTGGAAGGGAGGAAACATCGATGTGAGAGAGAACCTTTGACGGGAATTGAATCCAGGACCCTTCAGTGGGCGGGCTGACTGTCTATTCATTGAGCCAAACCAGCCAGGGCAGGGGTGTCTTATCTGATGAGTGATTTTGGGAAACCTGCTGGTGAGGCCCAGTCCCTGGTGGATCCTCTCACCTAGAAAGCTAACTGGTCTCAAAATTCAAAGTGGGGCTGTGTCCCTGCAAGGCAGAGGCCTGTTGTTCTCTCCAATCAGGCAGGTTTATCAGGAGCCTGACTGGAGACAGGTCAGCCTTGCTCTCTGTTTCAGCTTCACGGACAATAAAGCTGATATTGTGATATCTGACTTCCACATCTTATTTCTCAACTTGTTCCGAAGTGAAGAGGGGAATAACAGAGTTACCTGTTGGTGTCCTTAAATTCCATAAGCATCACAATAGAGCCATAACTTGTAATGGCCCATCTGGTGTTCTGAAAAAGCATTCCATTATTTTATTGGAGTCCATGAACTTTTATATTCTAAAGTACAAAGTACTTCTACAGTACAAAAAAACAAAAACCAAAAACCAAACATAAAAATTTGGCATAAAAATTGTTGGGAATTCTAACTGCTTAACTGTCTAGGAAACAACAGCATTTTCCAAGTTTCTACTTTATTGAGAATCTCAGTCATGATCTGCAGAAGTTGGTCCTGGGCAATTTGAAGACAGGTCTTCTTTATCTGTAATTTACATGAAGAAAATAAAAGACTTGTAAACTATTCTAGGAAATTATTTCAACATAACATGCATTTTGTAGCTTTGTTTGCTCCTGATTGTTAAACCAGGAAAAGATACTAGTAAAAACAACAATAACCAAAAATTCTTCACTCTCAAGTTCAAAGTCCTTAAATTCAAGTTAATAAAGTCAGCGTGGGCAAATGTATTCGAAGGGAAAGCACTTGGCTCTGTATACATATGACAAGTTTTAAACTATTTCTTTCTAAAATTAAAAAAAAAAAGTGGATTTCAACATGCTCATTTTTATGGTTCAGAGACAAATATTCTACTTATATAATAATGAGTTCTAAAAAGTTAATATACCTTTCAAGTATCTATAACTTAAGAAAGATTAAAAATAAAGCATAAAAATTATCATCCTTAAGTGAATCAAATTTTTTCTTCTTAAATAAAAGACTGAAAAATTTCCTTCTGCACTGTTTCCAAAAAGTTAAAAACACCTTTAACAAGGCCTCAATTAGTTCTATACTTACTACTTACTTAAGACATTGATTCTACATTACCTTTTGGATAGAATAAGATATCTATGGGAAATATGACGTTCATAAAAAAAATAACGTTTAAAATCAAAGAGCATTTGTATTCAATATTTTTTAAAAGTTTAAAGCATTTTCTTACCTTCATAGGCTGTGCCACACCAAATACAATACAGATGTTCTTCTCTTAAATAACTCGTCAGTATCTGTAATTTGTCCAGTACCTAGATATAGGACACAAGCACATTAATGGTTCACATTGACCAGGATCTTGGTTTTCTGGTCTCTTCAATCATGCTGAACTAGCCCAAGGCCATAAATCTTCCGCTACACTCTCTAGCAGTTAGCAGAGGTGTGAAAGGCAAAATATTTTAGGATGTGAACCAGTTTACCAGCTACCCTGATTATTTTCACAAGTTTTCCAGACAGAATAGAGACTCATTGTTAACATTAAGAAATAGAATTTGGCTGGCTCTATTAGGATGAGGATCTTAGTTTAAAGACCACTTCTACTTTCAAAGAATCTACCTTCCCCAGTGGGATGAGGGAGAACACTGCCTCCCTGTGCCATTAAAGTTCTCATCAGTGGTCTCCCATTTAAGTGGAACATAGGTTTTTCAAATTTTGAATGTTTCCTACAAAAGTCTTATGTACATGTAACTATAGAAATGTGTAGTTATTTCTTGAATAATCTCCTCTTCCTTTGAATTGAGTTTTGCTTTGTCTTGTTTGTGGGTGGGGAAGAAGAATCACTTCCACAAGTTTAATAGGAAACAAGGTAAAAATGAAAATAATTTACATTTGCAGCTAATCCATCAACCACACTAGAGTAGAGGTGAGAGGGTAAACTGAAGGTAAAGGGAAAAATTATAAAGTTTTGATCTGGGGTTAATAAACCTATAAGGTTAATAAACCTATAAGGTCTCAACTATGGGTGATTTCCCTCAGAGGACATTTCACAATGTCTGGAGATATTTTTGGTTGTCACAAGGAAGAAGTGCAATAGGCATCTTGCAATACACAGAACAGCACCCGAGAACAAACCACTACCTGGCTCAAAATGTCAATAGTGCCAATGCTGAGACACCCTGCTCAAGAAAATGGTCCCAAAACATACACTTAAATCTTCACTCTCATATTCATCTTCATCTTGTTTGTTTTCTTCCTCTTCCTCTTCTTCAGTCTCCTCTTCAAGCTTCAGCCAGTACCAGGCCTCCCTGGGAACCTGTATATTCTGAAAATGTAGAATTGTTCCCAATTAAACATAGCTAAACATGAGACTATCACCAGTATGTTCATGTCAACATGAATTCATCTTTTTGATTAAATATTTACTGAGTGCTGCTTCAAGAATAAAGCACTGCACTGTAAACTCTGAGGATGCAAAACCCAATTTAAAAAAATACACACACACACACACACACACACACACACATATATATATTGAATTTTAGAGGGAGGGGGTGGGAGAGAGAGACAGAGGGGAAAACATCAATGTGAGAGAGAAACATCAATTGGTAGCCTTCCTGTACATGCCCTACATGCCCCAAATCGGAATTGAACCTGAAACCTCGGAATGTGCCCTGACCAGGAATCAAATCTGCCGCCTTTTGTGTATGAGACAAACCTCTAACCAACTGAGCTACCCAGCTAGGGCCCAATTAGAATACTGTATTTGTCTCCAAGTTGCTGTCAGTCTAGTAGGGAAAATAAGCTATGGGCATAAATAGCTTAATGGATATAAAATAATACATATAAGGTCACATATGTAATACCTTAATAAAGAAAAATAATAAAATAATACATACAAGCTAGAAAATCTTAAGAGTTAAGACATACATTCAAAATAAAGTGCTAGGGAAATATATAAAAATGAGATTGCTCCTAGCAATATATTTAAAGATAATTTTGAGACTTTAAAAACTGTATTTTTAAAACTGGTTTTGAGAGAGAGAGAGAGCGAGAGGGAGTTTTGTTGTTCCACTTATTTATGCACTCATAGGTTGATTCTTGTATGTGCCTTGACTGGGGATCGAACCCATAACTTTGGTGTATGGGGACAATGCTCTAAGCAACAGCTACTCGGCCAAGGCACAATTTTGAGACTTTAATTGAAGTAATTTTATTTTGAACCATAAAAAAAAAAAAAAAGCAAAATAAAATCAAAGATAGAAATCATTCAAATCTGAAATAGATAGTATTCTACCATGATATTACTAGTTAGAGACACATGAGGTACAGAAGATGGACTGAAAATAGGCTATTCTGGTTAGTCAGATATTCTGGTGAGTAGAATTTCCATACATAGTGGCTCTGAGTAACCAATATTAACATAAGCAAAGAACAACTAAATGTGAAAATGATATTTAACCCTTACTGGATAATTCAGACTACTCAGGTTCCTGCCGTGAAAAGTCAGTATTGTGAGCAGTACATGTTCAATGAAAACTTTAATCCAGTGAGTTTTAACTGGTGTGCCGCAAGAATTTTTAAAAATACAATACTCAACTATTCAGTCAGGAATACCGAACTCTTTTTCCTTAGATTGTCAAATAAAAAAATGACAGCCATCTGGTGTGCATGCCCTGTCTTGAACCATAAATACATAGGTCATATAATAGAGTTACATCTTATTGGTCATGTTGCATAATAAGGTTGATTGGTTAATTCTTGGTACCAGAAATCCTTATATAAAAGTATAGGCACCTGATTTTTTAAAAAGTCATTTAGGGACAAAATGGGTAGGTAATTACTATTATTATTTATTTGGTAAATCAATCAAAATTATATCTTATTTTTTTTGTCAGATGGGTAAAACATATAATTTGGTGTGTCACAGAATTTTAGTAATTAGTTTATTGGATGTGCCATTAGATGAAAAAGGTTGAAAATTGCTGTTTTGCTCCGTAGAAGAGGAGGTATACCAGAATGGTAATGTTCTGTTTGGTTTGTTGTTTTTAAATATAAATTCATGACAAATCACTTCACTACCAAACTGAAAGTAGGTAAAAGGCTTGCCTTCTGAGTATCCAATTGCTGACAGGCTCGCTGGCTTCTTCTAAGATCTCCTTCCAGCTTCATTTCATCTTGCTTACTTTTAAGTCGCATTCTAATTAAAAAAAAAAAAATAGCACATTACAGGTCTGTACTTGCTTTATCCATTTTCTATGCCCAAGTACTAAAAAACTGCCTGGTCAGTAGGCTCAGTGGTTGAGTGCCAACCTATGAACCAGGAGGTCACAGTTCGATTCCCAGTCACACATGCCTAGATTGAGGGCTCTATCCCCAGTGTGGGGCGTGCAGGAGGCAGCTGATCAATGATTCTCTCTTATCATTAATGAAATCTATTAAAAACAAAAACACACTGAGACAAGATGAAACAAAAAAACAGCTCAAATACAAAGTTTTACCGGAACTGTTCTGCAGCGTTTTCTTCAGCTTTGTTTTTCATGTGAATCTTTCTTCTGTAGCTTTCTAATTTTTCCTCTGCTTTCCGTTTTAATAATGTCTCATGACCAATGCCACTTTTTCCTGTTCAAACAGACAACTCTTTGAGAAATTACATTTAAATTTATATTTCAAAACGTGACAATTTATATATTGTTCCAACAAATTAAATGCAGTTGTAATTTGAGTACAATCACTCAAAATCATTTGATAAGAATGACAGGAAAAACAGAGATTAAAAAAAAAACACACCTTAAACACACAAGTTGATTTTTTGCAAAGATTATTATTAATTTGATCTAATATGACAGTAATACTATACAATTTTTTTAAAACTGGGAGAACAACTCCAACAGTTATACTTTCATATAAATATGATGAACAAATAAAACATATATTTTTCAAATATAATTCTTTCTAAGTATTAAGAAAAACTTTTATTTATTTTTAAATGTTATTTTGCAAATACAGTTTACATTCAATATTATTTTGTATTAGTTTTAGGTGTCTAGCATACTAGTTAGACAATCATATACTTTACAAAGTGATCTGATATTTAAGGAAAACTTTTAATGGATACATCTGTCTCAGAACACTTTCAGAACATTTCAATTGATAAAAATACCTTTGCATTTTTAATGGTTACAACAATTTCCCCCCAGATGTTTTATTATTTAAAATTTCATACTCACTAAAAATTATTTTTATTTTAGAAGGTTTAGAAATTGAACTAAGAAACATTTTACTGAGGGCTTCCTATGATAAAAACTGTAACAGTGCCACCATAAAAAATACTTACTAAGCAAATATATGTGCTAGATATAAGCTTAAGTTATTATTACTGGTAAGTATCCCTAAAAATAATTACATACATACCTGTTTTGACTTTGAGAGGAATTGGTTCAACAATACCATCTCCTAAAAAAAAAAAAAAAGAGAACAAAACACAAACTACTTTAGAAATTCTTCCTCAAACTATCGACAAGCAGAGTATGCAACTTTACATTGTTCCATAGAAATCCCCTCCTGTTTCAATGATATTCAAACTGCAATCTGAACATCAATACTATAAATCAATTACCTCATTTTAAATACATAGTCCTCAATAAGGCTGACCCACAGCCTCCTGAGTCACTTAAAGGTAGTGTTTTAAGAAGTAAAAGACTTATATTAAACATCCAAGAGGGTGACAGTCTTTTTAGATGAGATCAAAGCAAAGACAATAAAGGAGAGAAGAAAACAGCTTACAGAAGCTACTTTAAATATATGGCCTCTATATCCTTTAAAAAATATATATCTTATTGATTTTTTACAGAGAGGGAGGGAGAGGGATAGAGAGTTAGAAACATCGATGAGAGAGAAACATCGATCAGCTGCCTCCTGCACATCCCCTACTTGGGGATGTGCCCGCAAACAAGGTACATGCCCTTCACCAGAATCAAACCTGGGACCCTTCAGTCCGTAGACCTACGCTCTATCCATTGAGCCAAACCAGTTAGGGCTGCCCTCTATATCTTAATAAACAGTCTCGCTTCCTAAAGAGGCGTGAGAATGAGCCTCTCCGACTTCGGCAGCTGCTCTACAGGTACAGAGCAAACAGGGTAGAGTCCTGGCATAGTCCTCAATGTTGTTTCACTTTCCTTTGGCCATTGTTAGCTGTTGTCTCCATTGTAAGCTTTGCCCATCCCCGATGTTAGTGACTTCCAGGCTGAGCTGGGCTGCTAAGCAGCTCTTGGTGGCCCATGGTCGTCTAAAGTGGATGTGGGAAGATGAAAGTTCTCCATAACACTTGTTAGCACATAAGAGACTAAGAAGCTTACGTTGTTTGGATTTCCGTGTAGATGAATAAGATTAAACAGTCATCTCTGGTACCCATGGGTGAACCACCATTGGGTGGTTAGGAACACTTTTTTATTTCTGGATGTGACTTACCACTCTTGCCAAGGGCCTGACCACTTTTATATCCCATCTTCTGGAGCAAAGCAAACCCTTTGTTTTCACAGCCTAGTGCATTCTTCAACCCAATGTCCCGTCTTTCTTGTTCTTCTTCTTTTAAACTCTTCTGCCTATTTTTCAAATTAGCTTCTTGTTGCTTTTCTTCTTTTCGACGAGCTTCTCGAACTTGCCTCAGCATTGGCAATCCTGGTCTGATATCTTCTCTGAAGAAAAAGGGAAAAGGCTGTTTTAGATGAGTACATGAAGTTGTCTCATGACTTTGATACTTACTCACCTGACACTACTTCATGTTTCAGTGCTACCTCTCTGACCATCTTTGTTATCATAAATATTAGAATGTAATCAGTGACCTCTGAGAATGGCTATTTTAATAAAAATGATGATGGCTGTTGCCAGATTATGGGAAACTAAAGAAAGTATACAGTTTAAAAAGTAAGTTTGGATTAATTTTTCCAAGTGGTTGGCAACAATAATGAGCCAAGCTGAATAGTAGCTAGGAGAAACAATAAGATGAAATAAAGGAAAGGAGAAAATTTCCTAGAAAGAGGGGAATAAAAAGAATCAAAGGCAGAGTAAAATGGGTAACACTCAGAGGCTCCTTGTAGCACTGTATGAATATGTAGATGGTATTCCAATAAAGCAATAAAACTAACTTTCCAACCTCACATTTGAAGTTAATGTTATTGCTTAAGAGTTTACATTCATGTCTTATACACAGCATTCCATGAGGTGTGCACATTGACTTACTGGACATTAATGAAGGAATCAGACATATAGTCCTCTTCTTCCTCCATATTCAACTTCATATAACAGGAGTATCTGCAAATCAAACAGATAGGGTAACAGTTACTCATTTTTAGGAGTCTGATTCTGACCTGGAGCCTGAGATTATGTATTTCTAACAGGTTCCCAGGCGATGTTCATGCTTTCCTTTGGGAACCCAGCCCTTTGGCCTCCATGTGGTTCTAGAGGAAGGTGACAATTTCTATACTCTCTTAGGCACAAGATGGCCAACTGTAGTACTTTATGTCCCTGCAACAGGGGAAAGGATGACTTAACCAGGGCAAAGAAGCCCCTCTTCCCTTACATGGTATGAATATGTGGATTGTGGGGAAAGAAACTCTTCATTGGGGTTTCTGAACTGGAAGTATGTGAAGTTGGGCTGCAGAGGGCCATCTTCTTGGCCATATTAAGAGATCTGTTCTGCAGAATGAACCCAGACAGAGAAAATGGACAAAGATAGGCCTAAAAGCTATGAGGGTCCAACCTCACATTTGAAGTTAATGTCATTGCTTAAGCGACATGAGTGAGCTTCCTTGAAAATGGATCCTCCAGTGCCAGTTTCCAAGACCCTGATTTCTGTAGTTCTTTCTTTGACTCTGTGACCTAGCATTCTTCCCAGCTACATAGGCTTATAAATTTCCTCATTTCTTAAACTTGTTAGAGTAGGAATTCTGTCAACTGCAACCAAGAGTCTGATCATTGGATGAAAACACATATTACTGTACTAGTTTTTAATATTTTTAATGTCTATCTTGCCAACTAAGCTATAAACCACAAAGACAAGTCCCCTATATGCCAATGCCTACACCATTGTGTCCAAAACATCATAAATTCTTAATGTTCAGCAATGATGAGAAAAAGGGTCTTTAATAATATTTGTAATTTTGTGATAATAAATGCATTTTCCCTACAGTGTCAAGTCTTATTTTTTTAAAAAAAAACTTGATGTGAATATATCATCAATACAGAAAGCCACATAAAACAAATGTACAGTCTAATGAATTATCATGAGGCAAACACTCATATAACCAGGTAGTAGCCTCCAAGACGGCCCCCAATGATACTTGCTTCTTGGTTTTCAACATCTTTGTGTCGTCTCCTTCCACAGTAAACAGGATTGACCTGTGTAACCATGCGGATATTGTGGAAATGAAGGAGTATGACGGCTTGGTCATAAACGACACCACAGCTCTTAGATCACTCTAACTCTGAAGTTAGATTACGCACTCTGAAGGAAGTCGGCTGTCATGTAGTGAGGACACTCACGGAGCTCTATGGAGAGGTCCCCACGGGAGGGACAGAGGCTTCCTGTGGACAACAAATTTGAAAGCGACATGAGTGAGCTTCCTTGGAAATGGATCCTCCAGTGCCAGCCCAGCCTTCAAATGACTCAGCCTGGGCTGGCATCTTCACTATAACTTCTTAAGAAAGTCCAAGCTAAGCTAAACCAGTAAGAAATTCCTGATCCACAGAAGCTGTGATATAATAAATGATTATAGTTATTCAAGCTGACAAATGTTGGGATAATGTTATACAGTAAAAGATAATGCAAACCGTCACTCATATCAGACGCCAGAACCTCACTGGCCACCTCAGGAGCCCTCTTTGTCCGCTAGTCACTCACACTCCTTCTAATCACCTCCTTTTGTTTATAGCTGCATCATCCACGTGTGCATCCTTAAACATTACAGTTTAGTTTTGCCTATTTTTTTTTTTATTATAATAAGTTTAACATGTGGAAGATTATATTCAGCATTTGTGGTAATTCACCCACCAGATTCTTCATTTGTAATAATAGTATTCTTACACATAATGGTTTAACACTTACCCAGTATATCACACTTTTTTTTTTTTTAGCCCATTTGATCATCATTAAATCTCTACAAGCTAAGAATATAGTTAGTCCTGCTTACTAGTTGGAGAAATCAAGGTTCCGTAAGGCTAAATGTCTTGTCAACACCACAAAGAAACCAGGTCTCGGGGCTCTTGTTACTGCCCATGGGATTAGGTTATTTTTAAGGGACCCGTTCAGCACTAAAGTGCTAGGCAGATCTGAATGGGTTACAGGTACTTTTTAAAGGGTACACTATACTTTAGCATCCTCCATTCCCATCAAGCATAAAAATACACTTCACAAGGCGATAATCCAGACAGAGATGAGGGTGGCTTGGACCATAATGACAGCAGTGGAAGTGGGTGTATTTTGAAGGGAGAGCTAACAGGATTTGCCAAAGGATTGGAAATGATGTCAAGGATTACCTCAAAGGCTTTTGGGCTGAATACCTGGAGGAATGGGGTTCCTAGTTTTTGAGAGTAGTTCGACTGTAGCAGACTTTGTTTTGTTTTGGCAGAGAGGGGGCAGGGAGGTGGCAGCAAGAGAGCTGCTTCAGACACACCGAGAGCCCCACTCCACATCCTCGTGGAGAGATGGGATAAGTGGTTGGACTTACAACAAAAGGTGTCAAGGCGACAATCCAGACAGAGATGGGGGTGGCTTGGACCATAATGACAGCAGTGGAAGTGGGTGTATTTTGAAGGAAGAGCTAACAAGATTTGCCGAGGGATTGGAAATGATGTCAAGGATTACCTCAAAAGTACGCCTCAGTCTCAAACACTCCCTTCAGCGATGCCTACCCTCTGAGGTCCCTCCCGGCTGCAAGCGTCCCACAGACGCGACCAGCGACCACACGGGTGGGAACGTGGGTGGTGGTGTGATGGGCTAGTCGCAACCAGCAGCACACAGCTCACTGCCCTTTATCATTCCATCCGGGGCCTCCAGCTCCCTACCTGGCAGTTCTACTCGCCCGGGGCCAGCTCACGACATCGCAGGCAGCGCACACGCACCAACCTGCGGAGGAATTCGGGGCCTCTGCGCACACCTGAGTTTCCGTGTGCGGAATCTGTGGGAAACCTGCGGCAGGCGGGACCGGGAGGGCGCGGGTAGTGCGCTTGCGCAAAGCCCACCTTCTGCGCACGCGCACTCTCCTCGCTTCCTGCTGGTAGGACCGCGAGAGGCGGGGCATCCGGGTCCCCCAGCAGCTGCCTCTAACCCCGGAGCCTAGCTGACCGGCCCCGGCTAGACTAGGAGGTGAGGCCGCCCCGTCCGCCGCCAAAGCAAGCACACTGACGCGCACACACGCCCCTGGCCCCCGCGCATTCTCAGAGGGGTGGGAAGGCAGTTCGAGGTCGTCGCGTCCACGCCGCCTGGGGTTGACAGCCCGAGTGACTCCCTCGGCCTGCGGCGGCCTCTGCCTGGTCCCCAGCCCGGCGCTGCGCGAAGGGCCTCGGAGGCGCCGCGGTAACCAGCCCCGCTGAGCGCGCTGCCTCTGCCCGGGGATGTCACGGAAGCTTCAGCCTCAGGGACCTGGCCTCCCACCCCGTTCCTGTAGGAAGACACGGGGAGACTTCCAGTGTGGGACCTTCTTGCTGGGGCGATTTGAGATGCTCCTGGGCCAGGTGCAGCCGGGGAGGGGGGAGGGTGCGGTGCAGCCAGCGGCGGTCAAGGAAAACCTAGGGCTGTCAGGCCTGGCAGGTGTTTGATCTTGGTGCTTTTCCGTTTTCCAGTTCATGGAATGGGTTAATGACCTGTGTTTTTTGTAGGCACTTTTTTTTTTCTGGAAAAATGCATCATTTGCAACTATTTCAGTTATTTTACCCAATTTCCCTCCTCCCTATTATTACTTTTTTTTTGTACCCTTGTCCTTTAAAATTTAGTTCTCAGGTTTTGCCTCGAAGAAGTTATGTAAGTTTCTTTCAAAAGAAATGAGATGGAAAGCCTGACTTTTCATTTCTTAGTGGTCACAATCACGAAGCTGGACTTCTAACAAGTATTTTTTAATTTGTTACTTTAAGGTGTGAATTTGAAACTTCAGTAATGGAGTTAGCCCACAGTTTATTGCTAAATGAGGAAGCTTTGGCTCAAATCACGGAAGCAAAGAGGCCAGTTTTTATCTTTGAATGGTTGCGATTTCTTGATAAAGTCTTGGTTGCTGCCAACAAGGTATGATACTGCTTTTTTTTCCAGTTGGGTTAACATAGTCAAGAATATTATGTGTTCATGATCTGTGAGAAAACATTTTTTAAAAGGTTGTAGGTCTCATGGAACTTGCGACTAGTACACTGTCATAGGGATTTATTGTCTGTACGTTTTTCTATTCTGTGGCAAACCCCAAAACCTCCTTTAAACCCACCTTGTTGCCCATTTCATGTCTCCACCTGGACAGCTGAATGTGACTGGAGAAGAACATGAATATATGACTGGTGTCACTTTAACGTCATTGTCTCTGACTTCAGCTGGTCCCTCCGTGCTGTCTAGCAATCCCAATATCTTCATTTATATCTCTGAGGAGTTAACAATAGACTTTCCCGCTGTTTCCTTCGTCCTGCACAGTCTGTTTCATTATCTGTGTGTTGCTTTCCTGTCTTGAAAATTAGACACTTTGCGTGAAATCTGATGATCTTTGGATGTCTGCTTAAATTTGAGAGTGAGTAGGGAAAAGTTTTCTGGGCAGGGTGAAGTTTGTTCATTGTATTTCACCTGTTGACTAGTCCAGTTCTTTGAGAAACCCTTGATGTTAGTATCATAGATTTCTCTTCCCCAGAAGAGACTTTTCTACTCTCTGTGTTGTAGGGTGTATGACTACTTGCCTAGGTTGTAGGGATTGAGGGAGAAGGCCGGGGACTTCAACATTCATTATGTAAACTTGCACTTAGCCACCCTGTTTTCAGTGCCATTTTCTCAGCCCACAGCTGTGCCGGGGCTCCCTAAGTCCAGAACAGAGGAGAAAGATATGGGAGTCGTAGATTCTCAGTCATTCCCTCCATTTCTAGACAGTACTTCACTTTTCCATAAACTCCTAGAGCCTACAAACAACACCAATAAACAGCATGAGCTTCTAGGGGATTTCTTGTTGTAAGTTGATCTCTTCTCAGCTCTCCCTATTGGGGATACCTGGCTTCCATCTTTTGCATTGATTCATTTCTTGTTTTCTTTACCCTTGAGGATTTGTGGTTTTGGGGGATTGCCCTTTAGTATAGTTTTAGTAAGGTTTCTTTAACAGAGGTTTCTATTTTCTCTTAAACCCCCTCCAGCTGAGTATTTGTTGCCTCTATTCCACTGAAACAGCTCTTGTCCAGTCATTAGTGATCTCAAATTGCCCAAACCAATGGATCAGTATTCTGTATTAATTGACATAGCTGAACTTCTACCTGAAACAAATATTTTTTTAGTTTGTTCTGAAATCGAAAAATACAAAAGAGTATATACAAAGTTATCTAATGAAGCATAATAATACGGACATCTGTAAACCTCCATTCAAATTAAACAATAGATTGTTGTCCTTACTGTGGATGCACGAAGTCCTCCTATTTGTAGTCGCCAAGACACCATTTGCTTTTAGTTCTCTTCTTCCCTAGTTACTCCTCATTTCCTTCTGTTGGTTCTTTCTCAATTATGGGTAGCCTTCTTCTGTTTTAAAAAAATCTGTCTGCACTTACTCTTACAGTGATACCATCTATTCTCGGATTTTTACTACCATCTCCAGTGGTTCTCAACCTTTCTAATGCCGTGACCCTTTAATACAGTTCCTCATGTTGTGGTGACTCCCAACCATAAAATTATTTTTGTTGCTACTTCATAATTGTAATTTGGCTACTGTTAATGAATCGTAATGTAAATGTCTATTTTCTGATGGTCTTAGGTGACCCTGCTAGCGGTTCTCAACCTGTGGGAATTTAACTTTCACAGCATGGGTCCCTATACTGCGACCCACAGGTTGAGAACTGCTAGCAGGGTTGCCTAAGACCATCGGAAAACACAGATATTTACATTACGATTCATTAACAGTAGCCAAATTACAGTTATGAAGTAGCAACGAAAATAATTTTATGGTTGGGGGTCACCACAACATGAGGAACTGTATTAAAGGGTCACGGCATTAGAAAGGTTGAGAACCACTGATCTATACAGTAATGACTCCCAGATAGCCAATGAGACACTCTACCTCTTTCTCTTTGCTGTCAAGAGAACAGCATCTCAAAGTTAATATATTCAAAAACAAATTCTTAATTCTCCCCTTCCAAACCTATCCTTTCTCCAGTGCTCTTCATCTCAGGAAATTAATATTTCATCCTTCCAATTGGTCAGGTCATAAACCTTAGAGGCGTTTTTGTTTTTTTTTTACTTTTCTCTTTTTTTCCAAATTTCACATCATAATCATCAGCAACTCCAAGTGGATCTATCCACTAAATATATCCAGAATTAAATTGCTTTTCATCTTCTCAATTGTTATCAGCCCCATCTCTCATCTGGATTATTGCAAAAAGCTTCCCTACGTGCTAACTGCTTCCAACATGTACCTTGTATTTTTAGCTCAGCCGTCAGAATGAGTCTGTTAAAACATTTAGATCATGTCCCTTCTCTGCTTCATGCTCTCAGAATAAAACACAAAGTTCTTACAGTGATGTATAAGGCACGACACAATATGGTCCCTTCTAACTTTCTGATTTCATCTCCTACTACTTCCTGTCTTTTACTCTGCTCCAGCCATACTGGCCTTCCCACTGTCCTCAGGCATGCTAAGCATACACCCTCCTCCAGGCCTTCACACAGTTGCATCTGCCTGGAATGTTCCTCTCCCCGATATCTGCATATCTTACACCTTACTTCTTTTCAGGGAGGCCTTTCCTCACTAATCTATGTAAAATAGTAATAACTCACACTATTCAGTTGTTTATTTGGGAAATTCTGTGTCTCCCCTGTAGAATGTAAATTCTTGAGGTCTCTGTTGTCTAGAATATTCATGCCTTAAAATAGTGCATGGTATATAATAAGTTCACAATACATATTTCTTGAATGAATGAATGAATTTTTAGTATTGAGTATGGGTAGATCTGAATGTTGTTGTTTTTTGTTGCTTAAGGCTCCTTCAAAGTTTCTTTTGATTTCCTCCACTGACCTGTAACTTTTTGGACTACTGAGTTTGCTTTTAAAAAGGAGCTTATCTGGGTTCTAAAGACATCAGTTGTCCATATGCCCAATATTATACATCCTGGGACTATTGGGTTATTTCTTACTAAGTTGGCATGGAAACTTTTGGAGGGGAACAAAGGAAACTGTTTAATCTAGCAAAGAATGATTAATTTCCTACTGAACGCCTTATCTTGAAAATTCTCATTTATTGTTTTATGCCTAATGTAATATATATTTTAATTATTAGAATGCCCTAACTGTTAAGTTTTTTTTTTTTTACTCAAAAGCAACAAAAGTACGTATTTAAAAAACTGTTGATGTTCTTTATTTATTTATTTTTTTATAACAGACTGATGTTAAGGAAAAACAGAAAAAACTTGTTGAACAATTAACCGGATTAATAAGTAGTTCACCTGGACCACCTACACGAAAATTGTTAGCTAAAAATCTCGCAGCCCTGTATAGCATTGGGGACACTTTCACTGTTTTTCAAACACTTGAAAAATGTAATGAAATTATCAGAAGTAAAGATGACACTGCAGCCTATTTACCAACAAAATTGTAAGTATTTACTTTGAGATCGACCCTTGCATGTTTTTAGGGTTTTGTGTTGTTTTTTTCCCCCAGAGTAACTTGTCTTAATAAGGGGCTGCTGATTATAAAGACCTCCAGATAGATGGAGCCTGAGGCATGCTGCTGACAATAAAAGCTCCCTCAGTAGGTCTGGGGAAGGGGTTCTATTTCAACATTTTCCCATTGCCACTGGGACTTTCAGCAAACTACAGAGGATTGATATAATGTCAGCAATTTGCACAGATGTCTTTTGGTAAGTTTGGATGGAGATAATATTCTTGCCTGGGATGGAAAGAAACAAAGAATTTCTAGGTGATGGGATTGAGGCAGGAATCGGCAAACTGTAGCCCACAGGTCAAATCCAGCCTGATGCCTGTTTTGTTGGGATGCAGACATGTCTATGCATTGAGGAGTAGCTGCTTTCATGCTGTAATGACAGAGTTGAGTCCCTGTGACAGAGACCATTTTGCTTGCAAGCTTTCTGACCCCTAGATTAAGAATTTAATCCAACTCCTAGCCCATACTGTGGTTTGGATCAAGGGCAGGAATTTTTGGAGCAGGTCTTGAAGATAATGAGTGTAGGGACCCATGCTGTGAAAGTTAAATTAGAAGCATAGCAGTTGTGGTACCATGAGGAGTGCTGTGGGAGGGAAAATTACACCTAAATAAGCTTAGCTGTGGTTTGCAGGAGAGCAGTGTCAAAGAAGACTTCTCAAAGAAGCATCAGCTCAAGAGCAATCATCCAGGAAGGAACATGGAAGTTAGTCAAGTAAGAGGTTAAGATGGGAAGAAGAAAAGATGGATGTGATAAGCCAGAGATAGGCAAATTTTATGAAAAGGGCCAGATAATAAATATTTTTGGCTCTGTGGACAACTACTCACCTCTTGCACAGGCAGTATATAAATAATTTGTATGGCTGTGTTCTTATAAAATTATTAGAGGCCTGGTGCACAAAATTCTTGCACTGTGGGGGGTGTCCCTCAGCCCGGCCTGCGCCCTCTCACAGTCAGGCACCCCTTGGGGGATGTCCGGGACCCCTCGCTCCTTACTGCCTGACTGCTCACTGCTCCTTAGCACTGCTGCAGAGGCAGGAGAGGCTCCCCCCACCGCCACTGCACTTGCCAGCTGTGAGCCCGGCTTCTGGCTGAGCAGTGCTCCCCCTGTGGGAGCACATTGACCACCATGGGGCAGCTCCTGTTTTGAGTGTCTGCCCCCTGGTGGTCAGTGCGCATCATAGTGACCAGTCATTCCACAGTTTGGTCAATTTGCATATTACAGCTTTAATATATAGGAGGATTTAAAAAGCAGGTGGCAAGCTGGATGATGGGTAAGATTTGGCCTACAGGCTGTAGTTTGCCAACCTGTTTTCTAGGCAAAGGAAACTTCTAATTGGAAACAGAAATAGCTTATTTATACCTTATTTACAGTGCTTTTTCAGAAAGATACAAACGAATAGAGGAAACAAGTTGTGAGGGGAAGATGATGCATGCTGATTTTGAAGTGTAAGTGGGACTAGCCTATTGACAGTGTGTAATTGGCAGGTGGAAATCCTGGTCTGGATTTTAGAGATCTGAGTTGAGAATGTAGTTTTGGTGAGTAGAGAATGGAGTTTTAGGAGTAGGCTGAACCCTTTGGTGGGGATAAAGTTACCTAGGAAGAGTGAGGAGAGAAGGTGCCAAGGATACAACTCTAGAACACCAACATTCAGGATGCCAGAGCCAGTATAATGGCTTACAGAGGAAATGAGGAAATTAATCTGAACACTGATTCTTTGGTCTGCTTTCAACTGCATAGATAAATTGTGATTACATTTTGTGTTCGGGATAGATGTAAATCTCAAAAGCTTTAGAAGAGATTAGGGATCGTTAGTGCTTTCCACTTTATTTTGGAGTTTGAAGCTATGTTAATGATTTTGAAGATTTAGTTCTCCTCCACACATGTTTTTATAGTTCAGCTTAAGTAGAATTCATTATATATTACATGTTATTTATGTGTAATTCCAGTGGATTCATGGTTTCTGTTTAAGAATTTCCTAATATATTCTGGTATGTGACCTCAGTCATCTTTAACGTTGTTATCAGCCTGGAGAGTATTGAAAAAAGCATGGGATTTGGAGTCAAAGAGGTGAAGGTCGATTCCCTGATTTTACTATTTACTACACATATGATAGTGAGCTAAATTTATGTACCCTTTCTCAGCCTCAGAGTAACTTGCTCAGGACACAGAGCTATTAGGTGGCAGGTTCTATGATTTAAGCACACATCTGCCAGACTCCCACATATATGCTCTTCATCTCTGTGCCCTACTCCGGTCTCTAAGCTAAACTCATAGTTATTCACTTATTTACTGTTTATATGAGTGATGGTTGAGTGGTTTCCTCCCTCGTGAAGAGATAGGCTGCTGTTACATTTCTGTAGCCAAAGGTTCCATTAAAGCCATTTAGATTAAATTTTGCAAGTAATTGTTTACTATTATTTGTAATAGAGGTTTCCTGTTTCCAGAGTTTACATTTCCTTTGGAAGGATAAGATATAACTGAATAAAATGGTCAGGTCACAACACAGTTAACAATATAATTTTGTCAAAATGAGTGGTTGACAGTATTATATATGAGAGAAGAGAGGGATCTTTGTGGATTGACATAATTTGAGAAGTCTTCATGGAAGGAAAGTTTGAGTTTATTTCCAAAGGATGGGTATGATTTGTTATGTAAATATGTACTTATTCTCTTGTTTTGCTAACAAGAATGAAAGTTGATAAACCGTAGTATTTCTTGTGATTATAAAGAATAAACAAGGTGTTTTTCAAAGTTGAAAATTAAGGATATGTAGTCAAAAGTGCCCTGCCCAAATATAAATTGTTTTCTGAAAATGAGAAAAGTTTGATAAAATTAAGTTATTAACCTGAACAATGACTAATGAAAATACCACCTCTCATAGGGCTGCAGTGACTTGTGTTGGAGCATTTTATGAAAAAATGGGGAGAATGCTAGGTAGTGCATTTCCAGAAACAGTAAATAATCTTTTGAAATCTCTGAAAAGTGCAGAGGTAAGTTTTACAACAAATATTATTTAAATGTTTTGCTAGTGGCAGGAGCTAATGTCATTTAAAAATGTATGTTTGCCTTTTTTCTGTCACTGTGGTATTCATACTGTTTAGCAGGAAAGTAATTTAAAATTATGACTTGCAAAAAAATTACTTGCTCTTTTTTAATGTACAGTAACTCATGTTTCAGGGAGAAGGGAAAGAATGCTTTTCTTTGACAAAGAATAGGTTTACGTATCATTTTTTACTTAGCCTTTTGGATATTTTTGCATCACCATTTTATTTTTTGTACCATTACAGAAAGTTCTAAATGGAGTAGATGGTGCAGTAATAAATTAGCACGGACTGAGTAGCTTAAAACAGAAATGTGTTGTGTCACAGTTCTGGAGGCTAGAAGCCTAACATCAAGGTGTCAGCAGGACCATGCTTCCTCTGAAGCCTCCTGGGAAGAAGCCTTCCTTGCCTTCTAGCTTCTAGGAGGTTACTGGCAACCCGTGGCATTCTGCTTTATAGATGCCTCTCTCCCAAACTTTGCCTCCTTGTCACATGGTGTTCGCCCTATTCATCTGTGATCTGTGTCTAAAGTCTTCTCTTGTAAGGGAACCAGTCATGGGATTAGGGCCCACCTCCCAGTCCAGTATATGACCTCTTTACTTGATTTCACCTGCAAAGACCTTATTTCCAAATAAATTCATGTCAACAGGTAATAGCTCTTAGGATGTGAACTAATCTTTTGGGTAGGGGGACACTATTCTATCCACAGCAGCTGTTGTCAAGTAAAAATAGTTCTGTTTTGACATGTCAATTTGATATTGCTTTTGAAAATTGCTTGTCAACTTGAAGTTAACTAAAAATAGCCTAGACCCTGGACTCTCATAGTCTAATTCCCTTATATAGGAAAGCTAAAGATTTGGACAGTGTCTTCTGGGAACTATTTGTCTATTTATTAAATAAGAATTGAGGACATATTGTCAGGTACTGGGCATATAAAGATGAATAAGACAAACATAAAAAAGCTTATAGTCTGGTGAGTGATATCTGTTTTTGAATAAATATACTATTAGATACATGAATCAAGCACTATAAGTGTATGAAAACAAGCGTTTGAATTCATCACAAGAAAATGAGAGTTTAGCATAACTGTGACAAGTTTTTAAAATGTGTTGGATGTCTTCTTTCTCTTAGATGGCTTATATTGCTTTTTAACTACTTTTTACTTAACCTGTCACATTCTGAAAGTGTGGGTCCTTAAGATACGATACTAAAGCTTTTGAGTTTGTCTTCATAGTCTCATTATATTGCACTTCAACAGGTCATAGAAATATGGGAATGTGTTTACCTGCTGTAACCTAATTTCTCAGAAACAATTTAATTGAAGTTAGTAATTTTATTGAAGTTAGTGATTATTTTTACCTTTCAGGTACTTTCTAGAATACTTAATTTTATTTTTTATTACTTACTATTTACAATATAAAGGTAAGGCCATTAGGGCTACAGAATTTTTGTGTTTTGGTATGTTCTTGTTTAAATGTGGAATTTGCTTTACAACCTAATTTTAACTTTTCTTTATGTTTGAGTGTAGTCTCAAGGGCGAAGTGAAATCTTAATGAGTCTACAGAAAGTTCTGAATGGGCTGGGTGGCGCAGCAGCCTCTTCTCATCGCGATATTTACAAGAATGCCAGGTCCCTCTTGACTGACAGGTCCATGGCTGTTCGATGTGCAGTTGCCAAGGTTAGTACTAGACCAATTTATAATGCTGTGGGGTTCACCTGGCTTGTTTTCTATTTCTTAAGGATCACTATACTTTATCTCCTGATGTCCAGTATCTTGAAAATTGTTGTTTCATATTTTTTGTCCAACATTTTGGTTATTTTTGGAGAGTAAATCTGGTTCTTGTTATGCCATCTCTGGAAGTGGAAGTTTTAGGATGTAATTTACTTCTTTTTTCCTTTTTTTTTTTTTTTTAAATGACAGTGTCTACTAGAACTACAGAATGAAGCTGTGTTCATGTGGACTGCTGAACTGGAAAATATAGCCACTCTCTGCTTTAAGGCTTTGGAAAACTCAAATTATGGAGTGCGAGTGGCAGTGTCTAAACTCTTAGGAACAGTCATGGCAACAGCACTAATGCCAAAGCAAGCAACAGGTACCATTGTTTGCCAGCCCCTGACCTAGACTGTAGCAGACACTTGAAGGTACATGGAATGCTTCCTTCTAAATGAGTTATTACTCATTTTTATTACATAAAAATCCACTTTAAAGGATTTCAATCATTAGGTATTTCTCTACTTTTCATAATGTTAAAGTACCCAAATGGTGTTTTTTTCTTGGTATAGTTAAGACATTTTTTATGATGATAATGTACAAGGTAATATTACAGCAAGTATGTTGGACACATAAGCAGGAAGATTTATGCAATGATTTTGTATGATATTCAAGGGCTTTAAATCGGGCACTTGATACCCTTTTTAACTTTAAATCTCTGATGACTAGATCCCATTTGTAACATAGTATTATTTTTCATTTTTTCTTGGCCATCATTGTGAACAGAATCGGAGGCAGCATTGACTTTTCATGTGACATCTCCTATGGCTCCCAATTTCATGGAGATGCTTCAGGGACAGTGGTGTGTAGATCTGAGCAGACCCAGCTGTTCTGTGTTCCCATCCCTACTCTGTATCTATAGAGAAGGAGAGTCAGATGTTAGAGAGTCAAGTCCTAGCTCCTATGTTTATTAGTTGTGAAACCCATTGAGCTTTGTTCTCTTCATCTTTAATAAAAATTATTTCAGTCTGTGAATTAGATGATGATGATGACAGGTAACATTTTTTAAGTGCTCTGTGCCAGGCATTGAATTAAGAATACAACAGAATTGTTTATTTATTCCTCACAAAAGACCTGTGAATTGTAAGTACTATTGTTATTGCCATTTTATAAACAAGAAATTTGGAGTTTAGAGAGATCACATAATTTGTGTTCGACTAAGTGTTGTTTTAAGTGTCAGAGCTGAAATTAAAATTCAGGCGGTTACATTCTAAAGCCTACATACTTAATCATGAGCTCTATGTCTCTTCTACAGAATTTTTGTGAGGGTTATATTTGCTACTGTATGTGAAAGGACTTCATAAAATGTGAACCTGTATACCAAAGATGGCAAGACAGCTGTAATCCAGTGACATTTCTTTTTTAATCCTCACCCAAGATATATTTTTCCCATTGATTTTTCAGACAGAGTGGAAGGGAAGGAGGAGGGGAGTGGAGAGAGAGAGAAACATTGATGTGAGAGAGACACATCGATTGGTTGCCCCCGCACAAGCCCTGACTGAGGCTGGGATCGAACCTGCAACCAAGGTACGTGCCTTGACCAGGAATCGAACCAGAGACCCTTCGGTCCACAGGCTAACGCTCTAACCACTGAGAAAACTGGCTAGGGCTCCAGTGACATTTTAATGCATTAGTAACTGTTTGACGAAGTTTCTTTGTGTCCGTCTCAGTTTTGGGAAGGAAGCTGTCTATGATCAGTTAGCAGTATCTGCTGTGGGTATGCTTTGTCCTTGTTGTGTTACACATATTGAGGTTACATCATTATTAGACTATTCTGTCATAGATTTATTAAATTGATTTTGATTTTTAGTTATTTCTATTCTTCTTAGCATTTTTGCTTCAAATTGAATTTATTTTTACAAGTTCATTGTCAATTTTAAGAAAATAGGAAAACTCAATGGCTTTATCTCCTTTGTGGTAACTTAGATATGCTTAGAAATAATTACTTGAATTTTCAAGCTAGATTATTAGAAAGCTTTATTTAACTGATAACAAAATACATTTGTTTATAATTTTACTTTTCATCCTGAAAGTAATGCGCCAGAATGTGAAGCGAGCGACATTTGATGAAGTCTTAGAACTCATGGCCACAGGATTTCTGCGTGGAGGGTCAGGTTTCTTAAAGAGTGGTGGAGAAATGTTAAAAGTTGGAGGGTCTGTTAATCGTGAAGTGAGAGTTGGAGTCACACAGGTTTGTAATACATGTATAAAAGAGTTCTGTTCATATCCTTGTGAAAATTCATGGAAGACTCTTGCTAAGTATAGTACACACACAGATTTTTAATATTGTCTGGTTTCTTTCAAAACATTTCTTTTACCAAATGAATGAATTACATTTAAAACTACAAATTGCATGCTTCTATGGAAAGGTAGATACTTAATGATGTATAAATAAGCCTATGTCTACTTTATTTATATAAATATCTAAGAAAATTTTACTTTTTAGAAAATCAGCTGTGAAATAATTCTGTTGTAATTAAAATGTTATTTAGGTAGCTTGAGACATTTAGATTTTAATTTTGATCATCGATCCTGTAGCTAAAAATATTGGTTAACACTTTGGATTTTCATAAATTGTTAATCACCAACGTAATTCTAAAATTAAACCTGACTTAGAATTATAATTTTAAAATAATAACACTAAGTAAGATGTTATGGTTAATGATCTAATAATAATTAATGCCTAATAAGATGAAATATTTCATTGTGATTTTAGTCAAAATCACTTCAACTGTTTCTTTTTCCTGAAACAAGTGTAAATAGAAGTAACCATTTTTTATCTTAAAGTCAAAAGCAAGTGATTGGTAGCTCTAGGTCTGTATTTATTTAGTGTGTTAGGGTTTTCTTATTCCTACAACCTATCACCTTCTTCATAACCAAGATAAAGTCAGCTTTCCTTTCATCCTTTACCACTCACTGTGTTCTTCACGAAGCTATTGTCTTAACTATGTTAGTCAAAGATAATTCCTATGCTAGAAGTACTAAAAATGTCTCATGTTTTAAATTCTCTGTATTTTAATCTCAAATATAATTTATTTGCATGCTATTGTCAGTTATTTCTGTGGTTGCTTTATCTGTAATTTCAGTTCATTTATAAACATTTATTTGAAGTTGTATCTTAATCTGTTTATAGGCATATGTTGTTTTTGTCACAACATTGGGTGGTCAGTGGTTGGAGCGTAGCTTTGCTACATTCTTGTCCCACGTACTTGATCTGGTTTCCCATCCTCGGGCAACGCAAACACATGTAGAGGCGGTGTACTCAAGACGATGTGTCTCCTTTATCCTGAGAGCTACCGTGGGCAGTTTGCTAGGTGAAAAAGCCCAGATTGCAGCTGCCAAAGAAATATGCCAAGCTATTGGAAAACAGATGAAAGTAGTAGGTAAGGATTGATGTAATAATGTTATTGATGAAACAGATGAAAGTAGTAGGTAAGGATTGATGTAATAATGTTATTGCCTTAGTCATTTAGTACTTTTTATTATTAATAAACTAGAGGCCCGGTGCATGAATTTGTACACATTGAAAGGAAATTAATTAGAAGAAATATTTTAGAGGCTGGAGAGGGTCCTTGGGAGGTTGGCTCCAGGGCATGTCTGGCCCATCTCGCCTAGTCCCTATCGGGGCTGATCGGGGTCGGCCGGCTGGGGAGGGGCTGCGGGAGGGCTCCAGGGGGTGTCCAGCTCCTCTCATCCAGTCCCCATCGGGGCCGATTGGGGCTGGTCGGCTGGGGAGGGACCATAGGAGGTAGGCTGGCTGGGGAGGGACTGTATGAGGGCTCCAGGGCATGTCCGGCCCCTCTTGCCCAGTCCCAATTGGCTGGACCCCAGCAGCAAGCTAACCTACCAGTCGGAGCATCTGCCCCCTGGTGGTCAGTGCACATCGGTTGGACACTTAGCATATTAGACTTTTATATATTTAGATACCAACATCTGATTAATTTATATATTTTTCTGGGCTGTTTTTTAAGTCATTTTATTGAGTACTCTTATTTGGTATTAAAGCAACACATAATTTTAGTGAAATAGTTTTTAAAGACTTTGGTAGCATGTTTATAAAATTAGGGTTTTTGTCTTATTTCAGGTACCTATACTGATTTTATAGCTCTCCTGGTACACAGCAGTATTGCTTTGCTCTCTTTAAGGAATAATCAATGTGATTTTATGTTTGGAGCCTTTTATTTTACATGGAGCCTTTTATTTCTAAACCTTGGTTTTTCCCCTCCCTTACTAGACTTAATATGAAGACTTGAGAAGAATCGCACATTATAGGATATATTGTGAAACCCCAGTAATTCATAATTAAAAGAAATCCTTTTCTAAGAAGTATCAATTTTATACATTTTTTAATTTAACAAATAGTCTGAAATTCCAAAGCAGTACTTTAAGGTTTGAATAATCTATAATAATAAAAGCATAATATGCTAATTAGACCTAGGGTGACCTTCCGGATGAAGCTGTGGTGGTGGTGGCCGAGGCAGAGGCGGCCCCCGGCCACTGCACTGAGGCAGAGGCAGCCGCTGCTGTGGTGGGGGCTGAGCCCCTTGCACAAATTTCGAATTTCGTGCATCAGGCCTCTAGTGAGTGAGATAAAGTTCCTGCCTTTATGGAGCTTACAATTCAATTAGGAAATCAAAGCAAGGTAAATGTAAATTCTGTAAGACAGTTTAGTTTTATCACTCTTGGTAATATACATTAACTTTAATCAGGTACATTATATTGCTTCATAGAGTTCCTTAGAAATAAGAATTTAATGAATAGATAATAACCAGTAATTTATATTTAGAGAAAATAATTTTATAAGTTTTACAAGTACACACAGTTTATAGTTTTTGTTGTTTATATCTTTGCAAACCATTTTTTAAATGTACAGGGCTAACTGAAAATTATAAATTATGAATTAAAGGTTGCTTAAGTTAAGAAGGTATACCAGTAGGTCTTGAGATATGTTAAAATAGCAATATATTCTAGGTGTACAACTTGAAAAATCTTTATACTTTGATTCATTGAAGAAATGTTTGAGTGCCAGAAACACTACCAAATCGTGGGAGGAAAATTGTGAACCAGATACAGAGAACTACCTGTTCAGGCATCTTCTAGTTTAGTAATCAAAGAAAGAATTAATGCATTTCTAAGTCCAGAAATTGCTAAGAAGAAAAGAGGTATTTAATTAGAGTCCATAATGTGTTAATTTATTCTATTCTATTCTATATTCTATATTTTAGTCTACTAATTCATAATGAATGCAAAAAGGGTAAGAAAGTTTTACTGTCATTTATGAGTTATTAATTTTAAGGCCATAGAGTAGTCATTTGATTTAAAAATCCTAAAAGCTTAATAAAATAATATATATGCTATATATCTGGAATTTATGGGCCAGAATGTATTCTCAATTAGTAAATTGACAAGGGATTTACAGCTGTTCTATGTTAAATACATCCCAAGTCTAGTGGACATTAAAAGGTGATGGGACGGGGCATAAAAGTGAATGGGGACTTTGAGGAACATTCCAGTAATAAGATCTAAACCCTCTTTCCTTACATATCCACTTTCTGGTCAGTAATTTGATGATGCTACCAATATATAGCAGCACTTGAAAATAGCAGTAATAATAGTAAGTAACAATAATAGCCACTAACATTTATTAAATGTGTATTGAGGGCAGCACTGTGTTAAATTCTTTATATGCACTGACTAATTGTAACAGTACTCTTCAAGATAGGCACTTAACCCTTTCAGCAGAGGTGGAACTTGAGACCTAGGTAGGCTGAGTGTCTTGCCCAGTGCCAGATAGCTAATATGACTGGGGAAACTGGGGTTTGAACCCACGTCTTCTTTCTCTAGAGCCTGTGTTTTTGTACACTGTAGTTTGCTGCTGCTTACTAAAATTAGGTCTTATCCTAGAAGCAGACAAAATACCTCAGTATATATGTATTAAAGCATTGTCATGAAGTCATTAAATAATGTTTTTAGGCTACTTCACTATTATTTACACAAGTTTTCTGCTGAGAATTCTAACACTCAGGCATAATTAAATATAATTATGTAGATCAAGAAAATTGTATTTAATTCACGCTCATTGAGGACATGCTGTTGTGTTTCCAGAAGCAGTAGTGAATGACACCAGCAGTGAAAACAAGTCTGGAGCAGCAGACATCGCAGCCAGCCAGCATGTGATGGTCTGCGCCCTCCAGGAGCTGGGCAGCCTGGTGCAGAGCCTCAACGCCACTGCCTCCCCTCTAATTCAGGAAGCATCTATAGGTATGATATCCACTTACTTGCAGAAATATTCCTTTACCATTTTTAAAAATCATAGGTATAATTGATATTTAGGTCCTGATTAGCTGCTTGTCATCAAATTAGCAGTTTAGATCATTTGGTAAAAGTAGAGTTTTATTCAACTTAAAATTCACTGTGATAGTCAGTATTGAATTAAATGGTGAAATAAAGTTTGGGGAAACAAATTAAAAAAGTCATGGTAGTTTCTGACTAAAATTTGTTGAATAATTTCATTTATTTTACATCCACATTTATATTTTATTGAATGTAATTATACTATGTTCTTTGTAGAAAATGTTCCTTTAAAGTACTCTGCTATTTATGAGGTAATGAATGTGTTTTTGGCAAAGTTCTGAAAGTATCTTTGAAGCCATAATAATTACAATTTTAATTATTGTACATAGTCTTTTGTTCATGAAATTGTTTGACTTCATTAAAGAGTAATTTTTTGAGTATTTTCTTTGTTAGGACTTTTGGAGACTGTGACTTCTGTGCTTCTTCATCCGAGTATGGCTGCTCGGCTCGCTGCTGCCTGGTGCTTGCGCTGTGTGGCTGTGGCATTACCTTTCCAGTTGACACCATTTCTAGACAGGTGTGCAGAGCGGCTCAACAACCTGAAAACTTCACCAGAAGCCGTTAGTGGATACAGTTTTGCAATGGCTGCCCTGTTAGGTGGAGTTCATCAGTGTCCATTGGGCATTCCTCATGCCAAGGGAAAGGTAGGACAGATCCTAGACTTGCAAGTGTTGTCATGTGGGCTTCAGTCTATTGGAACACCTTCTGTGTTTACTGTTGAACGAGGTGATCAGAAGACAAACAACAGTTTTACTCTGATAATATAAAATAAGTGTTCTGCTAAAATGGAATTGACAGACTATAAAGCTTGATATTTAATTATGACACAGGAATAATAAATAGCTTTTGTTTGTTTATAGTATCATTTTATAATTTATTTTAGAGAAAAACCCGAAGTAATTAATATAATTTAGAAATCAAATCTTTCAGCTTTTAGAAATAAAAATTCACACTGCTGTATTAAAAGATGTCAGGAGAATATGCTATTGCCATTATTAAGCATTAGATAATAGAGTTGAATGTTTGTTTTTAATCAGTTACTTTTCTTTCTTTTCCTTTCTACTGACCTCCTACTACCATCATGATTTTCTTCTCAGGAATATTTTTATAAATATTATTTGCAACTTTACATAGGCAGATTTGGGCTAGATTTTAACTTCTTTTTTTTTTCTGGATTAGGCTCATGACCTGTGAGTTCATTCCTGTGAATTCCATAGTTACTACTTGAATCTAGGTTTCCTCCTCCCTTTGTCATACAATTGTGTCGTAGCTGATTATCCTTGGTATCTTTTTCTCCAATCTCTTCCACACACTTTTATATTTCACATTTGTTCAGAGTCCCTTAGGGTCTACCTAGTACTCAGACTGTGGCAAACTCTACGCATTCATTCTAGTTTCTTACTGCTCTTAAGTCAGACTAGTCCAGTGGTCGGCAAACCGCAGCTCCTGAGCCACATGCGGCTCTTTGGCCCCTTGAGTGTGGCTCTTCCACAAAATACCACGTGCGGGTGCGCATGTAACAGTGCGATTGAAACTTCGTGGCCCATGTGCAGAAGTCAGTTTTCGGCTCTCAAAAGAAATTTCAATCGTTGTACTGTTGATATTTGGCTCTGTTGACTAATGAGTTTGCCGACCACTAGACTCATCATCTTGCTTTCTTCAGTCTCCATGCCTTTGCTCATGCTAATCTCTTACTATAGAATTTCTCCCCTTTCTTGTTCAGTCACCTGTACCAAACTTATCTATTTGTTTAGAGACCCAATTCATGTCCATCTCTTTCATGAAATCTCTTTAAAACTATTCAGTCTTTGATAGCTTTTCTGACCACTACCACCTTTGTACTATTTGTCATTTAATTATGTGCTACTCGTTACTTCCCATTTTTCCTTTGTCTTCTCTCTTTAACACTCTAAGCATCGTAAGGTTAGCTTAATGGCATTTGCATAATAGGACTTCAACAAACCTTTGAATATAGGATAATAGTACTACTAATAATAGTTATGTAGTTACATGGACCAGCACTGTTCTGAGTGCTTTGCTGCATGAACTTATTTAATCCTCGAAAGAGTGAGTAGGCACTTCTCTTACTCCTGTTTTGCCAATGAGGGACCGGAGAGAGAGAGGTTAATTTGTCCCAGGTCAGAAAGCAGGAAATAACAAAGCTAGGATATGAACCAGGCAGACTGGCTCCACAGCTCACTCTTAACCACTACGCTGTTCTGGGTCTCCTCAGAGTCAGCAGTGCAGTCGGGTTTGAGTAGGTCTCGAAATTGCCTCTTTAGAAACATGTTAGCAGCAACAACAAAAAGGGATAACTTTTGTCTTAATAAAGTATATTAGCTACGTATTTTCTTATTTGATTTCTTTAACTTTTTTTGCAGATGGTAGTTAGTATTGCTGAAGATCTCTTACGAACTGCTACCCAAAACAGCAGGCTGTCTTTACAGCGCACCCAAGCTGGATGGCTTTTACTTGGAGCACTTATGACTTTAGGTATAATGATATTTAAGTAGGATTTTTGTCTTATTCTATAACTGTCAGTAGACAATAAAGAAAATTTAATTTAAGGTATTAAACTTCGAATGCTAGGCTTTGAATGAGATTATAAAATGGTAAAGATGTTTTTCCCATCACTTAGTAGTATATTTCTCTTTTTTGGCAATTTCGGCTAGAGGACATTTAAGGAGAAAGTTATTAACAAAGTTTCACCTTTACCATCAGAATAGCCAAGGTCTAACTGACTAGCTTACTGTTATCAAAAGAGATGAAAGTGTGGGGGGCACATTTTATCCCCAAAGTAAAGGCCAGTGACGTAATTTTAGTAGGGTGATAATGTCCCGTTTAACAGTATTGTTGGTTCTGCTTCCTTGGATTATCTTTATGTGCTTCATTCTCTAAGTGCTGTGACAAATCTGAGATGCAGGCAAAGTGCAGCATTGACATAGGACAGAAAGATGTTATTGTGATGAGGGGGGTCCACCTTTTATTTCATGGTTACCTTCTATGATAAGTGTGTGTGTGTGTGTGTATGTGTGTGTGTGTGTGTGTGTGTACAGAGTTACCTACCACTTTAAACATCTGCCTTTTGGAAATTATGCTCTGACCTAGTTTTCTAAAGAAAATAAAAAGTAGTAACTTTTTTCTAGAAATTTTGTTAAGTATATTAAGTGATATGTTAAGTGAATTCCTTAGCAATGTAAATATAAGTTCCTAGTTCTAAATATACAGAGGAATATATGTATGTATGTGTGTAGGAGTGTGTGTATATGTTTATGTACATATATTTATAGAATAAACATCATAAAATATGTTTTAAATATATTTTATCATCAATAATATATTATTCACCATTCTGAATATATTTATTTATTTAGTTAGTTAGTTGTTTAAATTTCTTTCACCATTCTGAATATATTTGGGTAATTTGTTTTAGATTACTTTTTATGATTTGTTTTATGTTTATGTGCTAAAAATATTAGTTCTTTTTAGGTGAAAATTTTTATGCTTTCATAGATATATATTTTACCTACTGAATAAAAAACATTTTGAAAATGTTCATGTTAGAGATAAAGATAGAGTGAAATGCTAGCTATTATTAAAGCTTGTGTGGGGCTTTTTAAAAAAATTTTTATTGTAAAGTATGTCATATGTGTATATATATATGTATGATTTTGGATTCTCCTTTTCTCGGTTAGGACCATCTGTCGTTCGTTATCATCTACCGAAGATGTTGTTACTATGGCGAAATGTTTTCCCTCGTTCTTTAAAGGAATTGGAGGCTGAGAAGGCCCGAGGCGATTCTTTTACCTGGCAGGTAACATTGGAAGGCCGTGCTGGAGCTTTATGTGGTAAGAACTGAAAAGGATGCACTTTCAGAATATTTTTTTATTATTAAAATATTTGTGAAGTGAAGGAAAAGAACTACTTCAAATTTTTATTTTAATATGTAGTAAATTTGTAATATAAACTTATATGTAAGTTTAATATATAATCTAAAGTTTGTAGACCTTTAGATTTAGAAACAAATTGTAAATAATCTATACCAGTTTGCTAATCATGAAATAACTAGGGGCCCAGTGCACAAATTCGTGCACCTTGAAAGGAACTGGGCCACGAGGCTGAGGTGAGCACAGGGGTGGGTCTCAGCCCATCCTCCGTGCCCCTACCCGGCCCCTCCCACTGCGGCCCCAGGTCCCCTCTCTGCTGGCAGCCCTGCTCCTGCCGCCACCACTCCCACATGCTGATGGCACTGGCACTGGCGGCAGGTGCGAGCAGGGTCGGCATTGGCAGCGGGTGCAAGGAGAGCTGTCGCCGGCAGCGGGTGTGAGAGGTGGCTGCTGGCCCCAGTCGCCCCTCAGGAGCAGGGAGAGGTGGAAAAGCCCTGAGGGGTGATTGGGGCAGCAGCCACCGCTCATACCTGCTGATGGTGCTGAGAGTTTGGGGCCAGTGTCGGGCATCAGCAGTGGGTGCAAGTGGGGCTGGCGCCAGCAGCAGGTGCAAGCGCTGGGCAGGACCATGGCATGTGGGAGCAAAGAATTTTCAGTAACCACCAGAGGCTCACCCTGATGACAACAACTGGTGCCCCGCCCCCGCTCACCTGCTCCACCATCCCGCCATGGCCAATGCCCACCATGTTCCGTACTCTGCCGCCTGCTGCCGACACCCGCCATGCTCTGTGTGCGCCCCCGGGTGGTCAGTGCAAGTCATAGTGACTGGTTGTTTGGTTGTTCCACCATTCTATCTATTTGCATATTAGAGTTTTATATATATATATATAGATAATGAGACTGAGACGGAAAGTAGAGTTAGTGAAAACAGGTGTAGAACCCAGGCCTCTTAGTTCCCATTATTGCAGTCTTCCACCTGTCAGAGGAGCATTGGATCACCATGTAAAAAACCCAGTGGGTATTGAAAGGAAACAGAAACTCGGGATTGCCAAGTTTATTGAGTTTGGGGTGAGTCTTTCCTTAATGACAAACAGCTATTTCTCCTATCATGATCAAATCTGCAAACGCTGATACATTTTTCAGTCATCAGCATTATAAAAATTTTGAATAAAGTTGTTTTTGTTCCAGAGTCAGCAACTTACAGGAAAGACTCAAGTTTTGTTTCATTTAGGAACTAGAATTATACTTGGTGACCCTGTTCTTTTTTGGTTTATCTCAGGGTGAAAAGTGCTTCTTTCAAACTGTGGGACTTAGATGTAACCATAAAGACTGGCAGAGCAAAGTGTCAGTCTTGTTCCCATACATCCAAGACCTGTTTTAATCTTGGCTCTATTGCTAAAGAGCCAGTAAAGATGTTCCTTCTCACTGGGTCACTGTGTCCACTCTTGGTTCTGTCTGGAAACTGCTTTCTTTGTAATCATCTAGATCAGGCATCCTCAAACAACGGCCTGCGGGCCACATGCGTGTGTTTTTGCCGTTTTGTTTTTTTACTTCAAAATAAGATATATGCAGTGTGCATAGGAATTTGTTCATAGTTTTTTTTAAACTATAGTCCGGCTCTCCAACGGTCTGAGGGACAGTGAACTGGCCCCCTGTTTAAAAAGTTTGAGGACCCCTGGTCTAGATTCATGTAGGGTTATAGATTTCTGAATTCCTACTCACAGAAATCTCCCTAACAGTTACCTTCCCTCACTCCGTTTCTGCTGCCCACCCTTCTAGCCTTTTCTAATAATTTCCCTCTATAGTTGCAATTGGTTCTTCTTTTGGTTTTACCTGGTTTTAGAACTTTATATTTTATAATAAGAATTGTAGGTACCTTTATATAATTTTATAAATTTATTTATCCTCACAAAAACTGCTCCAAATCTGTCCTTTTGAAAATTTTATCTAGCAATGAGGAGTTTTGTTGCACATTGTCCTGAACTCCTAACTGAAGATGTGATTAGAAAATTGATGACTCCTATTGAATGTGCCATGACTATGATGTCGCAGTAAGTAAACAATCATGACAAACTATTTCCAATTTCACATATTGATACATAGTCATGTTTTGTACTTCCCTCTAGTATCATATAGAAAACATATAAAACTTTACTTTTATAAAGTGACTTTTAAAATTGCAGTAATGATATGTATTGAAATAAAATTGTACTTTATAATGTTTCTGTTACTAACAGTAAAGGTGACAAAATAAACTGAATGAAAACCTAATACTTATTGAAGTACTGTAAATTTGTCAGTACACTGATATATTGCTGAAAAAAATGGTTATAAGTAATACTTATTCTAATAAGATGATACTAACTATACTTTTGATATTTTAGTATTCCATCTGTAATTAAAGCTCATGGAGCTCATCTGAAAGCTAGTGCTGCAATGGTCCGTTTAAGACTGTATGATATCTTGGCTTTATTACCTCCAAAAACTTACGAAGGTAAATACGATCTGCGGTAGCTAATAAAAGTTTTTCTTTCTTTTTTTTTTTTTTAATATTTATTTTTTTTTTTTTTTTACTTCAGAGAGAAAGGGAGAAGGATAGATAGAAACATCAATGATGAGAAGAATCATTGATCAGCTGCCTCCTGCACGCCCCCTACTGGGGACCAAGCCTACAACTCAGGCATGTGCCCTGACTGGGAATCGAACCCGAACCTCCTGGTTCCTAGGTCGATGCTCAACCACTTAGCCACACTGGCTGGGCTAATAAAAGTTTTTTAATGTCCCTTTCCGGTTTATAGAGTTCTGACCATGGCTCTCCCATTGACTTACACGGCAGAGGCAGACAGCCATTTTCCTTTTCTTCATCTAGACCAGTGGTCAGCAAACTGCGGCTCGCGAGCCACATGCGGCTCTTTGGCCCTTGAGTGTGGCTCTTCCACAAAATACCACGGCCTGGGCGAGTCTATTTTGAAGAAGTGGCATTAGAATAAGTTTAAGCTTAAAAAATTTGGTTCTCAAAAGAAATTTCAATCGTTGTACTATTGATATTTGGCTCTGTTGACTAATGAGTTTCCGACCACTGATCTAGACTATGAACACAGCATTTACTGTGCTCCTGGCCCCTTTCTGAGCCCTTTCCAAGTATTAACATCTTTGACTCTCACCTCAACCTTTTGAGGTGATTAACTCTATTTTATAAAATGAAGAATCTTGGGTACATACAGGTAATATAACTTGCCCAAATCTGAGAGCTAGTAAGTGGCAGAGGTTGGATTCAAACCCAGCTGGTTCATCTTTGAAGTCTATGCTTTTAATAACTATCCTAATCTACCTCACATATATTATAATATAGCCAATAATGTAGGAATCTGGAGGTAAACTAGTAATGAACTTTACAGAAATTAAATAGTATATAAAATGTTAATGCTAAAATAAGTCAGATTTGTTTCTAGTTCAACCATGCCCAAGAATTTTGACATGCTCTGGTTTAGTGTTTGTATATCACTGGGTAATTAATAAAATAATAATCATATCATATTTAATACATTTAAAATGAATAGTCTTTTCTCTATTTGAGTTTTTTGGGTTACTTTAAATAATTAGGTCTAAAAGGCACAATAAAATAGTAAAAAAGGAAATACCATTATTGTATATTAAAAACAGCATTAAAATAGTTAATGCATATTTTTTTAATAGGAAATAGGAACTTAATTAATTATTTATTTCTGTTGCACATGTTGCTACTCTTTGTGGGCAATGATTGTGATTTTCTTCAAAATTCTTCTTCTTAATCTGATCTGAAGTTCTGTGTTTTAGGGTCTTTCAATGCACTTCTTAGAGAACTGGTGGCAGAATTCACTTTGACTGACAATTCAGCCAACACAACTACTTCACTCCTCAGATCCCTCTGTCACTATGATGATAGTGTTCTTCTTGGCTCCTGGCTGCAAGAAACTGATCATAAGTCAATTGAAGACCAGGTAGTAAACCATATAGGGAACTGAAACACTTGCTTAATTGAACATGGTGGTTTTCAATTACACCATTTTATTATTACACATTGTCACTTAAAAAGAAAGTATTGTAGACTAAGGTTTAATTTTCATTGAGCTTTCTTAGACATTTAAAGATGGTTTCTTGGTGGTGAACAAGTAGTGAAAACAGGTAAACAGCAATAGTTAGAATTTGGTGAATTCTCTTTATTCAATATTCTTTATATTTAGATACCCTCTGATGTCTATGGCCAAGACCAGTTTTAGCTGAATTTTTTATTATTGGTGTTTTGTTTTGTTTTAGTTTGTTTTCTGACAGGTTGGAGAGAAATGGGAGCTAGTAGGTTGAGCATTTAGAAATGTTTTGCCCATTGAATACATTACCTCTTATGTACTTTTAAAAAGAGATACCAAAGCCTCTTTAAAGAAATTTTTGTGGGTTTAAGTGTTTCCTTTGTTTTGCATTGCACATTTTAAGGTAGGTAGCATAAACATGTTTTAGAATGAACAATCTTTTTCTTAAATTTATAAAAGGTGTTACTGATGGCTTTTTTAAAAGGCCAAATTATATTTTTACCTATTTAAAATTTTTCAAATTCAGTCATTCTGTTATTTTTTGTTTTATTATGTTTTCTCCTTCTTCACCTGTTCTATTCTTCATGCCCAGTTCTTAGTAAGTGAATTTCCTAAAGTAGATTTTGAATTATTTTCATGTCATTCTTTTGCAGCTCCAGCCAAACAGTGCATCTGGAAGTGGGGCTCTGGAGCATGATCCATCCTCTATTTATTTACGAATACCTGCTGGAGAAGCTGTGCCTGGTCCTCTTCCTCTTGGAGTTTCAGTCATTGATGCTTCCGTGGCTCTTTTTGGTGTAGTGTTTCCTCATGTTTCTTATAAACACCGGTTAGTATAAAGTCAGTCAGGTCATTTTATGTAAATTATATCCAAACTATATATTTTCCTATCCCAGTTAACCCTGCAGAAGGGTGTATTACTATTTAAACAATAAACTTATACATTTAATAACATAAGGAATACATACATGATTTAAAAAATTGCATGCAAAAAATTCCACATAATTTGAAACTGTTTTTAAGATTTGGCCCTGTGTACTAGCATCTGGTATCCATTAAAATAGTTTGTTCACCATTTTATAAGTAGGTTTTGATTATATTTAATTAAGGACATCAATTTAGTAAGTCTTTTGTTTTTGTTATTGAAGAAATACTCCCCAATAACATTTGTCTGTTTGATGATCCAAATCTAGAACTTGGGAAACTAAAGTAACTGGTTCTTTTTCTAGTAGGACCTTTTGGTTTGCTATAGTCTATGTCCTCATTCACCATCCCTAAATTTAGTAGGCTATATATATACACACACACACACACACACATAGTCACACACACACACACACACACACATATGTATATATATAGATATATAGATATATATATATATATATAGTCACTTTCCCAAAAGGAAGACAGGAAGTGAATTAATGCAAGACTTTCAGAGATCACTTGTTTTACAAAATATGCCTTAAAATATTATTATATGTATATGTAAAAGGTAACACAAATGTAATCTTTTTAAAAGTGTTGGTTACTTAGTTAATTGCTTTTTAAAATGAGTGGAAATTTTTAAATATGAAATTTTACTTTACCTAGATATCTTTAAGAACAATTGGTTGCCATACAAATGTTAAAGAACATTAAATGTAAAGGAATTTTATAAAGCATCTACTTTAGTGTCCTTGTTTTAATCTAAGGACACATAAAGCTCTAAGACTTTATGATTTCTCCAAAGTAATCCAACTAGTTATGGGAGCTAGAACCCAGAAATATTTTAATTATAGCCAATCACTTTTGTGGAACAAGGTTATGTATAAATAGGTAAATTCTTTTAAAGTATAGTAAATAACAAATAATCAGTGATTGAGGAATAAATTATGACAGGTTGGAATACTTTTTACAGATATCAGAAAATACTCATGCAATGTTAAATGAAAAAAAAGTAAAATAAAGGGTAAGAAGTAATCTCAGTTTGGCATTTTAAAATACAGAAAAATGTATATGTGTATACATAAGAAAAAGACCTAAAAGAAAATGAATGTATTCAGGAGTAACTGGTTATTTCTGGGTAATTAGTTTTTGTTAATAGTTTTCAAATTAAATTAAATGAATATTTTATAAGGAAAGATTTTTTTTTAAAAAATATATTTTATTGATTTTTTACAGAGAGGAAGGGAGAGGGATAGAGAGCTAGAAACATCGATGAGAGAGAATCATCGACCAGCTGCCTCCTGCACACCCCCTACCAGGGATGTGCCCGCAGCCAATGTACATGCCCTTGACCGGAATCGAACCTGGGACCTTTCAGTCTGCAGACCGACACTCTATCCATTGAGCCAAACCGGTTTCGGCAGGAAAGATTTTTTAAAATACGCTTTTTTTAAAAAGTTAAGCATTTGAGGTCAGGTACAGGCAAATGATGCTTAACAGTAGTGTTGGAGACCATGTGTGTCTTCTTATGTGTGACCTTGAAGCAATGTGAGTAATGCCCTGCCTTTTCACCCATAGATAGAATGGGGATCTGTGTCAGAGCAAGTGTAGAAGTAGTCAACGTTAGTCCCCAATAGTTCTAACTGGAGTTCCTATAGGAGGCAGGAACTCTGTGATTTTTGAAGGGAGTTTTGACCCAAGACCCATGTCCTATTGTAAATTGAGTTTAAATCCTTATAGTGTCCTTAGGGAGATTTTGATTTCCTACTTTAGGTCATAGTTACCCTTGAATTAAATCCATTTTCTCTATATTCCTTTGCCTAACCCCATTTCTTTTTAGAAGAATCTGAAATGATCTCATTCTCTTTTATTAGAATAGTCTCGAATGACTGTGATTGATTTATTTTTGTTAGCTGTCTCATTTAAAAATGTTGGGAATAATAAAAATCTAATTCACTTCTGATTTTTTTACATTAAAAAAATTGACCAAAGCTAAATCTTTGTAAAAAAATCTTCCTATTAGTTTTGAAGGATAGGGCATGAGGTACTATTTTCTTCTGAAAGTATTTTTTAAAATTATGCCACAATTTTTTATTTCCAGCTTAAAAATCTTCTGCACAGATGCATAATTCATTATTGTTATTCTAGTCAAGAAAACCTGAGCACCTACTATATGCCATATACTTTTTTTGGATGCTGGTGTCCATGTTAAAAGCCATTGAAATTATGACCTTATTTTCCTGTTTGATACTTAATATTCAGTCTCTTTTCTTGTTTCAATTGATAATCACCTGTCCATAGACTAATTCAGAAGGAAGAGATCTGATTTGGACCAGCTGTGGGAATGAGATAGAAATGAGATAGCTTGAGGCATCATTTGTTAAACAGTTAGTTCATACTCTTCTTATCTCTGATTTCTTGAGCCATATTTGAATAAAAAGTTTTGTTAATTTGCTCTTATTCGATTATAGACTGCAGATGTTGGACCACTTTGCTGAATGTGTTAAACAAGCCAAAGGCGTCCGCCAGCAGGCTGTGCAGCTCAATATTTTCACTGCTGTTCTTAGTGCACTAAAGGTATTTACTTGGAAACAGCATAGGTTTTCTGAACTACGATTTTAATTAATGCCTTTAACAAGGCAAGCATTTCTAGATTATTGTGATGTTTAAGAGTATATCCCATGATAACTATGTTTATATTAGTTGAGCTAAATTACTAGAAACTTTACATTAGGCTCATTGTAATTAATGAGTATTTTATATTTTAGTAATGTTACTCTTTTAGCTTGACCTCTGAGACTTTACAAATGCCAGTAGTTCAGATAGTCAGAATTTTCAAAGATGTCTGGCTAAAGAAATCTGATATTCTGCTGAACGTTAACAAGATAAAACTTAAATTTGATTTGTGGTTTAGACGATAAATCAGGAGAGGTTGTGTTATATAGTTGAAAGAATTCTGCATTTAGAGATTGTGTTCTGGTTTTGCATAATACTTGGTTTATGTCTTTGTGTAATTTATTTAATCTTCTTTTAACATCAGTTTCTACATGTATAAAGTGAAATGACTATTGCTTTGTCTCTCTCAGAGTTTGTTACTGTACTTTGAAGCCTGAAGTCTCTCATGATATATTTGAAAACTTTTAATATTATTTAGCACTGAATTAATTATAAGGTATTACTGTTTTAAAGTAAAATAGCAACAAGTACAGCTGTTTAAATAGGCATGAAGTAAATCATGTTTCATAAACATCAGGGAAAGGGGATATTGGCAATGGTAGTAATATAGGTTTGTGCCATTTACATAACTGTTAGTATATGCCCATTTTAAAGATTGTCAACTAATACTAACATCTGAGTTTTTTAAAACACGAGTGGGGTGGTCATGGTCTTCCTCAGTGGTTGGGAAGCTAGTGAACCAACTGTAATATTTCTGTACAGTATTCTTTTTTACATAGATATGCTTGCTAAAGCCTCTGCTGTAGTAACATTTTTCCCAGGTACCATAACTTGGATTTTTGGTCTCAATGAGTAAATTAAGTTCTAAGTCAGTAGGTATAGCTAGAACAGAAGTATTAACATAATGATGAACAAGTTATCTCAACATTCAGTTACTGGTTATTACCTAATTTAGCCTTTAGATATATATTGGAGGTACTTGTGACATAATTATCTTTTCTAGAATTTTTATATAAATGAATCTAAGTTTCCTACTCATTTGGCCTTCCTTAAAGTTATGATGATAAATTTCAATCAGTTGAATAACAGTTAATTTAATAATACAGTGTTTTTTATATATAAAAACAACTCCCAGGGATTGTTGGTTTTAGGGCCCATGAACTGTAACTATGTTGTGTATCTATATCATGTTTGGAATCATGTTTAGAAAAGCGATTACCACTAATTTAACAGGTATTGACTCTAGACATGTTATATGCACAGGAAATATGACTGAAGAAAATAATGTCTGAAGATAATATGTATATTTTCAAAGATTGTGCACATTTAAAATTTTTATTTAATGTGAATTGTGACTTGCCTTTAAAAATAAAATTAACCATAGGGCCTGGCTGAGAATAAAAGTACTTTAGGACCCGAGGAAGTACGTAAATCTGCTCTGACACTGGTTATGGGCGCTCTTGACAACCCCAACCCCATCTTACGATGTGCAGCAGGGGAAGCTCTTGGAAGAATGGCTCAGGTGGTTGGAGAAGCAACTTTTATTGCTAGAATGGCCCAATATAGCTTTGACAAGTAAGTGAGTCTCTTTACCAACAAGTAAGTTTCTCATATAGACAAAGATGTCTTTTTAGATGTCTAATAATAAGTAATTATTAACTGGGCTATATGTTTTCCAAATGGTATAGCATGTGACAATATTTTGTGATTTTTCTCATAATGACCTTGATTTTTATTTCAATAATTGATTAAAGTCTAGAATCCAGCTAGGTTGTAATATGCTAAGTGCTTTCAGTGTGGTGAGGGCTTCAGTTTCAGCTCTTGAATGTTATGTAATGGAATCAAGAAGATTGCTAATAGGATGTCTCTGAGTTATGTCTACTCTTCTCTGAAGAAGTGCTCTGAAGTCCTTTTCTCTTCACCACTGCTCCCCTGTCCGCCTGCCATTATTTTTTCTATTAATTACTCACTTTTAAAAATGAGTCGTTCTTTTTCTAACTGCTGCTAAGTTTATCTCTGAAATTGTCCCTGAAACAGAGGATAAAATTACCATTAGGTTTTAAGGATTTCTTTTAATATTAATTAAAAACAATCACCTCAGAGTTCCAAATGTTCCAAATAAATATGATTAAAATGATAACATGCAGTTATTATTGACTGTTGATTGTTAATCAAGTACTTAAGTAGAAAAGTTGAAAATCAGTAGTGGTCAAGAATCAATATTTGAGTTATATAAATTAACTAGAGGCCCGGTACATGAAAATTCATGCACTGTAGGGGGGGTCCCTCAGCCATTCCTGCCCCCTCTCACAGTCCAGGAGCCCTCAGGGGTGGGAGGCGACCTGGCGATCAGGGGAAGGCGATGCCCCCATCACACCTCTGCTGCTGCCACTGCCGGCAGCGCAAGCCTCGGCCGGCCCTGGTTACCTGAGCTTTGGGTGGTCCTGGGCAGCGGGCCAGCCACTATCCGAGGCTTGCCTGCGCCTCAGGCTGGCCCTGGGCAGCTGGGGTCTGAGGGGACTGGGGGACTCCAGAGGCAGGCGTGCAGAGCGGCCGGACCCACCTGGGGGTGGGCCCGGCCGTGCTGTGCACCTGCCACCCCAGCAGGGCTGAGGGGACTGGGCGCTGCCATCTTTGAGGGTGTGGCAGTAAATTAGCATATTCCCTCCTTATTGGCTGTTGTCGCTGCCATCTTTGTAAAGGCGTGATGGTCAATTAGCATATTCCCTCTTTATTAGATAGGATCATTCTTAACTATTACTGTACCAGGTATTTTGAGTACTAATTATACCAAACTATGTCATGATCATTAATGAGAGAAAGAGGTGTGGAAGCAGTGGTTGTGGAGCAGTAGTTCTGAGAAGCTGTAGTTCCTCTTAACATTTTCTATTCAGTGAAATATATCACTTTAACCAACTATTTTAAATTTAATAACTCATTTGGGAGTGGAGAGAAAAATCATGATTGTAGTCTTTCATGATTTCCATAATAAGTCCTTTTTATTGTGTGGCTTATACGCTTGTTATTGCCACAGGGAAATAGAAAACCAATCCCTGAAGTATACTTTTTTCCCCAGGTTGAAATCAGCTCGAGATGTCGTATCCAGAACTGGGCATTCATTGGCTCTGGGCTGTTTGCATCGTTATGTTGGTGGAATCGGCTCAGGACAACATCTGAAGACCAGTGTCAGCATTTTATTGGCTCTAGCACAAGATGGAACATCCTCTGAAGTCCAGGTATAGTATAATATTGATTTTGTTCATTAAAAAATGTTTGAATAATATTGTGAGGAAAATTATTTGCTGTATAAAATTATAATCATTCTGATAGGTTGGTAGGAAAAATGCATTAGGATCTTTCTTTGTCATTTTGTTTTATGTAACAGCAAATAACAGGATTTTGTTTTTCAACCTAATCTTAAAACTGTCTTATTTTGGGAATTCAACCCGTTCCATATACATTCCTTTAAACGTGTTTTCTTGTTATTATTTATCATCCTTTGTACTTGTTTTCTCTTTTTTGCATTTTCTTACATTTGTTAGATTGTAAGGGTCCAGGGTCATTGGTTGAATTTTCAAGTGTACTCTGAATTTTTTGTTTGTTTACAAATACAAATAAAAATAACTACATTGAGAGTCAAGAACTTCCTGTATGCAAAGATATACTGCATTCTTGATTTACCACTTCACATTGAAGTACCTAAAAATATTAATAATCTATAAATGCAATAGCATCCAACTTGCCAGCCTCATATTGGGACTCACAAGTTCAATTTTTATTACTACTTGCCATTAGTTTTATTACTACTTGCCCTGAGTTCCTTCAGGATCCACCAGAGGCCTCTAGTCTATAGGTTTAGTTTGCCTTTGACTTCTTGGTAAAGGTTTCTATCTGTGTAAAGCACAAAATTCTCAAAAGTGTTAAAAATAAAAATCAAGTAATCTTGTTCCTTAAGAGGTGCCATACTACTTTTTTAATGCTGTTTTATACTAGTTCGGAAGAAAAATTATTTTACCCAAGAGGTTGCTGTTTGCTTCTTTTACGTCCAAGAGTAGGTGCTACTGCCCTGGCTGGGTGGCTCAGTTGGTTGGAGCATCGTCCAGTATACCAAAAGGTTATGTTGTGAGTTTAATTCCTGGTCAGGGCACATACCTAGGTTGCAGGTTTGATCCCTGGTTGGGGCACAGTTGTGAGGCAACCACTTGATGTTTCTCACATGGAGATGTTTTTCTCTCTCTCTCTTTCTCTCCTCTCCTCTTTTTAAAATTAATAAAAACATATCTGTGCTTAAGGATTAACAAAAAAGAGAGTAGGTGCTAGTTTTCTTTCTTCTTTTATCTTCACCATTTTCTCAGCCTTCTTTTGCTTTAATTTTTTGAAACCAAACTTCTCTAAATAACTGCCCTACATGGCTTTTTATGACAAGACATCCTATATAATAAAGATGTAATATGCAAATGGACCATCACTCCAACACACAAGATGGCCACCACCATGTGGTCAAAGATAGCCACCACAAGGTGGCCAGCAGGGGAGGGCAGTTAGGGGTAACCGGGCCGGCAGAGGAGGGAAGTTGGGGGGGACCCAGGCCTGCAGGGGAGGGCAGTTGGGGGGGGACCGGGCCGGCAGAGGAGGGCAGTTAGGGGCAATCGGACCGGCAGGGGAGCAGTTAGGCATTGATCAGGCTGGCAGGCAGAAGCAGTTAGGGGCAGTCAGGCAGGCAAGCAGTTGGGAGCCAGCAGTCCTGGATTGTGAGAGGGGTCCCAGATTGGAGAGGGTGCAGGCTGGGCTGAGGGACACACACCTCCCTCCCCCATGCATGAATTTTGTGCACCGGGCCTCTAGTTTTACTATAATTTTGATCAATTACATTCCCTCAAAACTAATATTTTAGTTTATATCTTCACAGAATAGTACAAAACTTAGTCTTAAGTATTTCTCCCTGTTTCTTCTGTTTTGAGAATCCTAACTCAAAAATCATGTTTCACAGTTGTTTGTCTACATGCATTTAACTATAGTTACTGGATACTTACTGTTCAATAATGTTTTCATTTTTGTATCCTCAACTCCTATCTTGATATCCTTGTTCTTAAGAGAACTTTCTCTAGCAATAGTTATTTTAGGAAGGGTCTTGAGTGGTATGCATATCTTAAAAGTAGCTTCCTTTGCTTTCACATGTGGATGAGATTTTAGTTGGTTATACTATTCCTGGCAAACATTCCCTTTCTTTGATTATCCATAAATGTCTCAGTATCTTCTGTCTTCTGATGTGTTACATTGGAGGCTAATGGTAGCTTGATTTTTAAAACGTTAAATTTTAGTAAGTATTAACATCTCAGTTTTTAATCAGTGATCTATAAAAACTTCCAAATAAGTTCTTTAGAAAATTAAAAGTAACATAAGCCTATAACTAAAAAACGGATGTGCAAATACTATTTAAAGTTTCTCTGCAGTGTGGCTTTGAGGATCCAGATAAAACTTCTTCTTTTATACTATGCATATATTTCCCATTTCCAAAAGACAATGGCTTATATTAATAAAATGCTAAATTAATGGTTGCTTGTGGGCATAACAACTATCTTTTTCCTCCATCATTTCATTGCTTTTGCCAAAAAACATATCTGAAATATATTTTTATGTCTGTAACCTTATGTTTTGGTTTGGCAGTGTGTAAGAATTTTTCTCTCTGTCCTTGAAGCTAGAAGTGTCATCAAATTCTGAATAAGTGTACCATTTTATTTTACTAGAATTCTTATTATTCATAAAAGAATTCATTTAAGTCTATTGTGTTTTTTCTCTTTTTGTATTTTTACTCTGTTATATGATAGTTCCTCCATTTTATCTTCAAGATACTGATTTTGGGTTTCAGCAATAACTATCCCCCCGAACCCTCTGCCCCTCCAACCCCCGTGTTCTGCTGAATTTTTAATATAAATTCTGGGGTTTTTTTTATTTGTTTTTTTTTTTTACATTTCTAGAAACTCCTTTATGCTTTAATTATATTGTCTTTAGAAATCCTTATTATAGTTTTATTACTTCCATTAATTTTGTTTCTCTAAAATGTGTGCTCTGGTCTTACTCCATCAAAGTACTGTTTTCTTACTACTTTTGCTAACTCTGTCAGTAGGTGTGGTTTCTATACACAACCTGTCCAAGTCAGGTTGCTAAGTTCTGTAAGATTAGTGTAGACTGACAGGTAGTAGAAGTTAAGGTATGGATTTTTTTTTTTCTGCTATGTTGGCAAGTTGGGAACCTCTCTGTCCTCAGCCCACTGGTCCAGCTCTCCTTTAGAGCTGCCAACAGTAGAAATAAAGACGAGCTCTACACTGGTGTGGGAAGTTTGAAGCACTTTATATTTACTCAGGCCTGTGCTGATAACCATATATTGTTTTGGGGTTAGTTTTGTAAATACTATTAGCCAGTTAGATTACTTTGTACTTAGTAAACATAAATAGGGGCCTGAACTGATTCCATGGCACTTGAAGAGCTGTTGTGTGTGTGTGATAGCTCTAGAAATGTGTCTGAGTACAGAACATTGTCATGATCATTGTTTTATTTCAGGCAAGTTTCTTAGCAAAACTCCAATAATACATACAATAAAGATACTGTCCATAAGCATCCATGGAATCAAACACTTATTACATAAGTCATTGTCTTTGACAGGGTAAAATATATATACATTATAGTAGAAGAAAATTAGTTCACCATTGAAATTTTATTTCTGACATTCAAAGCCACGCTGCAGAGAAACTTTAAAGATATCAGTTGCTTTGGTTCTTGGCGATCGGTAACTTATGTGTTACCTTTTATTTCTTAAGGTATATATTTTTAAGTATTTCTAGATCATTGATTAAACATTAAGATGATAGTATTTACTAAAATTTAACATAAAATTAATATACTCTATTTCTTACAACTAAAATAAAATTGTATTTTATTCCAGACTTGGTCTCTTCATTCACTGGCTTTGATAGTGGATTCTAGTGGCCCAATGTACCGTGGATATGTGGAACCAACATTGTCTCTAGTTCTTACCTTGCTGTTGACAGTTCCACCCTCCCATATGGAAGTTCATCAGTGTTTGGGTAGATGCTTGGGTGCTATAATCACTACTGTTGGCCCTGAACTACAAGGTAAGTTCATCTTAAATTAGAGGAACTAGGCAGATAATTGCTATCTTTCAGTTTCCTGAATGTCATCATCACGTTGCTTAAAGAAATTTTGTAATAATAATCATTACTGTGGATTGAATACTTGCAATTTACGGAACTCTGTTTTTACATATTATTTTATTTAATCTCTACAACAAACCTGACTCTCAGTGTTTTTTGAGTTTTGAACAGAGAAGACATTTCTAAATGAAGACAAAGAAAAAAGTGGAATTCCTTTGGCCTGGAGAACCATTCACTTTTCTTCATGGACTTTAGTTTCACTATTTTTTTTAACTCTTAAGTATCAGGAGCATAGTTTTGAAAAAAACCACTACCATAAGGTAGATAATATTATCTAATTTTTTCCTGAGGAAGCAAGCCTAGAGTAGATAAGCAACTTGCCTAGAGTTACTGAACAGAGTAGCAGATTTATGATTCTAAGGTCTATGTTGTTACCACTCAATTTCACTGACATAATTCCACTAATGGTTAAACACTCAAGTTAGCAAATTACTGTGAATTTATCCTGAATATTTCAGCTTTTATTAAGTGCTTTCCATGGGTCAAGCTTTACTTAAAGAATGTATTTCAGCATTTATTAAGTCCTTTCACTGGACTTAATAAACATTATTAATGGACTTTTTATTTTTATATTTTTAAATATATTTTTATTGATTTCAGAGAGGAAAGGAGAGGGAGAGAGAGATTGAAACATCAATGATGAGAGAGAATCATTGATTGGCTTCCTCCTTCACGCCCCCTACTGGGGATCGAGCCCACAACCCCAGCATGTGCCCTTTACTGGAATCGAACCTGGGACCCTTTAGTCCGCAGGCTGATGCTCTGTCCACTGAGCCAAACCGGCTAGGCCATTAATGGACTTTTTAAACATTATTTCATTTAATTCTGACAACAATCCTGACATAGATATATCTCTCCATTTTACTGATGAAATACTGAGGATGAGAGAGATTAAAAGCTTTTCCAAGTATACAGTGAGTAGTTGGAATCAGAGATGAAGCCCAGATAAATTTCCTCTGCTTGCATTTTTAACTACTATGGGCAGATATTTTTAAAAAGAAAGAAGTGGAAATAAGATCTTAAGAAAAAATGCTAGGAATTGAAAAAAATGTGTGATTTAGACATGTCTCTTTTTTGGACTCTGTCATCTTTGAGAAAGTTGATAGTTCTATCTTCAGTGAATATCAGAAGGATATGGAGAGAATCAGTATGTGCCTTTGATTATGTATTTACCAAGTGCTTTCAAACATGACGATGAGGCAATGCATATTTCAAATTAGAATGTGACTCTTATGTGACTCTGATTTCCTTGCTTAGTCTTTATGTGTATATAAAATAATTTTACATTGGTAAAATTTTTAAATCACTTATATTTGGCAATTAAGACATTTTTATACACAGCATATAATACGACAATTTATTTTTCCTAACTATCACTGTAAAAGTTGCTCTTAATCTTATTTGGAAAATGGGATTTCAAGTTATTATATGATAGAGGTGATAATGTTAGTTGAACAGAGAACCAGACATGATGAATCTTTTGGCCCTTTTACATAAAACTGACAGGTTTAAAAGACAATATCATTTTTCAGGAAATAAATACAAACCTAGCTAAATCTAACAGAGATGCATCATTATCATATATACCATTGTGTTTTGAAATGATTTCCATGGACTTTGCAGACCTTTTGTTTAGAAACAACCTGAATAGTAATTGGAATAAGGGTTATTTAGAAGATAATTGTTTTCTAGGAGTCTTTTTGGTGATAATAATAAAGTAGTTTTTTTTGTACATTTTCTTTTCTTTTACTACTAGGAAATGGAGCAACTATTTCCACAATTCGTTCTTCTTGTTTGGTGGGCTGTGCAATTACCCAGGACCATTCAGATTCTCTCGTTCAGGCAGCTGCCATATCTTGCCTTCAGCAGCTTCACATGTTTGCACCACGACATGTCAACCTATCTAGTCTCGTTCCTAGCCTTTGTGTGAGTATAAAGCTCTTTCATTCACTGATTTATTTAGAGAGCTCCAAATTTGTTGCCCAAAAGCTCAAACTAGACCAAAATAAACAAAAAAGTAGGTTTCCTAGATGATGGATTCTAGGGTTTTAGCTTCAGTAATCACTTTCTGACTGTTTATTTTATTTACTGATTTTTCTCCCACATCTTAAGATGTGTTTTGGTGAACTATTAATTTCTTAGCTAAGAGTACTTCATATTTTTAGAGTTTCCCACTCAGAATTTTATTTCTTGAAGTTTGATAACTTCTGAGAATCTGTTGCTATCCTCACAGTCATTAGTTTATTCACTCAACAAATATTTAGTGAGAGCCTGCTATACGCCAGACACCATGCAAAGTATGGGGATACATTTGTGGGTGAGATAAGATGAAGCCTGTCATAATGAAAATTATGGTTTCAAGGGAACATGGTTACCAGTGATTATTTACAAATGAAATAGGTGCTAGAGAAGGCTACAGGAGAGCATTTGACAGGGAAATCTATCATAATCCAGGCATTCAGAAAAGATTCCCCTGAAAAAAAAAACGCTATTTAAGGTGTGACTTTCAGGATAAATAGGAGTTAGTTTGAGGAAGAGCACATTATTGGAGTGGACAGCATTTATTTTTAGGCAGAGAGAAATAAGAAAAAGGCCCCAAGATAGGAAAGAGTGTGATGCATTTAAGGAACTGTTTAGTCATTTGGTAGAGTAGCACAAATAGAAGCCCAAATACATTGGGTTAAAGATGGACTGTAAACACAAACTTCTTTCCAGAAGTTTGACTGTAAGGAGAGGACAGTAGGGCAAGGGGGTGATGGAGTCAGGAGAGACTCTTTTTCTCTTACGGTAGAGAGAAGTGAGCATGTTTAAATGCTGATGAGATGGAGCCTCTAGGGTGGGAGAGTTAGTGGTATAAGGCATAGAGGGAATATTTAATACTAGGGGCCCAGTGCACGAATTCATGCACCTTGAAAGGAACTATGGGCTGTGAGGCTGCAGTGGGCACAGAGGCAGGTCTTAGACCATCCTCCGCGCCCCTGCCTGGCCCCTTCCACTGCACACCCAGTCCCCTGTCTGCCAGCAGCCCTGCCTCTGCCACCGCTCCCACGCACTGACAGCGCTGGCCCCACTCGCACATGCTGAAGGCACGGAGTGATTGGGGCCAGTGCCAGCAGTGGGTGCGAGTGAGGCCGGCGTTGTCAGCAGGTGCTAGCAGGGCCGTCACTGGCAACTGATGCGAGAGGCGGCTGCCAGTCCTAATCACTCCTCAGAAGCAGGGGGAGGTGGAGAAGCCCCAAGGGGCAAACGGGGCCAGCGCTGGGCGCTGGCAGCAGGTGCCAGTAGTGGCTTTGGCGCCGGCAGCAGGTGTGAGCGCCCAGCGGGAGCACAGTGCACAGGAGCAAATAATTTTCAGTAACCACCAGAGTCTCTCCCCGATGACAGCAACTGGTGCCCCACCTTGGTCTGGCGCCCCCACTCACCTGCTCCACCATCCTGCCATGGCCTGTCATGTTCTGCGCTCTGCTGCCTGCTGCCGACGTCCACCATGTGCCGCACACGCCCCCTGGTGGTCAGCGCATATCATAGCGACTGGTTGTTTGGTTGTTTGGTTGTTCCATTTGTTCGGTCTATTTGCATATTACAGTTTTATATATATAGATTCAAGGTTTCTAATGGGATAGAAGTTCCAGGGCATAAGAAGATATCTCTTCCAGTGCAATGTAAAGAAAAGAGAAGAGGATGAGTGTAAGAATAGGTTGTGAGGAGGACCAGAAGTTTGAGGAGAATGGGACGTGGGAGTTGGGAGTACATGGAGAAATACAAGATCAGTGTGGCCTCTTTGGCTCCATTGTGTGATTTATGGTGGTACCAGTTCACCTCATTGTGAGAATTTGTTCAGCACCTGTAAACAACTCGGGTGCAGGCTTTGAGCAGCCAGATACTTGGATACATTCATAGTTGGGCTTTGGCCAAGTTGATTCATTAATTGACAGCAGGATGAAGGAAGTGAGGACGTTAATGGATTATGAAATTTCATTTGGATAAGGGAGAATGACAACGACAGGAAGAGGCTAATGTAGAGGGAGAAGGAAAGGTATAATAGGTGTAACCATGGGAAGATATTGCTGAGGAAAGGGAAGAGAAGGTTATCCACAATGTGGTAAAGGAACTGGAAGGCCATGATATTAGATCTCAAGTAGTATATTTAGCTTTACTCCACAAGGATTGCTCCTGTTTCACCACAGACCACAGGGAATTGAATTAGTTCCAGATTATCAAAGAGTTTGAGTGTGCCACAGAGCAGAAACCAAATGTACAATGTTTACAAAGAGCATATGCAAAGAAAATAGTTAACTAGAATGTGCACTGAATTTAATTTTTCAACATGATATGAAACATCCTGGCAAAAGCCATGGTCTAATGCCCAAGCTTTGAGGCCATAGATGGCACCACATGAGTGAAGTGAACTTGTTACAGGATTCAAGCTTAGGTAGACAACTGACAAATCTGATGGAGATGCAGACACACACTCCACAAGTTGTCTGGTTCCTCTCTCCTTTTTTTTCTCCTTAAAGGTAATTATACTATGGGGTTGACCTTATGTGCTAGAACACATTTAAGAGGACCTGGGAAAGTAATAACATGACTTTCTTTATCTCAGTGGCAGTTATCCGTAAGCCACAGGGAATGCAATGAACTTCCTTGGTGTTAACACAGCATTATGTCTACAAACCTATTTCCTTAGTAGAACCTCAAGGGTTTTATTACAAGGCATGTTGGAGCACTTTCCTGAACTCTTAAGAAATGTAAGTAGTGAGATTACAGGCAGCTGGTGAGAAGGAAATGGCGTGGTAGGATAAGATGAGAAAAAGGGCCATTCAAGTGGCTGTCCAATTTCCATGTTGACAGAAGTCCCTTCCATTACCAGATCTTTTGACACTCTCTGAAAAATAATCTACACATAGGTTAATCCGTATTAGTGGAATCAATTTAGATTTTTATAAATTCCATGCTCCTTTCTACTGAATTATTAATTGCTCTTTATACCATGTCCTGACAGAACTATTCTGCACATAGGCATTGATGTCCTCTGGATGATTGCAGGAAATGGCAGTGAGAGAAAGACTTGAGCTGCATGCCCAAGTTGTCAGTGACAGAGCAGGGTGTCCACTTGTCGAGGATGGTAGATACAAGAAGAGATCCAAGATGACATAAAGTATAAAATAATAGGAATTTTTATTGGAAGGTGGAGGTCTGATGTAGGAGCAAGCAATGTTCCTGTTCCTGGGTTTTGTGAAATGTAAGGGGGGGGGGGGGAAGCTTTATTGGAGAATAATTAGGCATCCTATATAATAAAAGTGTAATATGCAAATCGACCCAATGGTGGAAAGACAGGTCGCTATGTCGCACACTGACCACCAGGGGGCAGACGCTAAACACAGGAGCTGCCCCCTGGTGGTCAGTGTGCTCCCACAGGGGGGAGCTCTGCTCAGCCAGAAGCCCGGCTGATGGCTGGCGAGTACAGTGGCGGTGGCAGTCGGACATCCCCTGAGGGCTCCTGGACTCTGAAAGGGCTAGGCTGGGCTGAGGGATCCCCACCCTGAGTGCACGAATGTTGTGCACTGGGCCTCTAGTAATCTATAAAAGTTGAATATGTGCCTGCACTCTTACCCAGCAGGTCTACTGTTAAGTAAATACCTGACAGAAATGCATGCACATGTATGCCAAAAGACATGAACAGGAATGTTCTTTGTCATACTGTGAAGAATTACTATCCCCACTTTACATATGGGCAAACAAGGCACAGAGAGGTTAAGTAACTTATCTAAGGTCACTCAGGAATAAGTGACAGAGCCAGGATTCAAACCCAGTCTGGCAACCAGAGCCTGAGCTCTTAATCATAATTTTACTTTATGTATTAAGTATACTATATTGATTCTTTCAGGAACTTTTGAGGTTAAAAAAATTCCATAGCAAAAGGCTACATTTTGCAATTCTTTTCAGATGTTTGTTTGGTTGATTTTTTTTTTTTTTAGAATTTTAATTAGTATCCTCCTTTGCTTTCAGTTTTTTACTGTGCACTCTGCCCCCTAAATTATCATTCACTATATTTAATCTCTATGCACTTAAAAAGTTTAGAAGACAAAGTTTAGTAGGACCATGTGTAAAATAAGATATGCAAAAGATCCTTCTAGAATTTTATTAGGTATATTGTATAATATTTAGTGCCCAGGTCTTGGGACAGTTACTTTAGCTACTGAAGTGTTCTTTATATATTTTATTGGTATTATTATTTTTCTAAAAGGCCATTATTTGACTATATTATTTAAACAGCTGAGGTTGTTAAATGGAGAGGTTGTTAAACAGCTGAGGTTGTTAAATGGAGAGGCTCTTCACAAGTTACGTGTTTATATACCTTCATGAGACAAGTACAATTACAGCTTTTTTAAAAAAATGTCTACAATTATTATGGTTTCTAGGTTCACTTATGTAGTTCCCATTTGTTACTTCGACGAGCAGCAGTGGCTTGTCTCCGGCAGCTTGCACAAAGAGAAGCAGCTGAGGTCTGTGAATATGCCATGAGCCTTGCCAAAAGTGCAGGGGACAAAGAGAGCAGCGGTGCCAGTAAGTTATTTTACCAGGCAGTATTCTTTTCCTTTAAATACTTAAACATTTCAAATGAGTATTACTTATTAAGTAACATTTTTTGTTAAAATATGATTGATTTCCTTATTCTTTTAAAATAAAATCATTATCCCCTTAAAAATTCCAATGTAGTTTTCTTGGTAATTTTGCATTTTTATCTTTTAAAAGATTTTGTAGCTTAAAAAAATACCGTTTACTATCTGAATACTTCTGCCATCCTTTGAGAATGATTTCACTGTATAAAGGGTGACTAACTCTGGGGATACTGCTTTGTGTTACTAATAGACTTCTGAAAAGAGAAATTATCTATTTTGAAAGGCTCCAGTCTTTGACAATAGTTAACTTTTTGTGATCTAACTTTTCCTTTGAGAGATAAAGCCAAAGTAACCAATAATCTATGAAATGTCAGTAGATGCTCTGATAGTAAAAGGTACATCTTTGCCTTCTTCAGGTCTCTCTGCTTTTTGGGAGGGTTTAGTTTTAGTATAGCTTGAATTCATATCTCACCTTCCACTATCTAGGGAAAGGTGATTTGGGAACTTATTTTAAAAAAATATATTTTATTGATTTTTTTTTACAGAGAATAAGGGAGAGGGAAAGAGAGAAACATCGATGAGTGAGAAACATCGATCAGCTGCCTCCTGCACACCCTCTACTGGGGATGTGCCCGCAATCAAGGTACATGCCCTTGACCGGAATCGAACCTGGGACCTTTCAGTCCGAAGGCCGAGCCAAACCAGTTAGGGCTGGGAACTTTTTCAGAGCTTAATTGACAGAGATATTGCCCCTGTTGTGAGAGAAAATTTTTGCTTATAAGGCTTTCTAATGCCTAGAAGTTGCTTGGGGATTAATCAGACACTAGAATAACTTCAATTTTAGCATAGTATAATGAGAGTTCTGTTAACATAGTGTATTCATTCTTAGGGCTACCAGTTTTATTATTTCTGCTGTTTATGAGAATAAAAGTATTTTTAGAGAAAGCAAGAACTTTAATACTATTTCATAACTGTACTATTTTTTTTTTTATTGTATGTTTCTTGAAAAGAATTTTCCAAAAATTTAAATGAACTTTCAGGATGTAATCCATTTATAATTTGTGATCTGATTTATGGATTTTTTTTTAAATCTGGACAATAAGACTGAGTAAGTTTCAACTTGTTCTTCCAACAAATACAGTGAACACTTTTTCAGTCCATTAAATTAAATCTATTTAGAAAATCTCTCTTTCCCACCCTTGTTAGAATAAAATATTTTTATTGAGAATTTTGTGAGATTTGTTTAAAATAGCTCAGAATATCAGTCTTAAAGATTAGGGTTTTACCTTGAATTGTCAGATTAAATTCTGATCCTGAAGACATATAAACTGGAGACCACAGATAAATTGTATATATAGCTGGTTTTGTTGCTATTGTGAATTTACATTTAAGCCTTACTTCTTATCATAATTATTACCTACAATATACAGCAAAATCTTATACAAGTTCATCTGTAAAACTTGCTTTTCAGATGTCAGTTCTTTTGCACCTGGAGTAAGTTCTCAGAGTGATATTCACTGCCGGCACCAAGGTGTTAATATAACAGAAACGGGTCTGGAGGGACTTCTTTTTGGAATGCTAGACCGGGAGACAGACAGAAAATTGTGTTCTGATATTCATGATACTTTGGGACATATGCTTTCATCACTGGCTGTAGAAAAACTTTCCCACTGGCTAATGCTTTGTAAAGATGTCCTGGCAGCTTCTAGTGGTATGTATTTAATATATAAAATATGTTACCAAAATAATGAAAATTATTTTACTTCTGACATGTACATTTTAAAATACCTCAGAGTATCAGTCTTAAAGATTAGGGTTTTACCTTGAGCTTACATTTTAAAATACTTATAATTTTAATCTAAATATCTATAAAAATGTTGAAGATTATATTACATACTAGTCAACTTTTTTATTTCTTGAAAAATGACTATGTTCAAACTAAATTTTCATATGTAAAAATCCCAGGTTATTCTGTAGATAGCACAGTATGTTAAGCTAGTGAAATATGTGAGATATTTTTATATTATCCTTTTCTTGATGTTTACTTATTTGTTTAAAAAAGAAAGCTTGCCAATTCTACTGTTTTCAAAGGATTGAGAACTTAGTCTTTTTTTAAAAAAAAAATTAGAAATCTTCTAAATGTTTTTTGTAAAGCATCATTTTTGCTCTATCTAAGGTTGTTATAATATACTTTTATTTTTATTACAGATATGAGCACTGCAACTCCATTAGGTAGTGGAAAAGATGAAGAATCTGAAAAGAAAGATGAGATGGATGATGATATCATGTTTACCACACTAGGCGAAGAAGATAAATCAAAGCCTTTTGTGGCACCTCGGTGGGCCACTCGGGTATTTGCTGCTGATTGCCTGTGTCGAATCATCAATCTGTGTGAAAATGCAGACCAGGCTCACTTTGATCTTGCCATGGCACGCTCTGCTAAACTACGAAACCCTACAAGTAAATTTAAAATCAGTACTTCTTTTCCTAAAGTATTTTTATAGGTTTACAGTATTTTACTGCTTAGGACTGTAGCTTTCTTTTTTATTTTCTTTCCTCTCTCTCTCTCTCTCTCCCCTCTCTCTCTCTCTCTCTCTCTCTCTTTTTCTTTCATGTATCTATCAACCTCATTTTTCCTAAGGATAATGATGGCAGTAACTTATGTTTCCCTAGTACATTGCCCTAGTTTTAACACTTCAATGTTAAAATTCTCAGATTAGCACTGTATTTTACAGAAATGACAAATCTTTAAGGTGCATAACCTGAGTTCTGCGTTCCTCAGCATGGAGAATGTCAGACTTTACGACTGTCTTGGTGGATTTCAAACTCTTAGATTTCAGAAATGCTATTAGTTATTTTTGCAAAGGTGAAAATTGTTTTATTACTGAAACCCCTCATGGGTTTTTAATGTTTTGTAAGTTTTTTGTACCGTATATCTCCTGGATCAGATATTAATGAGGAATTTACAAAGAGATTATGAGGTCCAATATCTTCATTTTACAAATTTGGAGACCCAGACAAGCTGAGAGCTGTGCAGTAACAGACTCCATACCTGATCCTGTTGTCTCTTCATCACCCAGTCATTTTTTAAATATCTGGAGACAAATTTGCGTATCAACAATATTGAAGTCTATACATAATGCCTTTTTCTCTCTGACTGCAGCTAGTAAAGGTGCTCTGCTTTTCAGGACTCATGTGATTAGGTTGGGCCCACATGGAAAGTTTAGGATAGTCTCCCCATTTGGGGGTCCATAACCTTAATAATTTCTGCAAAGTCCCTTTTGCCATGGAAGGTAACATATTCATGTTCTAGGGATTAGGGCATGGACGTATTTGGACACCATTATTCTTGCCTACCACACTGATCCTATATAATAAAAGGCTAATATGTAATTGACTGAACGGCGGAACAACTGGTCGCTATGACGTGCACTGACCACCAGGGAGCTGCCCCCCTGGTGGTCAGTGTGCTCCCACAGGGGGAGCGCTGCTCAGCCAGAAGCCGGGCTCACGGCTGGCAAGCACAGCGGCAGTGGTGAGAGCCTCTCCCGGCTTTGTGGCAGCACTAAGGATATCTGCCTGATATCCCCCGAGGGCTTCCGGACTGCAAGAGGGTGCAGCCTGGGCTGAGGGACCCCCGCTGAGTGCACGGATTTCGTGCACTGGGCCTCTAGTTTATTATAAGCATAGGAAGTTAGAATTTGTAAAGACATGGAAGGATAAGTGTTCATGCTATATTTAAGGAATGGTGAATATCCTTAGCCTTTCTTACTTTGTATTTCTTAATTGTTTTGTCTCACTATTATAACTTGTGTTTTTGCCTGCATTCTCAGAGATCCTCACAAGTGTTTCCTTTATATCATTGATAATGTTTTACTCTTTTCTCCTTCCATAGTGGATCTGAAGCCTTTTTTTGTGTTCTTAGTTTTCTTTTAATTCTTCTGTATTTTTTCCACCGCTATTATTTCAAATTATTTTCACTCTTTATGGTTTTCCTTTCTTATTCCAGAAAATAACAGCCATGGGTATTTTTTACATCCTATTGAAATGACAAATGATTTTCTAAAAATTTGACAAAATTTTTTCTAATTTCTGTTTTGTGTAGAATCTTGAGAATCTTCCTTTTCCCTGAGTATTTTTTTCATAGGCTTGTTTGCTTATATATCATTGCTCACAGTGTGGAGGGTGTGGGTGGCCGAATTGCCCATGTTTTCTTTGCTTCCTGGGCACTTCACATTGGTAGCTTGATAGTAAGCTGGTATAACGGCTCCGCAACCTAGATTTCAGTATCTAACATGCTTTGTTCTGCTTGACTGAAACAGGATCCTTTCCAGCACCCACTGTGCCATTCTGAACAGTCATGGCAGCGGTGTGAAAAACTATAGACCCAATGGGTGTCCTATCTAGACTCTTCCTGTATTATCCCTATCTCCCTTTTGATCTACTATGTTTCAGTTGTAGGGAATTACTACTCCAGATGTAATAAACTTCTCCAGATGTAATAATGTTTGCCAATCCCTAACAACCTGCTAATTCTCTTCCCATTTTGGAGTTTCTGCCCAGTCCCCATTTCCACTATGCCCCTTTAGGAGTTCATTTCCTTGGATTTAGAAAAAAGATAAAGGTACTGATTTGACAAAGGTTGGAGGTAGAGATTATGTAGAGAAACAACAGCACTTTAATTCCAGGAACAATTGCATAATTTTGGATGGTAGATTGATATAGTTCTGGACCTTATAAATTAAGTGATAGAGCATGCAGGAGGAATAATGGTCCTTTTATTTACTTTTGGGTTGGCATAATATTAATATGCCCATTTTAGTTCAGTTTCTTCTGCCTTGGAAGTTTTCTCTCAAGTTCTGGAAATAGTTTATTATAACTAGTTTTTATTGATGGTGTTTTTGCCTTTTTTAGATGAGAAAGCATTTGGGATCTTCTAGCCAAATGTTTTTCCCCGCTCAATTCTTTTTGCTTCCCTCCCCGAAACCAATTGATTTTTTTTTTTTTTAATTTAAGATTCTAAAATTGGCATTTTGGGTAGACACATGAAAAAACTAGAAGATGCTTATCTTAAAACCTTCACAAGAACAATAACAACAAAAACCTGTCTAAATAGTAGCTGAATGGGGATCAGGCTGAGTCACACAGATTTGCCACTGCTTCAAAAAGACTGTGTAACTCTGTGTAACTTTCAAGAACTTTATAAAGTACCTGAGCTCAATAAATTTTTTATGTAATTTCTGTTGTCTTCAAGTTCATTGACATTTTCTTCTTCAGCATCTAATCACTATTAATCTTATCCAGCATATTTTTTATTTCAGATATTTTCTTTATCTCTAGAAGTCCCATTGGTGCTTTTCTCTGTCTTTATCATATTTTCTTTATCATATTTATGCTTTTCTCTTACTTCTTGAATATAGGCAACATATTTATAATAGAGGTGTTAAGGTTCTTATCTGCTAATTTGTCATCTCTCTCATTTCTGGACCTGTTTCTATTCATTGGTGTGTGTTTTTCTTTCCTTTCCTTGTTATGAGATATATTTTCCTGCTTATTTGCACCCCTGGTAATTTTTTATTAGATGCTACACATTGCAAATTTTGTGCAATTAGTACTAGATTTTGTTGTATTTTTTTAAATAGTGTTGGACTTCATTTTGGGTTGTAGTTAAGTTACTTGATATTTTTGAATTCTCTTGAGACCTGATTTTAAGCTTTTCATTTTTTATTTTTTAAGGGCACATTTAGGGGCAGCCTTTACTTTAAGGCTAAAAGGAAAAATACACTTCTCTTGTCTACATCTCATTCTTATAAAAGTTTTCCAGAAAAGGGTTGGCAAACTGCTAGATTTGGCTGCAGTCCAAATCTAGCCCACAGCCTGTTTTTGTAAATAGAGTTTTGTTGTAGCACCACATACCCATCTGTATACATACTGTGAGTAGTTAGTTTCGTACTACAATAGCAGAGCTGAGCAGTTGCTATAGAAATTATATGGTTGGCCAAGCCAAAATATTTACTATCTGGTTCTTTACAGAAAACGTTTGCCAATTCCTATTCTCAGAGAATTATAGATTCCTTTCGGGAAAGTAATGATGATTAGGTTACCAGTGTTGTTGAGCTATTATAATATGGAAGCTTTCTTGAAAGTGTTTCTCTGTTTATTTTTAAATACACTGAAATATGTAGATCATAAATGCTTTATAAAAGAAATTCATTTCACATTTTTATGTTATTACACTTATTTTTGGGAAAGTTTTCCTTTTGCCTTCTATTTTTATTTTTAGATGACCTCTTAGTACTTCATCTTTCTGACCTGATTCGTATGGCATTCATGGCTGCAACTGATCACAGTAACCAGCTGCGGATGGCTGGGCTCCAAGCACTTGAAGACATTATCAAGAAGTTTGCATCTGTGCCAGAGCCTGAATTTCCAGGTCATGTGATTCTGGAGCAGTATCAAGCTAATGTGAGATATTCTATTTATTTAAAAATTTAAAATTGATCTTTTGAGTGATCATTAAAGGAGTGAAGATTCCCTGGAAAAATGTATTTGGAACTGCACCCTATTTATCCAGGTAGAAGGCATATCTCTACTGCCATTATCTGTTGCATAGTTTGAATCAACCCACAGTTGCAGAAACAATAGTATAAAACTTGTCACTATTTTTAAGTCATGATAGCATGTTAGTGATAAAACTAGAATAGAAATTCCAGCTTGGCTTTCCTGTCTTGTGTTTACATATTTAACATACCACTTAAAAGGTAAAAAGAACATTCAAAGAGTATTGTGGATTTCTTGCCATTATTTTTATATATCAAGACTTTATAAGCATTTTTAAAAATGAAAACCAATTGTGCCCTATATGCTGAAGGATAAATTAACTTTTAATAACTCAGATAAAATATTTCTGAAAGAATTAGATACTTGCAAAAGATTTTTTTATTTCATTCTAAAAAGGACGAATTTCTCCTGAGATTTATCTCTTTATTTAGTTATTCAGATAAGGCACAATAAGTGTATTTCTAATAATAGTGGATTATGTAAAAGCAAAAAACTTACATTAGCAAGGAAAGAATAAACTTTTTCTTTTTAATGTGGTTATACCAAAATCTTGGTTCTGCCTATACCTACCATATCTTATCTAAAAGCTATGCTTAAACCTAAACAAAATAAAGTGGGAATATGTATAATCCATTGTTTACCCATCATAAGTACAGGTGAGGAAGTTATAGACTTGACCCCAGCTGGTTACCAAAAATCTGGTTTACTCCCAAATACTCAGCCTATTAGAATAAAGTCCTTTTGTGTGTTTTTTAAACTTTTTATCTATAATAATAAAAGCATAATATGCTAATTAGACCGGATGTCCTTCCAGATGACCTTCCGGATGAAGCCGGGGCTGTGAGGGAAGCCCAGGTCCCAGGTGTCTGCTGGCAGCTGGGGGAAGGAAGGCCTACTCTTGCACGAATTTTGTGCATCGGGCCTCTAGTTTATAAATAATTTCAAACAGAAAAATTGCAAGAATAGTACAAAAAAACTGTCTTATATCTTTTACTTATTACTGCCAATTGTTAATTTTGCCTCATTTGCTTTAACATTGATAGTGTCTATCTCTCCTCTCTCTCTCTCTACACACACACACACACACACACACACACACACTTATTTCTAAATCATTTAAAAATAAATGATTTAAATCATGTACCTTTTTCCTTGAACACTTCAGTCTATATTTCCAATGGGTAAGAACATTATCTTACATAATCAAGGACAGTTATCAATTTCAGCAAATTTAACATTGCTATACTACTTTTATATAATCTATCATATTCCACTTTTATTAGTTGACCCAATAATCTCTTTTATAGTATTCTTCTCCTTCAGTACAGGACCCAATTACCAACTCTGCGATTAGTTGATTATTGCAATGCTAATACTGCAATTAATTGCCATGTGTCTTTAGTCACAGAGAGGGGCTCTTTATTCATTTCCAAAGTGCTGTTGATATGCCTTAGCAAGTGAATCTCTAGTGAAAGGGAAGAAATCTCAAACTAGGGGTTGACTACATTTAATTCTTTATTCAGTTCATATGTATTAAATCTAAATGTAGCTAAGAATCTGTAATTGATGTTGGCTTATTAAAACTAAAGCTCAAATTCCTTCACTTATTCCTATTACAATAGTATATAAAGTAATATTTCTTGAACAACCTTCTTTTTAAAGCATCTCTCCTTAAAAAAAAAAAAAAAGAATAGTTTATTGATTTTTAGAGACAGAGGAAGGGAGAGAGAAACATCAGTGCAAGAGTGCAACATGCCTCCTGCATGCCCCCTACCTGGGGATTGAGCCTGGAACTGGGGGTATGTGCTCTTTCCCAGGAATGGAACTGGTGACCTCCCAATGCGTGGGAGAACGCCCACCTAACCGAGTCACACCGGCCGGGGTAAAGGTTTCTTTCTTTCTTTCTTTCTTTCTTTCTTTCTTTCTTTCTTTCTTTCTTTCTTTCTTTCTTTCTTTCTTTCTCTCTCTCTCTCTCTCTCTCTCTCTCTCTTTCTTTCTTTCTTTCTTTCTTTCTTTCTTTCTTTCTCTTTTTTAAAAAATATATTTTATTGATTTTTTACAGAGAGGAAGGGAAAGGGATAGAAAGCTAGAAACATCAATGAGAGAGAAACATCGACCAGCTGCCTCCTGCACGCCCCCTACCGGGGATGTGCCCACAACCAATGTACATGCCCTTGACCGGAATCGAACCTGGGACCTTTCAGTCCACAGACTGATGCTCTATCCACAGAGCCAAACCGGTTTTGGCTCTCTCTCTTTTTAAAAAATATATTTATGTTGATTTCAGAGAGAGGAAAGAAGAGGGAGAGAGAGATAGAAGCATCAGTGATGAGAGAGAATCATTGATCGACTGCCTCCTGCAAGCCCCCTACTGGGGAATGAGCCTGCAAACTGGGCATGTGCCCTGACCTGGAATCGAACCATGACCTCCTGGTTCATAGGTCAATGCTCAACCTTTGAGCAACATTGGTCAGACTGCAAAGCATCTCTTTTTGAGGTGAAATAATCTCTTAAGTTATTTTTAGTGACTATGAATGTTTAGTAATTAGTTAAAGGAATTGATCAGTTATATAAAATTCACCTATGAGGTAAATATTGTTAGAAATATGTTTAGGAAAATATAAGCAAAAAAAGGATAGCAATTTTTTGTTATCTCTGGGAACATCTGACTTTGTCAGAAAATCCTGTTTATACTTAAACAAAAACAAAGGAAAATAAACAAAATTCATTGCCTATTTGGTATAGTATTCATATAGATTTAATAATGATAATCTCCTGGAAAGCAAAAGAAAATGGTATGGTTGAGTTTATGGTAACTGGAAAGAAAGATAAGAGAGATATAATAGTCCTGGCTGGGTGGCTCAGTTGTTTGGAGGGTTGTCCCATGCATCAAAAGGATGTGGATTCAATTCTAGGGTAGGGCACATACCTAGGTTTCTAGTTCACTCCCCAGTCGGAGCACATATGGGAGGCAACCCATTGATTTTTCTCTCTCACACCGATGTTTCTCTCTTTCTCTTCCTTCCTCTCTCTGTCAAGTCAATAAAAACATATTCTCAGGTGAGAATTTTAAAAAAAGAGGGAGAGATGTAATAAAAAGGAAGGAACAAAATTGTGTTTTATGTGTTTTCATCTCCAAAGACTAAAGAGGCTTTCTGTTTACTACTTAACTTTAAAAATAAATTCTATTTATTTTTCTAGGTGGGAGCTGCTCTAAGACCAGCCTTTTCACAAGATACCCCATCAGACATAATAGCAAAAGCTTGCCAGGTAAGAAGAAAAATAGGGTTTTCTATTGCTTTGGTCTATAAATTCATAGATATCTTAGAATTTCACTTCCAAAAAAGAAGATAGAAAAATTAAATAACATTTATTTTTATCTTGGTAATATAGCAGTGACAGTTTTCTTTTTTATTTTGTATCCAATGATGAAATAGAAACTGTTAATCACATCCCCCCCTTTTTTTCATCATAGCTGAGGACATGACTTTGGGATACATAGCTTTTATATAACCCAGAAGTGAGCAGAAATATGACAGTCTTAAGAGGGACTAAAATAAATGTAAGATCTCAAAATCTAGAATAATTAAAGAATACATAATAATGATAATTAGGTAACAAAAGATTTCTTTGACTATAGGCTGTGAAAATTCTACAAATTTCTGGGTATTAAATTATCCAAAAGAGAATTTCACAGTATGGATATTTAATTGAAAAATTAATCTCCAGGGATTTTTCTTACATTATTGTATCTGAAGAGATATTCCTTTAGTAAGTTCCTCTTTTTTATTATGCCTCATCCTAAAAAAGGATTCATGCATTAAGCTCTAATCTTTCAGAAAAATCAGATTCTTCAACTACTTAAGGATAAAATAGAAACAACTCTCTCCAAATTTTCAGGAGTACAAAACTATGGTCTGTAATTATTTAAAATCCACAATCAAGCTACATGTAGCCTCTAGGGAGAGAATGTTCTCTTTGCAATGATGATTGGAAATTCTGACTTTGTTCTCTCAGTGACTGAATGGATTTGCCTCTTCCTTCCATTGTTAAGACTTATTTTTCTGAAGCCAGCTGTCTTATTGGTGGCCTTCAGAGAAATGAATTCCTCCCACCAATAGCAGACCAGAGAGAGAAGAGAGAGCCTTGTTTAAGAAAGAGGTCTGTGAAAAAAAAGAAAAAAAAGAAAGAGGTCTGTGGATCATGGTACAAATTCTGGAGTTAGAGTAGGTCGTTTGCTTTGGAATACAGAAATCACAGTCATGTATAAATAAATGTATCATAGTGCTATTTCAGAGCAGAGTATTTAATCAGAGAAAACCTACTACAAAGCTCCTGGTCATTAGAAAAGCAAAGGCTATTAGAATTTTATTTTGTGAGTAAGTAGTATGAAAATTTCCTGTTAGTGAATTTGCCTTAAGCATCTTATTTCTTATGTGACTCTTGCTGCTTTTCCAATAAGTAGTTTCTTTTTCTCTAGTGTCAGGCATACATTTTTTTACCTCCTATCCTTCTGTTTCTGGAAGAAACCCTGGTTTTGAAATACCTGGAGTGGTTTTTCCTTAAGGGAAAATAGGGACTTGGCTTCAGGCAGATCATGAAACATGGCATCCCAGCTTGTTTACTAGATAAATGTAACATTAACCCTGGAAATCAGGGTAATTCTTTGATATTATAGGAAGACCTTCAGATGTAACGCAATTGGGGACAGTAATCAGTGGGTTAATCAAACATTACTTCAAGCAGGGTAGAAATCATAAACATCTTACATACTTTAAATATTTACTTCAGCGTAAAACTTATAAATGTGCATTTATTCACCACTCTTTTGCTGCAAGTCCAAGATCTTTTCTCTGATTATGATATTGCTGATTCAGTGCTGCTTTGTCTTTCTGGGCAAACCAAGCCCTATTGTCGTATCTGCAATTTCTAATTTCATGTTCTTTAAAGTGGAAAAGGTACTTAGGTTTTTGCAAAGTAAACTTAGTGGCAAGTCTCAATCTTTACAATTTTCCCCAACTTTTAGTTAATATTTCTACCAAATTTTGCAGAAATATTTATCAAATCTCTCCAATATATTTTGTTTCCTTAGGAATAACAACTCTTTATTTTCATATTTATAGTTAATCTTTTTCACTTTAAATGTCATGTTTTCAACATTGCTTTGACTGGCATTTTATTTTGCCATCAGTATGTATATGATTGATAATATTAAAATATCCTTATTAATTTTTATTCAATTTAGATTGAATCCTTTGAGAATAAGATTATAAGAATATAATAGTTACATAAATATTTATTCTCAACTTTTAAAAAGTTTTAAATGTAGGAACACAATCCATTAACCATGATTCAATATCCAAATGCTCTGAAAGCCAAAAGCTTTTGCATAATTTATTTTGTAGCAAAACCTGAGCTTACTGTACTCATTTGGCCCTGACATGAAGCTGGGTGAGACTAGAGTATTGGTTAATCTCTTTCAGTGTGACTCGCACTACCTTTCACTCGAGAAGTATCCATGTTAATTATGAGGTGCTGCCACACATCTTGCTTATTGTCTTTCTTAATGAGGTTCATGTCCCTTGTTACCTTTTACCAAAATGTTGTGAACTGTGAAACATGTCTTGGCCCAAGGATTTCAGATAAGAAAGTGAGGACTTGTAATTGTTGAATAAAGCTGGCACTACCAGACCACCCTTCCTCTTTGGCTCCAGTTATCACCACACTTACCTGGTTTTCCTTTTGCATTTCTGGCCTTTCAATTCCTTTCATTGTTTATTCTTATTCCATTTGTCCCTTAAGTAAAACTATTTTCCCTGTGTCTGCCCTTAGACTTTTTTAAAAATATATTTTTATTGATTTTTTACAGAGAGGAAGGGAGAGGGATAGAGAGTTAGAAACATGGATGAGAGAGAAACATCCATCAGCTGCCTCCTGCACACCTCTTACTGGGGATGTGCCCGCAACCAAGGTACATGCCCTTGACCGGAATTGAACCTGGGACCCTTGAGTTCACAGGCCGACGCTCTATCCACTGAGCCAAACCAGTTAAGGCAGTGGTCGGCAAACTCATTAGTCAACAGAGCCAAATATCAACAGTACAAAGATTGAAATTTCTTTTGAGAGCCAAATTTTTTAAACTTAAACTTCTTCTAATGACACTTCTTCAAAATAGACTCACCCAGGCCGTGTGGAAGAGCCACACTCAAGGGGCCAAAGAGCCGCATGTGGCTCGCGAGCCACAGTTTGCCGACCACAAAGTTAGGGCCTTAGGCTTTTTTAAAAATCCTCACCTGAGGATTGATTTTTGAGAGAGAGAGAGAGGGAGAGGGAGAGAGAGAGAGGAGAGAGAGAGAGAGAGAGAGAGAGAGAGAGAGAGATACAGAGAGATACATAGATCGGTTGCCTCCCCCATATCTCCCCCATATGTGCCCTGACCAGGAATTGAACCTGAAACCTAGGTATGTGCCCTGGCCGGGAATCAGACCTGCAACCTTTTGGTATATGGGATGACGCTCCAATCAACTGAGCTACCCAGCCAGGGCAAGGCCTTTTTTTAAGTACATCAATTCTTGAACAAATTCACCTAGTAACATTGCTTTAGTTATAACCTTTGTGTGGAGCATTCTCAGGTCTACATAGTTACCTTTGTCCTTCCTCCTGAAATCCAGACCCAAGTTTCCAGTCACCTGCTGAATGTCTTTCCCGGGTCTCTAACTGGTACTTTGAACTCAGTATGTCAAAATGTTCACCACCAAGATCATGCTCTCTAACTTTTCATCTCCACCAAACTTTTCTATTTTCTTGTGTTATCTCTCTTAAGCAGTGGTATCACCTTCCTTCCATTAACAGTTTTGGCAATCAAAATTTGCAATTTTTGATTCCTCACCCTTTTTGCATGGCTTTGTGTCCCATCCCCTAAAAATATTTCATGGATTTCCAAACCCTGTGATTTCTACTTCCAAGTCTTTCCCTGATGCCTCTCCCTTTTTGTTCCATTCCCAGTTTGATCCCTGTCATCTCTGTTTCATAGTATTGTAATAGTCACTTAACTGAACACATTGCTTACTGTCTATACACATTCCTTCCTATGCATCAATACTGGAGCAGGCTTTCCACTGGAGCACAGTTCTAATAATATACCCCTGCTCAGATGCCCTGGAAACTCATGATTACCTACAGAACAAGTCTGCATTCAGTTCTAATGGAATTTAAATTGTGCTACAATCTGATCTCAGTTAACTTTCCTATTCGTAGTTCTTTCCCCATGTAATAACTCCCCTATATCTATCCACACAAACCTTTCTGATATCTAAACATTCCAATTTTTCCTACCAGAATTAATCTCTTCTTTTTTAAGTGTAGTATTGTGGTCGTAAATGTTCTCATGGATTTATTCAATCTGTTTTCTTTCTTGAGGACAGGGACTAGATTTTTTCCCCTTTACATAAAAAAAAAAATCTTTCTCATAGCACCCAGAATAACCCTTTGCTTATAATAAACAGAAATGTTGTTGAATTGAAGAATTGCTCACAACTTACCTGATTTAGATGAAAAATGGTAAAGTTTTTGTCCAATTAGACAATGGAAACATGACAAGTAAATATTGTTTTGTTTTCCACATCATTGTACAATAAATTCCATACTTGCTGTTTGGTTATTAAAACTAATATTAAAGCATAGCTTTGGTTTTTGTTGTTGTTTTTTTTTTTTTTTTTTTTTTTTTTTTTAAATATATTTTATTGATTTTTTACAGAGAGGAAGAGAGAGGGATAGAGAGTTAGAAACATCGATGAGAGAGAAACATCGATCAGCTGCCTCTTGCACACCCCCTACTGGGGATGTGCCCGCAACCAAGGTACATGCCCTTGACCGGAATCGAACCTGGGACCCTTGAGTCCGCAGGCTGACGCTCTATCCACTGAGCCAAACCGGTCTCGGCAGTTGTTGTTGTTTTGTTTATTGGTTTTGTTTTGTGTTTCTTCCCTCAAGGAAAAAAAATATATTTACTTATATATTAAATGTTAATATTTTTACACAAAAATTAAAAAAATTTTTTTTGGCTAGGTGTGTAGTACATGGATTGGAAGTGGAGTTGTCAGTGACCTCAATGATCTTCGTCGAGTACACAATCTGCTTGTTTCTTCTCTGGACAAAGTTCAGGCTGGAAAAGGATCTTCCAGCCAGCTGTACCGAGAAAGTGCCACGACCATGGAGAAACTGGCTGTTCTCAAAGCTTGGGCAGAGGTAACTGCCTGTTGTTTTGAACTGTTTCTTCATGTATGAGAAAATGTATCTGTTTTCTTATAGGTAAAAAAAAAAAAAAATCTATTTTTATTTTTTAAAATATATTTTTACTGATTTCAGAAAGGAAGGGTGAGAAAGAGATAGAAACATCAGTGAGAGAGAATCATTGATCAGCTGCCTCCTGCACAGCCCACACTGGGGATCGAGCAACCCGGACATGTGCCCTGACCAGGAATCAAACTGTGACTTCCTGGTTCATAGGTTGATCACTGAGCCATGCAGGCCGGGCTGATTTTTTATTTTTTAAAACTGACCTTTATATCAAATATATTGGTTCTTTCTCGCTAAAATACATAAACATTTATATCTCAAAAGAACTCTCATAAATCTTTGAAAATTATATTTTTAATGAGTTTGTAAAAACTTCTATATTGAGGAAGGGCTCCCCGTACTTACTATTGGGGCATGAGGCAGGGAAAACATACAAATACAAACAATAGAAAATAATTTAGGCCAAGAGATTTTTGTTTGATTAAATTTCAGGAGACTTGCCACCACTCATTGGTACCCATGCTGCAGGTTGCAGGGGATATTTGTGTGTTTTTCTTTTGTTTTTTTATAAATCTTTATTGCTGAAAGTATTACATATGTCCCCTTTATTCCCCCATTGCTCCCCCCCCCCCCATTTTGTTTTTTAATAGCTGGTTGTCTCTGTGAACATGTGACCTGGTCAGAGATGATGGTATTAAGTAAATAGAAACACATTTTGGGGGGCTTATTTTTCTAATTAGATATTACACAAGAAAAATACAAAAATTAGAAGTATAAGTAAAATAAAAAAGCAGACTCAATTCTGTACCTGAATTTCATTCATTCATTACACAAATCACCTAGTGTTTGTTAGGTGCCAGGCACTGTGCCTAGGCACTGAGTGTAGTGAAGTGGGGAAGATAGATCATTAAAAACAAGTTTTAAAAACATTCCTTCTTTCAGCACTTTTTTTCACTCCCCTGTCATTATATTAGTCTGCAACTTCATGGAAGGCTAAACCGTGTACTACTATTTGTCTTTGTTGCCTCAGGTCCTACCACAATAGCAAATGTGAGGCAAGAATAAGTACCTAGTAAAGATTTGATGAGTGAATGGTTAAATATACTGCAGTGCTTATGAGAAGTTTTCGTAAAATGTCTATATAATAATAAATATGGGGTAAGCAACTTAAAACCACTAGAAAATATGAATGTGATACACTTATAACTTGAGATCCAAAGTCCTTACATCAAAAATTAATTGGCTTCTGTTTCTAAATATTCAGGGTTAGTATTTCTGACTGACTGTAACTATTATAGATCATTGCAGTGTTAAAGAAAGCTTTTTCTCAACAATGAAGATTCATTGTTTCCTGTAATTATTGTCTAGAACTTAGAATGACTGCACCATAGCTGTGTGTTCATTGTAGGAATAGAGATAAGACCCTGCCATCCATCAAGAAGCTTACAGTGTATATACACATACATAGACTTCCTCATTGAGTACAACGAAGATAACACCGTGTAGGGGAAATCAATTTTCTCAAGATTTTTACCTGGTACAATTTTCTTTCTTACTCTATACTCTTGCTCTCCCCTCCCCCGCCTTTTTTTTCTTTTTTCGTTGATGTGTAATTCAGCTTTGTATGCGCCAGTTGCCAAAGCCTAAATGTATGTACAAAGACAAAGAAAACAAACAAAAGTAACTTCAACAAAGGGGAATCTTCAAAGTTAGTTTTAGGAAGTTGCAAGTATACATCTTTTTGGTTTTAAAAAGTGGAGAGAAAGGATACAGATAATATATGTGACTAGTAAATTATATTCTTGGCTTAGCTATCTGTTGTAAAGACTGGATTGCTAAATATCACTTAAGGATATGTAAGAAGGGGTTAGAAGGATATTTATGGAAATCCCTTCTCTGACCTATTCTCCCCTCAGCCATTTTCTTTGAATGCTGGATTGTATCTAATAAGTCTGTGAAAGCGGAGGCAGTAAACAGGAAATTGTGCCGTATGGTAAAAAAAAGAAAAAAAAACACATAAAAGGGAGCTTTGTAAAGTAGAACAAGAGAAGCCAGAAGAAATTCAGAGGATTCTACTAAGGAATATGCTGTGAGTGGAATACTAGTCAGAAGTCAGATCAATGAAAAAGATTGCATCCAAAGCAGCTAGAATTATTCTTTTGAGGTTATGAGGAAATCATTAGGTTGTATACTCTGTAGTATTTATATCCAATTTTTTTATGATTTAACTGTGTAATCATAACAACTTCAAAAGTTCTTAAAAATTATGCTTTGTTTCTCTTCCTGATACAATTTTACTAGGTATATGTGGTCGCTATGAATATTAAAAAGGAAGCAGAGTCGAAACCAAAAAGAGCAGTTAAAAATACTGATGAAGATGATGATGATTATGGTACCATAGATGAACTACCACCAGATAGTTTAATAACACTTGTACAACCTGAACTGCCCACACTCAGCCGCCTGTGGTTAGCAGCATTAAAAGACTATGCACTTTTGACTTTACCAGCTGAATTTGCCAGCCAGCTCCCCCCAGATGGTAAGTACTGCATTCAGAGTTATGCTTTTATGGAGATCCAAGTAGTAATTAAACAAAATGGAATTGGTGGAGGCTAAACAACAGTTATAACAACATCTTAAATTTCTGTGAACTTCAACTTTTCATTCTCTCACTTAGAGCATGTTCTCCATATTGAATTTGTGAATTCATATAGAGCATTAAACTTACTTGTTAGCCGAAGCAAAAATGTTCTCACTATTATAGTGCTAACTACGAGTTAGGGTACTCTAAATAACTATGCATAATAAGTAATTATGCAAAAGCATGATGAAGTATATTGCTGAGCTGGTCAGTGTAGGTATGCAAGGACAGGGGAGGAAGTCCTCAGTTTGGTACTGAAAACAGCTGCAGGGAAGAATGGCAGAAGAAAGGAAAAAAGAAAAAAGCAACATAGTTCCCTGGATGTGACAAAAAGAGAAGGTGATAAGGGTTTTATGTGTCTCTGGCAACAATGAAGAGGAAGCCTGTGGCCACAGGGTATGGATGCTCTTTTGTATGTGCTGTGGTCTGAATGTTTATGTCTCCTCGGAATTCCTTGTAAAACCTAATCTCCATTGTAATGGTATTAGGAGGTGGTGCCTATGTCGTGAGAGTGGAGCCCTCAATAGGATTAGTGTCCATGTAAAGAGACCCCCTCAAAGGAAGAGACCCTCCGCACTGCTCCTTAGCCCCTGCCAGCATGTGAGAACACAGCAAAAAGATGAATCAGGAAGAGGGCCCTCAGTGAACCATGCTGGCACCCTGGTCTTGGACTTGCAGCCTCCAGAACTATGAGAAATAAGCGTTTGTTGATTATACACCACCCAATCTGTGGTGTTTTGTTACAGTAGTCTGAATGGACTAAGACAGTATGTAATGAGTATTTTTAGTTAGTTGTACAGAAATGAGTGAACAATTAGAATACAAGTAATGTTTTTGATTGATTTGCTTGTTTCATAGGTGGAGCATTTTATACTCCTGAGACCATTGATACAGCTAGACTTCACTATCGGAATTCCTGGGCCCCAATTCTCCATGCAGTGGCCCTTTGGTTAAACAGCACAGGATTTACATGTTCAGAGTCAGCAGAAGCAGCTGCCGTATCTGGTTTACAAAAACGTCCTGCTTCCGTCAATTTAAACCAAGCATCAGGAGCAACGCCTAGTGCTAAGTCTTTACCAGAAATTAACAAAGATAGGATGCATCTGATTTTAGGTAGGTGAATCATGTTAATGTACTTCAAGATGTATCATTCTGAAAATTCATCTGTAGGGGGAAAAACTTCCTTCTACCCTCTTAGGTTCTGTGGCTGGTCCAAGAATTAAACCCACAATAAAACAGGTTAACAGGAGAAAAGCATACAAAGTTATATGATTTTTTTACATGTACACAGAAGTCTTTAGAATGAAAATGAAGAACTGAAGTAGCTGTTAGGCCCAAAATCTTGTCTACCATTTTACACAAAGAACAATAAATTGTGGAGCTGTAACAAATCAAAGCGGTTTGGGCCAGGAGCAGTAAATTGTGGGACATTGACAAGGAAATATATGGGAGAAACTTATGGAATATAAGGGTTGTTTTAGTAGGTTTGCTTACACAGGTCTATTTTGACATAGATTCCCACTCTCTGGTGATAAGAATGTTGTTCTTTTCCTGATACAAGGAGGGCACCTTTATCATTAGACTTTCTATGACCTGCTGTGGAGTACAAGAGGTCAGAGAGCTCTTTCTACACCTGCTATTTCTCAAGCACCTTCAGTTCAAAATAATTAATATGGCAAAGAGGCTTGTTTTAGTGTGGGATGTTCTGGAGTCCTTCATATCTTTCATTTTAAAGCTATGAAAAGTTTTACATAGCAGTTCAGAGAAGGAAAGGAGGATTTTAAGCACATTTTCTAAGTTGTTAGCTGAATTTTTAATCTAAAAGTTTAATTGTTAAAAAGTACTCTAAAAATTTTAGCCATCTTGTTTAGGAACAGAGCAATATTGAATAATTTTCAAGAAACAAAATAAACTTTTTTTCCAATAACATATTTTTTTTACTTGGCACTTAACAAATTGTTTCTTGAGGACAATAAAATGCAAAGTTAAAGTAAACTGGAATAAATATTAATTTAGAATTTCTTTATTGATATCATACATTCTAATGAAGCTCTTAGCCATCTTATATTTTTCTGGGAGGGAAAAGGAACACAATTGGTAATGTGAAATTATAGAATTTGTCAGTAGGTCTTATAAATGAAAATATGAAAGGCTTCCAAAACAGTGACCTCGCCCTTATGCAAATTAAGAGCAGTTATCCATGATATCCATTGTATCTCTTAAAAACTTTGTAGGTATAAAAATCTTTTGGAAACCATTTAATGAAAAGTAATTTTATAGTTTTCATAAAGTTATTCTTAATGTATTATTTTTAATGCCCTAGAAACAAAAAAAAAAAGGAATATTTTCTAAATCAATCTGATGACCTTAGAATTCCCCTCTCCAATTTGATTATTAACCTAATTTGGGCAAAGCTACAATCTGTGTTAGTTTGGTTGCTTATTTTGGAAACCATTTTGAACTCTAAGGCATTAATAAATATATATTAAAAAGTAATTTGTAAGCCTGCCAGTGTGGCTCAGTGGATGAGCGTAGACCTATGAACCAGGAGGCCATGGTTCGATTCCTGGTCAGGGCATATGCCCAGCTTGTAGGCTCAATACCCAGTGTGGGGTGTGCAGGAGACAGCCAATCAACGATTATCTCTCATCATTGATGTTTCTATCTCTCGCTCCCTCTCCCTTCCTCTCTGAAATAAAATATATTTATATTAGAGGCCCGGTGCACGAAATTCGTGCACGGAGGGCGGTTGTCCCTCAGCCCAGCCTGTACCCTCTCCAATCTGGGACCCCTCAAGGGATGTCCGACTGCCTGTTTAGGCCCGATCCCAGGGATTGGGCCTAAACGGGCAGTCGGACATCCCTCTCACAATCCAGGACTGCTGGCTCCCAACTGCTTGCCTGCCTGCCTTCCTGATTGCCCCTAACCGCTTCTGCCTGCCAGCCTGATCACCCCCTAACCACTCTGCTGCCAGCCTGTTTGCCCCCAACTTCCCTCCTCTGCCGGCCTGGTTACACCTAACTGCCCTCTCCTGTAGGGTTGATCACCTCCAACTGCCCTCCCTTGCAGGCCTGGTCCTTCTCAACTGCCCTCCCTTGCAGGCCGGGTGCCTCCCAACTGCCCTCTCCTGCTGGCCATCTTGTGGTGGCCATCTTGTGTCCACATGGGGGCAGGATCTTTGACCACATGGGGGCAGCTATATTGTGTGTTGCAGTGATGATCAATCTGCATAGTACTCTTTTATTAGATAGGATAGATGCCTGGTACAGGGGTGGGGGCCACCTGGTTTGCCCTGAAGGGTGTCCCTGATCAGGGTGGGGTTCCCTTGGGGCGTGGGGCGGCCTGAGCGAGGGGCCTGTGGTGGTTTGCAGGCGGGCCACGCCCCCTGGCAACACAAGAGGAGGCCCTGGTATCTGGAATTTATTTCCCTTCTACAATTGAAACTTTGTAGCCTGGAGCAGAGCCAAGCCTGGGGCTCCCTCGGAGGCCCGCAGCCATTTGTGTTGGGGTTATAATTGAAACTTTGTTGCCTTAAGCGGGTGGGCCTGGCCAGGGTGTGTGGAAAGCTTTGCTTCCCCTGTTGCCGGCGGCAACCCTGGCCTGCTCTCTCAAGCTCCATTCTACCGCCATTTGTTTGAATTTGTTTACCTTCTATAATTGAAACTTTGTAGCTTGAGTGGAGGCTTAGGCCTGCAACAGCTGGCAGAAAGCTTGGCTTCCTCTGTTACCTAGGAAACCTTGCTCTCTGTGGCTGTAGCTATCTTGGTTTGGGTTAATTTGCATACTCGCTCTGATTGGATGGTGGGCATGGCTTGTGGGCGTGGCTCGTGGGTGTGTTGGAAGTATGGTCAATTTGCATATTTGTGTATTATTAGATAGGATACTAGTGACCCAGCGTGCGAAATCGTGCGAGACTCAGACCCACGGGAAATTGCATGAGACCCGGGGCCCCAGATCCTGCTGCACCGTGGGACTTGACTCTGGGTCCTGCCGGCACCGCAGGACTCCCCCAAGTCCCACTGGCGCCACGGGACTCCCCCAAGTCCCGCCGCGCCATGGGACCCAGAGTCAAGTCCCCACCCACCCACGTGCGCCTCGCTGCACACGCAGCCCTGCCCACCCGCGCGTGTCTTGCCACGCACGCAGCCTCCTGGTGACCCGTCTTTGGTTGTTACGACGTTAGGGCTACTGGGTTCTTATAATATAGATATTAACCCTTTGCACTCGCTTGCTTTTTCTCGATTCCTTTATTCTACTCGGGATTTAATTTTTTAAATACGCCAGATTTTACAAAGCGCGGCAGTAGAATAAAAAACTGGAGTTTCTTTTCATACAAACTTATTTATTTGGATTTTTTTATATTTCAAATTATTGATACATTCAAAGAGTAATTTTAATCTCTATAATTTTTCATGGTGTGATATTTTTTGAAATATTCACCCACATGAAGACCTGGTTTACATTCACATGTTTCACAAATATAAATTGTCTCTCTTCTTCCTCCTTTGATTTTTCTGTTAGAATAAACAACACAATCTTTGTGTTTTTTGTTAGGGTGAGGTGTGATTATATGGAGCTTTCCATCTAAATGTTGCTCTAAGTTAGTGGATAATAATCTACCCCTGTAAGTTAGTGTACTGGTCTAACCTTTTTCACGTGACTGATGTGTCTTAGAAACAAATAGCCTTTGAAGATGCCATTGGTGAAGCTTAGGTGGTGGCATCAGTTGAGACGGCATTTACATTTTACTTGTCCTTTCATGCTAATGAAAACAAGAAAAGATACTGGAAAAATAGACAAAAATCCCCCTTGCCCCTGCGGTGAAACTACGTGTCGAGTGTGGCTCGACATATGAGCTGCTACTGATGCTAACTGTGTCGAGTCACACTCGACATCCGAGTGCAAAAGGTTAAAGTAATTTTTAAAAATAATAGATATAGCCGAAACCGGTTTGGCTCAGTGGATAGAGCGTCGGCCTGCGGACTCAAGGGTCCCAGGTTCGATTCCAGTCAGGGGCATGTACCTTGGTTGCGGGCACATCCCCAGTAGGGGGTGTGCAAGAGGCAGCTGATCGATGTTTCTCTCTCATCGATGTTTCTAACTCTCTATCCCTCTCTCTTCCTCTCTGTAAAAAATCAATAAAATATATTTTAAAAAAAATAATAATAGATATAGAGAAAAAAATTGGTGTCAAAGTAACTGTGTTTTATATAGACAAATGCTTTCATTTTGTACATTGCAGGTGTGAGTATACAGTTCCTTTGTTCCCCTAGGCCTGAGGAGCCTACTGAACATGTTACAGCATGTTTACAGGCCTTACATACCTTGCTAGATTCTCCTTATGCCCGGACCCATATTGCAGAAGATCAGGTACAGCCTATTTCTATAGTAGATCATTAATTGTATGCTTTGTTTTCACCATATTTATCTTAAGATAATTTTCTCACATATGAAATATTATATAGTAACTAGGGGCCCGGTGCACAGATTCATGCACATTGAAAGGAAATTAATTAGAAGAAATATTTTAATATCGCTATTTGCCCTTTCTCTATAATAGAGTGTCGGAGATGAAAGAAAATTAGTAAAATGTATATGAAAATAATATATAAATTGATAAATAAAATAAATAAACAATAACAACATGATATAAAAACAATAAAAACATGACATAAAAACAATATTGATAAAAACAATGACTGATAAATTGATTAAACTTATTCTAATATCTCCCTATATACCACATTAAAAGTAAAAACACTTTCAGAGTGCTTGACTAATTTTCCTTGTGATAAAGTATTTACAACTTTAACTTTAACATTACATGCTCTTCAAACTCGATAGAAAGCAACATATAACTGACCATGTCTGAAAACAGGTTCAGGTAGGAATATTCCTACTCTGTCTAGATTGGCGCCACCGAGAGCTTTATATGCATTGTGCATGTGCAAGTCAACGTTTATTTTCAAACTAGAGGCCTGGTGCACAGGTAGGGTCCCTAGGCCTGGCCGGCGATCAGGGCCGATCGGGGACTTCCTTTCCCCGGCTGCCAGCTGCGGTCGGGGCCTGCTTTTCCCCGGCTGCTGGCCGGGGCTTTCCTTCATTCCACGCCGCCCCCTGCTCCTTCATTCCGTGCCGCCCCCTGGTGGTCAGCACACGTCATAGCTAGTGGTCGAACTCCCAGTCGGTTGAACTCCTGAGGGGACAATTTGCATATTAGCCTTTTATTATATTGGATTGCCAGTTCACATCATATGTACCAGTCGGACAGTTGGATGGACAGATGGTTGGTCACTTAGCCTTTTATATATATAGATTACTCAAGGCTTTGGCTTTATCTAAGATCCCATACTGAATGTGAGGTGACCAGGCACAACTAGACTAGAGACAGTTACTATACCTTCTTTGATTTATTCATCAACAGACAAATAAAACTAAAAATTTAAGGGATGACCTTAGTACCAGTTTATGATTCTGCTGATAAAGGACTGAAGTAATTTATAAGACTGTTAAATGAATTATGCTACTTTTAAATGCTTGAGGAAGTTTTATCTCTCACTTAATGCAAAATTTTTTGCACTGGTTCAAATACTTATCTCAACAGTTTATTAATTGACTTTTTCTAATTTCTTTATGAAATATTTAGAGGACTTTATCCATGTTATAGGATGGGTTTGATGTGGAAGGTGTAAGGGGCTTAAAGTGAGTGGTGATTATTTGTAGTAGCTGCTGAGATGAAATGGAGAGGGACTACCTGAAGTGCCTAGAATCTCTGGTAGACACCTCCTGGGGGCTCAGTTTAGATTGAAAATCATAAACTGTAGTGTCACTGGACTCCAGCAGTACTGCTTCATTCAAGCAGAGGAAAGAAATGGGAGAGTGATCATTTTTGAATATAAAAATTACTTAAACATATAAATAACAAAGTAGTTTCTTGACTGAAAATATGTTGGCATAAAATGTGACCATTTCTCAAAATTGTGATAATGTTTTTATTAGAGTCCTATATGTGCATTTTAACTATCATATTTCTTTATTTTTACATGTATATTTTCTTAGATTTCAATAATATACATTTATCCTTTGAAATTAAAATTAATTAAATTTATCTGTATTAATTTATAATAGCTGATTGGTGTTGAGTTGCTGAGTGTTTTGCACCGCCTCTTACTGACCTGCAATCCACCATCAGTCCAGCTGCTGGTTACTGGAGTTGTACAACAGATAGTAAGAGCTGCTCAGGATTACTTGCAAGAAAAAAGAAACACTCTAAGTAAGCACTACAATTACACTAATTTTGACGTAGATTGCACTCTAATTTTTAAAACATTTAAAAGTTTTGTGGGGTTTTGTTCTTTTTTTATCCTCACCCGAGGATGTGTATTTTTATTGATTTTAGAAATAAAAAGAGAGAAAGAAATTTCTATATGAGAGAAAAACATCCTTCAGTTGCCTCATGTATGCACCCTGACCAGGGATTGAACCCACAACCTGGATATGTGCCCTGATTAGGAATCGAACCCACAACCTTTTGGTATATGGGACAGTGCTCCAACCAACTGAGCCACCTGGCCAGGGCGCTAGGAAGATTTTTTAACAAAAAAAGTTCATCATACATTGAGAAGCTTTGCAATTGACTTTGCTTTCATTAAAAAGAACCAAACGAAATTTCTGATAGTCAACTATTTTTCACCTCCAAAATTGTCAGCTTCATAGGGTTGAATTTAATATATGTGTTACTCGTATTATGAAATATATTTCTAATAAAAGTACCTAATAAAATTTTTCTCAGTAAAAAATGGATTGTCCTTTACTTAAAAGGAGATGTCAATGAGCAGAATTCCAATAAGAATTATTCTGAGAAAGGCATGTTATATCAGTTAGACATTCAGTTATAAATTCTTTTGAAATAATTTCTCAAATATATTTATTGCATTATCTCATCTACTATTTGTTTTGTGTGGGGTCGTTTGCTGGAAATTTCACCAAAGTTTCTTTTACCCAAGATGAAGATGACATGGAAAAAGAGTCCTGTCCTGTGCTGGGAGAAGGAGGTGACAGCGGTGGTCTTATTCCTGGAAAATCTCTTGTGTTTGCAACGATGGAGCTGCTGATGTTCATTTTAGTACGGCACATGCCACATCTCAGTACCAAGATGTCAGACTCCCCAAGTCACACAGCCTCTAAGACTAGACTGTCAGAAGAAAGTGCACGTTTGGTGGCAGCCATAGTTACCATACTCTCTGACTTACCATCCCTTTGTTCACCTGCTGGTACAGTATTGATCACCATTTGAAAATGCGCTATATTGCGGTAGACAGAGATGAGCTTGCTTTTGATTTTAAGCGCTATTATGACTTATTTTCCTCTTAAATCTCAAGTGTAAAAGGAGAAGTTTTTTTTCAGGGTTTGTTTATCTTTAGGAGCCTATAAGGATTTTAAAAAACTTAAAACCCAAGATGCTCTTTTCAGATATATTTCAGACAAACTTCAACAAAGAGACAGAACCACACCTTGAGGGAAGACATTGAATATTAGCAGACAGACACAAGTTGAAATTACTGACCTTTTTAGTTTCTGATCTGGTTGCCACCCTTGAGCAACACTGACAGAGCGTGACAACCAAGTGTAAGAAGTAACTAAAGACACTAGCTGAAAAGTTAGTAGCTACCTGCAGATACCTAAAGAACTGCTGAGTGGAAAAGCAGACTTCCCTCTGTTTAGAAAGTAGAAATCGTATCAGGAGACACAAAGGTGAACTCCAGCTTAACATAAGCCCACAGGTGAGAAAGGAATGGTTTCTCCATCATTAGAGCTTTGCAGGGCTTTGCAGGCAGACGACAGAATGGGAGAGTGGTGACGAGAATTTTCCACTAAGTGGGAGGTTGAATTCATGACCTTGAAGCTCTTTTAGCTGCAAATTCCAGGATTCTGTCATTTCTTTTTTGCTTACCCATATAGTCTGTTTATCATTTACCTGGCTTGGTTAGGTTGACTTCAGTACACTGAAGATTGATTACATGTCTTAGAATTGCTACAAGATTCAACAAGTTTCTCAAATATATCTGAAAGTATGTATATGTTAGTGTTTTTCTGTCTTCCTTTCTCATTTTCATTATGAAGGGCATGGCATACTAAATAGATAAAATATTGGAAGTAATAAAAACAAGGCTAGTTGGAAAATGAAGGAAAATATAATTCTGTCTTCTTTGAAATAATTTGGCCCTTTCCTTCCTTCTTCTCTCCTTCCCTCCCTCCCTCCCTCCCTCCCTCCCTCCCTCCCTTCTTCCCTCTTTTCCTCTCTCTCTCTCCCTTCCTCCCTCCCTCCTTTCCTTTCTTCCTTCCTTTAGTAAGATCAGAGAACATTTATTGGGTAAATCACAGAGGTAGAGGAAGTAATTCCTAGAAGAAATGGGCTTGAGAAACAAGATACAGAGGTAAAGGAAGGGCCCTTGGAGCTTGGGAGTGAGGAAGCTGATGTTAAGGTGCCTGGGAGGTGGGGGTAGGAGCGGAAAGGGAAAGGCACAGGTGTGCTTTCTGGAGGGAGAGCGCCTACTTTTACTGTTTTCTTTTGAAACACTGAACTATAGTAATAGTAATGCAATAAATTTTGAATAAAAACAAGGAAAAGAAGTAATACTGAACCACAATCAATTGTAAAAAGTATAAAAAATTGAAACAACTGTAATATGGGAACTGAAATAGTGATAAAGTAACCTGATTGTTTTTATTTCAGGATGTATGACAATCCTGCCCACAATTCTGTTTTTAATTGCAAGAATATTGAAAGACACAGCAATAAAGTCTGCAGATAATCAGGTTCCTCCACCAGTTAGCGCAGCTCTTCAAGGGATTAAAAATATCGTGACGCTGTCAATGGCCAAAACTGAGGATACTCAAAAACAGTGGACAGCGCTCATTCGTAGCACTCTTGCATGCATCCTGGAATATTCACAACCAGGTAACCATATCAGACTTTCAAAAATTTTCATCTATAGCCTATCTGTTTCCTTATAATTAATTTATTGAATGCACTTGTGAGAAAAGTGCTGTATAAAACTGAATCAGCTTAGAAAGGTGTTTTAGTCACATCTTTCAGATATGAACTTTCATATCCTTTTCTAGATATTGACTCTAAATGTCCTTGTCTTAGAACTTAAGTCCATATTGAATCCATATTGGGAGGTTTGACATGACCTTATTATTTCCTAAGCACTTCCTTACTTTCTGGGTCAAAGATGTAGCAGGCTCATCTTGTATTGTCCCTGTTACTGTAGTCACAATTTAAAAATAAAATGATACCTTGCAATTTAAAAAAAAAATTGCTTGCAGTGTTCTAAACTCTGAATTATAGATTTTTCTCATTTCATCTAGAGTGATATTCATCTGTAGAGTTCTCAGGTTCTTAACATGTATTGCTAAGGTTATTGTATATTGGCTGAATCCTTTGAATTTTACATCCCTTTTTTTCTTTATATTAAGTTAGTGAACTTCTCAACTATTGTATTATACCCTCATCCTACCTAATAATAGACAAATATGCAAATTGACTACACCTTTGCTATGCCCAAGCCACGCCCACCAGCCAATCAGGATGAGTATGCAAATTACCCCAACCAAGATGGCGGTTAATTTGCATATCAAGACAGTGTAGAAAGAAGCCAAGAGCTGCAGAAGGGAGCAAAGCTTCGGAGAAGCAAACAAGCCCGGGGGAGGAGAAGGGAGGAGTGGAGGCGGGGCAGGGGAGAAGGAAGGAGTGCGGGTGGGCTGGCAGAGAAGGCGGGGGGGGGGAGAAGGGAGAAAAGCAGGTGGGCTGGTGGAGAAGGCGGGGCAGGGGAGAAGGGAGGAGAGCAGGCGTGGCGGGGTAGAGTGCAGCAGGAAACCCTATTGCAGGATTCTTCCTGCAACGGGAACGCTAGTTATGAGATAATGTTAGCATATCAAATGTATATGTTTATAATTCTGATAAAGTACAGATTATGGTTGCATATTAGCAGTTGCCCAATTAACCCAAATTCACATATATAGAATGTTGATAAGTTCAGCTGTGGAAGAAATGGTGATCACAAAATAGTTTAAGCTTCTTATTTTATATGTTTAGTAGTATTGTTCTTTAGAATAACAGGACATATTTCCTTTATTTTTAATTACTTACTATATTTTTATTAAGTTATATTTGTTCTGAATAAATTATTGAAATAGCAAGAAATTCTTTAAAATTCTAAGAGTACTGTCTTTAGGAAATTGTGCAAGATTTTTTTGTTTATGGTTGTGTAGAATTTATAGGAACGTAATACCACTAGGAACAGTCTACTCTGGATTTTTAAATTACTCAGAATATCTTACCAGAATCATTTACTTTGTTGGAAGGGGAGAGGTTTGGAAATGTTTGATTAATCTAAACTCAAAAAAAGTTAAATGACTTATAAATAATTTTATATTTTCATGTTATCTTTTATATTTAAATAAGCTTTCCCTATTAGAGTTCTTCTTAGGATTTATGCCTGAATTTTTTTCAATCATTATTGTATCATCCAGAAAAACAAGGAAAAAGGACTTAAATATAGAACTTCTAATAAAATATCCACTATTTCCTCGATAATAGATGAGTTGTACTCATAAAGTTGTTTCTGAACTGTATTAGAATTAAGGCACACACTGATATAAATGTTGTTGTGGGGAGAGAGGTTATTGTTCAAGATGGAAATTCCAAAGCATTTGAGAAACAGCACATTGCTTTCTTTTCGTATTTTTCTATATTCATTATTCATCTGTTTCAGAGGACTCCATGCCTATGCCTGATGAAGTAAGCATGCTCACGGCAATAGCGCTCTTCCTGTGGTCTGCTAGTAGTGAAATAATAGGAGTCCAATCATTACAGAATGGCTGCATGAACAGGTTCAAAAACGCATTAAACTCATGTGACCCATGGGTAAGTTGTACTTAAAACAAGCATAGAGGGGTGGAGGGGTCAATGGGAATAAAAAACAATAAAAAGGGGACATCTGTAATACTTTCAACAATAAAGATAAATTTAAGAAAAACACAAGCATAGAGGTAAATTTTCCACTTCATCAGGAAAAGTTCAGGTTGATTCATTAAAATGTATGATCTAGCAAATGAAAACCTAAGTATTTGCTCTATGGCTTTTAAATAGAAAAACTCAAAAAGATCAGTAGGTTCAGACACTAGGAGGGATTTATATATATATTTATTTACATATGCAAAAATTCTCCAATCCTATCTAATAAAAGAGTACTATGCAAATTAACCACCACTCCACCACACCCACAAGCCACATCCACCAGCCACGCCCACCAGCCAATCAAGAGCAATATGCAAATTAACCCAACCAAGATGGTGGTTAACTTGCATATCCAGGCGCAGAGCGAAGACTGAAGACAGTGGAGAAGGAAGCCAAGCACTGCAGAAGGGAGCAAAGCTGCAGAGAAGTAAGCAAGTGGGGCAGCAGAGAAAAGAGGGAAGCAGGCGGGGTGGGGGAGAAGGGAGGGAGCAAGGCAGAGGAGACGGGTGGGAGCAAGGCAGAGGAGACGGGTGGGAGCAAGGCAGAGGAGATGGGAGGGAGTGAGGCAGCAGAGACAGGAGGGAGCGAGGCAGCAGAGACAGGAGGGAGAGAGGCAGCAGAGACGGGTGGGAGCTTCGCTCAGGCTGCAGGAAGCCCTATTCTTGCAGGAATATGCCTGCAATGGGCCGCTAGTATTTAAAATATTTGGTTAACCCTGGCTTATATTGGTAGAAACTTTACATGAATCTATGCTTATATTTTTCACTGTTTATTTAATGATACCAAGGGCATTAAAAGATAAATTTATTTTATTACATGTTTTAATGAACCAATTGGAAACTTTAGTTTTTCCAGAAAATAAATTTTCTTGTTTCACAATGTCAAAGTCTAAACTAATGTTTCTCAAACCTGCTACACATCCAGAAAAATCAGTTTAGTAACATGATCCTAGCCTTACTGCTGTGTTCCTGAATCAGAGATCTGTATTTTTAAAACATCCCCGGGTATTTATTTCCAGCGAGGTTTGGCAACTTCTCATCTAGCAAAGTGCTGAACCGGTTTGATTCCACTGTTTGTCCCATATGTTAATGGACCTTCCTTTCTTCCTTTTTCTTTTTTTTTTTTTAATTAATCTATAAAGTCTTTCTAATCTAAAATGGAGCCATTGAGACCTTACTTTCCAGGCCTAGAAACTTAAATTGGCATAAGCAGTCATTTCCAGGGAATTCAAATGGATTTGAGGTGTCTGAGCAATATATTTTTATAGCTTTGTTTGACGTCATTCAGTTATTAGCCTTCCTGTTAAATAGGTTAATGTAGGAGGGACAATTGTAAATTAAAGAAGAATTTAAAGGCAGAAATTAAAATTTCTGGTTTCTAACTTCTTCCAAACTATGGAAATATACAAATTATATAAGCATGGTAATTTGGCAATTAGACTATAAGTAATATTTATTTGATTAATTTATTTTCAGTTACTTTTATTTAGTTAGCATACTAGAAGTTTCATTATTCTACTTCATTTCTATAAGTAGAAAATGGCATTAATTTGTCCTGCATTTCTATTTTCATTCTGCAGTGTCACATCTTTTCAGTACATATTAAGATGTAATGTGCCCTAGCCAGGTGGCCCAGTTGGTTGGAGCATCATCCCATACACCATAGGTTGTGGGTTTGATTCCCTGGCCAGGGCAAGTACGAGAGGCAACCAATTGATGTTTCTCTCTCACATTGATGTTTCAGTCTCTTCCTCTCTTCTTACCTCTCTCTCTCTAAAAAAAAAAAAAAAAAAAAGTGTCCTTGGGTGAGGATTAAAAAAAAAAAGATGCAGTGTGATTGTACAGTAAATAACTATCACACAGTTAAGTAATACAATGATTTTTCTTATATAGGTTCAAGCCAAATGTTACCAGCTTCTCCTCTCAGTCTTCCAACATTCCAATCGTGCCCTTTCAACTCCCTACATCCATTCATTAGCTCCAATAGTAGTTGAAAAGCTAAAAGCTGTTGAAAGGAACAGACCAGCCAGTAACACAGAACTTTTAGCTGTTCAAGAAGGAATCAAAGTTCTTGAAACATTGGTTGCTCTTGGGGAAGAACAGAACAGTAAGTAACCTATCTAATAAAAGAGAAACATGCAAATTGACCATACCTCTGCTATGCCCACCAGCCACGCCCACCAGCCAATCAAGAGTGAGTATGCAAATTAACCCAACCAAGATGGCAGTTAATTTGCATATCCTGGTGCAGAGGGAAGACTGAAGACAGTGTAGAAGGAAGCCAAGCGCTGCAGAAGGGGGCGAAGCTGCGGAGAAGCAAGCAAGCGGGGTGGCGGAGATAGGAGGGAAGCAGGCGGGGTAGCGGAGACCGCCGCAGGAAGTCCTATTCTTGCAGGAATCTTTCTGCAATGGGCCTCTAGTTTTCTTATAAAAGCCAGTAGTCTAAAATGAAGATCATCTGTGTGTATATATATATATATAAATCTTACTTGATATTAGACACAGACCATTGCAACAGTAAAACTAAATCTAAGGCTAATGCTATGCAAAACCCAACGGTAAGTGGTAAATATTTACTAAAGATAAACTAAAGGTGAAAGGTAACTATATATGTAAAATGTACAATCTTAACAGGCCTGGTTTCCAGTCCTGGCATAACTTGGGCATTTAGTAAATATTAATATTAAATATGAGTTATTATTGAGGCCTAAAGTAGATTTTGCGTGTTTACTTATATTTTATTGTAATTCAGACTTACAATGCCTAGTTTCAAAAATGAAGTTTACTGTAATTTTCAGATTCGTGATGATCTTCAGACTAACTTTGTTCTTTGCAGGAGTCCAGTTACTTGCTCTTTTAGTTCCCACTTTGATTTCTTACCTGCTGGATGAAAATGCTTTTGCTTCAGCAAACACAGCCTCCAAAGATCTGCATGAGTTTGCACTCCAGAATTTAATGCATATTGGACCTCTGTATCCACATGCTTTCAAGACAGTAATGGGAGCGGCTCCTGAGTTGAAAGTACGTTTGGAAACTGCTGTTCGAGCAAGCCAAGCCAGCAAAGCTAAAGCAGCTACCAGGCAGCCAGTCCCTGCCGTACATTCTGCACCAACAATTAAGCTAAAAACAAGTTTTTTTTAATTTTCTATTCCATTCATCTCTATTTATATTATCAACTAGGAGCTAATTAGTAATAGCCACTGTATCATTCCAGTCTATAGGTTTTACTTTATTTGTACATTGGTATTACATGCTTCTAGGTAAGTTAAGTGAAATAATGCTCAGGTTGTTTTCAGGTTTTGAGGGAGTGATTTTTTTTTTTTTATTATGTGGTGAATGTACTTTCATTTTTCTCCTAATAGTGTTTCTCTTTTATTAATTAATTTATTTTTTAAACACTGAGTCAGTCTTTTAAATTTAAATGCTAAAAACAATTGTATCATGTAGCTGGGCTACCTATTGATATTGTCAGCATTCAGCATCTGTCATGAAAAATTTATTTGTAAAACAGCAGAATGTAAAGTTTGAAGTTAGCAAAATAATGTAAAATGTCTGTTTTGTGGTATACATATTATGAATAAAGTCACATTTTCTAGCATTTCTCAAAATGTCCTTACCTTTCTGATATGTCTCTTTATTTCATATTAGATTATGGGATGATGCGCACGTGCGTGTGTGTGTGTGTGTGTGTATGTATATATATATGTGTGTGTGTGTGTGTATATATATATATATATATATATATATATAATTTTTATAAATCTTTATTGTTCAGATTATAACAATTGTTCCTCTTTTTCCCCCCATAGCTCCCTTCCACCCTGTTCCCATCCCACCCTCTGCCCTTACCCCCGTCCCCACTGTCCTCATCCATAGGTGTACGATTTTTGTCCAGTCTCTTCCTGCACCTCCCACACCCTTTTCCCCTCCAAAATTGTCAGTCCACTTCCTTTCTATGCCCCTGATTCTATTATATTCACCAGTTTATTCTGGTCCTCAGATTTTTAATTCACTTGATTTTTAGGTTCACTTGTTGATAGATAAGTATTTGTTTTTCATAATTTTTATCTTTACCTTTCTTCTTCTTCCTCTTCTTAAAGAATACCTTTCAGTATTTCATATAATACTGGTTTGGCGGTGATGAACTCCTTTAGCTTTTTCTTATCTGTGAAGCTCTTTATCTGACCTTCAATTCTGAATGATAGCTTTGCTGGGTAGAGTAATCTTGGTTGTAGGTTCTTGCTATTCATCACTTTGAATATTTCTTGCCACTCCCATCTGGCCTGCATAGTTTCTATTGAGAAATCAGCTGACAATCATATGGGTGCTCCCTTGTAGGTAACTAACTGTTTTTCTCTTGCTGCTTTTAATATTCTCTCTTTGTCTTTTGCTCTTGGCATTTTAATTATGATGTGTCTTGGTGTGGTCCTCTTTGGATTCCTTTTGTTTCGGGTTCTCTGTGCTTCCTAGACTTGTAAGTCTATTTCTTTCACCAGGTGGGGGACGTTTTCTGTCATTATTTCTTCAAATAGGTTTTCAGTATCTTGCTCTCTCTCTTCTTCTGGCACCCCCATAATTTGGATATTGGTACGCTTGAAGTTGTCCCAGAGGCTCCTTACATGATCTTCATATTTTTGGATTCTTTTTGCTTTTTGCTTTTCTGGTTGGGTGTTTTTTGCTTCTTTGTTTTTTTTTTTTTTTTTTTTTTTTTTGTTTTTTTTTTTTTTTAATTTCTTTATTGATTAAGGTGTCACATATTTGTCCTCATCCCCCCATTCCCATCCCACCCCTCTCCCCACGCATGCCCCAATCCCCTGTTGAACTTAACCGTTGGATAGGCTTATATGCATGCATACAGGTCCTTTGGTTGAACTCTCCCCCTCCCCCCACCCTCCCCCTACCCTCCCCTATCCTCCCTCTGAGGCCCGATAGTCCGATCGATGCCTCCTTGCTTCTGGTTCTGTTCTTGTTCCTCAGTCTATGTTGTTCATCATTTCCCCTAGATGAGCGAGATCATATGTCACTAGATATATACTAATAAGCACTGAATGTGAGACGAGCAATAATAGTTATGCTGACAGGCAAATGAATCAGTCTGTAGCGAGCTTCCCCCTGGACCAACAGTTCTTTTGAGACTCAATTTCAATGTCCAGTAGTTCCTTATGTGTACATGTCAGCACTGACCCCCCAGCTCTGGATGGTGGACAAATGGCGGTAACGGAGGTCCGACTCCCTCTGGTTTGGTCTCGGCCGAACCCAGGGGCACGGCGTCACCCGGACTAAGGGGCACGTGGCCTCACCCATACCCAAGGGGCGCGTGGTCTCACCCGGGCCTGGGACCCAGCCTCGCCCGGATGGATCCAGGGGCACACGGCCTCACCCGGACCCAGGCTCTGGCTTCACCCGGACCCAGGGACACTTGGCCTCTCCCAGACCCAGGGCCACTTGGGCTCACCCGGGCCTAGGTGCACGAGGCCTCATCTGGATCCAGGGACACATGGTCGCACCCGGACCCAGGGACGCTTGGCCTCTCCCAGACCCAGGGCCACTTGGGCTCACCCGGACCTAGGTGCACGAGGCCTCATCTGGATCCAGGGACACATGGTCGCACCCGGACCCAGGGACGCTTGGCCTCTCCCAGACCCAGGGCCACTTGGGCTCACCCGGGCCTAGGTGCACGAGGCCTCACCCGGATCCAGGGACACATGGTCTCACCCGGACACAGGGACGCTTGGCCTCTCCCAGACCCAGGGCCACTTGGGCTCACCCGGGCCTAGGTGCACGAGGCCTCATCTGGATCCAGGGACACATGGTCGCACCCGGACCCAGGTACGCTTGGCCTCTCCCAGACCCAGGGCCACTTGGGCTCACCCGGGCCTAGGTGCACGAGGCCTCATCTGGATCCAGGAACACATGGTCTCACCCGGACCCAGGGACGCTTGGCCTCTCCCAGACCCAGGGCCACTTGGGCTCACCCGGACCTAGGTGCACGAGGCCTCATCTGGATCCAGGGACACATGGTCGCACCCGGACCCAGGGACGCTTGGCCTCTCCCAGACCCAGGGCCACTTGGGCTCACCCGGACCTAGGTGCACGAGGCCTCATCTGGATCCAGGGACACATGGTCGCACCCGGACCCAGGGACGCTTGGCCTCTCCCAGACCCAGGGCCACTTGGGCTCACCCGGGCCTAGGTGCACGAGGCCTCACCCGGATCCAGGGACACATGGTCTCACCCGGACACAGGGACGCTTGGCCTCTCCCAGACCCAGGGCCACTTGGGCTCACCCGGACCTAGGTGCACGAGGCCTCATCTGGATCCAGGGACACATGGTCGCACCCGGACCCAGGGACGCTTGGCCTCTCCCAGACCCAGGGCCACTTGGGCTCACCCGGACCTAGGTGCACGAGGCCTCATCCGGATCCAGGGACACATGGTCGCACCCGGACCCAGGGACGCTTGGCCTCTCCCAGACCCAGGGCCACTTGGGCTCACCCGGGCCTAGGTGCACGAGGCCTCATCTGGATCCAGGGACACATGGTCTCACCCGGACCCAGGGACGCTTGGCCTCTCCCAGACCCAGGGCCACTTGGGCTCACCCGGGCCTAGGTGCACGAGGCCTCACCCGGATCCAGGGACACATGGTCTCACCCGGCCACAGGGACGCTTGGCCTCTCCTAGACCCAGGGCCACTTGGGCTCACCCGGGCCTAGGTCACGAGGCCTCACCCGGATCCAGGGACGCATGGTCTCACCCGGACCCAGGGACACTTGGCCTCTCCCAGACCCAGGGCCACTTGGGCTCACCCGGGCCTAGGTGCACGAGGCCTCATCCGGATCCAGGGACGCATGGTCTCACCCGGACCCAGGGACGCTTGGCCTCTCCCAGACCCAGGGCCACTTGGGCTCACCCGGGCCTAGGTGCACGAGGCCTCACCCGGATCCAGGGACACATGGTCTCACCCGGACCCAGGGACGCTTGGCCTCTCCCAGACCCAGGGCCACTTGGGCTCACCCGGACCTAGGTGCACGAGGCCTCATCCGGATCCAGGGACGCATGGTCTCACCCGGACCCAGGGACGATTGGCCTCTCCCAGACCCAGGGCCACTTGGGCTCACCCGGGCCTAGGTGCACGAGGCCTCACCCGGATCCAGGGACACATGGTCTCACCCGGACACAGGGACGCTTGGCCTCTCCCAGACCCAGGGCCACTTGGGCTCACCCGGGCCTAGGTGCACGAGGCCTCACCCGGATCCAGGGACACATGGTCTCACCCGGACCCAGGGACGCTTGGCCTCTCCCAGACCCAGGGCCACTTGGGCTCACCCGGGCCTAGGTTCACGAGGCCTCACCCGATCCAGGGACACATGGTCTCACCTGGACCCAGGGATGTTTGGCCTCTCCTAGACCCAGGGCCACTTGGGCTCACCCGGGCCTAGATGCGCGAGGCCTCACCTGGATCTATGGACCCCTGGCCTCACTCGGACCCAGGGGAGCGCGGCCTCCCCCAGACCCAGGGGCGCTTGGCACCTCCGCAAGAGTCCCGCCTCTCCCCGCAGGCATCTGGGTCTCCCACGGGTCCCCAGAAGCTGGATTTCAGTGTGATGGAGAGCTAATCTCCCCTAGGTTTGGAACAAAAGCCCCTTTCCCCCGCCACCAACCAGACCCACGCGCCTCCACACCTCATCCCCTCCGATTTCGCTGGTTTCCTCTTCCCTCTTAGCTATAAATCTACCATTCAGCCATCTCTCCTGTAGTTCTGGATGGCAGAGGCTCTGTCCTCCATTCGTGCCCCTGAAATTGCTGTGCGCGGTGGAGTTCGCAGTTCCTTTGTTTAACTTAGCCGCCTTCTTGATTCTCCTCTGTCAAAATGGCTTAAAGGGCTTGAATGTAAGATGAGAACTCCTAAGAATCCTCCAAATCGGTGTTGGCGGCCTCCGGGGCCTCGAGGATCTCACTGCGCAGTTCGGCCAGGTCGGTGGCGCGGATGCGCCCCTCCTGCAGAAAGATGGTCTCTTCCTTCACAGAGAGCCGCTGCGCCGAGTCCGCGGCCGCCGCCACAGCAGCTGCTGCGGCGCCCACGAGCCCATGGCCCCGGCTGCGGTGCTGACTGAGAGGAGCAGCCGCCCGGTCTGGGGAGACGCGAGCAGCAGTCGCCACCCTCACTAGTCCATGTTCCAGTTGTATTTCCGAAACTGCCATGTGAGGCAACACATCAGCCTTCACCTCCGCCGTCATCTTTTTCGAATTCCCCAATTTGTTCTTCTTAATCCCTTGAATTCAGTCAACTCTACTTAGGTCTAGTGGCGCCGGGAGGTGCACGGAGAGGGCGCCCGGGCCTCCGTCCGGTGTGCGGGGCGCGCGGCCCGCGGAACCAGGCGCGCGGGGGCCTCGCGGCGGGGATGGGCGCTGGGCGGCCGCCGGGCTCCGGGCGCCGCTGCCGCTGCGGCGTCCCCAGTGCCCCGGGCCGGGCGGCCTGCGGGGGCGGCGCAGTTGCGAAACTGAGTGAGTATCTACAGTTAAGTCTTGATTGTTGTTGGTGTCACTAGGAGGAATTGTCCTCCAGGCCAATTGTCCATGAGGACCCTCTTTGTCTATATAGGAAGAGTTGCTGTGCAGGAGACATGAGGCTCCTGTGTCTGTGTCCCTCTGTATTCCTTGCAAACACCTCTGAGAGAAACGCGCCCTGGAGTTTCGCCCGCTGCCTGGAACTGGGTTTCAATGTAGCTGGAACTGGGTCTCAGCGCAGTCCGGCGCCTTTGTCCCCTTCCCAGCAGGGCCATTCAGCGGCGCAGGCAACAGTCCCTCCTCTGCGCGCCCTCCCGCGCGCGCCTCTGGAGCCGCCGCTCCTCTGTGCCTCTGCCCCACAGGCCAAATTCATTCCCCCAGCATGTGCCTGGCTTCCCAGGGTTTCGCCCGGAACTGGGGTTCAGTGCAGTCGGAACTGGGGTTCAGCACGGTCCGGAGCCCTTGTCTCCTTCCCGCTAGGGCAGTTCAGTGGCGCAGGCAACAGTCCGTCCTTTGCGCCCCTTCCTGCGCGCGCCTCTGGAGCTCTGCCTTCCGCCGCTCCTCTGTGCCTGCGCCCCACAGCCCAGATTCATTCCCCCAGCATGCGCCTGGCTTCCCAGGGTTTCGCCCGGAACGGGGTTCAGTGCAGTCGGAGCCGGCGCTCAGCGCACTCCGGAGCCTTTATCTCCTTCCTGCCAGTGAACGCTGGCCAGGCCGTCAGCCGCCCCTTCCTCTCCGGCTCCATCCTCCCCGCAGGCGCGCGTGCTCGTGTCTCCGTCCGTTTCTCCATACCTCAGGCTTTTGCGGCTCCCCCGACTGTCCCCGTGGCCTTCTCCTTCTCCCCAGCTGTGGGCATTTCAGTCCGCCAGCTTTCCTGTGGTTCTGGACGATGACCGTTCTGACCTCTAGTTGTATTTTTGAAATTGTTGTGCCCGGCTGCGGGTTAGGTGTTTAACCTATGGCGCCATCTTGGTTTCTCTGTTTTTTGCTTCTTTGTATTTCAAATCTTTGTCTTGATTCTTACGATCCTCTAGCCTGCTGTTGGATCTCTGCATATTATTTTTTATTTCAGTCAGTGTATGCTTAATTTCTAGTTGGTCCTTTTTCATATCCTTGAGGGTCTCACTAAATTTATCGGCCTTTTCTAAAAAATTCTTGAAAAACCTTATAACCGTGGTTTTGAACTCTATATCCAGTCATTTGCTTTCCTCCATTTCTTTCATTTGTGACCTGTTTCTTTTTTTAAAATTTTTTATTTATTTATTTTTATTTATTATTTATTTATTTTTTGAGTGACCTGTTTCTTTGTTTCTGCATTTTTGGCTGCTTCCCTGAGTTGATGGAGTGGCTTTGTGTGCTAGGTGTTGTATAGGGCCCAGTGGCTCAGCCTTCTCAGTTACCTGAGGTGGACACTCTTGGTGCACCTTTTTGTGGGCTGTGTGCACAGTCTTGTAGTTAAGCCTTGATTGTTGTTGGTATAACTGGGAGGAATTGACCTCCAGGCCAATTGACTGTGAGGATCAGCTGTGTCTACGATGGGAGAACTTCTGTGCTGGAGACACCCTTATGAGGCAAGACTTACTTCAGTGGGGCTTTGGTGCTTACTGAGTCTGCCCCCTGAGTGTGTCCCTTATGGATCTGAGGAGTTGTAATCTGGATGGTCCCACTCTGACCCCTGAGTACACTGGCTCTTGGATCTCCAAGGAGGTGCTAATTTAGCCTCTGCCCGAGGCCACCCAGCAGGAGCTACGGAGAGATCTGCAGATTCCTCTTCTTTGTTTGGGTTTTGGAGGTGCCCAGATGAGGCCCAGCTGTGAAGCAATGCAAGCTGCTGTGGGGCCTTGGGCCTTCTTTTAGATGTTCTGGATCTCACTGACTCAGCTGCAGTTTGTTAGGTAATTTTAGAATTCAAAGGACCAGGCCATTCATATGCAAAAGCCTCTGAACTCAGCTTGGATGGGGTGGAGTCTCAGGGTGGAGCAAACAGCAGTGGCTTCATGGGGCGGGATCTCAGAGCGGAGCAAACAGCAATGGCTTCCCATCAGCCCTGCCCTAAGAGGCCCCTGGGTCTCAGTGTCCCGCGGTAATCGGTAATCGCTGCAAGCATCTCTGAGAAAAAAGCCGCCCTCCAGTTCTGCCCGCTGCCAGACAGTCTAATTTCTCCCCATATGAGTCTAGGTCTTCAGAGTCTCGCCCGGAACTAGAGTTCAGAGCAGTCAGGAGCTTTTGTGTCCCTCCCGATTGAGAAAGCCAGCCACGTACTCAGTTGCCAGCCCTCTCCGTGTGCGCGCCTCCATACCTCTGCCTTTACTTTCGCAGCTCCTGTGAGTCTCACTGTGCTTTTCTCTTTCCTTCTAGTTGTAGAATTTCCACTTAGCCAGCCTTCCTGTGGTTCTGGATGATGTCTGTTTTGTCTTTTAGTTGTAGTTTTGAGATTGTTGTGCGAGGCAGCAGTTCAGGTGTTTACCTATGCCGCCATCTTGGTTTCTCCCTGCTTGTGTATATTTTAGTTGTTAACTAAATTAAAATATTCACTTAAGATCCATTAAAGTATTTCAGATGTGGAATAATATTCTGCCTTTTGTTAATGGCTAAAATTTGGCTTTGGTTATGTTACATAATTATAGAGCCTCGAGTTCTGGCTATGATGGCTAGTTTCATTCATCAAATATTTACTGAGTGCCTGTTGTGTATAAGGCATCAAGCTAAGTGCCACAGGACATACAAAAATGAATTACTCCTAACTATAGTTATGCCAGTCTCCAATGCAATGGGAATTTTACCATATCAAACATATAATTGAAGAAATCAGTGTTTGACACGGTGTTTAGAAAATTTTAAACATCAGTTTTACCAGTGTTACATTCCTTGAGCTATCGCCCCACAACCTTTCCATTTCTCCTTTACTTTACATTAAAATCTATCAATTCTCCTATTATGAACATTTCATATAAATGAAATCATATAATATATGGTCTTTTGTGACTGGCTTCTTGACTTAACATAATTTTTAAGGTTCATCCATGTGATAGCATACATTAGTACTTCATCCTTTTTTATCGCTGGATAACATTCCATTGTATGAATGCCACAGTTTGTTTATCGAAAGAAGACATAAGGAAGGCCAAGAGAGAGACATTGAAAACATGCTCAAAGTCACTAGTCATCCGAGAGATGCAAATCAAAACAATAATGTGGTATCATCTCACCCCTGTCAGAATGGCTATCATCAACAAACAAGTGCTGGCGAGGATGTGAAGAAAAAGGAACCCTCGTGCACTGCTGGTGGGAATGCAGACTGGTGCAGCCACTGTGGAGAACAGTATGGAGTTTCCTCAAAAAACTGAAAATGGAACTCCCATTTGACCCAGTGATCCCACTTCTAGGGATATATCCCAAGCAACTAGAAATACCAATCAGAAAGGATATATGCACCCCTATGTTCATAGCGGCACAATTCACCATAGCTAAGATTTGGAAACAGCCTAAGTGCCCAAAAGCAGATGAGTGGATTAACCTTTTGCACTCGGATGTCGAGTGTGACTCGACACGGTTAGCATCGGTAGCAGCTCGTATGTCGAGCCACACTCGACACGTAGTTTCACCGTGGGGGGAAGGGGGATTTTTGTCTGTTTTTCCAGTATCTTTTCTTGTTTTCATTAGCATGAAAGGACAAGTAAAATGTAAATGCCGTCTCAACTGATGCCAAAAAAGAAAAAATGAAAAACCGATAACGCATGTGAAATTTATTAGGAAACTAGTACATGATCTTGGAGAATTCAGAGATGGTACACTAATTTCCAGGGGTAGATTATTATCCACTAACTTAGAGCAATGTTTAGATGGAAAGCTCCATATAATCACGCCTCACCCTAACAAAAAACACAAAGATTGTGTTGTTTGTTCTAACAGAAAAATCAAAGGAGGAAGAAGAGAGACGATTTATATTTGCAAAACATGTGAATGTAAACCAGGTCTTCATGTGGGTGAATGTTTCAAAAAATATCACACCATGAAAAATTATAGAGATTAAAATTACTCTTTGAATGTATCAATAATTTGAAATATAAAAAAAAATCCAAATAAATAAGTTTGTATGAAAAGAAACTCCAGTTTTTTATTCTACTGCCGCGCTTTGTAAAATCTGGGATATTAAAAAAATTAAATCCCGAGTAGAATAAAGGAATCGAGAAAAAAGCAAGCGAGTGCAAAGGGTTAAAAAATGGTGGTACAGCCCTAGCTGGTTTGGCTCAATGGATAGAGTGTCGGTCTGCGGACTGGAGGGTCCCAGGTTCGATTCCGGCCAAGGGCACATGCCTGGGTTGCAGGCTTGATCCCCAGTAGGGGGCGTGCAAGATGCAGCCAATCAATGATTCTCTCTCATCATTGATGTTTCTATCTCTCTCTCCTTCTCCCTTCCTCCTTCCTCTCTAAAATCAATAAAAAATATTTTTAAAAAAATGGTGGTACATCTACACAATGGAATACTATGCTGCGGTAAAAAAGAAGGAATTCTTACCATTTGCAACAGCATGGATGGAACTGGAGAGCATCATGCTAAGCGAAATAAGCCAGTCAGAGAAAGATAAATATCACATGATCTCACTCATTTGTGGAATATAATGAACAACATAAACTGATGAACAAAAATAGATCCAGAGACAGAGAAGCATCGATCAGACTGTCAAACCTCAGCGGGAAGGTAGGGGAGGGTGGGGGTGAGGGGGAGAGATCAACCAAAGGACTTATATGCATGCATATAAGCCTAACCAATGGGCACAGACAACAGAGGGGTGAGGGCATGAGTGGGGGGTTAGGGGGGCAATGGGGTGATAAGTACACATATGTAATACCTTAAGAAAAAAAAATGTAAAAAAGTAGTTAATGAACATTTGGGTTGTTTTCACAGTTTGCTTTTTATGAATAATGCTGCTGTGAACAATTGTTTAGAAGTTTGGGGATAGACATATGTTTTCATTTCTTTCAGGTATATACCTAGGAGTGAATTTGCCTACTCAATGGTAATTGTTCAACATTTTAAGGAACTGCTAGACTGTTTTCCCATTCGTTGTTACTTGTAGACATAACCCCTTTTTATTCACCTATGTATAATGCATGTTTGTTTCTGCCTTGGCTATTTTCTGCTGTTCTTTATACTTCCCAGGCTTTTTCCATAATTTCCCACCTTGCAGTAGACTGAGTCATGTATTAGCAATGATTGTTTCATTTTTCTTCCCCCCCACCCTCTTTCTCTTCCTCTCTTCCCCCTCTACTAGTACATCTTCATACTTCCTCTAAACTCTCCTACATCATTTACAACTTCTAATTTCCTTAGATTATATCCATAAAAGATTTGTTTGAAGAATTATATTTTAAAATTTGTTTCATTGCTCAACTGTGAGATTTTCTCGAGTCATATTTATTTGAATAGGAATATCCAGTATCAAGAAGCTAAGAGAAGCATCATGTTAGCCAATAGATTCTTTCAGAAGATTAATCTGAGCAGTTTTAACATTATAAGAAATAAAGTACCCTCTATTTGCTTTCCAAATTCTTGTTAACCAATATAGTACATTTGAATTCTCAATTTAATTAGAGAGAAGGAATCTCTGAAATCAAGTGTCCCTGTTCTAATAGGTTCTGCCATCAGCCCGGGATAGAACTTTGGACAACCTAACCCTTTGGGGGCTTTAGTTTCCTCATCTATAAAATGAGGAACATTTACTAGGTATTCTTTCTATGAGCTTTTGTACATCTGAAAAGTACATGCGGCTACTTATCCTGCCTTTTTTTTTCTTTTTAAGTTATGAGAATGACTCTTTGGCCAATTCTTTAATAGTAACACACCATATTATTTAGTCTAAATAGTTTTTACATGTATATGAAATTGCTATCACAGTATGACAGTATAAATTCATTAAATCTAAACAGCAGTTAAAATATTGCAGATGATCACTTTGAAGAAGAGCTGCCATTTCTGTCGGGTGTCAGGTTGATATCCCTTGTTTTTTGTTTTGTTTTTTTTTCATTCAAACAATGCTGAAAGATGGATACAATTAGCCCAGTTTTCAAAACGCATTTAATCATATGGATTACTATGCCTCACATTTTCTTCACTCTTAATTGGAATTTTCAGGTTGGAGCCAGAAATGGCTAGAGTACAGCTATAAATAAATTTCTTGCCTTAATGCTTTCCATCAGATGGATTCTTTTTTAAACCCAATCCAATCATTACAAACCCACTTATAATTCTAAGGGCTTATGGAATTATTATTTATGGAGTTCACAAAATTTTACTTAACTAAATGGGAACTGCGTGTCTTAATCATAATTTAGAAAAAATTATCCTGAGCTAAGTTTTTGGTGCTATCAGTAAACTAAGGCGAGACCCATGCATGCACAAGTGACCTGTCCAACTACTGTATCTTTTCCCCCAGGAGACAATATTCACAGCCTGGGTCCCCTATCCATGTTATTTGTCTCTTTTTGCTGTTAGAACTCAGGGTTTTCATTTCAGGCATTGTTTTCCTCATGCACATTACTTCTGTTTGCCCCTTTCCCTCCTGACTTTTAATGTGAGTCAAAAGAATCCATGAAAATTTAAGTGAGCTTGTTTAATTTTTCCAACTTAAAAAAAATTTTTTTAATTGATTTCAGAGAGGAAGGGAGAGGGAGAGAGAGAGAGAAACATCAATGATGAGAGAGAATAATTGACTGGCTGCCTCCTGCAACGCCCCCTACTAGGAACCAAGCCCTACTGGAAACCCGCACATGTGCCCTGACTGGGAATTGAACCATGACCTCCTGGTTCATAGGTCCATGCTCAATCATTGAGCCACACCAACCAGGCTGTTTTCCAACTTTTAACTTTGATTATCCTCTCTTTAAATCTCATCTTTTCATTTTTGTGTGATAACTATGAAGGAATAATATGAAATACGGTATGATAGAAAGTAATAAGCAGCGATTCCTTCCTTCTTTAGGGTTGTCTGGAGTCCTAGCGTCTTTCCTCTTCAGACTTGCATATGTGACTACCCACCATTAGTTGTCTCAGAAGCTCCACAAACTCAATTAATTTACACTGGAAGTCTTCATCTCCTTATCTAACACCTTCTAAACTCATGATCTCCCAGTAAACAGTGCAACTCTTTTATTCTTTTGGGTAGCCATATGTAAGCCCTAGTTTCATCCATGACTCTTCCAACTTATTCTTTCACTATCCTAGTGCATCACCATGTTTCCTAAATATCTGATCAAATCCCTCCATGTGTTGTTATTGCCATTTTTACCATCTTAATCCAAATCAACGCATTTGGTTGCAGTATAACAAAGTGGCCGGTGTGAGTGGTAGGGTCAGTTTGCCTGGGTTGGAATCTGGCTCTGTCACTTACAAGTTGCGTAACTTTGGGCAAGTCACTTGTTCCTTTATGCCTGTTTCTGCATCTGTAAAATGGGAGCAATAATAATATCTATCTTACAGAGTAGCTGTGGGTTAAATGAGTTAATATTTGCAAAGGACCTTAACATAGTGCCTGACCTTTAGAAAACAATTCAGAAGTGTTAACTATAACTGTATTTCCCCGAACAGAAACGGAAATGATCTTTATAAATTCAAATCTGATAGTTTTGGCAAGGTACCTTACCGTAAAGACTGATTCCTAAGGTGACCCTCAAGTCCCTGCATCATCTGGCACCTGCCTACTCCATTCACCTCCTCACTTGATTTCATTTGGACCGATGGCCATTTGTCCTGTCCCTATATATCAAATGAAGGTAATGTTAGTACTTACCTTGTCGGGTGTTGTAAGGGCATAAATGCATTATTAAAATGCACTTTTTTAATTGAGTAAATGTTCAGGAAGTACTGGCTATTAAAATAATAATTATTACTTTCCTCTTGTTCTTTATTGTTAGCTGCATTGGACTTCTTTCAAGATACCAAATGCACAGTGTACTTTTCTTCCTAAGGTGTTTGAATTTTGCTTAAAAAACTCCATTCCACCTTCTAGCTAATTTATATTCTTGCTTCACATTTAATCTGATTACGTTCTCATAAAAATGTTGCAGCATTAATTTGATTATTGCCATATATTAAAAACTGTATTGTTTAAATTATCGTATTTTTCCTAAAATGAAAATGTATGTATTGGCTCCTTACCTTTGAATACTCATTGGTTATAATGTTACACATTATGAGTTCATGGGAAAGTGTCTATGAGCTGGTTCAAACCACTCCGTCTCGTTACTTCATGTCCTGCAGCTGGGGGGAAATCTGGGAAAGGAGATAACATGGATAATGGTAGAATTTTCCATTACAGAGAACAACGGTAAGTGCTAAAATTAACACGGATTGGACAACAAACAGTAGGATATCGAGGGCCTGCCGAGCAGAGGGAGGGAAATGTAGTACATGCAAACTAAGTTAAACCTTGTTGGAAACAGTTAAGAAAACACAGGTCTTCAGGAATTAAAACAAAAATGTGCTGGGCATCCTTAACCTGATTCATTTTTCTTGCTTTTCTGGCACAAAGCCCAGATTCCAACCCTGCCCCTTCCCACCACCACCACCACCACCACCACCACGTTTATTAAAAAAGTACCACATTTGAATTATTTTGAGAACTGACTTATTTATGTTAAAGGACTATCAGACAGGAGTTGTGGGTTGCTATTCTGGGCAGTTCAAGCTTAAAAGAAGATTGGGTGTTTTCTGCCGAGAAAAGGTTCCACATGGAAACGAATGTGTCTCTGTTGCATAGTTGGCAGGAATAGCCAGCTTATACAAATGTTCCCCTCTCTCTCCACCCCACGGTTATTTTTATGCAGTGGAGATTACATTAATTGTTTGAAATTTAGTTCCTGCCTCAGAAATGGGAGCACCATGGTTATTTTAAGAAAAAAGAACAAGAAATCTGTTGAGTAGAATTTTCATTCACTTGAAGTTTTGAAAGAGAAAGTTAAGAAACAAGGAGTGGAGTTGATGGGGAGAAAGGAAGACTGTGTTCAAAACCAGTTTATCTTTGCTTACAGAAGAAATAGAATCTTAAGTTGCTTACCATCAATATTCCCAGAGAAGTCTTGCAAGCTTCAGAGCTCTGTTATCATTTTAGTGTCCCCCTGTGTTAGAGATTTAGATTTATTAAAGCTATCCTGATTTTTTTTTTTTGCCCAACCAGCATGGCTCAGTGGTTGAGTGTCAACCCAGGAACCAAGAGGTGACTGGTTCCATTCCCAGTCAGGGCACATGCCCAGGTTTCAGGCTCTATCCCCAGTAGGGGGATGCAGGAAGCAGCCAATCGATGATGTTTTTCTCTCACTGATGTTTCTGTCTCTCTATCCCTTTCCTTTCTTCTCTCTCTAAAATCAATAAAAACATTTAAAATGTTTTTAAAGCTATCCTGAAATATTAGCCACTAGAATATTAAAATTTTGTTTAGTTAAATTTATTAAAAAGCATTAAGTAAAATAAAATTTAATTCTAAAATTAAAACTAGGCAACTCTCTAGTTTCAAAAGGAAATATTAGTAATAATAATAATAAATGATAGAGGCTATTTTCCCATTTTCTCACAAGACTGTAATGTAGATTTCATTCTTGAATTCCAAGAAAAAATTCAAAAATACAATTCCTTCACTTCCCAACTTGTGTTTGGCTGTTTCCCCAACCCAGTCATTACTAGACTTCAAATCCAGGGAGTAAGTTTGGAGGCTGAGGAACCTAAAAGCAGAGACTGGCCCCATGAAGCAGCATAGGCAGAAAGGGGTGAAATTAGGAAGTGGGTAGATGGTAGAGGAGGGTGATAAACAGTGGGCTATTGCACATTCCTCTTCCCCAAAATTCCATTCATCCTAGCTTCTCACCAGTCAAATTGTCCCCTCTCTTTGTTTTGTCTCCGCAGAATTCTGAAAGAGCTATCCAGTTCAATTTGAATCCTTTTTGTTGAGCAGTTAAAGAGTCAGAGACCCAAATAACAGGTCATCTGGAATCTTTTTCTTTTTTAAATAGCCGCTCACTTTAATGAAAAAATACAAAGAGAGAGAACACAGATGAATTATTTGTCCTTTTGTAGAACCATAGTCCCCACCCGAAAAAGCACACATATAAATAAAAATTAGCAAACACTCCAATTATCAAAATAACATATTAGCATTTCACAATGTTTCACTTTCAACTGGGTACACTGATATATAAATCAACATTTTGATAGCTGCTCTCTGTGCTTGGAAAAGAAACACTATTTTTGTGTCACAGGCTTAAGTAATTATAAAATGAAACAATCAGGAAATCAGCAATACCTTGAGGTCTGAGGTTTAATGGTTGGGCATAGACATTAATTTTTAAAAAGACTATTTCAGCTCTGCTGAATTAAAGTTCTGAATAGGGAATGAGAAAGCAAAAAGAAAAAAACTATGGAGCCCCTAGTATTTAAATTTTACATGTGTTATTTCAGCTAGTCATATGAGTAACTCTATTACAATAAAAGCTATCATTCAGTATATACTGTATGTCAGGCACTGTGCTAGGGGATTCACATTTCTTCTCTCATTTAATCTTCACAGTGACTTTATAAGGTAAATATCATTCCCATATTAAAAATGAAGGAGTTGCAGCACTTGTCTAAGATTTCCAGATTTGGAAAACTGTGGAATGGGGAATAAAATGTAGGTTTAGCTAGTTATAAATGTCATGCCCTTTCTAGTTATTAATTTTTTAAAAATATTTTTTTCAAAATAAAAACCATGTTTGCTGTAGTGTCAGAATACACATTGAGAGGGGTCTCCTGGGTCCCTGCAATGTTCTGCTTCATGATCTGGGTGGTGGTTACATTGAATATTTCAGTGAGGTGTCACTTACCACTTGTGTGCTTTTCTGTATATGTTGTATGCTATAAAGTGTTTACTTTAAAAAGTGTAATTCATGCTGAGTACAGCAAATGTGACACTGATAATCACAAAGAGGAAATAAATTCAAGGGTCTTTTGTGGTTCCATACAAATGTTAGGATTGTTTGTTTTATTGCTGTGAAAAATGCCATTGGGGTTTTGATAGAGATTGCACTGAATCCGTAGATTGCTTTGGGTAGTGTGGACATTTTCATAATATTAATTCTTCCAATCCATGAGCACAGAATATTTTTCCATTTATTTGTATCTTCTTCAATTTTTTTCCTTAATGTCTTTTAGTGTTTAGTATGTATATGTCTCGCCTTGGTTACATTTATCCCTGGGTATTTTATTCTTTTTCATGCAACTGAAAATGGGATAGTTCTCTAAGTTTCTCTTTTTGATAGATAGTTCATTATTAGTGTACAGAAATGTAATAGATTTTTGTTATTGATTTTGTATCCAGTAATATTCCTTAATTCATTTATTAGTTCTAAGTTTTTTGATGGAGTGTTCAGGGTTTTATATGTATACTATCATGTCATCTGTAAATAGTGAGTTTCATTTCTTCCTTTCCAATTTGGATGCCTTTTATTTCTTTTTCTTGCCTAATTGCTCTGGGTAGGACTTCCAATACTATATTGAATAAATATAGCTACAATGGGCACCCTTATCTTGTTTCTGATCTTAGAGGAAAAGCTTTCAGCTCTTCACCATTAAGTAGAATATTATTTTGGGGCTTGTCATATATAGCCTTTATTATGTTGAGGTATGTTCCCTTTATACCTGCTTTGCTATCATAAATGGATGTTGAATTTTGTCAAATGCTTCTTATGCATCTATTCAGATGATTATGATTTTTATCCTTCACTAGAGGCCTGGTGCACAAAAATTCATGCACTTGGGGTGGGGGGGGGGGGGTCCCCTGAGCCCGGCCTGCACCCTCTTGCAGTCTGGGAGCCCTCGGAGGATGTCTGACTGATGGCTTAGGCCCACCAGGAGTGGGCCTAAGCCGCAGTCTGGCCTCCCTCTGTGGGAGGCAACCGGCGGGCCAATCGGGGGATGGTGCTGGCAAGTGGCCAGCCCCGTCCCCCATCGCCCCTCTGCCGCTGCCCCAATTGCTGTCCCCTCCCTCTGCCCACTGGCACCTGCCTTGGCTGGCCTGGCGCCACCCGCTTGCTGGCCCGGCCCTCCGCTGACCTGTCGTTCTGCTGTTTGGTCAATTTGCATATTAGGCTTTTATTATATAGGATTCTTAATGTGGTATATCACATTGGCTGATTTGTGGATGTTGAACTGCCTTGCATCCGTGAATAAAACCCACTTACTCAGTGTTTGATCTTTTTAATGTATTGTTTAATTTTCTTTGTTAATATTTTGTTGAGGGTTTTTGCATCTATTTTCGTCAGGGATATTGGCCTCTCATATTCTTTTCCTGTGGTGTCCTTGTCTAGTGTTGTTGTCAGGGTGATGCTGACCTCCTAAAATGAGTTTGGAAGTGTTCCCTCCTTTTCTATTTTTTGGAAGAGTTTGAGGATTGGTATTTTTTGTTGAATATTTGTTCAAATTCACCAGCGAAGCCATCTGGTCCTAGCCTTTTCTTTGTTTGAGAGGTTTCTGATTACTGATTCAATCTCTTTATAGTACTCTGCTCAGATTCTCTATTTCTTCATGATTCAGTCTTGGTAGGTTGCATGATTCTAGAAATTTATCCATTTCTTCTAGGCTGTCCAATTTGACCTATAATTGTTCATAGTAGTTTCTTATGACCTTTTGAATTTATGTGGTAATAGTTGTAATATCTCTTCTTTCATTTCTGATTTTCTCTTTTTTTCTTCGTGAATCTAGATAAATGATTTATGGGTTCCTCAAAAGCTACCATTTAGTTTAATTATATTTAATAGTGTTATGAATTTATTTAAATGGATTGTCAGATGTCTTTTATTAGAGAAAAAATAGCTTTTAACATTAAAAATATCTAAGATTACTTAAGTCCTTCAAATAAAAAAAGATGCCATTGTTGCATTATTGGCCCCTTGGAACTGATGTAGGTCTCATAAGAGGAGGCAACGTTAATGAAAAGGCCAGTGAACTAGCAGTCAGGAATACTGGTTTCTAGTTTTGCCTGTGCCACTGAATAAAAACCTCATTGTAGACAAGTCTCAAGTTCTTTGAACTTCAGTTTCTTGAGCTGTAAAATGAGAGGATTGGGCAGTATCTCAAAGGACACTTACAGCCAAAATAATTATGACACAGGGATTTGGCCATGCATCACACTTTTATTATAATAAAGAATTGAATTAATGAAACAGAAACATTCAATATCGTAGGAGAACAGAGGTTGCCATTTTTATTTGCAGACACAATGTGTTTCCTGCCCTTTCCACAAGTAGCCATGGGAAGGGAAGCGAAAGGGAAGAAGGACAGGATGTCCTTCCTTGACATGTCACTCATCAGCCTATATCTTTACATTTTTTTTCATGGCCATCGGATCTGGTATCTCAGAAGCCCATCCCACAAAACAGAAGAACTGCAAATAACTTGTTATGAAGACTAAGTGCTTAATTTCATTTGCACTTGTTATATATATTTTTTCAAATGTGTTCCTTTCATTATCGTTGTAGCCTGAACTCACAGTGACAATTTCAGGGACTTCGGAGAAGGGTAACATTTACACAGAAACAGCTGAAGGAACTTCGGTGTCCCTTCGGTAGGCTGATCCTGTTGCCAGTTTGCAGGTGAACCGTGGAGAAACTGGGGACTGGACAAGAAAAGGGAGAAGTGCCTGGGAACCCAAGACAGTTCTAGGGAGCAGAAAGGGACTTGGCTTTCTCAGGTCGTGTAGCTTTAAGGCACCGGGAGATGGGTTATTTACTTGCCCAACTTCCCTTTGATGACAGGAAGTGTCATTTATCTTTATATCCCCAGCGACAGATATAACTGACAACCAAGTAGTTGTTGAATTGAATAAAAACTGCGCGGGGAATAAGGTAGGAAAAAGGAGACCGAAATAACATGGCCTCGGATATCTGAAACTTTTAGAGATTCACTGTAAGATTAACCACAAAGGGAAAGCGAACTTCAGCGGAGCACTTTTTTCAGATGAGGTGTCAACAACATAGGAGAGAGAGAGGCGATCAGAGCTCCTTTTAAGTGAAAACAGACCCCGCAACAGGTTTGAACCCCGGAGTGAAAAAGGGAGAAGCGACAGCGACGGGCAGATGGCAGAAGTGTCTAGGTCAGAGCTGAGCCAGGCAGGAGAAGCTCGCTTTGAGCATGTTTCTTAACAGAACTCCCGGGAAGCCCTAAACGAAGTGCAGCTCGGGCGGGTCGTTTGGCCTGATAACTTCCGTGTGTGTGGGTGTGCAACAGGGAGCGCCGCCCGCGAACTTCCGCGTGCCAGGGACCCCGGAGCGCCGCCCGGCTGCGCCCGCCCCACCCTCAGGAAACCCGCGCACCCCGGGGGAACTGCCCTACCGCCCAGGGCAGGAAAGGGGCGGGGCCGCGCGCGCGCCGCAGCCCCGCAGGCCGCCTCCGCCGAGCCCGCTGTCGCCACGCCCCCCGGACTACATTTCCCAGCATGCCGCGAGGCCGCCCGCGCGCCGCAGTTGACCCATTTCCCGGCCCGTCCCGGGCTCGGCCGGCCCCCGCGCCGAGGCGGCTGCTCCCTGCTGACTGGGGTGTGGGCGGGGAGCGGCGGAGGGAGGAGGAGGCGCTGCTGCCGCGGCCGCCGTTGCCTCCGCTGCTGGGCGCTGGGCAGCTCACCGGGCTTCTGCGGCTGCCATGGACGAGCAGGCGGGTCCCGGCGTCTTCTTCAGCAACAACCACCCGGGCGCCGGCGGTGCCAAGGGTCTCGGGCCTCTGGCGGAGGCGGCCGGCGACGGGGCGGCTGCGGCGGGGGCGGCCCGAGCCCAGTACAGCCTCCCGGGGATCCTGCACTTCCTGCAGCACGAGTGGGCCCGCTTCGAGGTGGAGAGAGCCCAGTGGGAGGTGGAGCGGGCGGAGCTGCAGGTAAAGACCCTCCCGGCCTGGCCCTCTTCATCCCGCCTCTTCGCCCCCTTTCGCCCCGCCCCGGACCCTTCCCCCTCCCTCTTCTGCCCTCTCTGGTCCCCTCCCCTTCGCTCCCACCCTCCCACCGGAATGTCCCCTTCCCCCTTCACCTTTGCCTTTGGCTGACCCCCCACTTCCTCGACCCGGGTTCCCGCTCCCGCCCTGGCGCGTTGTTTACCCTCCCGCTCCTCTGCGTTTGCTCCTTCCTTCTCTTAACTCTGTTTCCTTTCAACTCCCTGGCCATCGCACGTTTTAGGGCTTGCCTTTCGGTGTACTCGTTGGGCTAACAGCGGTGCCCATCCTCTGTCCTAGGTCTAGAGACGTGCCCGCAGTGGGTACTGGCAGTAGGCTTCTCTGAGGGGAAGGTGAGCAGAGGAGGCAACAGAAGTTCCATCTGTGAGGCCTTGACTTTCGGCGAGCAGCTGAGGTTGGGGGAGAAAGTGTTACTAGGAATATCCAGCGCTCCCTTTACATATGTAAATGTTTCTTCTCTCCTTCCCACTCCCTCACCCCCTCCCGCGTTTCTTTTAGGTATTTCAGATGCATGGATTTTTTTTTTAAATGAAGGACCTAGAGATGATCGCAGTCAGATGGTAGTAGTTCAGAGATGGTCTCCTGTTCTCCGAATCTAAAACTTCCCGAGGATTGATTTTATGTTCAGGGTTCCGTGAGATGCGACTTTTACTTGAAAAGGGACTAAAAGGGGCTTTAAAGTTGGTCCACATTTCCTGCATAATCTGCAAAATAGAGTATATCCAGGGAGGAGCCGTTGTGGCCTCTTGGAAGCATGAAAGGGAGGCTGATACTTGACAGGCCATTCTGAGTCGGTTAAGTGGCTCTTAAAAACTTCCAAGCCATTCACCAATTTCACAAGGAACTTAAAGAACTGTGCTTTACTGGCTAAATCCTGTATGTTTATGAAATTTGAGTATAGTTTTGGTTGGTGAAACACTTGACGTTAAAATGCTACCCAGTGTGTCACTTTTTTTTTTTTTTTTTGGTAACATGTATTTTCTTTGATACTTAAAAAAAAGAAAAGGAGAAGTGTGTTTAATAGGGTCTGTGCTGGGACAGGCTGCTGTGGTGTAGTGCAAGTGGAATGAAGGGAGCAAGGAGACGGTTACAGTATGGGCTGGGCTTGCTGCTCGCTCTGTGACCTTTAGGAAATCCTTTAACCTCTCTGAACTTCAGTGTCATCACTTATTTATTCGGCACATTTATTGAATGCCAGCTGTGTGCCTCTAGGTCCTGGGATGAACAAAACTGACACAGCCTCTACCCTCATAGAGCTTACATTTTAGGTGGGAGGCAGTGAGTAAATGCATCTCTATAATATTCTGACCCATAGTAGCAACTGCCATGAGGAGAAGAACTCAGGGAACAGGAATAGAATGTGATAGGGGCAGCTATTTTAGATGGAGTGGTTAGGGAAGGCCTCTGAGATGAGTTGAATGAAGTGGGGAAGTGACCCATAGTTTCTAAGATTCCTTCTGATTCTTTATGTTTATGTTCTTTGGTGGCTTTTTCATTCCGACTGTTATGTTGCTTTAGTATCTGGTCTTCTGATATTTGTAATATTTTTTATAATGAATCTGACCATGTCTGTATAGTAAACAGCAGACTTAGATGCTTCACTCAAATTTACTGGTAATTCACCTTTATTGGCAGTGAATTCCATAAATGAGCTTGTGGATTTCAGACTTCAAGGAAGTGTTAAAGGCAGGCTTTAACTTTAACGTTGTACTGTTGTGGAGGATGATGTTTATATGTAACCACTTAAATTTTAATTTCTTTTCCAGTTTAGGGAATGTAAGATAAGTCACACTAATTGGGTAAAAAACCAAGAAAACAATTCTTACTGCTTGTAGAACTTTGGGAATTTTCAACCCACTTCACCCCCTATGTCTCCCCCCACCTCACTGTGTTTAAACTTTTTAATTTTACCTGTAACTGTAGCCACTCTTCAATTTTATATGCACACACACAACTTCCTGGGTTATTAACGGCAAATGTTAAACTTAAGGTAGGTTTCCCATTGGCGCTCATTTTGTTAAGGGCACTGCATTTTTACAGTACCTTTTGGTGGTTCTCAAATTAAGCATCCACAGAGAAACTTAAAAAAATCGTATTTTCCAAACAGAGCAAGTATTATGTATTTTGGAGGGATAGAGTTTGCAGGAACCTGTGGTCTTTGGCCCCTTTATTAGCATTATTGAAAATATATTTTTAAAATCATTTATTTTTATTATTGACAGTATTACAGATGTTTCCCATTCCCCCCATTTGCCACATCATTTCTTTACATCAACATCATTAAATTTGAACATATCCCTTCATTTTTCTATTGCCATTGGAATTTTCCTAGAAAAACAATAGGAAGTAAGAATTGAATGATGATGAAACTTGGATTACTTGATGTCTTCCTTTTAATTTTTAAATCTTTTCTCCAGTCCTTAACACCGAAGTCAACAAAAACACCTTTAAGGTTAACTCTAATGTGTCTCCTCAGGAACCTGTTAGTCCTGCTCTTTTAAATTGCCAGGGCAGAATTGTGAAAGGCCATCCAAGCTCCCACCTATCTACCTGGCCTGCCTTCATCACTTCCTCCCTCCTTCAGACCTTGAGAGTAAGGAACTAACCACATTGTACCAAAAACGTGTTGTCATTTTGTTCCCCCTTGCCCATTTTAGTTAAATATATGATTCTCTTTTACTTTTGGTAATCCCCATCACCATACCATGTAGATGAGAATAGGTAATTCGTGGAAAAGAATGGTCAAAATTATTACTGAGCTTTAATATTTGTGAAAGGAATTGAAAATGGGATATATAACATTTGAAAGAATTTTCTGGGTGAGACAGATTGAACCAGATTGATTACCTCAAAGAAACTTGCAGTCTGGTTGGAGTGATAGAACAATCAGAATGCAGAAAAATCAGTGTTTATCACTTGAGGGATTTAAGTTTTCTTAGAACAGCACAGAAGAGCCTAGCAGTGAGTGAAATGAATAGCAGGAAAAAAGAACTTTATGAGGTAATGAGAACCTAAGGCTCAGTTTCAAAAGTTACTGACTTATGGGAAGACAAAATGTAAATAAAAAAGAAAAGTTATTGCCTTAGTTGTGTGTGTGTATGTGTGTGTAGTTGGGGAGGCTGTGCTGTTTACCTGGAAATGCTAGAACTGAGAAAAGGTCAAGCTATCATTAGTTATATGGTTGTTGGTACTAGAGTGTTTATGAATTTAAATTTTGGCATTGATGATTCATATTTTCATTCAATAGATGTTTTTCAAGTGCCTACTTCCTGCCAGGTCCTGTTCTAGGCACTGGAGAAACAACAATGATGAAAACAGATCCTACTCACATGAAACTTAAATTGTGCGGGAAGACAGACAGTATTAAATAAATGCATCCTGAAAACATTAGATGGTAATAAGAGCTGTGATGAAGTGTGTAAGTGGGATATGGAGTGCTTGGGAGGGTGGAAGGGGGAAGAAAGGCTTTACTGATAAGGTGCCATTTGAACAGAGACCTTGAAAAGGTGAAATCTAAGGAGAGTGTTCCAGGCAGAGGGAACAGAAGGGGGAAGGAACACACTTGGAATGTTTGAGGAATAATGAGGCAAGTGTGGGTGGAGTACAGGAGGAGACTAGAAGAAATGATGTCAGACAGAAGTATTGAGTCTTGCCCATGGTAAGGACTTTAGATTTTACCGCAACAAGGTGGGGAACTATTGAAATGTATTGAACAAAAGAGTGACAGCATCTTTAAACAGAACCCTTTGCCAAGGATTCAGAATGACCTGGAGGGGAGATGAGGATAGAAGAATCAGAGTCTAGTTAGGAGGCTCTTTGAATAATCCAGGCTACAGATGAACTAAAGTGGCAGTAATGAGATCTGGGATTATATGTTTTGAAACATGTTCAAAATATAATGGATTTTGAATATATTTTTGAAGGTAGAATCAGCAAGATGTGATAGAGGACAGGATGTGAGATTTGAGACAAAGGGGAGTGGAAGATGGAGAGAAAGGCAGAGAGAAGTATTGATGTGAGAGAAACACATCGGTTGGTTGCCTCCTGCACACTCCCGACCAGGGCCTGGGTTGGGGAGGAGCCTACAACCAACATACCGCCCTCGATCTGAATGGAACCCGGGCGCTTTGGTTCGCATGCCAACACTCTGTCCAATGAGCCAATCCGGCTAGGGCTACCTTGTGAGAATTAAATGAGAAACTTTAAGGTATCTAGCAGAGGCCTGGTACATAACGCAAAGTAAGTGCCGAATAAATAAATGGTACCAAGTGCATGATGTTAAAGTTGTATATCTCCTTGTTCCCACAGAAAAGCAAAATCTTCAGTTATGAACTCTTCTAAGGCTAGAGCGTATAAGTGCCATTCTGGAACCATGCAGTTTAATATTCTGGGTCTGGTAGTGGCACTAAGGGACATTCAATAGGAATCAGCCTCAAAATTTTGATAATAGGACACCTTTCCCAGGCCAGGTCCGCTGGCCCATCCTCTTAAACTTCTCCTCCCCCAAACATTGGTAATATACTTCACATGTACTTGATTTACTTAATAACCCACTATGTGTCTTCTATCTTGAATTTTCTATAAACTTTTCAGAATGTGTTTATCTTAACCATGCATGACTTCTTAGGTAACAAATTGTATATATTTACTAACCACTTTATAAAACTAATTTTTTTGTGTTTTTGGACCTTTAAACTTGGAACTGGTGAGCCCCATTTTGGTATGGTGAAATTTTGTAAACAGGCTCATTTTTTAATTCTAGTCATCCTTGATAATTTTTAAATCTTATATTTTAGAAAGGTTCTAGAGGTTTTAGTCTTTTTAAAACATATCCTAATATTTGTTACTTTAGTGTTTCTCAACTTTAGATGTAATCTTAGGATAACTTGGGTAAATTTTTAAATGTATTAATTCCCTGAGCTCTTCAGCAGGCTACTTAAATCAGAAATGTAGGAATTAGGGCCCCTGGCATTAGTATTAGATGAGACGTATACTAGTACACCTCCCTCAGACTGAGAGATAAAAATGATATTAATCTTTGAGCTGGAATGAACTTAGGAATTAATCAGCTACATCCTTTTTTTACAAGTAAAGTGAGGCCCAGAGAGAGATTAAATGACCAAGAATGAAAACAGATTTTTGTCCAAGCTCTGTCACTTAAATCTCCATATACCTTTGCAGTTTTTTAAAAAAACTTTTCAAGTACATTATCTTGTTCTATCCTTATAACCTATTGAGATAACCAGTCACTAATGCTTATTTAATCACTTTTATTGATTGATTGATTGACTTCAGAGAGAGGAATTGGTGGGGGGGAAGAGAGAGAAAAAGGAAGAGGGAGAGGGAGAGGGGGAGAGAGGAGGAAAGAAAGAGAGAGAGAGAAACATCAATCAGCTGCCTCCCGCTTGCGCCCGGACCTGGCATTGAACCTGCAACCTGGGTATGTGCCCTGACCTGACCGAGAATCTCACCCACCACCTTTTGGTGTAATGGACAATGTTCCAACAAACTGAGCCACACTGGCCAGGGCTCACTTTTCTTTTTATTTAAAGCAACAGACATGGAGGTTTTACAGTGTTCTACTGTTTTCTAGCTTATTTTATTAGCTACATTTATAATTTTCTTTTGACTTCGGTGTTTCTGTAGTTTCATTATGATGTGTAAGGGTTTAGATTTCTGTTTTTTTTTTTTAATTTAATTTGGGACTTTGTTAGGCTCCTTGAATCTGTGGATTAGCATCTCATTAGTTCTGTAAAATAATCATTCATTATCTCTTTGAATTTCTCTTCTATCTTGTTCTCTTTTCTTTCCCTTTGGATCTCTGATTATATGTAGGCCTTCCTTATTTGCACTGTATTTTGCATTTTTAAAAATTTCTACATGCTTTATTCTGGATAATTCTGATTTATTTTCTAGTCCATTAATTTTCTTTTCAGTTGGATCTAATCTTTTAAAGCTATCCTGTGATTTTGATTATTGTTGAAGTTCAGTTTGGTTCCTCTTAAAATCTGCTCTATCTTTTCTAAATAGTTTCCTATTCCCTGTAAATATTTTCAGAGTTGTCTTCAGAGTTGTCTTGTATTTTTTAAACCTAATAAGTATAGTTATTTTATAGTTGGTGTCTCTGTTCTTATATGTGAGGTCTTGGAAGTCCCTTTCTGTTGTCTATTGTTTTAGCTGATTCTTTGATGACTTTTTTTTTTTGTCTGCATAGTTATGTGCTGCTCACTATCCTTGAAAAAGTATAAGATTAATCTGAGGTCTCAAAGAAAGATAGCTTCTTCAGATAGCTTACTTCAGAAAGTTTTTGCATTTGCTTCTGGTAAATATCTGGAAGCATTACCTGGACTGAAACACTTTAAAGCAAATTCATTGCTTGAAGTTTTGGACCACCCAGGTGATGAATATTTTGGTTGTGAATACATATGCGGACCAATTTGTCTGTTTCCCCTTTGCTTTGAGGGTATAAGCCCTTTAGGGTCTTAGAAAAATGTTGGGTATATCTCCTGTTATGGTCCTGGTCTTTGATTTTTGCCTTTTGGGTTCTACAAGGCTGTTCAAACTAAAGTTCAAATTTGTTCTGATTGGCCAGCACCCAAAGGGTAACAGTGACTTTTGTTCCCTTACCTGACTGGGTTCCCAGTTTCTTTTTAGTTTTGACCAAATAATTCCTTACTGTCTCATTAGCTTTTCTTTTTAAGATGATTGTAAAAATATTTTATCCAGAATTTTAAAATCTATTTTTAGTAGGGGAGTTATTTCAAGGCACCATTGCTGGAAACAGATTTCTCTTATCTTACTTTCAAAAATTGACATATATGAATGGCCCTAGTAATTACCTGGGGAGAAATATTGCTAGTAGAAATTCTTTATCAAGGGATATACCTATTTAGCCCTAAACGTTATGTACTACCTAAGTTGACTTCTCTTTGAATTTCAATGGTAGAGGCAGACCTACAACTTTTCTTCAAAATCTTGGTAATTTAAGAGGAATTTAAAACAAACAAACCCCTTTACTAATCAGTCTTTGATTAGAAATGTGTTTGAAAGTCCAAATAATCTGGATTGGTTACTCTTTTTTCAGCCTACTGTCTGCTTGATGTTGGGTACACTTTCTGATTTATGAATGTTACTAGTATTATTCTGGTTTCAATTCTAGGCCATTAGGAAGAAAATTGACCCTGGGATATTTGGAATTTCTTGCTTTTGTGGCCATTTGGACAAAACAATCTATTGATTGTCATCATTTGCCTGTGGAAAGTGTGGGTTATCAGTGGGGTGTTCTCCATGTCCCCACTTGTTACTGGTGAAAGTGAGCTTCTTTGGCTGCCCTGGGAATAAGAATTTCCTGAGGCCCCCATGGGAGGATGAGGTATAGTGGAAAGCTTTATTGATGATGTAAGATTAAGGGGTTTACTTCCAAGGTCTCATCTCCCTCCGTCCTGCCATGGAAAAAGTACTATGTGATCGTCAACAGAGCTAGAATGAAAGCCACTGCCCAGAGCCTTTGCTCCATATTAAAGTCCAGTCCAGCATCTGGCTAGGTTAGGTGTGTTTCCAGCTACAGTTCATTGCCTCTGGGGTCCTCATGGCCCAGGGTCACATGGCAGGCTAGTGCAGGTGATGGAACAAGCTGATGTAAGGAAGCAGGAGGGAAGCAAGAGGAACAAGAGAGAAAGTTTCTTTGTTTGGGGATTTTTAAATAGGAGCATAACCAATGAATCCTTCAGGATTTCATGTGCTTGCAGTGGTTCCAACCCCCCTAGCCAATCCATGGTTCCCCAGGCTAGACTGACAGGCAAGCACCTTCCTTACTCACTCTGACTTCACTACACATGCACCCATCTTCCCCTTTGTTGGACCCTTTCCCCCAGCGATTTGCACGGAATGGACTGTGGTTCCCTGGGGAGTGTTAAGTTGCAGCTTCTTGGTGAAACTGCCCAGACAACCATGGTTATAATGTCTGGCCTTCCCTTTGCACCTTTCCTGTTATGATGATAACAATAGAATCATACAGCTTCGTCACTTTCAATTTAACATTTTTCTAGGCTTTATTTTTACTTGTAAGTTGTGGAAGATAACATACCCTCTAAGCATAGTAGTTGTAAGGTTTTAAAAAAGATAAAATATGTAAAGTTTATTTCCCATAATAGGTGTCCAGCAAGTTGTTTGCTCTTGTTGGTTGAAATTTCTATGGACAGAATGCATTTGATTGTATTGTTTATTTAAATCAAATTTTAGAAGAATTGGTTTCAGTGATCCATTTCACGTAGTAGCTATTTACATTCTCTTTGCCCTGTTAGTAGTGGTTCAAGGACAATAAACTGACTGTATTGGGAGGCGGGGGAAGGCCAGAGGTGGTAGTAGTAGGTGGTAATATTTTGTAAGCATTGAAGCCTACAAGTAATAATAGAGGAAAATTTGGAGTTTGGGAGAGAATCCTGAGGCAACAGAGAGAAGTTAGAAAAGGGTTAGAAGAAAAGAAGAGACAGAGGAGCAGAGATGTGGGAGAAGCAGAGACTGGGAGAAACTGCACTGAACATATTAACGTTCTTAATTTCTAAAGGATGTATATTAACTGTAGTCTTCATTCTAGCACTTGTAATTGTAGAATTCTAGGGCTGACTGGGATAGCAACTCCCTCCCTCCCTTTCTCCTCCCTCCCTCCCTTCCTCCTCAATTTTCTATCCCCTACTTTGAATTAAGAATATTTTACCTCCTGAGGGACCTTAGAATTTGGGTAATCTCATCCTTTGTTTTAGTACTTAGGGCCACCAAGATAAAAGGATTTGTCTTAGATCACTTGTGAGTTGGTATTGATTTAGTTTAGAACCCAGGTGTGGTAGTGCCCTGGCCATCATATTACACCATCTCCTTTAATTGGCCTTGTGAAGCTGCTTCTGATCTGAAGTAGCCAAATGAATTAATAACATTTAGATGATTAAGTATGTTTTGTATAGCTGTAAATTCTTATCACTTATTTTAAGTTTTCAAGTAGAATAATTTTCTTCAAGTAGAGTAATTCTTTAAGGGACTCAGGAAAGTCTTTAACAATTGGTGTTCCTCAAAGTTGTTAAACAATATCACTCTATTTTAATAATTTTATTTATTTTTGTGTAAAGAATACTGAAATAAAATGTATTTCTTTTTAAAAAAAAGTCTGCAAATTTGGATCTTTTTCAGCTTGTTTGAGAGTAGCCAGTTAAGTTCTGTGTGTGTGTGTGTGTGTGTGTGTGTGTATGTATTTTTAATATAGTTTGTGTTTATTGATCATCTATGAATTTGTGTAGTATTTTAGTTATTAGGTTATTCTTAGCCCATCTCTTATACTGGTACATATGCTATATTTGAACAAAATAATATGTTAACCATATCTTTGCTCTAATGCAGTAAGCTATTTGAGGAAAAACACACACTTTTTTGGGACAGACTAAATGCTGCTAACCTTTATTGTAAAAGTACTTTATCTGAACAGTGGAATATTAGAAAATGGAATGGAATGATGGAATATTAGAAAATATTGATATGTAAGAAGGAAAAGTTATTGTAGAGTTGGCTAGAAGCAGTATGACACAAGGAAAAATGAGTAGTTATTTTGTTGTGGAGACAACATGGGGAGAAAAATAAGGGAGTTGGAGCCCTGGGATTAAGGTGATCTTGGGGAAGCATTGCATAAGGTTGGGTTGAATAGGTATTTTGGGTGTGGCAAATAGGTTCTTGGCATTACTGCGCTATAGAGATCCAAGGAAAGGGCCAGGGGGAGTGTTTCATTACTCTGCACACAGGTTCCATTAGCACTCATTTACATGAGACAGAAATTGGATCCAATACCAGCATATCTAGTTAGTAGAAATAAACACGATGTCAGATTCCACAAGGGCGATACCAACTTCACCTGGTGGAAAATTACAGCCCAGGCTTGTTCTCAGTTTTTTGTTTATACTTCCTAAATGAGAAGGTTAAGTAGTCAGCAAAGGATCTTAAATTATAGGCACAACTAAAACCTGCTCCTGAGGAATGTGGATTCATATAAAGCTAAAAGGAGGGGATAAGGAGGAGCCAGTGGATCTGGGTCAGCATACTTCATTGAACTTGAAAAAGTAGAGTCAGTCGCGTAGGATGGTGCCATGGTCCCAGTAATTGACCATAAAACAATAATAGTTTCACTAATACATATAATAATACATATTACAATTGTTTATGATTTCTGGTTTTGGTCTTCCTTGAGTAAAGCACACTGAGTGCAAAATCCTAGATTTTTATGATGTTTCTCCCAATCTTTTACAGTTATTTCACTCACATTTAATTTGACAGTGATATTTTTAGTACATCTTCTTTATTGTCTTGTCTTTCCAAAGCATTCAGCCTCGTTTTTTTCCTTCATACCCATGTTTTATTGGTTTATGTAATATTTAATTGAATTATCTAATCAGAGTAATAAGTGCTACTGACATAAATAGATATGGGAGGAAACCAGTTGACTTTTAGTGTTCTTATACTACACTTTAGTGGGAACCGAAGTGTATGGGTGAATTATAAAGAATACTATACTCTAGGAGTGAATATTCAATGTGTCCTGGGCTTTGAGCAGTGTTTTATAAAGGGACTAGAGAATACTGGTTAATCCATAAGGTTGGTTAAGAGAGGAGTGGTGAGAACTTCTACTGTATCTCAATTATACCATCTATCACATACTTAGTATGGCTATTTCCTCACTAGACTGTGAGTCACTTAAGGGCGTTTTTACTTTCCTAAAGTCCAGCAGAGTGACTGGCACATTGTAGCTACTTAATAAATGGTTCTTGAATGAATCATATATTAGGATATGTTGTTACTGACTATTAAATATACGCCTGTATATGTATTATGTTCTGTCTCCCAGCTAGTTGTGTCCTTAGGGGCAGGTCTTATGTCCCAGACATCTTTGATATTTAAAATGTTTGTTGTAAATGTAGTAAATGTACAATATATGTTGCTATATGAAGAACAGCCTATCTATCCTCTTGCTTCTAGCTAGTTCTGCTGTCTGACTTCCATTGGAAAGAACCTTTTCGCGCAAGTAATGTCTGTGTTCTGTTGTGTAGAGCATCGCCTGGGCCCTGCCAAGTCATTCTGACAGAGCTCATTTCAGGGATCCCCCTGGCTTCATAATTGTAGCTTGATGTTAGTTGCAGCAAATGGTGCTTGGGTTTTGGTAGTTGTGTGTGTAGGTTTGTTATCTTTTCCCTTTGTGTGTTAAATACAGACTGCCAGGAAATGTCTTTGGCATTATGTCCTAAAACTCTTTATAATCAGCAGGGGTATGTAACATTTTTTTTCTTTTCTAAAGCCCATATCTTCAAATTTTATACACATTTCCTATTCCTTCTAAATAGAAAGCAAATGGAATATTTTTCTATGAAGACAAATCTTATTTTAAATAAAATATTATTTTACATTCTATATTTCTGATCGTTTATAGATGCACTAACAATATATTGTGATTTTAAAGCTTTTTAAAACTCTGCTTCTTTAAATAATAAAATGGAAATGCCTCTGTTATTCAGAATTTAGAATGAAAATTCTGATTTCCTTATCACTAAGCTTGCTTCTTTTAATCAAAAATTAAAGTTTAGCATTTTAGATCCTTATAGCTAGCAAACTAAGTGAGAAGCACAAAAACGCTAAAATATGGAAATGTTAAAGTTGCCAAAATCTCATAGAAATTTTATCATTGAGAATTTTTTTAAAATTATGCTTTTGTTTGCAAGGCTTTTGGTTGCGACATTAGGTGCTTACTGAGTACCTGGCATTCTCTTAGGCACTGGAGATACAGTGAAAAACAGGCAGGTGTGGTTTTACCTTACCACATGTAGCTTGTAATCAAGCAATGATTCTTAACTTCAGGTGGAGCTGAGTCCATTATGCCAACGGTAATACCCACTTTGGCAATGCCATTTTAGTTTTCCCCATTTAAAAACCAACCAACCATCCCTTTTCACTCTCTGAGCAACACCTTGGCGGTGGGCAAGAACAAGCAACTTATGAAAGGTGGCAAAAAGGGAGCCAAGAAGAAAGTGGTTGATCCATTTTTTGAGAAAGATTGGTATGATGTGAAAGCACCATAGGAAATATTGGAAAAACACTAATCATGAGAACTCAAGCAACCAAAATCGCATCTGATGGTTTCAAGGGTCGTGTTTTTGAAGTGAGCCTAGCTGATCTGCAGAATGATGAAGGTGCATTTAGAAAATTCAAGCTAATTACTGAGGATGTTTAGGGCAAAAACTACCTGACTAATTTCCAATGGCATGGATCATACCATGGTAAAAAAATGGCAGATCATGGTTGAAGCTCATGTTGATGTCAAGACTACCGATGGTTATTTGCTTCATTGATCCTGTGTTGGTTTTACTGAAATATGCAATAATCAGATTCGGAAGACTTCTTATGCTCAGCATCAACAGGTCCGCCAAATCTGGAGAACGTGATGGAAGTCATGACCCGAGAGGTGCAGACAAATGACTTGAAAGAAGGGGTCAGTAAACTGATTCCATATAGCATTGGAAAAGACATAGAAAATGCTTGCCAATCTATTTATCTGCTTTGTTAGAAAAATAAAAATGCTGAAGAAACTCAAGTTTGAATCAGGAAAACTCATGGAGCTTCATGGTGAAGTTAGGAGTTCTGGCAAAGCTACTGGCGATGAGATGGGGGCTAAAGGTGGGCAAGCTGATGGATATGAGTCCCTAGTTCAAGAGTCTGTTTAAAATTCAAACATTTAATGGTGACAAATAAAAAATCCAGTTTGTGATTAGAACAACAATAACAAAATATCAACCACATATTAAGTAACAACAAAAGAAACTCCTTTTTCAGCTGTTATCTATTGGTACTGTCATCCTGTCCCTTATTCTCTTTTATTTCTCTGTGCAGACCACATTTACTACCTTCAACCAAGTTAAAAATATATTTTTATTGATTTCAGAGAGGAAGGGAGAGGATAGAGAGAGAGAGAAACATCAATGATGAGAGAGAATCATTGATGAGCTGCCTCCTGCACGCCCCCTAATGGGGATCGAGTCCACAACCCAGGCATGTGTCCTTGACCGGGATGAACCTGTAACCTTTCAGTCCGCAGGCTGACGCTCTATCCACTGAGCCAAACCAGCTAGGGCTACCTTCAGTGTTTTACTAGTCTCATCCTTCTTTCTCTCTCTTTTTTTTCCTTTGTTCTCTTTCTCTTTTTGAGTTATTTATTTCTCAGTCTCTTGTGCTCTTGCTTTCAGTCCTCCATTCAGTTGTTTACCAGATTATACTGTGTTGTTTTTTTTTTCAATAGCTACTCTTTAAGTCCTTCCACTCTAGTTGAATCCTTCGTTTAGATACCTCATAAAATTACAGGTCTAGCTAGTCTTTAGCTTTTCCACATTATAATTCTATTTGTAGGATTTCTTACTAATGTCTTTACCTGGATGACCTACCGCTTGAAACTCAATCATCCATTTTAAAATTCATCTCCCAAACCAAGTTGATCTTCTCATACCCAGCTCCTCTTATCTTTTCTAGAAACCTAGATCATCTTTCACTGAAAATTTCATTCTTTGGTTCTTTCTCTCCCAGCTATGTATTTGATTTTGTAAACTCTGTGTAATGTTTTAAATCCAGTTGTAATCATTAAATTCCTAATGCTATTGTTACCTGGTCCAGATCCTCATCACCTCATATCTGGATGACTGCAAGTAGGGGCCTTTCTAAGTTTTTACCTCTGGTCTCTCCCTTGGCCAAGGTATTCTATGCAGTACTTCCTCTAAAGCTTCTAAAAATATTGATTTGTTCAGGCATTCTTTTTTATTTTTGCCTTTAGCAGATTTCACATTTCTCTATTATTAGGTTGTTTATATTTCCTACCTATTAGGATAGGAAACCAAAATAGTGCAGTCTTGCTTTGCACATGAGCCATGTCTACTTTTTAAAAAATATTATTGTTCCAAAGGACATCTATCTATACTAATAAAAGGATAATATGCTAATTAGACTGGGAGAACTTCCAGGAGACCTTCCGGACGTTCTTCTGGACAAAGCCATGGTGGTGGGGCCGAGGTAGAGGCAGTTAGGGGCCAAGAGGGGAGGGCAGATGTGGGTGATCAGGCTGGTGGGGAGGGCCGTTGGGGGTGATCAGGTCGGTGGAGGGGGGACAGTTGGGGGGGAGCAGGCTGTCACTGGGGGTCAGTTGGGGGCAATCAGGCCGGTGGGGGGGTCAGTTGGGGGTGATTAGGCTGGGGGGGACAGTTGGGGGCCAGCAGGCTGGTGGGGGGGGCGGCATTTGGGGGTGAGCAGGCCGGCAGGCAGAGTGGTTAGGGGCAATCAGGCAGGCAGGTGAGCGGTTAGGAGCCAGCAGTCCTAGATTGCGAGAGGGATGTCCCACTGCTGGTTTCCCCCAAGGGATCCCAGAGTGGAGAGGGTGCAGGCCCAGCTGAGGGACTCCCCACCTCCGCACAAATTTCATGCACCGAGCCACTAGTTCTTAAATATTCTTTCATCACCTTGTGATTTGTATTTCTCTTTCAGGTTTATAGGTTCTTTATTCAAATTTTGCTTAAGTCCTATTTCCACCATGAAGAGTTTTTGGATACCCTTAGTTTTTAATGATTGTTCTTATTTTAGTACTTGCTTTATCATTTGGCACTTAGGCTATGCTACCTAATACTGTTTACTTGCTTTTTATGAAACTATTTAGTTAATTTAACAAATATTTATTGGGCATCTGCTACATGCAAGTGACTGGGCATTGGAAGTATAGCAGTAAATAGCATAGAATCTATAGAATGCCATGTCCCTCTCTCTTGAGGCTTTAGCAGCTTCCTCTGTACCTTTTAAAAAATTTATTTCTAGCACCTATCACAGCTTGTGTTAATAATGGATGTTAAAATTGAGTTCAAATTTGCAAGAAGAAGCCCCTGAACTAATAATGCCAGAAAAAAAAAAAAACCCCACAAAAACCTACTATAGAGACGAGGATGATTATTCTGTAGGATGGGGATATCTTTTAGAAGGTAGCTGTTGTTGTGTATTCAGTAATAAAAATTTAAAAATTAGCCAAAGTAATATTGCCTTGGAAGATGTTATTTCAGCTGTATACCATTAGTCTATGAGAAGGATGCAAATAGAATGCAAACAAATATAAATCTTTTAAAATATATATATATATATATATTTATTGATTTTTAGAGGGGAAGGGAGAAGGAGAGAGGGATAGAAACATCAATAATGAGAGAGAATCATTAATCGGTTGCTTCCTGCATACCCCACACTGGGGATCAAGTCCGCAACCTGGGCATTTGCCCTGACTGGGAATTGAACCGTGAGCTCCTGGACACTCAACCACTGAGCCACACTGGCTGGGCAAATATAAATCTTATTTTAAAAAATCAACCAATTCATTGTTTTGGGATCAGTACTTAGGTGTTTTCCACACTGTGATCTTTTAGTTCCATATAATCACAGAATGTTAAACTTTCATTGTATAGTTGAGGGGACTGAAGTTCAGAAAAGTTGGGTAACTTGAATAAGATCACATTGATTAGTGGGAGAACCAGAAATAGGAATTTCCCAACTCCTAAATCAAAGAACATCGATAGTTCAATAATTGATATATGTATATAGTTGTGATCCTGAGTTATCAAGAAAAAATTAAGTTATGTTAGCTTTTTTAAAAATGAAATAGGAATTTCTTGATCTTTAAGATTCAATATATATCAACGCTTATATTCAATACATATCTATCAATACTTAAAATACATATAAGTATTTTTAATATGTGTCTAATAAGTCTTTCCTATTTTCCCTACATTATGTTCTATTTTGTTTTCTTTTTAGACTGTTTGAATAAAAGTTGTTACTTTGACATCTTGACCTAATATTTTATCAGGAAATGAGTATGTTATGATGGTTGAAAGTCAGGTAATTATTAATAAAAGGTTGACTTCCCTGGTTAAGGAATCTATAGTGATTTAAAAAATGTTTTTGTAAGTTTGCTATAACTTTAATACGAGAAGAGATTTAGAACTGAATCACTGACTAGACACCACCAATTTTTCTACAAAAAACACACACACCAGTTTTAGTCCTTATTTAGAATTGAGTTAAACTTAGATTTTATTTTTAGAAACTCTAAATTTTACATTTAGAAGTATGAAAGAAAACCAGTGGTTAGAGTGGTAAAACAGATTTTAATCAGGAGCTATTATAAAAGGGGGGAAAGACCTCAGCACATAATTGGGCTCAATCCTATCTAATAATAGACAAATATGCAAATTGACCATACCTCCGACACACCCACAAGCCACGCCCACAATCCAATCAGAGCGAGTATGCAAATTAACCCAAACCAAGATGGCTACAGCCACAGAGAGCAAGGTTTCTTAGGTAACAGAGGAAGCCAAGCTTTCCGCCTGCCCTTGCCAGGCCTAAGCTCCACTCAAGCTACAAAGTTTCAATTATAGAAGGTAAACAAATTCAAACAAATGGCGGCAGAATGGAGCTTGAGAAAGCAGGCCAGAGTTGCCGCCGGCAACAGGGGAAGCAAAGCTTTCCGCACACCCTGGCCGGGACCACCCGCTTAAGGCAACAAAGTTTCAATTATAACCCCAACACAAATGGCTACCGGCCTCAGAGGGAGCCCCAGGCTTGGCTCCGCTCCAGGCTACAAAGTTTCAATTGTAGAAGGAAAATAGATTCCAGATACCAGGGCCTCCTCTTGCGTTGCCAGGGGGCGTGGCTGGCCTGCAAACCACCACAGGCCCCTCACTCAGGCCGCCCCACACCCCAAGGGAACCCCCACCTGATCCGGGACGCCCTTCAGGGCAAACCAGCTGGCCCCCACCCCTGTACCAGGCCTCTATCCTATCTAATAAAAGAATAATATGCAGATTGATCATCACTGCAACACACAATATAGCTGCCCCCATGTGGTCAAAGATCCTGCCCCCATGTGTACACAAGATGGCCACCACAAGATGGCCAGCAGGAGAGGGCAGTTGGGAGGCACCCGGCCTGCAAGGGAGGGCAGTTGAGAGGGACCAAGCCTGCAAGGGAGGGCAGTTGAGAGGGACCAAGCCTGCAAGGGAGGGCAGTTGGAGGTGATCAACCCTGCAGGAGAGGGCAGTTAGGGGTGACCAGGCCGGCAGAGGAGGGAAGTTGGGGGCAAACAGGCTGGTAGCAAAGTGGTTAGGGGGTGATCAGGCTGGCAGGCAGAAGCGATTAGGGGCAATCAGGAAGGCAGGCAGGCAAGCAGTTGGGAGCCAGCAGTCCTGGATTGTGAGAGGGATGTCCGACTGCCCGTTTAGGCCCGATCCCGGTGGGATCGGGCCTAAACGGGCAGTCGGACATCCCTCAAGGGGTCCCATATTGGAGAGGGTACAGGCTGGGATGAGGGACAACCCTCCTCCGTGCACAAATTTCGTGCACCGGGCCTCTAGTTCTGAATATAACAAGGAATATGGGAATTTGTCACCTAGGAGGAGGGTGAGGTTTGGTGGGTGAAAGTTACTAAGAGGAAGTTACTTGACAGAATTCTTGCTGAAGGCAGGCCAGGGTGTTCGGATATCACCTGGAGGATGGTGGGTGATGAGGAATTTCATTAGAGATTGAGTGTGATGAGATTATAAAGGTGGGGGATTCTTGCTAGACCGACTTAGTGAGATTCTTGCTTAAATTAGGCAGCGATGAACCTGGAAGTTCAAAGATTGGTTCTTGTTTAGCAGAAGGCTCAGAGGACACTAGTTAACATGTAGCAAAATAGTCAATAATTATAAAAAACATATACATTAAAGCAATGAGGTACCCTTTTCTATTTATGAATTTTTAAAAAACAATAAGTAATACCCAGTGGTAGGGGAGATATGTTAAATTTTACTCTCATGCTTTATTAGTGGTATTGGCAGTTGGTCAGTATCTAATGGGAACTTTGCATATTAGGCTTATATATAGATATATATATATATATATCTATATATATAGATAGATAGTGAAGAATTATAATCTAAATGTCAAACTGTAGTGAAATGAGTATTACTGGGAATGCTTTTGGCTACAAGTAAATCCTCTTAACAGTGACATAAAAAAATAAAGTTAATTTTTTTTTTAAAATATATTTTATTGATTTTTCACAGAGAGGAAGGGAGAGGGATAGAAAGCTAGAAACATCAATGAGAGAGAGACATCGACCAGCTGCCTCCTGCACACCCCCCACCTGGGGATGTGCCCGCAACCAATGTACATGCCCTTGACTGGAATCGAACCTGGGACCTTCCAGTCCGCAGACCGACGCTCTATCCACTGAGCCAAACCGGTTTTGGCTAGTTAATTTTTCTCACATTCTATTTGTAGGTAGTCCTTTTCTTTGACATTAGCTATTGCAGTTGCTCAGTGATGACAAAGAATCTAGGCTTTTTTGATTCTTTCTGCTATCCTTTACCCCCAATGTACCGGCTTATTGTTACATTATGATTACAAGATTGCTAGACAGTATTGTGTTCCAAGAACCTTCCCCTCCAGTGTATGCCAGAAACTGGATAGCACTGAACCCCATCTATATATATAAAGAGCCAGGGTCTGTAATGTCCAAAATGACCGAAGGGATGACCAAATGCCAGGCTGCGTGCGCAGCAGGCTCAGGTGGGCGGGGGACTGGTGAGTGGGCTGAACTGCTGACCTCTCGGAGAGAGAGAGAGAGAGAGGCAGGGCTGATCAGCAGCTGCCCCAGGCTGCTGGCGAGGCCCAGAGAGGGGGAGGGGGGGCAAGGGCTGATCAGCTCTTGCCTCTCTCTCTCTCTCTCTTTCTGGGCCTCACCAGCAGCCGAGCGAGCCTCTCTCTCTCTCCGCGAGGTCAGCAGTTCAGCCCGCTCGCCAGCAGCTTGGGCGACTGCTGATCAGCCCCACATCTCTGATCAGGCCCGGAGATAGGCCTTGGAGATGCTAACTGGCATAGAAACCGACTAATCAGAACCAAATCTGGGTGAACTTCGAGGAGCCAATGGCTGCCTAGGAGGCGGAGCTTTGACGCTGACTGGCATAGAAACTGAGCAGTCAGAACCTAGTCTGGGTGAACTGTGAAGGCAGAACCTAAGGTGAGGGGGCTAAGGAGGGGTTTTAAGGGCAACAGCTGTTTGGTGTAAGGTGTAAGAAAGCGGTTCAATTTTTTAATGACCAGTTTGGCAATATAGTGCATATGGCTGGCTATCAGTCCGGATATAGGGATTATGTATTTTTGTCTGCCAAGAACATCTCCTCCTGCTGAAAAAGGCTCCCCCCCCCCCCCAATTTAAGCAATCCTATTCTATATCTATACTAATAAAATGGTAATATGCTAATTAGACCGGGTCGACGGGCCATCTTCTGGATGTCCAACTTCCTTCCGGAGAAAGCCATGGTGGTGGGGACTGAGGCAGAGGTAGTTAGGGGCGATCAGGCCAGCAGGGGAGGGCAGTTGGGGAGGAGATCAGGCCTGCAGGGGAGGGCAGTTGGGGGCGAGATCAGGCCGGCAGGGGAGGGCAGTTAGAGGCCATCAGGCCGGCAGGCAGAGGCAGTTAGGGGCAATCAGGCAGGCAGGCAGAGGGGTTAGGGGCAATCAGGCAGGCAGGCAGAGGCAGTTAGGGGTGATCAGGCAGGCATGTAGGTGAGCGGTTAGGAGCCAGTGGTCCCAGATTGCGAGAGGGATGTCTGACTGCCAGTTTAGGCCCGATTGGGGCTAAACTGGCAGTTGTACATCCCCCAAGGGGTCCCCGATTGGGTGCAGGCTGGGCTGAGGGAACCCCCGCCCCCTGTGCATGCAGTTCATGCACTGGGCCACTAGTATATAATATATATTTTCTCATACATACATATACTTCACAGCTTCTTTTTGGCATATTTGAATTGCCAGGATCACTACTTTTGTGCTTTGGGGCCATTATTAAGTAAAATAAGGGTTATTTGAACACAAGCACTGCGATGCCCCCCAGTTGATCTGATAGCCAAGTTGGCTGCTAAATGACTAACATGCAGGAGCTTATACAGTATGTATACACTAGGCAAAGGGATGATTCATGTCTCAGGTGGGACAGTGTGAGGTTTCATCATGCTACTAAGAATGGTGTGCAATTTAAAATTTAATAATTGTTTATTTCTGGAATTTTTCATTTAATATTTTTGGACCACAGTTGACTTCAGGTAACTGAAACTGTTGAAAGCGAAACCGTGGAGAAAGGGAGACTATTGTAGTTACAGACATTAAGAACTCAGTAAAAGCAGATGAGCCTTCTTTATCAGCGAGTGATAAAGTTTCCCAGAAGTACCTTCTCCCCACCCACAGCAGACATTCATATATATCTCACTAGTATACTCTGGTTTCTCTTCTGACTGTATAAATCTTTCACCTTATATTTAACTGGTTACATAGCTATGTGTGGACACACACAACCCAAGACAGCAAGCATTTGGCTTTCCAGATCCTATAGTGGGAAGTTACAAGGTGGAAGGGGGTTGGGAATATGTATTTTGAATAGCTAGTACACAGAATCTGCCACAATGATTAAGTAAGAGTTATGGTAAATTTACTTAGAGATCTATAATAAACCCAATGAAAATGATGGTCATAAAAACAGTAATAACACAAAAACTGCATAACAAAATGTAAACTATAAAATTCTATACCATAATTCTATCTATGTAGAGAAATGGATTGAAAGGAAAATTAGAAGGAAAGAATTCAAAGGATAAAAATAGAAGCAAAAGTAGAGTGTATCTGAAAATCTTTGCACATTACTTTTTTTTGGATGATGTGGAGGAAGGGGCTGGTGTTTTCATACCAGGTTATGGGGTATTGTGTAGCATTGTCAGGCCCCTTTTACCAAAAATAAATTTTGCATTGCTGCCAGCCATATAAAGATATATCTGTAATTCATCTGTCTGTGAACATTATTTTATCTTTTTAACAGGTATGGTATGCATGATGCATCAGAGCTGCCCTTTTAAAAACTTGAAAAAAATATTCCAACTTACAGTAAAGTTCCAAGAAGAGTATTAAAAAATCTTTGCCCAACTTCAATTGTTAATATTTATTTTATTTTTAGAGAGAAGAAGGGAGAAAGAAAGAAAGAGAGAGAGAGAAATATTGATGTGAGAGAGAAACATTGATCAGTTGCCTCTGGCACACACCCCGACTGGGGATCAAACCCACAACCTGGCTATGTGCCCTGGCTGGAATCAAACCCTCCATCTTTTCGTGTACAGGATGATCCTCCAACCAACTGAGCCACACTGGTCAGGGCTCAGTTGTTTATATTTAAAACTGTGATCATTTGGTATATTGTTTTACTAGTTAGGCTCTCTAGTTTTTCATGTAATGATCTTTCATCAATATAGTCTCATGGCTCTTCATTTTGATATTGTGTTGATTAATATTGACCTTTTTTAAAAGGTAAGCTTTTATTATATCTCCTGTTTATATTTTCTATTCTGTTTTCCTTTGGAGCACATCTTATAGTTTATTAAATAAAATGTCATGCATTTGAATACTTTTATTATAGGCATTTAGCTCTGATTATAATAATTTCTTCAGCAGTCAGAAAGGCTTATGCTATTTCTATACAAATGTTAAGAAAAAGGACTCCTTTAAAAATACACAGTATTTTATGTAGATTAAGCTCTGTAAAAAATGGACTGTGTCTCCGGTGTTATCCTCCCAGTGTTTAGCACAGTTTGGTTACATGGTAAGCTCTCAGTAAATGAATGGGTGGATTTTATTGCAGTATATTGGTTAGACTGTAAAAGTTATTTTAAAGAATATCTACTAACTCTATGTGTGGTCGATGAGGATTTAACTATTTTGTCCCCTTCTTGGCTCACCTTCCTATTCCCCAGTTATAGAAAAACTAGTGGCCCAGTGCACGAACTTGTGCACATTAAAAGGAAATTAATTAGAACAAATATTTTAATATCGCTATTCGCCCTTTCTCTATAATAGAAGTGTCAACCGAATTCACGAGCGACAATGAGAGATTGAAACACACACGTGCGATTGGCGCCAGTGAGAGCTTTATATGTATCGCGCATACGCGAATCAACTTAGCCTTTTATAGATATAGAATAAACTTGCTTAATTAGACCTGCTTTCTGATGTAGCTAAACTTTTTGCAGCCAGTGAAGCACCCCAACTTCTCTTTCAGGTAATTGTCAGCAACATAGCAGTAAATATCAACACAAAGCAGATTATTATTGTAGATCACTCAGGGAGAACAAAGGGTAAAATATTTAACTGCAGCAGTGTTTGACTATATTCTGCGCAGTGAGAAAACCTGAAGTCATTTTCAAGGTCCACCATTTCTTACTTTTCAGTTGGGTCAAGTTTCTAAACTTTCTAAATCTTTGTTTTCTGGCTAATGAGAAGAAAATAGGATTTCACTGAGTCTCCTGTCTACCTACTCCAGGACTTCTGTGAGGATCAAATGAGATGAGGCACTGGAAAACGCTTCACAGACATTTGGTTAAAGTGTGAAATGTTTGCACCTGGCTATAAAGCAAGTCATGTTCCTGGGCTAAAGAAACTTCAAGGAGGCTAGTCACTAGAGAGAGGAAGCCAGGTGTTGCTACGTGATATCATTACCTAGCGCCCACAGCGACCGTTTCTGGGCTGGACTGGGCTGTGGGCCACATTTTGTGCCATGGGATCTCAGCAGTGTTGGCTGTGATTTGATGGGCTGTTACTCTGGGGGGTGGCGGGGCCTGTGTCCCAGTTGGGGGAAGCTGAGTGTTGCTTTGTGGGTGTCAGGTTCTTGGTGCCATTTCTCTGTGCATGTCATGGCAGCTCCTGTGTTGAGTGTCTGCCCCCTGGTGATCAGTGCGTGTCATAGCAACCAGTCGGATGGTTGGACACTTAGCATATTAGCCTTTTATGTATATAGATATTTAAAATTATTGTTTATGTTTATGTAAACATACATAAATAATAACTGCTTATGAGCCAGCCAATAGTATACTATGATTGTTTCTTTTCCTATGCAACTTCTGGTTTTCCTGCAGTTAATGATTACCTCCTTTTTTTCATAGCTTAATTTTCTTTGAGCATTGTTCTACTTTTGTTTCCATAAACTTCAGTAGCCTTTATATACAAATTAATATGTGGTGAAAATTACCAAATGATTTTTTAGGCTCCTTACTCCCTTTTTTCAACTATTGATCTTATTTCTAGAGTTTCCTGCCTTGCTCTAATGTAGGCTACCTGCTATTTTGGCCTGTGAGCAGTTCTTATTTTAAAACTTTCTTTTGCTGCCCTCCATTGTTAGAACTCTTGTTTCCCGAATTCCATGTCTTCTTTTTAATTTGTCCTCTTAATGGTATTGTTGTCTCTTGAGTAAGAATATATGCTGAATGGAAATGTATGTTTTGGACATTTGTGTTCTAAAAATGATTGAATAAATAAGTAAAATTTATGATTGAAAGAAATGTTAGATAAGTAAATAAAAATGACACAAACTTTATAAGGAAATTTCAGGGAAGTCACTAGTTTGTTAAAAGAGAAAGCTAACTATAGAGTTAATACCGGCATAAGATATAGTTTTTGAGTTAAACATCAGTTCTTTACTTGCCTCCAGAGTTAAATAGGCATCCCACTGTATTTTATTTGTATATTCACTGCTTTTGCCTATAACTTCTGGTTCTAGTAGCACAAAACATATGCTACCAATTCACATGTATTTTATTCAGCATACATGTTTCATTCACTGGACTGTGAACTCTGTATTATTTGTTTGTCACTACTTTAGCTCTAATGTCCCTAGATTTTGATGTGTGTATGCATAATAGGGGAAGCTATGCTATTAACCTGAAAATGCCAGAACTTTGAAAAAGGTGTTAAGATTGAACAACTTAGGGCATGTGGTGTGGAGACTGGTACTAGAGTGTTTATGAATTTAGATTTTGTTACTAGTGATTCATATTTTCATTCAACAGATGTTTTTCAAGTGCCTACTTCATGCCAGGTCCTGTTCTAGGCACTGGAGAAAAACAATGATTATAACAGATCCTACCCATATGAAGCTCAACTGGACAGTAATAAATAAACTCGTTCTTAAAATGTTCGATGGTAATAAGTGCTGTGATAAAGTGTGATAAGTGGGGTATGGAATGCGTGGGAGGGTAGAATGGGGAAGAAAGGCTCTGCTGATAAGGTGCCATTTGACCTGAGAAGATGAAATCTGAGCAAGGAGTGTTCCAGGCTACTGGTTGGTTTTCTCTGGCATACAATCATGGCCTCTAGCTAGCCCTTCCTTCTAAAGACAACATCACCAAACCTGATATCAAACCTAAGCTCAGAATCACCTAGAGGACCTGTTAAAACCGCTTTCATCTGTCAGCCCCACCCTCAGTTTCTGATTCAACAGGCTTGGAGTGGGGTCTGAAAATTTGTATTCCCACCAAGTACCCAGGTGGTGCTAATGCTGCTACTCTGGGACAACACTTGGAGAACCACTGACTTATACCATTTGTGACACATTAGGTGGCCAGAAATAAAGCAAAAGGGCCTGGTAAGAGCAAGGAACACAGCTGTTCCAGAACCCCAGCTCTTTACCCCACAGAGGTATGAATCTTATATAGGCCCTCAAGCCGACTGACTAGTACACATTAGCTTTTTTGATTCTCCCAGATTCCTTGTTTATGATTGTGTTTTTACCTGTATCCTGATAAGAAAATAAGTCCGCCATTTTCATCCAGTTCAATAGAGTGTTTGGGGGAATATTTAATACCTACCACAGTCCAAATTGCTGTAAGGAAGAATAAAGGAAGGGCAAAACCAAATTCCTTCTCACAGTGCACTTCCAATCTAGTGTGGGTATAAGAGCAGAACACATACGTATACAAAAAAGCTAAGATGAGACCTTGGATTCTCCTAATAAATGAGGCTTGGAATTGCAAATGTCAAATATTCACATTTATTCATTTAACAATATTAACTGATTGCAATTTTAATTGGTATTTCTCTTGCATGTGCTTTTTCATATGTTTGAGCCTTTTGTATTTCCTTTCAATCAACATGTCCTTTGTATGTTTTTCTATTGAGTTCTTGACTTTTTCCTTATTGATTTGTAGGTGCTGTTAATATATTTTAAAAAGTAAACTTTTGTGATTTGTGATGACTGTTTTCCAATTTTTTTGCACATTTGCTTAAAAATAATTGTCTTCTCATGATATTTGTTCAACAACTTTTTATTGCCATAAGTAAATATTTTATTTTTTCTGAGGTTAACTTTATTAGTCTTTTATGGCTTTGGGTTTTGTCTTATTTTCAGAAAGGCATCCCTAACCCTGAGATGATTAAAACAAAAACAAACTCTAACTTTTCTTCTTACTTTGGGGCTCCTTTAAAAAATTTTTTTTAAATTTTTTTTATTAAGGTATTATATGTGTACATATCTTACCATTGCCCCCCCCCACCCCACTCCCATGTATGCCCTCACCCCCCAGAGTTTTGCGTCCATTGGTTATGCTTATGCATGCATACAAGTCCTTTGATCTCTTATCTTCCCCACCTCTCCCTAACCTTCCTGCTGTAATTTGACAGAATGTTTGATGCTTTACTGCCTCTGTATCTATCTTTTTGTTCAAGTTTATAATGTTCTTTATTATCCATAAATGAGTGAGATCATGTGGTATTTTTCTTTCATTGACTGGCTTATTTCTCTTAACATAATGTTCTCCAATTCCATCCAGGTTGCTGCAAATGGTAAGAATTCCTTCTTTTTTATGGCAGCATAATATTCCATTGTGTAGATGTACCATAGTTTCCTAATCCAGTCATCTGCTGATGGGCACCTAGGCTGTTTCCAGATCTTAGCTATTGTAAATTGTGCTGCTATGAACATAGGGGTGCATATATCCTTTCTTATTGGTGTTCCCAGTTTCTTAGGATATATTCCTAGGAGTGGGATTACTGGGTCAAATGGGAGTTCCATTTTCAGTTTTTTGAGGAAACTCCATACTGTTCTCCACAGTGGCTGCACCAGTCTGCATTCCCACCAGCAGTGCACGAGGGTTCCTTTTTCTCCGCATCCTCGCCAACACTTGTCGTTTGTTGATTTGTTGATGATAGCCATTCTGACAGGTGTGAGATGGTACCGCGTTGTTGTTTTGATTTGCATCTCTCGGATAATTAGTGACGTTGAGCATATTTTCATGTGTCTATTGGCCTTCCTTCTGTCTTCTTTTGAAAAGATTCTATTTAGGACCGTTGCCCATTTTTTTATTGGATCATTTTATCTTCCTTTTACTAAGTTGTATAAGCTGCCTGTAGATGTTGGAGATTAAACCTTTATCAGTGATGCCATTTGCAAATATGTTCTCCCATGCAGTGGGCTTTCTTGTTGTTTTGTTGATAGTTTCTTTTGCTGTAAAAAAGCTTTTTATTTTGATGTAGTCCCATTTGTTTATTTTCTCTTTAGCTTCCATTGTCCTAGGGGCAGTATCGGTGAAGAAGTTCTTTTGGCATATGTCTGAGATTTTGTTGCCTGTGGATTCCTCTAGTATTTTTATGGTATCCCGTCTTATGTTTAAGTCCTTTATCCATTTTGAGTTTATTTTTGTGTATGGCGTAAGTTGGTGATCTAGCTTCATTTTTTTGCATGTATCTGTCCAATTTTCCCAACACCATTTATTGAAGAGACTGTCTTTATTCCATTGTATGTTCATGCCTCCTTTGTCAAATATTAATTGAGCATAGTGGTTTGGGTCAATATCTGGATTCTCTATTCTGTTCCACTGATCTATATGTCTGTTCTTGTGCCAGTACCAGGCTGTTTTGAGAATAGTGGCTTTGTAATACAGCTTGAAATCTGGTATTGAGATCCCTCCTACTTTATTCTTCTTTCTCAGGATTGCTGTGGCTATTCGGGGACTTTTTTTATTCCAGATGAATTTTTGGAGAGTTCTTTCAAGGTCTGTGAAATATGCCGTTGATATATTTTTTTTTAAATATATTTTATTGATTTTTTTACAGAGAGGAAGGGAGAGGGATAGAGAGTCAGAAACATCGATGAGAGAGAGACATCGATCAGCTGCCTCCTGAACGCTCCCCACTGGGGATGTGCCCGCAACCAAGGTACATGCCCTTGACCGGAATCGAACCTGGGACCCTTCAGTCCGCAGGCCGGCGCTCTATCCACTGAGCCAAACCGGTCAGGGCTGCCGTTGGTATTTTAATGGAGAGTGCATTGAATCTATAGATTGCTTTGGGTAGTATGGACATTTTAATGATGTTGATTCTACCAATCCATGAACATGGTATGTTCTTCCATCTGTTTACATCTTCCTCTATCTCTTTTTTCAGTGTCCTGTAGTTTTCCGTGTATAGGTCTTTTACCTCCTTAGTTAAGTTTATTCCTAGGTATCTTAATTTTTTTGGTGCGATGGTAAATGGGATTGCCTTTTTAGTCTCTCTGTCTGTAAGTTCACTATTGGTGTATAAAAAGGCCATAGATTTCTTGGCGTTAATTTTGTATCCTGCTACATTGCCGAATTCATTTATTAAGTCTATTAGTTTTTTGACGGAGTCTTTTGGATTTTTTATGTACAATATCATGTCGTCTGCAAATAAAGACAGCTTTACTTGTTCTTTTCCAATTTGGATGCCTTTTATTTCTTCTTCTTGTCTAATTGCAATGGCTAATACTTCCAGTACTATGTCAAACAGGAGTGGTGAGAGTGGGCATCCCTGTCTTGTTCCTGTTCTTAGGGGAAATGTTTTTAGCTTTTGTCCATTGAATATGATGTTTGCTGTGGGTTTATCATATATAGCTTTTATTATGTTGAGGTCTGAGCCTTCTATTCCCACCTTGTTGAGAGTTTTTATCAAGAAAGGGTGTTGGATTTTGTCAAATGCTTTTTCTGCATCAATTGATATGACTATGTGATTTTTATCTCTCAATTTGTTTATGTGATGTATCACGTTTATTGATTTGCGGATATTGTACCATCCTTGCATTCCTGGGATAAATCCTACTTGGTCATGGTGTATGATCTTTCTGATGTACTGCTGGAGCCGATTTGCTAGAATTTTGTTGAGGATTTTGGCATCTATGTTCATGAGGGATATTGGTCTGTAATTCTCTTTCATTGTGTTGTCTTTTTCTGGTTTTGGTATTAGGGTGATGCTGGCTTCATAGAAGGAGCTTGGAATTGTTCCTTCCTTTTGAATTTTTTGGAATAGTCTGAGGAAGATAGGTTTTAGTTCTTCCTTGAATGTTTGGTAAAACTCTCCTGTGAAGCCGTCAGGCCCCAGGCTTTTGTTTGACGGAAGCTTTTTGATGACTGCTTCAATTTCTTCCATAGTTATTGGCCTATTGAGCTATTTAGATTCTTCTTGATTGATTTTTGGAAGGTTATATTTTTCTAGGAATATGTCCATTTCCTCCAGGTTGTCCAGTTTGTTGGAATAGAGTTGTTCATAGTATTTTGTAACAATCCTTTGTATCTCAGCGGGGTCTGTTGTTATTTCACCTCTTTCATTTCTGATTTTGTTTATTTGGGTTCTCTCTTTTTGCTTCTTGGTGAGCCTGGCTAGAGGTCCATCAATCTTGTTTATCCTTTCAAAGAACCAGCTCTTGGTTTTGTTGATCTTTTGTATTGTTTCTTTGGTCTCTATATCATTTATCTCCGCTCTGATCTTTGTTATTTCCTTCCTTCTGGTTACACTGGGCTTTTCTTGCTGCTCTTTTTCTAGCTCTTTGAGTTGTAGGGTTAGGTAATTTATTATCATTGTTTCTTGTTTTTTGCAATAGGCTTGTAGAGCTATGAACTTCCCTCTCAAGACTGCTTTCGCTGTGTCCCATAGATTTTGGATTGTTGTGTTTTCATTGTCATTTGTTGCCATGATGTTTTTTATTTCTTCCTTGATCTCTCTGATGACCCAGTCCTTGTTTAATAGCATGCTGTTTAGTCTCCATGTGTTTGATTTCTTTGGATTGTATTTATTGTAGTTGATTTCCAGTTTTATGCCACTGTGATCTGAGAAGATGCTTGATATAATTTCTATCTTCTTGAATTTGAAGAGACTTTGCCTGTGACCCAGCATATGGTCTATCTTTGAAAATGACCCATGTGCACTTGAGAAGAATGTATATTCTGTGGCTTTGGGGTGAAATGTTCTGAAGATGTCAATTAATTCCATCTGGTCTAGTGAGTCATTTAGGATTGCTGTTTCTTTGCTGATTTTTTGTTTAGAGGATTTGTCCAATGGTGACAGTGGGGTATTAAAGTCTCCTACTATGATTGTATTGCTATTAATCTCTCCCTTGATATCCTCCAGGAGTTTTTTTTATGTATTTGGGTGCTCCTATATTGGGAGCGTATATGTTTACCAGAATTATTTCTTCTTGTTGGATTTCACTCTTTAGTATTATGAAGTGGCCTTCCTTATCTCTTGTTATGGCATTTACTTTGAGGTCTATTTTTTCAGATATAAGTATTGTTACCCCAGCTTTTTTTTTTTTTCATTTCCATTTGCCTGAAAGATATTTTTCCATCCCTTCACTTTCAATCTGTGTGAGTCTCTTGTTCTGAGGTGGGTCTCTTGTAGACAGCATATATATGGGTCATGTTTTTTTATCCATTCAGCCACTCGATGTCTTTTGATTGGAGCATTTAGTCTGTTTACATTTAAAGTTATTACTGAAAGGTATTTGTTTGTAGTCATATCTATTTTTGTGTCTGTATTCCTTCTTACCTGTTTATTTCTTCTTTTTACAGTATTCCCTTTAGCAATTCTTGCATTGCTGGTTTGGTGGTGATAAACTCCCTGAGCCTTTTTTTGTCTGCGAAGCTCCTGATTTCCCCTTCAATTTTGATTGATAGTCTTGCTGGATATAGTATTCTTGGATTCAGTCCTTTGCTTTGCAGCACTTTGTATACCTCCTTCCATTCACTTCTAGCTTGTTGTGTTTCTGTTGAGTAATCATTTGACAATCTGATGGGTGTTCCTTTGTAGGTAACTCTCTGTCTCTCTCTTGCCGCCTTTAAGATTCTCTCTTTATCATTTATATTTGCCATTGAAATTATGACATGTCTTGGTGTGGGTCTTTTGGGGTTGATCCTGCTTGGGACTCTCTGTTCTTGCGTAACTTTTACCTTTCCCATATCCGGGAAGTTTTCTGTCATTATTTCTTCAAATAGATTTTCTAATCCCTGCTGCTCTTCTTGTCCTTCTGGCAGCCCTGTTATACGCATGTTACTTCGTTTCATGTTGTCCTGAAGCTCCCTTAGGCTTTCCTCCTGCTTTTTAATTCTTTTCTCCAATTGCTGTTCAGTTTGAGCTTGTTTCTGTACCTGATCTTCTAACTCACTAATTCGGTCCTCTGCTTCTTGTAGTCTACTGTTGAAACTTTCCATGGTATTTTTGATTGTAGCTATATCACTTTTCATTTCTTCCTGATTCTTGCATAAGTTGTTGATTTTCTCATCCATCAGATGTATAAATTCCACGACCATTACTCTGAACTCCTTTTCGGTCATGTTGCAAGCTTCAGCTTCACCAATTTCCTTTCTTGGCGACTCCACATTTTCTTTCCTCTGTGAGTTATTTCGTTTCCCCATTCTGGCTATCACCAGAAAGCTCAAGCTTCCGTTTGCGTGGACTGGGCCGTGTGCTGTGGGGACTTCGCTCCACCCGAGTTTCACTGAAGTGCTCTGACACTAGGACGTGTGGCTGCCTTTGGTTGGTGCGAACCAGACTTGCCCAGGGTCAGTGTCCCCAGTGTTCCGTGTGGTCTCGTGTGCACACTTAGAATCAGGAGCCCTGTCTGCACCACACTGTTGGTATGTGCCGAAAATGAGATCCTTAGCATGTGCCAGGAGTCAGAGTTTCCCTGTGTCTGCACCAAGAATCGAGTGTCAGAGTCTCTGTTGCCTTGTGCGGTTTCTCGTTGAGAATCAGGGTCCCTGTGTGTGCATGCACCAATAATTGGGGTCGCTGGCTCTTAGTGTGAATGCGCTGTGAGTCAGGGATCCCAGGCAGCTGTGTCCGGCGTGCCAAATTCCCTGAAGTGGAGCTGCGTCCTGTGTGTGCTCTCTCTACTGAGCCAAACCGGCTAGGGCGCACACTCTCAAATTCCTGAAGGTGAGCTGCCTCCATGCACTCTCCCAGATTCCCGGAAGGGGGGCGGAGTCTGTCCTGGGGGGCGGAGTCTGTCCTGCGCGCCAAATTCCCCAAAGGGAAGCCCCTCTGTGCACGCTCTAAGATTCCCCGAAGGGGAGCTGTGACCCGCAAGCCAAATTCCCCCAAATTCCCCGAAGGGGAGCTGCTTCTGTCCCGCGCGCCAAATTCCCTAAGGGGGAACGAGTCCCTGCGCAAAGCTCTGCAGCTTGGGCGAGGGGCGGGTCTATCAGTTACTTTGGCACTATCGCGAGGCTGAGGGCGCTCTGCAGCTTGGGCGAGGGGCGGGTCTATCAGTTATTATGGCGCTATCTGCGCACCTGCGGGGAGGGGGATAGGCTCTTTGACTCACAGAAATCTGCTGGGAAGTCTGGATTCTTGTTGTTTGTTGGTCTGAAGCTGTGATAGCAGTTCTCTGTCCCCAGTGGCTGCAGGGTCCTGGTTTGTGTCAGAAGCCAGGATCCGAGTCTCAGGCAGCTCTGTTTCTCAAGATGGCGTGGTCTCCGCGTCCACACCAGCCGCCGAGAAGTGTCCGCTTTGTGCGCGGGGCTCCGCCGTCTAGGACTGCCCGGTTAGGCAGCCCCTTTGAAGACCTGCAGAATCTAACTGACCCTAGCTCATACACACACACACACACACACCACACACGTCTACACTCTCCTCTATGGGTTCCTCACTCACACTCTCTCTCTACCTTCCTGCCAGTCCCTTTAAAAATTTTTGACGCATTTGGCATTTGATTTGATGTGGGAAATAATTTTCAGATGGCTGCCCATCAACATTTATTGAATAATCCACATTTTCCCCAATCATGTGCTCATAGTGTCACCTTTAGCTTTAACTAAATTCCTGTATATATTTGGGTTTGTACCATGTGTGTCTCTATTTATGAATCGCTACCACTTTTTAAGTGACTTATAAAATTATAAGTTTTAAAATATTTTAAGGCTTTTAAGTAATTTGTTTATTGTTGCTTTTTAATTTTTCCATATATGAAAAGTTAACATGGGTGGTGCGTGCTGACGGACTAAATAGCCATCTCAGATGGTATTTAAGAAAAATTGAATTTATTTAAGGAAAAGGATGGGGAATGGAATAACCAAATGGAAGGGGCTGCACAGCACCTTGCCAAGGGGACATTGGGTTGATGATGGCAGCACTCAAGACCTGGAGTTTCATCCTTGTATGCAGTCACTGGCGGGCAGCTCTTATAGACAGTGGGTCTGGGGGCTGAGCTGGTGAGCTTGGAATGCTCATGGAATGCAATTGTGCAATCAGGTGTCTTTAGGATTGTTTCAGTTCCTTATATGGTCTGATTCCTGGTGTCCAGCAAGTTTTTCCTGGCCTTTCTCCTGTGGGGGGAAGCTTACAAATGGCCTTTTAACGATTGTATTGCTCTGTAGTCCTAACAATATGTACTTTAGAATCATTATGTATGATGTTTTTAAATATATTTTTATTGATTTCAGAGAGGAAGGGAGAGGGGAGATAGAAACATCAATGATAGAAACATCAATGATTAGAGAGAATTATCTAATAATTAGAATTACCTCTAATCATTGATCGGCTGCCTCCTGTACACCCCCTACTGGGGATTGAGCCCACAACTCGGGCATGTGCCCTTGACCAGAATCGAACCCAGGACCCTTCAGTCTGCAGGCCGACGCTCTATTCAGTGAACCAAACCAGCTAGGACTATGATGCTTTTTAAAAATACACTGTTGGTATTTTATTTGGGCTTGCATAATTTTTAAAGATTTATTTAGGGAGAAATAAAATCATTGTAGTTCTTTTTAAGAACATGGCTTTGCTTCTCATTTGGTTTCAGGCATTTTTTAGTGTACCATTTAAAATACTCTCTCTGCATAGCTCTTAATTTATTCTAATCATCTTGCCATTTTTGTTATTATAACTGGGATTGTTTTCTTTCATTGTATCATCTAACTAGTACTTTTTATAGAAGCCCATGGGTTTCGATTATTTTTTACATGCAGCTACTTTACTAAAATTCCTCTATTTTTATAATTGTTTACAATTAATTTTCTTGGATTTTCATTGCAAATGATAAGGTATCCACTCATATCATTTGCAAATAATAGTAACTTTATTTCCTCTTCTCTATTTTTAAACTTATTTGTTTCTTTTTTTAATAAATCTTTATTGTTCAGATTATTACAATTGTTTCTCCTTCCCCCCCCATATCTCCCCTCCTCCCAGTTCCCACCCTTCCCTCTGCCCTTACCTCCCCCCCTCGCTATCCTTATCCATAGGTGTATGATATTGTCCAGTCTCTTCCCGTACCCCCCACACAGACACCCCCTTCCCCTGAGAATTATCAATCCACTCCCATTCTATGCCCCTGATTCTATTATGTTCATCAGTCTATTCTGTTCTTCAGATTTTTAATTCCCTTGACTTTTAGATTTACTTGTTGATAGGTATGTATTTGTTGTTCATAATTTTTATCTTTACTTTTTTCTTCTTTTCCTCCTTTTAAATAATACCTTTCAGCATTTCATGTAATACTGGTTTGGTGGTGATGAATTCCTTTAGCTTTTTCTTATCTGTGAAGCTCTTTATCTGCCCTTCAATTCTGAATGATAACTTTGCTGGGTAGAGTAGTCTTGGTTGTAGGTTCTTGCTATTCATCACTTTGAATATTGCTTGCCATTCCCGTCTGGCCTGCATAGTTTCTTTTGAGAAATCAGCTGATAATCGTATGGGTGTTCCCTTGTAAGTAACTAACTGTTTTTCTCTTGCTGCTTGTAAGATTCTCTCTTTGTCTTTTGCCCTTGGCATTTTAATTATGATGTGTCTTGGTGTGGTTCTCTTTGGATTCCTTTTGTTTGGGGTTCTGTGCGCTTCCTGGACTTGAAAGTCTATTTCTTTCATCAGGTGGGGGAAGTTTTCGGTCATTATTTCTTCAAATAGGTTTACAGCGTCTTGCTCTCTCTCTTCTTCTGGCACCCCCAAAATTCGGATGCTGGTATGCTTGAAGTTGTCCCAGGGGCTTCTTACACTATCTTCTACTTTCTGAATTCTCTTCTCTTCTTGCTTTTCTGGAGGCATGTCCTTTGCCTCTTTGTATTCCAAATCTTTGACTTGATTCTTGCGTTCCTCTAGTCTGCTGCTGGGTCTTTGTATAATATTTTTTATTTCAGTCAGTGTATGTTTCATTTCTAGTTGGACCTTTTTCATATCCTCGAGGGTCTCATTAAATTTATTGGCTTTTTCCATGAAATTCTTGAAAAACCTTATAACCGTGGTTTTGAACTCTATGTCCAGTCGTTTGTTCTCCTCCATTTCTTTTGTTTGGGATCTGTTTCCTTGCCTCCTCATTTTCATTTTTGCTGCTTCCCTGAGTTGGTAGGGTAGCTTTGTGTCCTATTGTGTCCTATTGATTCAACGGGTCAGCCTCCCAGTTACCTGAGGTGGACGCTCTTGGTGCACCCCTTTTTAGACTGTGTGTACAGCCTTGTAGTTAAGTCTTGATTGTTGTTGGTGTCACTGGGAGGAATTGACCTCCAGGCTATTGACCTCAGTGAGGACCCGCTGTGTCTATAACGGAAGAATTGCTGTGCTGGAGACACGTTTATGGGCCGGGACTTGTTGCAGTAGGGCTTTGTCGCTCACTGAGTCTGCCTCTTGAATGTGTCCCTTATGCGAGTGGTTGAAATCTGGTGTCGTCTCACACCGACCACTAGATGCCCTCATTTCTGGATCTCCAATGGGGTGCAGGTCAGCTACTGTCTGAGGCCACTCAGCAGGAGTTACAGCAAAAACTGCAGTTTTCTCCTCTTTGCTTGAGTGGTTTTGGAGCAGTCTGACTGGAGCTGCAGTTTATTTGGTTAAGCTGCCACAGGGCAGGCCATTTATTTGCAAAAGCTGCTGTTTGGAGCCTGGGTGGGTTTGTAGAATGTGCGGGGCAGGGTCTCAGGGCGTTCACTAGGCTAGGGCGTGGCAAACAGCAATGGCTGCTAGTCTGCCTTTTCTGCCTTTCTCGTTTCCAAGTCCCTGCGTCCCGTGCTCTAGCGCAGTAAACACTGATTGCTGGGCGCACCTCTGCAAGAAAGTCACTCTCACTTTCCGACATGATGGCCGAGAGTCCAGCTTCTCCCCGTAGGTGTCTGGGTCCCCCGCGCGTCCCCAGACACTGGATTTCAGAGTGATCGGGAGCTTATCTCCCTTCGGGTTGGAAAAAAGCCGCGCGTCCCGTCTCTCGCCACCAGCCCGATTCACGTGCCTCCGTACCTCAGCCCTTTGGCGTTTGTTCTTTCTTTTTCCTTCTTAGTTGTAATCTACCATTCAGCCAGCTTTCCTGTGGTTCTGGGTGGTAGACGCTTTGTCTTTTAGTTGTATTTTTGAAATTGTTGTGCGCGGCGGCAGTTTAGTTTTTTAACTTTGCTGCCATCTTGGTTCCTTCAAACTTATTTGTTTCTTAACTAATGACACCGGCTACCACCTCCAGAACAAGGTTAAATATTTGTGATGAAAAATGAACATCCTTGTTTTGTTTCTGATTATCAGTACTTATAGGGTTTCTTCATTACTCATGATGCTGGTATTAAATTGTATTGTTTGTATTTTATCATATTGGCATAGTATTTGTTTCAAAATAAAAGATTTTATCCACAATTTTAAATCTTATATTGACAGAAAAGTTGCAAGGACAATACAAAGAATTATTTTTGTCCTGAACCATGTGAGGGCAGGTTGCTAGCCAACCTGATGGCCTCCCACAAAATACTTTAGGGTTTATTTCCTATAAACAAGTACTGCTCTATGTAACCACATATAGCTGTCAAACTCAGGAAACTAACAGTGATACGTTAACTATCTCTAATCCTGAGACCCCATTCATGTTTCGCCAGTTGTCCCAATGACTTCCTTTTATAGCCAAATCTAGTCCAGAATCATACATTAAGCCCCCCCTTTTTTTTTTCATGCAGCCAATGCCTTCCTATATACTTGCATACTTTGTGACAGATATGTAAAGGAAATGTTTTTTTCATCTAACTGTCCTATCTTCCAAAGGTTCTTTCCTCAATTGAGTTTAAAAAAAAATTTATTTGCTCTATACTGAGTTTTATCTTTCTTTTCCCTACTCAGGCCCAGATTGCATTTCTTCAGGGGGAAAGGAAAGGTCAAGAAAATTTGAAGAAGGATCTTGTGAGGAGGATCAAAATGCTGGAGTATGCTCTTAAACAGGAAAGGTAATTCAGTAAAATGCAAGATAGTCTTCTCTTAAAATTTGGAATAATTTTTCTGCCGTTCTTAAATCTAAATTTTAATACTTTATGCTTCTGAATTCAGGAAATGTCATCTGTAATAAATATTTATAATGATTGTAATATGTTAATTTTATTTTGTTGTTAACATTTAATAATGACCAATAAACTGATTTACATGATTTAAAAAATTTTAGCAACAATTTTCCCATACCCTCTTCTTTCTTAAGAAACATGTACTTATTGAATCTTTAATATCCATTTCTTTATGGAATTGAAATAGTTTTTAGTTGTAAAGGAAATTCTATAATGCTTATTAACTATTTTCTTATCATCTAATATTACTCAATTTGATGTATTTTCTTTGAAAAAAAATTGCTCTGGCAGACTATGTTGAGAATCTTTTTATAGACTTTTTTGATATTTTGTGCGTTTGCTATCAGCTATTCATATTTCTCCATAAGCAAACCTTACCTTTCTAGTTTGCTAGTGTCTGAGATACTCAAATAACAAAACTTGGGTCATAAGTCAAGGATAATAACGTCATAGATGAGAGTTTTGGAAGTTTTCATATAAATTAGGTTTATTTGCTTTAATGGATGATGGTCTTTGGATTTGTGTGTGTGTGCATCAGCAGTGTGAAACCATTCTTTGTTTTGAGTACTTGATAGATATATTGAAATTCTCTATTTTGCTTTATTTTTGGTGATCACATTCTTTTCTCATTATTTTGAAGTTGCTGTATGGGCTGTTTGCAAAACTACCATAAAATAACATTTAGCAGACAATATTTATGAATATCAAGAAATAAAACTTTATTGGAATTTGTGTTCAGTTTCATGTGGCATCTTTAAATGAGATTGACAACAGGTTCACTTCTTAGTGAAAAATAGGCAGTTCTTTTCCTTGAGAAGTTGATTGAAAACTGTATTGAGGAGATAGAAAAAAACACCCAGACTTTTAAAGGTAGTAATTTTGAATATTTGAGACTTTAAGCTATCTAAATTATAGGCATAAGTGAAGTGAAAAATAATAAAATGGACACTGTTTATTAACTACTATATTACAGGTCCTGAGGCTTAAAAACAAAGTGACTGGATAGAGTTGCAGTCAGGTAGAGCTGTGCTTCAGATTGCTTAGGTCTGTCTGATTCTGAAGCCTGTACTCTGTACCAGAATATTATAGTATTTGTAAGATGGAAGAATTGAAATACACAGATATTACAGTAACCAAGAATATTGTGTGTGTGTGTGTGTGTGTGTGTGTGTGTGTGTGTATGTCCCTTCTCATTAAACATATTAATCTGTGCATCCAGTTTAAGCACTTGTGCTGGACCTGAGTCTAAACATATGTCATAGTCCTTGTCCTTACTGGCTTTCAGTAACTGGAAACACAGTTGGAAGCCACAAAGTGCAGTGCAGTCTGATCGGTGCTGTGGGAGAAGTCTGTGTCGGATACAGTGGGTCACAAAGAAGGGAGTGGATATTTCTGTCTGGAAGGTGGAAGTAGAAAGGAAGGTGTAATTAGAAGAGGTGAGGCTTGAACATCATAAAAAATAATGTGTTTGCCAGATAGACAAGGTTCAGGAAGTAGAGAGGATATATTTAATACAGAATAAAGCAGTTTGGTGTGTTCAGAAATTTATAATTACTGTGTATTGGAAGGAAGGACATTAGTTGTGATTTGATGAGATCATGGAAAGCCTAACTAAGGAATTGAAACTTTTATCTTACACATAATAGGGAATATTGAAAATTTTCAAAAACTTTCTAAAATAATCTCAAACTGATAGAAGTTGCAGGACCCGTATACCATTTACCCAGATTTATTAATTTGACCACACTTTACTATGTTAACTGTCATCATGCACAATTTACCATATTTTTTCCTGAATCATTTCCTACTTAGTTGCAGACATTATATACCTTTCCCCTATAAATTCCTCCCTATATATTTTCTATGAGCAAGGACATTCCATTGTATAATTACAGCTTATTATCAAATTAAGGAAATTTGATGTTGATATAGTTCCATTATCTAACAAAGCCCATATTCATATGTTCCAGTGATGATCTTCATAGCATTTTTTTTTACACCAAATATTCTAATATGATCTTTATAGGTTTTTTTCCTGGTCTAGAAATACATATTGCATTTAGTTGTCATGCAATTGAAAGGTTTTAAGCATGGAATAGTGTGAAATAGATTTTAGAACGATCATTCTGACTTCATTTTGGGGGATGGACTGGAAAAATCTGTTAATACAGGCAGGAAGATTGTAATAGTCAAGGATGAGACACGATAGCATAGTAGCTGCAGGAATAGAGGAGGCATCAGCTATGAAACATTTTAAATAAGAGTATCTTATATAATTTGGAAGATGATTTGGTATAGGAGATGAGGAAGAAAGATAACTTAAGAAAGATTCCTAGGGTTCTGGCTTGAAGTATGAGTTTTGGAACTTATCAAATGAATTAAGGATAACAATTAAGAATTTTAAAAAGGATAAGAATTAAGGGTTTAAAAGCAAATATGGGAGGGACTCATGACTAGAAATGTACACATCAATATTGTGGGTAAAATTATAGGAGTAGTTGAGACAAGAAGAACAAATATTTTGGGAAGAGAAGAGAACCCACAGGAGTCACAGAAATGGAAATGTTTGAAGAAAAGGCAGAGGAAGAAAAGCCAACAAAACAATGGTTGGAGAGGAAGGAGAGAGTAGTATATTCCTACACTCTCGATTCCAGTAATTACAGGCTGTTGTTGTTCCTTGTGATTAAGCCCCTGTCGGAAGCAAGAAAAGGGGAGTTTGACCATTGCAAGTGCCAAACAGACTCCAAGTAAATTGTATACTGAAAATAGTCATTTGGATTTGCCAGTTAAGAGCTTGTTGGTATCCTTGCCAGACAGCTTCAGTGAGGTAGCAGGAACATAAACCAGATCATAGGGCATTGAGGGGTGAGTAGGATAGATAAGATGGAGACAGATACAGTCGCTTATTTTTCAAGTAGTTTGACTTTGGAGAACAGAAAAGAGAAAGACTGGCCTGGTCCAGGGAAGTGGTGTTTGTTTGTTTTTAACGAATGGGATTTTCCTGGAAAAGAGTCCCTGATTTTGTATCTTTTGAAGTTCATGGAATGATCTGAGATTATTCCTGATGTAATGGCACTATTAAAGTGTAATAAATTATTTCTTTGTGAAATTAGAGCTCTTAGATATTTTCATATTCATTGGATTAATTTTTTAAAACACAGATATTATATCCCTGCTTAAAAGTATCTGGCTAATTTCAAAATTCTTCTTAGTAAAATCTTTTACATCCAGGCCCCTTGCCAGTCCTATACATATACATGCACACATGACACGCATTCACACACATACTTACACACACAGCTGTTTTTTTAATTATTATTGATTATGATATCACATAATTGTCCTCATCCTCCCATTCCCATCCCAAACCCCTCCCCACGCATGCCGCCACCCCCCTGTTGTCCGTGACCACTGGTTAGGCTTATATGGATGCATACAAGTCCTTTGGTTGATCTCTCCCCCTTCCCCCAACCCTCCCCTACCTTCCCTCTGAGGTTTAAGAGTCTGATCAATGCTTCCCTGTCTCCGGGTCACACAGCTGTTTTTTGACCCACTTCACACACACACACACACACACACACACACACACACACACACACACACTTTGAGGAACTTTAAGTAATGTTTCTTCTGACAGAAATGCCCTCTATATCAGTTCATTTGTCTGGTGGGGAAACTGATGGTATTTTGAACTTTAGCTAAAATCTCATGTGTTACCTCCTATTTGGTAGGTCTCCTTGACACCACCTTTGACAGAATTAGCTAATTCCTTATCTGAATTAATATGACAGTTGATATAATTCTGAGCTCTTACCCCACGGTGCACTATAGTTATTTATTTACATTTCTGTCCCTTAGGCATCTTCTTGCCTCCACCCTTATAATTGATTACAAGTTGCAGGTTGTTTCCAGCAGCCAGTACAGTGCCTGGCATGTTATAAGAATTCAGTACGTTTATTGGATATAATGAAATTATTTTTAAGGGAACCCAGTTTATAAACACAGCATTTCTTTACTTATTTTGTCTTTGTCTAATTTTTTATGAAGTGTTATTTCATAGTGTTTTATTATTTTTTGTTGTATATATTGCATAGAATATTTTCTGGTTCATTTTTGTAGCTCTGTTGCAGTTTTTCCTAAGAATACAAGAATGCACTATAATGCAGTATTTTGTGTTTGAAAATGTTTTTCTTTATATGCATATAACAAAAATATATAAATTAATTCCATAAAATTTTATTGCTACTTCTACTCTGTCCTCAGCCAGTTACTTTCAATTAGTGTTGTGACTTCTGGGAGGTATTTTTACTTTGAGTCAATTTAATGGCTCTAAATCTTACCCTCTTATAATAGCATTAATACAAAGACATTGAGGTAGACTAGGAAATGTTTAGTATGGTGAGGAAATCTTTGATTAAGAGAAGCATTGGGAGTAGAGAAAAAATGTTCTAAATTATTTGGGACAAAATATTTACTAAAAAATTTTAAAAAGACATATATACATATGGTTAATTTGCCAAGTAACACAAAGTAATTTCCCTTCTGCATCAGTTCACTGATTTCCCTTCCCAAAGGAAATCATTTTAACTGATGTTTTATGTGTCATGTATCCAGAACTATTCAATGCATATGAAATATACATAACATACATATAAACCACATATGTACATAGTATTTTGTACATTGCTTTTTTTACTTAAGCTTAGAGATCAATCCGTATTAGAAAACAAATATTTTTTCCTTTTTAATGGATACATATTATTACAAAACATTTTATATCTATGCAGAACATAAAGACTAATATAAAAAATAATGATGTACCTACCCTAAGAAATAGAACATCAGCTGTCTATAATTTTTATAGGTTTTCTTAAGATTCCCTTCTATATAAAACATTGACTTTTCTGTTGTAACTGCAAAATAATTATTGTAAAATAATATGAAGAATTTCAGTACTTCATATATTTGAGCAAATAATTTTCATTTTCTTTATACTTTCCTTGAAATACAAAAAGTTTATAGTAAGTGCTCAATTAGTTTTTTATAAGGATAAAAATAATTTTAAAAAAAAGCTTTCAGAGTTGGCTACATTATTCTTTTCTCTCTCTTTTTTGTTGTTGTTGTTAATTCTCACCCAAAGATATTTTTCCATTGATTTTTTTAGAGAGAGTGTAAGGGAGGAAGATAGAGAAACATCGACATGAGAGAGACACATCAATTGGTTACTTCCCGAACGCGCCCAGGGAGCCTGCAACCAAGGCATATGACCTTGACCAGAATCGAACTTCTGGCCCTCAGTCCGAGGGCCAATGCTATATCCACTGAGCCAAACTGGCTAGGGCTTGCTATGTTACTCTTTCATTACTTCTTTATTACTTAGGTTTTCAAATTGTTGTTATTATCCCAGTCTCATTATATTGAATATTTATTGTAAATGGCCTCAATATTTCAGGGAAGCAAACAAATTAAAATATACAAATAAATTAAGTAAGTGTGGCCATTTTTAGTTAATCTTAAAATTTTTTACCTTATCTAGTTTATTATTCTGGTCTCAGATGGTTAAATCTGAGATGGTTAAGTCAGACTAACCAGAAATAATAACATTCATATAGCAAGAGAAGATAAGAATTCCTGTTCACAGTTTTTCCTGAGTTCTTCCTGCAAAGAAAGGCAAAGGATACTTTGACTATTAAAAAAAATTATTTATTTCTGCTGGAATATCTTATTCAATATTCATGATTTGGGCTGGTTCCCCCTCCGTCCTTTGGATTATTCAATATAACGCATACTTGGCAAATTATAATTGCCTGACAAGACACAACGTATTATAGATGATTTTTCTTTTTAAAAAACTCAATTTTGAAAAAGGTCTTTTACAAGTTTATTTTACAATCCAAACTTTTCTGCTGCTTTTGATAATAAAATACTCTGGCAATTATTAAGAAAATGTGAATACAACAAAAGCTAGCATGTTAATACAGTTCATTAGTAAGTACAGAAAGAAGATGTATGGTTCCCAGTGTTAGTCCTTTATTTGTTATAATAGCACTTCATGGGCTAACAACAAAATAGTAATGGCAAATGCTTTTGTATTATGACTTTGACATCTTGGAAGGCTATGGGCCTTTGAAAGTTACCTAGGACTACTGCAAACTGATGACTATTCCTATTGAATATCTAAAAGTTTACTTAAATATGTTTTAAGATGGTTTGTATTTTCTCATTTCTTTGTTAGAGCCAAATACCACAAGTTGAAATATGGGACAGAATTGAATCAGGGAGATATGAAGCCTCCAAGCTATGATTCTGGTAAGCTAATTTTAAAGGAAGTTCAAGTGATTAAAAAGAAGTTAATATCAAGTATTTGTAGCTACAATATTTATAACTGCAAGTTGATTTCTAGTTATTTGCATGTTAGTTATTTTTTCTGACCTACTTATCTTTTGACACTAATCATGTAGTGTCATTTAGATCATTTTCTACCACCTTCCTTCTTTTATCCCCTTCCCTTTACTTTTAGTTTCCCATTTTCTGCTTATGTTCTACACTTACTGGAAGGATCAGAATTCATGGGGAAACATACATCAACATAACTGATTCTTACTGGGTCTTCCCAATATTAATGGGACCTTTGAGATGTGCAGTACAAAGTGCAGAATGCCCTTGAAATCCTGAGAGAAAGAGTAGGAACTATGGAGGTAAAAGATTTCTTCGTTAAGTACAGGGGTATTCCTTGTCCAATGAGCCTAAACCCTCAGTTTCAGGTGCAAAATTGTTTTGGACTTGGTCATCACAGCGTAACTAGATCATCTTTTAACAGCTGAAACATTTTATTATCATTTTGCATTATGTCTTCTTTATCCTTCTCCTACCTTCCTCTTCACCCCACCAAACAATACAAAACTAGTATCTGGAAACAATCAGATATTACTTATTAATAGATGTAAAGGAAAAGAAAGAAAAGTTGTTCAAAAGTTATTGCCATGTTTTAAGGTGAGTTTGTTTTTGACGTAATTTCAGATTAAATTCCTGGATCAAATATCTGAAGATACCAACTATTGTTTATATCACTTACTGAAATACCTGCCTTGTACTAGGGGCTTTATGTATATTAACTGTAATTTTTAAAAGTTATTTAATAAAGATAATATTATTCTAATTTTATTTATTTTTTTTGTTAATCCTTACCTGAGGATTTTTTTTTTTTTAAGAGAGAGTGGAAGGGAATCAGGAAAGGGGAGGTTGGCTGCCACCTGCACGTAAAGTTTCTGAGATAAGAATATGAGAAATGAAATAACTGGCTAGTATTTGGAGGGAGGAAATTAATGTTTATAGATACAACTAGAGAGTTAGCCAGGGGGGAAGAAATAACTGAATTTGAGAAATGAAATAACTGGCTAGTATTTGGAGGGAGGAAATTAATGTTTATAGATACAACTAGAGAGTTAGCCAGGGGGGAAGAGACAGTAAAATTTGTTACAAGGTCTTGTAAAATATGTTAAGGAGTTTACACTTTATCCTAGGAGTTATGAGAAGGCATTTGAAGGACTTAATTAGGACTCTTGTGATCAAATTTGTTCTTCAATCTAGAAGATGGATTAGAGAGTAGCAAAACTGGAATTAGGGAGACTGGTTAGAGGACTGTCACAGCCATCTGGCTACATGAGGAAGGTTACCCAGACAAAGGTTCTAACAATGGAGTTTAAGAGAAGTGGGTGTATTCAGGAAATATTTAGGACCTAAAATCTGCAGGAATTGGTTCTTGTTTGGATGTAGGGGATGAAGAAAAGGGAGAATCAAAGATGACTCCCACACTTCTAGTTTAAAAAACTAGACTATAAGCAGGTTTGGAAGATGGCGTGTTCACTTCTGGATTTATTTGTTAGGCAATCAAGTGAAGGTGGCTAGTAGACGGGTGTGTGGGTTTGGAGCTTAGACTGGTGGTATAGATTTGATATGTAGATTGAGATGCACCACCATATAGTACTGATGGCACTCAAGACATTTGAGTGGAAGGCTCACCCAGGGACTTTATGCAGAGTGAGAAGAAGAGAATTTAAAATGGAACTCTGAGGAATGGCAACATTAAAAAAAAAACTGGTAGAAAAATAGAATCCTGAAAAGGAAACTCAGAACAGTTGTCCTAATGGTAGGAGGAAAGCCAGTGGAAACAAAGAGGAGAGATGGTTTTCAGAAGTAAGGACCCTTCAGCATTACTGATTAGTGTCTAGAGAATTGAAGAATCTAGTGACAAACAGATCACTTAGAATTTATTGCAAGCAGTTTCAGAAGAAAGATGAGGACAGAAACATAGACATGAGTGGAAAATGAAGACTAAGTGTCGTCAACTTTCAGGAAGATTGGGTTGTGAAGGTGAGGGAGAGGGATTACAGAGTAATAGATGACAGGACACAAAGGGTGAAGGAAGTGTGTGTGAGAGATGTATTTTGTAGAGGAGGAGCAAATAAAAAGGAGAAAATAGAGATATACAAAATAGGAAGGTATCTGAAAACGTGATAGGGATTGGATTCTGAACATAAGTAGAGAATGACAGGGGGAGCATGTCTTTTATTATTACCAAGAGAGAATATAGGAAGTCAGGTGATGGGTTTGTAGGTTAGGGTTTCAGTTTGGTGGTGGGTATTTAATATGATAGCTTTATGTTTGAGACAAAATTATCTGCTAAGAGTGTATGAGAGGTTTACAAAAAGTAGAGAAGATTTATAACAAATGAACAGAGGACAAACTAAGAAATGGTAGGATTGAGAAAAGCTAAGGGTCTGGTTGACATGTGTGACCATGAGTTTATATAGAAGCACTGGTCTGTACACTTGCTAAATAGAATGAAAATAGTTAATACTTGAATTCATGGAAAACAAGGGTACAAGAAAATTGAGTACATTGGCAAAAGAATGGTTGAAGTGATAGACTTCGAACTAAAACTCCAGAGGGAAAGGAAGTGAAGACAAAAGGAGCCTAAATGGGTAAGACTAAGGAGATAGATTATGATCTAGAGCAGGTCAGCAGAATTTTTCTGAGGCCAGATAGCAATATTTAGGCTTTGTAGGCCATATGTTTGCTCTTGCAGCTACTCAACTGCTGTCTTAGTCTCCTTTTATAAGGGCTTCAGTCACTTTGGATTAGGGCCCACCCTCAAGACTTCTTTTTAACTTAATTCTCTCTTTGATGACCCGCCTTCAAAACAGTCACAATCTGAGAGATACTGGAGGTTAGGACTTCCACGACGTCCTCTCTCTCACATGAGGGGATGGGCTGAGAAAAACTCAAATGGGGTTCCAGTGAATATTCTTCCTTTCATCTTCGCAGTACTCAATGACATTCACACACTGGGGCCTATGTGATTAAATATGCATTCAGTTTAACTCTTTCAAAGGGACGTCTCTCTTCAGAAGTGCACCAGAACCCTGCGAATTTGCTCGTGATTTCTTGTCAGCAGGTAGTTTCTGTACTCCGTCGGCTTTTCCCTGTGTTCGCTCTTTCCTTTGTACAATTTTTTCAGTCTTGATTGATGATTGATTTAGACAAGTAAAAAAGTTTCTTCTCAGCCCTTTGAGAAGTAACTTTGCCCACCTACTTCTACTTTACACCTGCCCCCCAGAAGTTTTAGGATTCTGAGATCACGGACAAGTTAATTGTTTAACATGGGTGGGGAACCTTTTTTCTGCCAAAGGCAATTTGGATATTTATAACATCATTCTCGGGTCATACAAAATTATCAACTTAACAATTAGCCTGCTATATTTGGTCAAATATTTAATTAACTCACCCCTAATGCCTTGGCAGGGCCAGCCCAAATGTTTTCACGGGCCTTATAAGGCCCACTGGCCGGATGTTTCCCACCCCTGCTTTATACTCTAATCTCCTGGCAACCACTGATCTGTTTTCTGTTTCTGTAGTTTTGCCTTTTCCTGAAAGATAATATGTAGCCTTTTATTTTTATTTTTTTTCCCAAAACATTGGCCCTTTTATTCATCTTTGCATTCCTGTTGAATATGTAGCCTTTTAATTCTAGCTTCTCTCACTTGGCATAATGCATTTGAAATTCATATGAGTGTATGTCATTAGTTCGTCCCTTGTTCCTAGTGAGTAGTATTCCATTGAATGGATGTACCACACTTTGGTAACATCACTGGCTGCTAGAGTAGGCAAAGGCAGTTGATTATATTTGAGGATGGAATATAAAGGATTTAGGCCTGTTCTTAAGGGAAATTAGATGACCTCAAAAGTTCTTTCACATCTGAAATTTTAGTTTTTTGAAATGTTAATGTAAATGTTTTTATATGGTAAGTACAATTTATTCACTTGACTTATTAAGGGGACGTATTGGAACATACTGTATTATATCCACAGTTCCTGAATTTGTGGGTTAGTGTCATTTTTCTTTAGTATTGAGACCTTTGTTTTGTTTATTTTTTTAAAGAAAGTATACCCCCTGAAGTTATCCCAAAGTAATTTTCCTTTTTTTAGTTAACTTAATCCTCCTGACCGCACTTTCTACCCTCCATCTACTGTACTGATATTTCTAGATGGTGTATCACAGAGCTTTGCCTCATTATTTTAGGAGAAAAATGAAAGTGCAAGATCTAATTTTTAAAACTTAACGTATTTGTCTAATTTCTTATCGTTGTAGTGATAGCATATGGAGGAAAATACATGAGCTCTGGAGTTAGACATGATGTCAATACTTACAACTCTACTTCTAACTTAGAAACCTTTCAATTAACTTGTAAAACTCATATTTCTCTTCTTTAAAACGAGGCTAGTAGTAACACCTATCTTTTGAGTTTGTAAAGATTAAAACAAATATTGTAGAAATTTTAACACAGCATCTGGAGCACAGTAAATGTGTAATATCAAATATCATAAAACAAATATACCCAGTCTTTCTTGTATCTTCACTTGAATAAAACCCTATAGAGATAATAGTTTCTTATAGTTTAATCAGGGACTAATGGAAAGTGTGAACTTTTTTGTATTTTTAAAGTAGAGCCATGCTATAGTTTAGAAATTCTTTAGTTTAGACTTAACACAGAGAAGGCTCTTTTTAGTTTACCACCTTCTTGAAAGGATTCAGCTTGTACCAAGTGATGAATTTAAGCTTTACAAGGACTACGAGATTTTCATTCAAAGAATGTCTTAAAAAGAATACTTGAAGTTTTCATTTAATAACTAGTAAAGGAAATAAATTTGGAATGAGATTATTTCCTACCTACTCTTTTATCAAACTGGCTTTTCTTAAAAGCCATCATTCCTGGGTATTTTGTTCCACACTTGACCTGGCGCTTCAGATACTTTTTTTTATAGGACTCTTATTGTGTGACTTGATGTGGATAGGTCTTGGTCCTAGAGCAAAATTCTCAGGCTGCCTAAAGATTTGGAAAATGTTTTTATGTCAGTTCTACAACTCTGAGGGGAATTCACTAGCAGTAATGAATTCAGAGTTTGTTATGGAAATTGGACTTAAAAACAGAATTTACATGGTCCTGAAACATACCTTACAGTGCAGTTTTACATATTCTTAATCTTATAAATATTTTTGGATAATTTTTATGACTAGAGATACCCTCTAATGTATATGACAAGTCGGTTTTATTATGATTTAATGTTTTCTAGATGAAGGTAATGAAACAGAGGTGCAGCCACAACAAAATAGCCAGTTAATGTGGAAACAAGGTCGTCAACTACTCAGACAGTAAGTAACTCCTGGTCAAATTAAAGAGAAGCAGCAGATATTTTCATGAGATTATTTTTGTTTTGTATTTTCAAATCAGTAGAATAATTTTTCTCATTATTGTGCTGCTGCTGTGGAAAGCTTAATTGAATTACTTTTTCTTTTTCATATGAAACACTTTTCCCCCTGTAGTGGAATTTATAAATTATTAAATATTAATAAGAATGATAAGGCATAAATACTTTCCATTATTTTAGATTCATCAAAAAGAGTATAATTTTAAGCTTCTAGATTTTACATACACTTAAATTTATAGTTTAAAGTTTGCATCTTTTATACATGAATATACAAGTTTTAATATAAGTTTAATATTTATATATAAATTTGTGTTTTTAAACCTTCTGTTTTTAATTGATTGAAGAACTTTTTGATTTCCCCCTGTTTGCAAATATTGCACTAACATGTACTTTCTCCTATGAAATGGGTAGTTGAGATTATAAGGAGGGAGCAGAGCTGGGTTGAGGTTCAGATGTCAGGTGGTAGGTGAGACCCATTCACCAGCTCAGTACCCGGTCCTTGCATATCATGTTTGAAATTGGTATTCAGGTTTATGCCTCAGTAAAATGAAATTTGCTGTTTGTTTTGGACTTTTGAGATCGCTTGTGAATACTCTAAATCTATAATTTCCAAAGTGGATGCCTGCCAGCCATTCCTTTTGGTGATGGGAAGGGAATAATAAAATGTCTCCAAATATCTATTTTTTATCTACTTGAAGTTAAAAGAAAATGAGATTTCATTAGTATTTAAACTATTTTTTAAAATATTTTTATTGATTTCAGAGAAGAAGGAAGAGGGAGAGAGAAATAGATAGAAACATCAATGATGAGAGAGAATCATTGATTGGCTGCCTCCTGCACGCCCTGTATTGGGGATCAAGCCCACAACCCAAGCATGTACCCTTGACCGGAATTGAACTCGGGACCCTTCAGTCCACAGTCTGATGCTCTGTCCACAGAGCCAAAGTGGCTAGGGCTCACTAGTATTTAATAAGTGGATTTTTTCACTAGTGCCTTGACTTTGGTCTTAAATATGATTTATGCATTTTCTTTTTATAAATAAAAACGTGTTCTTAATCTGCTGGGGATTTTTATTGGGAAGTTGTTATAGTGAGAAATCCAAGAGATATTTGCAAAAGCTTTAGAAGACTCATAATCTGTCCCTTAAAGGAAAGGTGACATTTTATCAGTGAACGAGGAAGTAACTATTTAGTAAAGCCAAATTATGGAAAGTGCAGTTTTCGAAACAGTTATTTGTAATGTGATTTTGCTGCCAAAGTGAAGTATGTATCAAATATTATTTGTTAAAAATGGAAAAACATAATACCTTTGTATTCGTTTGTAAGAACAACTGATTAAGTTTAGGAAAGTTAGAAATTTATTATCCAAATTTTAAACCCTTTCTATAAATATTGAATAGGATTGAAAAATGGTGTCTTAATTCGATAGGATGCACTTATTCCATTTTAGTCACATATCTTTCTGAGATATCTCTTTGAGTTATAATAACTGTTAATACCAGGTCTTGAAATAAATTGACCTTAGACTGCTTTTCTTGTCCACCTTTGTTTTCTCTCTCATCCCATAGACTGATGCTTACTTGTAAGTTAATGCCTAACATTTGTCAGTCACATTTATTAATGGTGCTATTAGTGACATTTGCCTTTTTAATGTTCCTGCCACTACCCCTTTTGGTCTTTTTTTTGGTCATCTTTTTTTGTTAATAGAAATTGAGTGCCTTCTATATACCAGGCACTTTACTAAGTGTATCTCTTTTAAGGGAAAGAAAGCTGAGGTTCAGCAGAATTAAAGTAACAGAACGAAAATGGCAGAAATGTATTAGCTTTACACCCATTTAGGCTAATATAAAGCCTATTCTCTTTTATTCTATGCTGCTGCCCCTCTCCCCATGTACCCAGGCATCCCACATTCCACAATTGAATGTGGTCTACATTTTTCATTTTACAGTTGTCCCAGAATAGAAGCATTCCTTCTGTAGAAGTGACTCTTTGGATTATACTGTCTTATTGTATATCATAGAGGAAACTATGTATGCCAGAAGCATTCTCTTTAGATCTTAAACAGTGACACTTTACATCAGAAATGTAAAAAGACTACTGAGTATAACAACTACTATCATAAAATAATAATTTATCTGAGAGTGATATTGCTCCAACTCTGCCTAGAAGAAAGAATGTGCTATTAGGTATATTAAGAAACAATTTCTTTTTATGATAAATATAATGAATGGAGTATTGTATAGTTGTTTGATTTTTCTTAGTGACGGTAGAGACTGGTACTGCAAGAGACAGCTCCATCTGCAGCTGGAAGATTATTTATTAGCAAGTCGTACTAGCATGGTACTATTCTGTTAAATCCTATGCAGGCATTGAATTTAAAGAAATACTTTTATTTATGTATTAAGTTATAGAATGCTGATCCAGTATGGCTGAATTGTAAGGATCATCTTTATACACAGGTATCTACAGGAGGTGGGTTACACAGATACTATTCTAGATGTGAAGTCTAAACGAGTGCGAGCTTTGTTGGGCTTTTCAAGTGATGTCACGGACAGAGAAGATGACAAAAATCAGGACTCACTCATAAATGGCACAGAAGGTGAAGTTAAAGATACAGCAATGATTGGGTAAGTATTTTGTCTGGAAAGTGTTTTAGCTATAACTTTAGTTTTTATTAAATATATTTGGTTTATGGGTGATATTTATGATACTTGCACTTTTAGACACTGCTACAGAAATAATTATAATAAAGTTTAATAAGAATTTAAAATTTATTTTGTAGAAGATAACACAGTGATTAGAGTTTATGGTATTTTAAGAATATATTTTATTTAAGATATTAGCTTGAAATTTATGGATTTAATACAGATTTTAATATCCTGAAGCTTAGTCACTTACTATTAGAACTTCATAAAAGATCTTATTTTGGAAATTCAGTTAAAGTTTTTAAGAAGTAAACCTTTAGAAGTAAACCTTATCTTAGCCACTTTTGTTTATTTAGTCAGGGGCACTGATGGCTTTTCCCTTAGATTGTCAAATGAAAAAATGATAACAGCCAACACAACAATAGCCATGCGGTGTAAATGAATAAAAATTATACCCTTTTTTTTTTTTTTTGTCTGACCGGCAAAAAATATATTTTTTGATGTGCCACAGAATTTTAGTATTTTATGTGTGCCATGACATGAAAAAGGTTGAAAATCGCTGTTTAGTGAGAACATAGTTTCTGTTCTCTGGACCATAAACTAAAATTATGAGATTTAGGTAAAGGTTCAAAAATATGACTTTTGTAAACAGATGTCATTGGAGTCTTCTTAAATGTATTCATTAATAATTAAAACTACATGAAATTGTTTTTATAAATGTGAGATGTGGATTGTTTCTCTATGTAGACATAGACAATGTAAGCATTCTTGCTTATAGTTTTACCTAAAGGGTTAACTTAAGTCAGTATAAAGGCCTTCAGAAAGGACAACTCTAGTTGTCTTGTATTTTGGTTTGACCTATCTTTGGAAGCTGACAAGGATATTATTCTGAATGTCTAATTATGTAGAGGTGAAGAATAAGGTGGAAAAACCTCAAACGTAGCTTCCAGCAAATTTGAAATTTATTATTTGTCTTGAAAATTTTGTCCATAGTTGTGGCTATATTTTTTCATACCTTCATTTCTAAAACATTTTTTAATGAACTAGAGATAAATCATCCTTTCTGGTCATTAGGAAATTGTTTACTAGATTTATTTTTAGGGAACTAAATTAAAATCTTACATATTTGAAATCATTTCCAAAAGTTTAATGCTCACTAATAGGATGAAGTTTTGTAGAAATGTTGATTTGAGCAGTATATCGTATTTAGTAACTTGATGTGCACATTTGCTTTTTTCAGCTCGTTAGCTGTTCAGAAATATAAGATTGCATCAGAGAAAAATGACATTTTCTAGTTATTTTTTAGTTATGGAAACTTATGTGTAATAGTAAGAGTAGCATAGAGGAAGAGAATAAAGTTTGGCAGAGTGAAAAAATATTTTTAAGAAGAAATACATGAAAATTAACTTAGGATCAAAATACATCTGAATTAGGAGGGGTTCTTTATATTAGATTACCATTAATCTAAATAAATAGGGTTGCAAAGTACTTTAAAAAGTAATCACTTCCTATATTGCCTCCTATATTATATTTCCATGGATTAGAATCAGTGTCATTCATAATGTTATTTGAGGAAACATAGTTACAGTATAAACAGAAGATAGTGCATCATATTACAGATTAATTCTTACATTGAGTTTAAAAAATTAACTGAGCAAGGTGTACATGTTTTAAACCAGGAAATCTGAGTTAACAGATTCTGCCTCTGTACTGGATAATTTCAAATTCCCTGAAAGTGCAGCTGCAGATTTCAGTGATGAAGACGAAGATGATGACATTGATGGACGAGAGAAAAGCGTCATTGATACTTCAACAGTGAGTTGGATAACTCAGATATAATTATTTTTAGGGACTCGTATGCATACTGTAAAAATAATACATATCTTTCAACCTAAACCTTATCTTTATTTTTTTTTCATGAATTTGAAGAAGTATACAAGTTTTTAGTATTTATTGCTCAGGAATACTTTTAGTATAGCAGCTTTCTATTAAGGGCCTCATTTTTTGACTTTTTGTTAATTCATTAAACATTTCAACATTTCTATAGAACTGGTGAATATGGTAAACATTGTGTGTTGTAACAATGCAGTGTTATTCGCTGCTGTAAGACAATTCAACTGACAGACCCATTATGGTGCCTAACAGCGACTGGCATCAACTCTAATTGATGCAGTTTTCTTGTCAGGGTTGCTTTGGTAGACAAGTTCTACAGACTTTCAGAACTCTTCCATTAGGTTTCTTCAAGCTTGTTTAGAGTTTTTCTGTAATTTTGCTTACATCTTTATAAGTTTATTGACTCTCCCTTGGTAGTTTCTTGCAATAAGAGATGTCTCTAAATTGCTTTTTCTCACTTCTCTTCCCTTCTCTATTCTATCTCCTCCTACCCTCTTCTCCCCCTCCTCTCTTTCCTTTCTCCCTACTTTTTTCCTTTTCAACTCCCTTCTTTCTCTGCTTCCTTCTGCCTCCTTTTCTTTCTCCTATTTTTTTAAAGTAAGAAATAAGGGCATGCTTTGCTTTGACTAGGAAAATAATCACATTTCCTCTTCTACTTTTATTTAAGAAGAGGGAGGAGGAATGTAAGGTAATAGAAAGCAGACTAAACCTGAAGTCAAAAGCCTTGGGTTTAAGTCCCAATTCTGTTACTAATTATCTGTGCTTATTAATCCTTCAGGCTTAACTTTTTAGTTTGTCAAATGAGGATTATAATACACACCCATCTTATCCCCAGAGGATTTTGTGAAGAATGTGAGACACTATATATGAAAATGATATATTTAACTCTAAGTATTTTCTAAGTGTGAATTCTTTGTTCTTTATGCCCTCTGCTTCCATCAGAGACTGTCAAATTATTATTTCCAGATTATTGTTTCTCTGGGCAGGAATGAGGTGGAACCTTAGATATAAGGAAAAAAAGTAATACATGCTTATTACAATAAACTCCATCCATTCCCATTTACTAATCTACTCTCCATTTGTAACCACAGTTCACTTTTTTTTCTATGTCTCGCCATTGAAAATACAGGAGTTTTTGTTTATTTGTTTAAATGGGATACTTGATAGACAGTGGCTTTCATCTTGCCATTTATTTTCCTTCTTCATTAGGTTTTATAGAGGAGATGAGACCTAGAAACAGTTTTTTTCCCCCCAAAGAGTTAGTTTAGTGACTTAATACCATACTTGGTAATAACTAGTGTTGAAAATACATTCAGACTCTGAATTCACGATTCCAGATATTTTTATAGCACTTCTTGATTTTAGGTTAATATAGTATTTCTTGATTTTAGGGAAATATTCTAAATAGTTAAACCAATTATTCTAGCATCATTTAAGAATCCTTGATTTCTCCTATTCTGTTTTTATATATACCAGGAAAGGCAGAGTAGGTTTCATCCACTGTGCCAGCTTTCTTTCATTGATAGTAGCTTCCTGGAGTGTGCATTGAGAAGGATTCCTGAGGGTGTATCTGGTTTTAGATTAAAAGTGCTGTGATTGACAAGTGGTATCAGTCATGAGCATGAGAGCAGGGCCATCCAAGTCAGGTAATCGTTATCTCTTAGAGTCTACTTCTAGACTGTCCCATTGATCTGTATGTTGAACCATTACATGTTTAAACTACTCAAAATAGTCCATTGATAAAGTTTGATCAGATCATGGTATTTCTGTTTTGCATGAAGTGAAGAAGCTGAGGTCTGGAGAAGTGGAGATACTGAGTCCATTTTTTCAAAAGAAGCTGCAAACCTGTTGTCCTAATTTGTTTGGGCTTCTGGTTGTGGAGGTGACCAAAAAGGAGATAATTCATAAAAAGTATTGGCATATAGATCTCACAGATCATCTTTGGCCCGGCTGGTGTGGCTCAGTGGTTGAGTGTCAACCTCTGAACCAGGAGGTCATGGTTTGATTTCCAGTCAGGGCACAGCCCAGGTAGATCCCCAGTAGGGGGCATGCAGGAGGCAGCTGATCAATGATTCTCTCTCACCATTGATATTTCTGTCTCCCTCTCCTTTTCTCTCTAAAATCAATAAAAATGTATTCTTTTAAAAAATCATCTCTGGCCCTAACCGGTTTGGCTCAGTGGATAGAGCGTCGACCTGCAGACTGAAAGGTCCCAGGTTCAATTCCGGTCAAGGGCATGTACCTTGGTTGTGGGCACGTCCTCAGTAGGAGGTGTGCAGGAGGCAGCTGATCGATGTTTCTCTCTTATTGATGTTTCTAACTCTCTATAAAAAATCAATAAAATATATTAATAAATAAATAATCATCTCTGCATGCATTAGGCTAAGTTTTGATCTTCCAACTGGATTTGTGATTCCAGAGATTCCTAAATATATAAAAATGAGATATTACAGCCCTTACTAGATTTTCTATTAAATCTAAGTCAAGTCTCACTCTGAATGATCAGTATTTTAGGAAAAACTTGAGTATATAGAGAGTTATTGGAGAAAATTGATGCAAGTTTGAGACAGTAGAAATAATAATGGAAATTCCTTCCCTACTCCTCCACCCCCCGGCCACAAACAGAATAGCTTCTAAGGCATGCATTACTGAATTTGTGTGATTGTAAATTTTATAAGGGAATGATGTGTTACAGTTAAAATTGATCATGATTGTATTCTGAAAGGTCTTGCAATGTTTTATGAAGTGTTTCTTTCTTTGGACAAACTGTATCCAAGAAATATAAGATTTGGTTGTGTTTCTTATAATACAGTACACATTTTATCTAATTTAAATAGGTGTCTTATATCCTAGTGTTTTCAATATATGATTCCATTAGTTTATTTACAAGAAGAAATCATTGAACAAAATTTAAATTACTACTTTAAAATGTATAATATTATAATGTATACACTTTTTAAAGAGACATTTGTTTTCCACTGTTGAATAGGTATTACAAAGATACACTTTCTGCAGAAAACAATAATGGGTTTTGTCATTCAATGGTAAAGGGGTACCTTCTCCCTTATTTAAATTACTTCCATAATATATTTTAATTTGGCATGTTTTCTCAATAGATTGTTAGGAAAAAAGCATTGCCTGAGAGCAGTGACGATCGAGATACCGAAGAAGCTCTAAAGGAGTTTGACTTCCTGGTTACATCAGAGGAAGGCGACAGTGAATCTAGAAGTGCCGGTGATGGAACAGATTGGGGTAAGGAAGGATACTGGATCCAACCAGAGACGTTATATAAAGAAAAGAAACGAATATTTTTTCCACGAGGGCAACATCTTAAAGAACACTTTAAATCTCTCATAATGTTGAAATGTTGATCCAGTGAACTTTTTTATTACCATCACCTTTTGTCTAGGGTGTGTGTGTGTGTGTGTGTGTGTGTGTGTGTGTGTGTGTGTTGTGTGTTTAAAGAAGATTGTATAAGTAATTACTTCATTTAAAAAAATGAAGTAATGCAGTATGAAAATAATTTGAATTCACATACAGAATGTTTTCTGTTTTCTGCCTAGACAGTAGAACTTGCAAATCTAGATTTTGTGGAAATTGAATATGACAATATATTAGAGCAGTGATTTTCAACAGGTGTGCTGTAAGAATTTTTAAAACATACAATGCCTGACTATTTAGTCAGGAGCACTGATCTCTTTTCCCTTAGATTGTCAAATAAAAAAAAAATGATACCAGCCAATACAGCAAAAGCCGTCAGTGTGAATGAATCAAAATTATGCCTATTTTTTGTCAGATTGGCAAAATATATAATATATATTTTGGTGTGCTGCAGTGTGTTAGTAATTAGTTTGTGTATGTCATGAGATGAAAAAGGTTGAAAATTGCTGCGTTAGAGGATTTAGAGAGCTCACTCTGGCATCTTCTGTACAAAAAGAAGTAAAGTTTAAAAATTGTAATTATCATTCCAGTCAGGTTTTATCAGTTTGCAAAGGCATCAAATTTTGTGTGTGAATTGTTCTAAGCGTGTTTAATATTTTAAACATCTAACAGGAGTTAAAACAAGTGTTTTGGGATGAGAGAAAATTTTCTCGAGGTTAAAGAATTTTAGAACACCCTTAGTTTATAGTCTATGCACTTTAAAGACTGATAAGGTTAGAGAAGGAGTAACTATCCTAATATTTTCTTGTCCCTTTTCCTTCAGGGATCTGATAATGTTAATATCACTTCTTTTTCATGGCAAATATTTGAAGAATTATTTGGGATAATCACTTGAAATCATAATATGGTGAATATAATGGCTATTTTAGTGACTGACCTTTTCCCCTCCCTAGAACAAAGTTTGGAAATCAAAGGAAGTTAAAGTGAAATGAGTTTCTCTTCTGACTTATTCCATAACTAGAGGTCTGGTGCACGAAAACTTGTGGACTCAGGGGATCCCTCAGCCCAGCCTGCGCCCTCTCACAGTCTGGGACCCATCAGGGAGAGCAGGCCTAAGTCGACAGTCAAACATCCCTCTCGCAGTCCGGGAGCCCTTGCTCCTTACTGCCCACCTGCTTGCTGCTCCTTATTGCTCAACTCACTGCTCCTTAGCGCTGCCTCGGAGGCGGGAGAGGCTCCTGCCACTGACTGTGCTCACCTGGCTTCGGGCTGAGTGGTGCTTCCCCTATGGGAGCGCACTGACCACCAGGGGGCAGCTCCTGCATTGAGCATCTGCCCCCTGGTGGTCAGTTCACATCATAGCGACTGGTCGTTCCACCATTCGGTCGATTTGCATATTTGCCTTTTATTATATAGGATGAACTTATATATCAAGTTATTCAAATATTTCAGGCAACAATTCTACCAATATAGCTAGATCCACTGTGCTACACAAAGGTCTTTCTTTAAGGAGTCATACATCTGAATAATAACAGTTAGTTGGCCCTTTTCATTGCCATTCTTATTGCAATGGTGATTGGGATTTATTTTCCTCCAAATACAGTTGCACTGTCCCATATGTAACTTCCTTAGCTTTAAGGCGTGAGTCATGGTCTCACGTATTATATGATAACCGTGTGTACATTTTAACCTAGCCTGCTACGAAAATCCGAGGCACTGTTCCCACATCTGAACTGTCTTACTCTTTATAGTGTTCTGGGTATTTTTGTTTATGAATATGAGTGAATGCAGTCTTTCAGTCAACTGGAGGTTTCTTTACCAGGACTTGGATCTTACGTGTTTTATACTTCTAATTCAAAGCATTCCACTTTCAAGCAATTAACAAAACTAGATGGCAAATCCTGTGTAGTTGAATGGACATTTAAACCATTTTAAGTGCTTCCTTTATCCCTCCTCACACCCCTAAAAAGGTGAATATGCTTAGGTTAAGAATCTTGTTAGTTTCTGCCAAGTAAATAGATTGTATCACACAACTTCTAAGACCTTTCATTGCTATTGTTATTATAAGTCTAGTTAAGATTATAATAAGGATAATGTTTTTATTTTTTAAAAATTAAGACTAATTTAAAATCACACAACTGAAGGCATTTTAGGATCCAGAAGCCACCCAATTTAATTAATGATTAAAACCTGGTTGATGAAAATTAACACTTTTTATTGTGAGCTCTTTCTGGAAAAAGAGACTTTCTACTATTGATAGATTATAGTTATGTCTGTAAGAAATTTGAGGTTTTTTTTTTTTTTTTAATTGTGTTTAGTATATCCACTGGCCTAATAACCATTTTTTTTAAAACTGTGGATTGGAACTTGTTAAGAATAGACAGATTACTGTTTATTCTGGTTTCTTTTGGTTTAGTCCAATCATTCAACAGATATTGATCAAATGCCTTCTGTGTGGCAAGTGTTCTAGGTAAGGATCTCTATTTCTGTTGTCCCTTCAGTCTAGTATGAGGATATAGGCACTAAGCACAGTATATGAATAGTATGTGAGAAGATGATAAATGCAATGGGAAATAGAAAATGTAGAACAGAATAAGGCAGATAGAGAGTAGTGGGTATGGGGTCATTACAATTTAAAATAAGGTGTACATGGTAAGCACCATGAGAGGATAACATTTGAGCAAAAGACTTGAAGTTGATGAGGGGAGATAGGCATATGGTATCTGGAGAAAGTGTTCAGGAAAAAGAAAGCCAGAGCAAATGCCCTAAGATAGTAGCGGCCGTAGTATGCTTGAGGAATTCAAGGAAGCTAGAGTGGCTGGAGCAGAGTTTTTCTAAGGGAAATATAGTAAGAACTGACCAATTCACATAGGGTTTTGAACACAAGGATGGCAGGATCTAACTTTTATGTTAAAGCATTACTCTGGATGCTATATAAAGAACCCAGGGCAAACAGTCTTGATAATAAACTTGGTGGGGAGAGAGGACAACTATTGCAGTAATTCTAGCAAGGGAGTGGTTAGGAAAGTAGTATAGATTTGAATAGTAGTCAGATTCTAGATGTATTTGAAGGTAGGAAAAAACAAACAGTATTTCCTGAAATAGTTGATGTTGGATTAAAGAAAGAGAGGTTTTTTTGTCTGAGCAACTGGAATTGCCGTCAAATTAAATGAGGAATCCTGTGGATAGAACAGATTGGATGGGGAAGATTGGGAATATGATTTTGTATGTTTAGTTTGAGATACTATTTAGACTTCCAAATGGAAATGTAGAATGAGCAGTTGGATCTATGAGTCTTGAGTTCAAGCGAGAGTTCTGAGCTAACACATGACATTATATAGTATATAAATTATTTTTTAGTAAGTATAATATATATAACATTTATTCTTTAAATTTTCTTCTCCTGAAATAGTGAAAATTAGTGATTGTAATTTCTTTCTTACTAGAAGCTTTGTTTCCTGTTTAAGGAATTTATTAGATTGATTAAATTGTTTTAAATTTTGGATGTAGGTTGATTAAGTTTTCAAGTATTCCTTATAAGTCCTATAAAATAAAAATGGTCATTTGTTGATGAAAACATGCCAAAAACATAAAATTTTTCAAGTCAAAAGATCATTGAAGTCTATTTGTATAATCTCTTAATAATAATCTCTCATTATGTAAATTAATTAAAAAATTTGTGATTCAATACTAATTAATTCAGAAAATGAGGGGTTCTTGATTGTAGCATTTTAGAGCCTAATTTACTAAAAATCACATCTTCCAAGTGTATATGTGTTTTTTTCTATGTCTCTTTCAAGAGAAATTTAATAATATTACCTAGGAAATTGAATTGGTCACCATTTCTTAGATAATGTATTTTGTGTGACATATAGCTAATGTCTTTATTAAATTAATGATACTAAGGAGAAAATAGTTATGTCGTTCATAACTATTGACTTACAGTGTTTAATATTTCATTGAAAAAGGCTGTTTCATTTGTTTCACTTTGTTTAGAAAAGGAAGACCAGTGTCTCATGCCTGAAGCTTGGAATGTGGACCAGGGAGTAATTACCAAACTCAAGGAACAATACAAAAAGGAGAGAAAGGGGAAAAAGGGGGTGAAGAGTAAGTGGAAAACATTGTATCTGTAAATCATAAATCTTGCCTCTTTCATATCCCCCAATTTTTTTTCAATGTTTTCCTAAAACTACTTACTCTTTTTCTTTTCTACTCCTGACCTCTTTCCTTTTCACCTGCTCTCAGGGGTTGAAATTAAATGGTTAGCTATTTAATTATGAACTTTAAAAGAAAAAAGAAAAACTATACATATTATTGTGGAATCATAATATATTCCAATAATAAATCCAGAGCCTTATGAGAATGTGGGACTATATACTCAAACATAGTGATAATTTGTTTTTTAAAAACATTTGTATTTAATTACAATAATGATTTCTCACTGTTGACAATTTTAAATCTCATCTAGTTTGACCCTCTGGCAATCCACCAAAATTATTGCTTATAATTTTAGAATTTAGAGACAGAGAGCAAGTTAATTTCTACCCCTGAATATTCTATGTGTTCATAACACACAATTCATTTGCTTTCACCATTATATGCTATACAGGGCACAAATACACAATTTCTAAAAGTATTTATTAATTTAAAACTTTTGGCCAATTCCATTTATAACATTACCAATTAGCTTTTTTTCTTTTCAATAAAATGTGTGCCACATGGAAAACAGAAGCTAAAATTAAATTTCTAGCCCTGTGAATCATATATATAATTCACTATGCAAACTATTAACAAAGTTTAGCAATAGCTCTAGTTAAGCCTGTAAAGTGGAAATACAAAAGCTTTCAAACATCCCTGAAAACATTAAACATCTTTTTAGGAGAAAAAGGTGAAACTACCTCCTTGTGCTTCCTCTTATTGACAGTATGAATGTGGATCTCCCTTTTTTGGCAATAGGAATTTCATCCTTTGGGATATTAAAGTAGTGTAAAGTGAGATTAAAATCCAGTTTAGTAAAACCTGTATTTAAAAGTTGTAGAAGACTGGAAGGATATTATTTTTTATTTTTGTAGTGATGCTAAAGCTTATCAAAGACCAGTCACTTCTGTTAGGACATTCTTTTACAACCAGTAGTTATTGGAAAACATTTAAGTGTTTATTTAAAATATTTTAGAATTTACAAGTAAGTTTGAATGGATAAAAGTCAGTGACCATTATTGATATTATCATTGTGCCAACCATTACATAACTGAGAGATGTCATTTGATGTCTTCTCAATCTAAATTAAATCAATATAAATATTAAAACAAGAATATTTTGTACCTTTTATCCAAATAAATTGATGACCAACCCCTTTAAACTGAAATTTTGAGGAAAATTTGTATATCATATATGAGAAAAAGAAGAATATTTTAATTTTTAGATTGACTTAAAGTTGATATATCTCTTTAACTCATTATGCTGCAATAATGAATGTCTTGAAATGTAAAAGATCTTTAAATTGGTACGGTATCAGGACTTATGTAGAACCCATGTACTATTTTATATTGATTGTTAAGTTCTTGTCAGATATCAAGGCATTGCTGTAGTTGAAATTTAGCACTTTAAGATCTAAAACTGCACCATTTGACTGGAACAGTATTCCTATTAATATGAGTTATTTCCTGAATGTAGGGATTATGATCAGTATTTAGGCATAAAGCATAAAGTTTTGTAGTATGATGAGGAAAAATGACTCTCTATAGGGAAAAATTTTTATGTCTTTTACTGAAGCTGGAGAGGCTATAGATAGGTTCAGCACATTTTGTTTTCATTGTCAATTCATATCTGGATAAATGGTAGTCTGGGAACAAGTCAAGACGATAAAAACAGAACTGAAACAAAGCTTTGAATTGATAAGTGAAGCATTAATTTATAATCTATAAATATTTTATTAATTGAACTATTTATTCATTGGGAAAGATTGAATTTTTTTATATGGTCTAGTAGATATATTTCCAGTCAAATTGTGTACTGCAGTCATGCTGTCTTGAAATACATTTCTAGGTATTAGTTAAAATTGCTTATGCTGGTATAGGAAAAAAACATAACGGACTATGGGTAAGATTTCCCATTCTTAATTAAACTTATAACAGGAAAAACTACCGAAGATCTGTTTCAGCCTCTATCCTATATAAAACAGTCAAAACAGGGATGTGGGAGAATGAAGAATCAAGTTTCAGGTAAGTAATCAGCAGGGCATGAGACTTCACTTCGGGTGCCATAGCTTCAGGATGTCAGGCAATGAATGCAACTTAATTTAAGCAAACAAACAAAAAGTGATGTTATTGTTTAATTTGGTATACAGCAGTAGCTTCACAATCTGTGGTGTCTGTCTGAATTTAGACCAATATGTAAGAATGATAGAATATTATTTTTAATGGTCGAAATTGCACATGAACATTTTTTCCATACAAATAGTGATATTTCATTAACTTAATTTTAAAAATATATGTAGCCGAAACCGGTTTGGCTCAGTGGATAGAGCGTCGGCCTGCGGACTGAAAGGTCCCAGGTTCGATTCCGGTCAAGGGCATGTACCTTGGTTGCGGGCACATCTGTGCAGGAGGCAGCTGATTGATGTTTCTCTCACATCGATGTTTCTGACTCTCTATCTCTCTCCCTTCCTCTCTGTAAAAAAACAATAAAATATATTTTAAAAAATATGTAAAATATGTATTTTCAAGAAATAAACTTTTAAAATAATTTGAAAATTTGGAAAATAATTACTTTTTAATATAGTAGGGTAGCTTTAAAGGTGAATGTTGGCAGTTGTGAATAAAGTTTATGGCACCATTTTAATGCAGTTGAATAATTTTATATCCTCTCTTTTGTTCTCTCCCTCCCTTTTTTGGGCTAGGGCCCAATAGGTCAAAACTACAAGATATGCTTGCTAATTTGAGAGATGTTGATGAACTTCCTTCATTGCAGCCATCTGTGGGTTCACCTTCCAGACCCAGCAGCTCCAGGCTTCCTGAACATGAGATAAATAGAGCAGATGAAGGCGAGTATTTCAGACACTCTGGAGCACAAAAAGCCCTTGGATATACATATCTAAATTCTTACTAGAAATGGTTTTCTATAAGAAGAATTGTATTCTACCAATACTTGTTATTTCCCAAATCTAGATTATCTTATATTCACTGGGGTTTGATTCCAACTTCAATCTTTAAGTCTTAAAAAGGGGTACATAAACTTAAAAACCAACTCTAAATTCTAATTTAGAACATCTTTGCTATTTCAGATAAAGCTTCCATGGCCTTTGTGTGCTATATACATTTCTTTATTTTTATTTTATTAATTGAGGAGGCAGTGCCATACTTAAGAGGCATTATAGTCTTAAGTTCTAAGAAATCTTAGCAATCAAATAAGGTTATGCCTATTGTTGCTTTCTCTCTTCAACCCTCAAGGCTGCTAGTTTAGCCACGGGTATGTGTTTTCAGGATTTTCTTGGCCATTTCTCGAGCACTAGCTAAATTAGCCCAAACAATATGTGTGGTCAAATCCCACAAATCTGTCTTTTTTTGTAAGAGTAATTTTTGTTTAACACCTGCATAAAGTTATATGAAAATATTAGAAAACAAAACAAAACACCAGGCTGAAGATCTAGTTTCAGTCTTGCATGAATCTTGTGGTTGAAATTTTGGCATGAAAATTGCTTTTCTAATTTAAACAATCCCCTCATTATTAGTAAATGTTTAGGGTTCTTTGAATTTCCTCAGAGGATATATGGTATGTTTTGGTAAAACCCATTTGTATTATTGCTGCTTTAGTAATAACTAAAGCATGGTGGTTTGAAAATATCTTAATTTGTACTCCACTTTGTTCTTACAAGTTTTTCAGTAGTTTCTGCTACTATTTTTAAAAGCACAAAGCTATTCTTTCATTTCTTTGACAAATATTTATGACTGAATAAAAAATTATAGGAATGAGTCTATAGCTGAAAAACACCTTGTAAATTCAGTTTCCTGCATATACTAATAAGTAAATGTATTTGTTACTTTTAAGAAAAAATTTATTTCTTTAACAGCCAATTTAAAGTACTAAATTCATCTAATGAGCTCATAAATGCTTGTCATCAGTAAAGTAACCACCTATAGAAAACTACAGAGTGACCACCTCTGACAGTTTGTCAGAATAATCTGCATTTATAAAAAATGACATTTTATTATTGGTCAAATTAAATAAAATCTTCATATAATAAATTTAGCATTTTTCTTTTAACTGGTTCTTCTGTGATGGTGACTAAAGGGATTGGATTGGTATATGTCCAGTGTTATAAAGTAAGGGTATTTATATTTATCACAAAATAAATCTGACATCTTGAAGCACAGTTGGAAACTAAAGAAAAGTGTTCAAATGGACACTTTAAGAATTTTTGTTTAAAATAAGCATTCTTAAATGAAATATAACATACCTACAGAAAACTGCTGAAGTCACCAAAGTGTAGCTCAGTGAATTATTACAAAGTGAGCCCAACCATGTCACCACTGCCTCTAGGCCAAGAAGCAGGACATGACCCGGACCCTAGAAGTCCTGCTAGTAATACCTTCTAATCACTATCCCTTCTCTCCTCTCCAGAGGGAATCCTGATTTCTGTCGCTACATAGTAGTTTTGCCTCATATCAGCATGTTTTAGTTGTACCGGTTTTATTTGAAATTTTCTACATTCCTCCAGATTATAGAATTAACATTTTTATTTGAATGAGACCAACAGTGTTCAGAATTACTTGCTATATATTTCTAATAATTGATAGAAATAATTTGGGTAATTAGCAAGAACTATCATGTGAGGAAATCGGACTCTCCTTTAGACACATTATTTTTCTGTGTAGTGTAAAAGAAAGGACAGTAACTATTGGGTTTGTTTCATGTTTTATTTTTCTAATTAGATGATACCTTTAGCTATGATTATGATATGAAAAAAGCAAACAATTCCTCAGGATTTTCTGCTCACTGAATTTTATTATGTTTAAAAGCATTTTAAAATAATCAAATGTAGACATGCCCTTATGAGATTAATTATTGACTCTGTAGAGGTGTTTTTGTGTTTCTTTTGTCTTCTTTCAGTGGAAGCACTGACATTTCCTCCTTCCTCTGGGAAGTCATTCATCATGGGAGCAGATGAAGCCCTTGAAAATGAACTGGGGCTTGGAGAATTGGCAGGCCTTACTGTGGCTAATGAAGCAGATTCACTAACATATGATGTGAGTGGTCATTTTATTTTTGTTGCTTTTACTTATTTTTGAAAGTAAAAAGTTAATTTTATAGAAAAAGATGGTAATAAAGGAGCAAAACTTCACAAGTATAGAATTTTATTCATGAACTAGAGGCCCGGTGCATGAAATTCGTGCACTCGGGGGGGCGGTCCCTCAGCCTGGCCTGCGCCCTCTCACAGTCTGGGAGCCCTCGGGGGAGTGAGCCTATGCTGGCAGTCGGACATCCTTAGCGCTGCTGTGGAGGCGGGAGACGCCTGGCTGAGCGGCGCTTCTGGCTGAGCGGCGCTCCTCCTGTGGGAGTGCACTGACCACCAGGGGGCAACTCCTGTGTTGAGCGTCTGTCCCCTGGTGGTCAGTGCGTGTTATAGCGACCGGTCGTTCTGCCGTTCAGTCGATTTGCATATTAGCCTTTTATTATATAGGATATATTATAAAGATAAAAATATTTTCCACATCATATAAGGATTAAAATTACGTGCTTTACTGAAATCTATATGTTAGTATAGCTTGTTTATTGGTTTTAGATAAAGGAAGGATTTCCCTTTTCCATTACTACGTTTGGGTTTTGTTTTATGTTTTAGGGCATCAGTAATTAATTGAAATTCATGCCTGCCTAAAGGTATCATTTGTCTGGCTTCTTTAGTACATCAGTATTCAGCTGAGAAGTGATAGGGTACTCTGAAGGTTTTAAGGCTGACTCAGTGATTTGGACCAAAATTGAAATTATCATACCTTGATGCAATCAAAACACAGTTGTTTTATAAATGCATTTGTAATTGTTCATCATAATAAATTGTCAGAAAAACAGTTGCTTATTTCATAAACTATTTACAACCTATCTTATCTCTTCATTAAAATCCTCTGACTCTGCTACTTCATCATCTTTGTTGGAGAATACAGTGTAGCTCCTGATGCGTGGAAGATGTAGGCCAGATGCCTAAGCAAACCATGACTATGATAAGAAAGTACTCCAAAGAGGAACCCTCACCACTCACTCCTCTTCCTGGAAATCCAAAACTTGCACTCTCTATGCTAAGTCCATTAGTAGGTGTTTTGGTTTCTACCTGCAAAAACAGCTAAAATCCATGTTTCTTTATACCTCCCATCCTAGTCCATTTTTCTTCACCTGGAAAAAATATCCTCAGGTGATGAATAACAAAAATAATAACAAAACTCACACCCTATGTATATGTCATTCTTGTTATATATTATAATAACCTAATATAAACTGACTCCTTGCATTCCATTTTTTCCATATGTGATACAGATTGTTATTCAATGTTTTTGTATCCTTGTGTTCTGTATCTGTCTTTTAAAAACACCATTTAGTTGACTTCTTTTTTTTTCATCTAATCTTTGACAGACTTTTAAATTGGAGCTTTTAGTCCATTTCTTTTTAAAGTAGTGACTGATATCTTTGGATTTAAGCATGCCATCTATTTGTGCCACTGTTCTGTGTTTGTTTTTTCCTCCTATTTTTGCCTATATTGGGATTGATTATTTTTTATTATTCACCCCTTCCCCCATTACTTGGAGTTTATACACTCACTAGAGGGCCAGTGCACGAAATTCGTGCACCATTAGTGTCCCTAGGCCTGGCTGGCGATCAGGACTGATCAGGGCCTTCTGGCTACCGGCCAGGGCCTCCCTTCCCTGGCTGCCAGCTGCTGGCTGGGGCCTTTCTTCATTCCACGTCACCCCATGGGGGTCAGCGCATGTCATAGCAAGGGATCAGTCTCCTGTTCGAACTCCCTCGGGGACAATTTGCATATTAGGCTCATATATATATATATATATATATATTTATATATATATATATATATTTATATATTCCTCCTTTAATTATTACCCTAGAGGTTACAATTAAAATATTACAGCCCTGGCTGGTTTTGCTCAGTGGATAGAACATCGGCCTGCAGATGGAAGGGTCCAGGGTTCGATTCCAGTCGAGGGCACATGCCCAGGTTGCGAGCTCGATCCCCAGTGGGGGGTGTGCAAGAGGCAGCCGATCAATATTCTTTCTCATCATTGATGCTTCTCTCTCTCTCTCCCTTTCCCTTCCTCTCTGAAATCAATAAAAATATATTTAAAAAATATTACATGCACATCCCTTTTTAACACTTTTAACTCTATTTTAGAACTCCTACCCTCACCCTGGCCAGTGTTTTCTTTTTCTTTTCTTTTTTTTCTGGCTAGTGTTTTCAGTGGTTAGAGCGTTGACCTGCATACCGAAGGGTTGCAAGTTCCAGTCGAGGGTTCAATTCCTGGTCAAAGGGGCACATACCTGGGTTGCAGGTTCGATCACCAGCTCCGGTCAGGGTGCATGCAGGAGGCAAATATCTCTGACATTGATATTTCTTTCTCTCTCCCCCTTTTCCACTCCCTTCCCACTCTCTCCAAAAAAATCAATGGAAAAATACTCTCAGGTGAGGATTAAAAAAAACGACGACAAAAAAAAAACACAAAAAACGACAAAACTCATAACCTGTGTATATGTCATTTTTGTTATATATTTTATTTCTCTATACATTATCTCCAACAAGGTACTGCTTTGTACACTTGATATTAAATTAGTATTATCCATTTATACTATCCATTTTGCTTTTTTCCATTTTCCCTGTGTGTCTGACTGTCCATCTGGGATCACTTTCCCTTTATTCTAAGAGCACTTCATATGGTGGCCAATAATCTGTTTCTGGTTTTTTTAAATTTTCTTTATTTCACCAAAATGGGTAAACTTATCTCTAGTACTGAATTCCAATTAGCAAAGGTTGTTGTTTTTTTTAAGCACTCTAGATATATTATTTCATTGTCCTTTTTTGTTGTTTTTTTGCTAAAATCAATTATCATTTTTATTGGTCAGACAATGGTAGTCTGATTTTCCCCCCTCTAACTGATATTTCCCTATGTCCTGATTGTCAGCCAAGGTTTAGTTTTCTTTTTATTAAACTTCTTAGATCATCAGCTTTGTAAGTTCTCAGCCACTTATCTTTACACTACTCTATTTATCACTATCCCCCCCCCCCCCATAATAAAACTCTAGTTATATTGTTAGATCTTCTTTTTATAGCCTCTGTCTCCTATTTCCTTTTTCTGTATTTTTCATCTTTTATTTTTTTATACTTCAATCTAGATTATTTTATGGTCCAGTTCACTACTTTTCTTTTCAGTTATGTGTAATTTGTAATTAAACTAATTGATTGCGGTCTTATATTTTTGCTTCTAGAATTCCTCATTGTTTATAGATTTCTTCCAAAATTGTAAATTTTGCCTTTTTATCTTCTTGAACATAGTAAGCATGATTATTTTAAAATTTGAATCAGAAACTCTAGTTCTTTTACTATTATGTGTTGTTTCTGCTTGTTTTCATTTATGTTTTATTATCTCATATGGGCACAGTTATCTTTTATTATGTCCAAATAACTATATTTGAAAAATTGTCTGTAGAATAACTTTGGGCCTAGGATGGTATCTTCCCCCAGAGAGTATATTTTAATTTGCTTTTGTCAATTGCCTGCAGCCACTAGAAATCTGTATCACCTCACTCCATTTTTACGTTTGGACATGATCTATGTGTAGCTAATCTGCAGTCCCTACAAGGGCTTGTGTTCTTCCAAGTTTACTCTTATGTCTAGGATGCAGCCCTTTGAAATCAAAACCCAAAGCAAGGTAGTTCACCAATCCCCATTTTTTGGACAGTCCCTGGACACCAGTTTGCATCCCCCTGTACTGCAGAGGAGTCAGAAGCACAGCTCCACCTCTCAGCCATCACTCTGGTATCAGTAAACACTGTCTGGGGAAAAACTCCAAATATCAGACTCTCCTTCTCAGACCTCTGTCTTACCCTGGATCCACGCCTGGAGTGTGAAGAGTTCATACGTGGTGCTAGTGTAAAGTCATAGACCAACCTCGTTAGCTTTCCTGTTACTTGGAATGAAAACATTGTGCTTTTATTTTTCAGTTGTTGAGATGGAGTTTCTGTGGAGAAAAACAACACAATGATGTGTGTGTTTTATCAATGAAATCCATTATTGTAACATTTGATTATCTCTTTTAATTTTAACATTTTATGTTTCCAGTTTATAAACTTTGTTACCAATTTGATGAAAAAATTTAGTTATTAGAGAGTATTGAAAAGCTCAAAAGTATAATATTCTATAATGTTAACATGTTTAAAGATAACTTGGTTTTTCAACTTTCACCCAAAATTAGTTTCTGTACTAGGATGAATAATTTAGGTTGAAATTACTTGTTATTTTTAATCATCCTGGTGAAGATTGATTTTACTTTTTACAATTATTTCATCCTCTTTCTGTATTGGATTGTTACCTGTTATCTTATTATAGTGCTTATATTTCTTCAAAGAAAACCACTATTGCTATATTACTAATTTTGCTTATTGATTTGGTTATTTACATTTAAAAATTTTATCGTTTTGAAAGTTACAGAATGTGATGGTTTAATAAATCAGCAAGAATTAATGTTGAAATATAGTTTTTTCCCATATCCTGATCTAAATGTATAGGTATTTTTCTTTTGTGTCTTTAATAGATAGCAAATAATAAAGATGCCCTGAGGAAGACATGGAACCCTAAATTTACGTTAAGAAGTCACTTTGATGGCATTCGAGCCCTTGCTTTCCACCCCATTGAGCCCGTTTTGATAACAGCATCAGAAGATCACACATTAAAAATGTGGAATTTACAGAAAACAGCCCCAGCCAAAAAGTGAGAATATTCTACTTTAACTTTATTTGAATATTTTAATTAACAGATTTTTAGCAGAAAAATACTGACTTTATTATTTACTATTAAATTCTCATATATCTCTTCTTTCTTCACCATGTCATATAATTTAGAGTGTTTTCCCCTTTATACTCACAGTCTAATACTAGGTTAGAAAACTGACACTTAGGGAGGAATGGTGTGATCTGGTTTCCCAGGAATCCTAATTACAATCCTTATACAGTATTTTAAATGTTTGTCACATTTGGGGAGCCCTTTAAATGTACTGAAAGTTCTCCTATTGCTGTAAATAGGTATAGGCATGTATGATCATCACACTGGGACCCCAATCTGTTCCATTGTTTACAAGCTTTGGACTTTTGGAGTGGAAGGGAGGAAAGGTTAATTGGGAGGGGAGGAGGGATCCTCTTTCGCCTTGTCTTTTTGCCTTGACCCTTTAGATACTTTCCACATTTTCCATATGTCTACCAAGATGTCTAGACTGAAAGGCAGTGTTGTTGCCATTGCATAACTGCTAGTCTTGGCCCCCTTGGTTTTTCTCTAGACTTGGACAGACATGAGTTGGTGCAAACCGTTTTATCAGTCACCAAGCTAGTCCTAATCTCACTTGTTGGGGTCTTATTGGAGCTCCTTTCTTCCTTGGGTCACATGGTCCAGAACCCAGCATCTGCCAGCAAAGACCCTTCTATAGTATCAGGCATTTTTGTTATTAGAAGAGGAGAAATGAATTTCAAATGGAGGAGATGACAGAAGTTTTATTATTGGTAGAGGATATCTATTGCCTATTTAAAAGAGATCAGTGACATTGTGAGTCATATATAGACTAGATAAATACTTGATTTATCAGTATTTATCAGCTGCACCAGATCTTGCTAAAACCAAGTGAATTCTCACTTGGATCAGGTATCTTCAGCATAAAAAAATTACTTCTGGTTATAAATTGTGCTCTTTGTCTTTCTGGTTCTTTGGTCACAGTGAGCATCACATTAGACTAGAGAATGTGAATGTTTCATCATATATTCTTGAATAAATTTTAAGAAAAATATTGAAACACATTTCTTGTCAGTGATAACTTAAGTAATAATACCTTCACTTATAAATAACAGCGTCCTGTTCACCTTTGAACTTGAAACTTTGGAAATGACTCGAGGAGAGAGACCATATGCCTATAAAAATTTGCATACAATGTAGAATATGGACTTTAAATCCAGTTTCCATTAGCAGTCATGGCCAGTTTAGGCACTGTAGAGCACTCATACACTCAGTATTCTGAGTAATGAATGAACTGATGACTTGGACAGTTTCTGCAAGTATTAAGGACAAATATATTAATCTGCATGGGAATACCAGGAAATTAAAGTGCATGGCCCTGTCTTAAACTGTTTTTCTTGTAGAATCACATTTAATCCTGTATTTGTTGTCATCCCTATTTTTTTTTGTTTTATTTTAAACATAAAGGAATCTGAAATTCCAGAAGATTAAATAATTTGCCTAACAGCACTGGAAATTGAATCCAGAATTTATGATGTAATTCAGTAATATTGTTTACTGCTGAAACTTAGAGAGGTAAAAGCCATCTTTTCTCTCTGATTTAGGAGTACATCTCTTGATGTGGAGCCTATCTATACATTCAGGGCTCATAAGTAAGTATGTGCTTTTTAAAAAAATAAACATCACTATAAATCAGCTGGATTAGAATATTTTATTTTCTTTCACTTATGTATTTGTGTTACGTATTTTTGAATTTAGTAGCTTTTTTTGTAATTGTAAAAGAAACGGGCAGATAATGTTAAAAATAATTTATCACTACCAAATAGGGATTCTTGCTGAAATTATATTTTATTTGCATGATGTTTAAATAATGTTTATATCTTTCTTAAAAGAAAGTTGAGGCAATTAGGTTGAAATATTAGAAATCCTGCCTTTTTTTCACTTAAAGATAACCTACATAAAAATATCCAAGATTTTTTTATTGTGATCACATATTGCTTTTCCTGTTAAGCTTAAGGAATATCCATGGTCACTTGCTTTGTAACACAGAGATCACAATACTTTTTAAAAATATATATATTTTTTATTAATTTCAGAGAGGAAGGGGGAGGGAAAGACCGATAGAATCATCAATAATGAGAGAGAATCATTGATCAGCCGCCTCCTGCACATCCCCCACTGGGGATCGAGCCCACAATCGGGCATGTGCCCTTCACTGGAATCAAACCCAGGACCCTTCAGTCCGCAGGCAGACGCTCTAGCTACTGAGCCAAACTGGCTAAGGCCACAATACTTTTTATATAAAGGGTTAGATAGTAAGTATTTGTAGGCTTTGCAGGATATATATCTATATCTATCTATCTCTGTATTTTTTTAATTTTTGTTTTTTATTTTTATCTTAGTTTGGATCTATAACCTTTTTAAAAATGTAAGATGCATTCTTAGTTTGAGGACTGTTCAAAAGCAGACCATTGGCTGGTTTGGGCCCACAGGCCATAGTCTACCAACCTTTGGTTTAGCAAAGGAAGAAAAATCAACAATGCTTTGATAGTATCATTCATTGTACAAAGCTGAAAAATAGAAAGCCATTTGAATAATTAAGTATTCTTAATTTTAGTAAGTCTTATTATCAGATTCTTTTTGAGACTAGAAATTGATTGTTATCTCCCAGAGGTCCAGTGCTCTGTGTGGTAATGAGCAGCAACGGTGAGCAGTGTTACAGTGGTGGTACCGATGGACTGATCCAGGGCTGGAACACGACCAACCCCAACATCGACCCCTATGACTCCTATGGTATGTGAGTCTCCAAAGATATGAAAGAATAAAATGTTTTCTTTTTACACATTTTACATAACATTAAAGGAGAAAATGAGATATTTTAAAAAATAAATTGATGCCGAAACCGGTTTGGCTCAGTGGATAGAGCGTCGGCCTGCGGACTCAAGGGTCCCAGGTTCGATTCCGGTCAAGGGCATGTACCTTGGTTGCGGGCACATCCCCAGTAGGGGGTGTGCCAGAGGCAGCTGATCGATGTTTCTCTCTCATCGATGTTTCTAACTCTCTATCCCTCTCTCTTCCTCTCTGTAAAAAATCAATAAAATATATATAAAAATAAATAAATAAATAAAAAATAAATTGATAAAAGAGAACTATATCTTTGTTCAAAAGAACACCTATATTTAACAACCAATTTGATATATAATGTAAAAGAAAAAATGTATTCTTCCTGAGAAAATAATTCCCAACACCCAAAGTCTTATTGATGGGAGATGCTGGCTTGATTGACAGTTGTTTTCCTCATTTTAGGCATCTGAGCAGTACTTGATACATTATTACTAATCTGTAATCATATTTCATCTCTATTCTGATAAACAACTTTGAAGGAAAATGCATGTTAGCATCATCTTCTTGATCAATTATTGGAGGGCATAGAGGCTAATGACTTTTCGAGTCCATGGCACCAAAATATTTGAAAGGTCTTATTAAGTTCAGAAGTGCCAGGAGGCACAAATCATTATAATCTGTCACTAGCTATTACCATAAAATTCCTTGTAAAAACTGGTTTAGGAATTGACTATTTTGGTTTTTTCTTAAATTCTAGAATGGTACAAAGTGTCATTTACCATTAAACCATATTTTTATTTTCATTATTACTTTAGATTAATTTTATCACCAAACCAAAGTAAAGATAAGAAATTCAATAAATAAAAAAATTTCCCAACATTTATTTAATAAGCATTTAACATATATTTTGTGAGAGGTGAACCTCCTCTCTCCCTGGTTCTCTTGCTCATTTATGTGTTTCATGCTTTTCCTTACTTCCTTTATCTAACAGAGGATCGATCAGTTGTCCTCATTCTGTCCCAAGCCAACCCTTCTGCTTTTGCTCTTGACCCCATTGTCTCTTGTTTCCTTTGAGGCTGCATGCTACCCTCCCCCCACTCTCCACCCCACGTCTCTCTGGCTCTCATCTTAAGCCTCTTTGTTCTCTTCTCATCCCCTGAGCATATAAATAAATTCAGATATCCCCCCATCCTGAGCAAGGGGAAGCCTTTTCTGGCTTTATTTCCCTCCCTGGCTTCTGTTTAGACTCTCTTTCCTTCACCATCTGTGTCTCCTTGATGGTGGAAAACACACTCACTAGTTACTAATTCCATGTCCTTTCCCTGGGCATCACCACTCATTGTATTCCATTTGGTCACACCACTTACGAATAACAAGATTGTCAGTCCTGATCCGAAGGGTATTTTACAGTCGTTGTTTTACTAGATGTATTGGCTCTGAAACTGTGGACCATTCCATCCTCTTTTAAATTTGTCCACTATTGGCATTTTTTTTTTTTTTTTACTATTGGCATTTTTGACATGTAACTCTGTGACAATTTCTCTTCACTATCCTTCATAAACTCCTTTTCTTTTTCTTATCTTAAATATTGGCATTCATCAAGGTCCAGGCCCTAACTCATTCTTTGCATTGTTCACAAATTCTTTTTTAGATTGAATCTACTGCCATGATTTTATATGCTGTTGACTCATAAGTCTCCTCTTTAAGCTTCAGACTGCCTTTAGAAGATGTTAGAGTGGCTGTCTCATTGTCCATAAATCCTCTTAAGTGCTGTATTTCTTCTCCCATATATTATTTATTAGTTGGTGGCTCTACAGAATTACCCAAATTAGAAACCTACAGATTATCCTTGATTCCTGTTTTACTATACACATCTTACTCATTACTTAGTCTTTTTTATGTCATTCCTAAATATTTTTTTAAAATTTACTCCTGCTCTGTCCTTTTTGCCACGGCCCTTACTTGGGTCTTCATCATCACTCTCAGTCTAATGAAACAGTCCCCTTGCCTTCATCTTGATTTTGTTTAGTCTGTTTTCTTTACAGAGTTACCTTATTCAGTAGGTACTTCACCCTGCTGTCCCTGGGAAACCCTTCCCTACTCCTTTTAGGATAATTCCCAAGTGCCTTAATGTGTAATAGAAGTCTCACTATAAACTAGCCACTCTTCATCTGATCCACGTCCTGCCTCAAACTTCTTACTCCGGTAATTCTAAGTTGCTTATTTCCTCACATATCACATTATTGTTCCTTCTGTGATTTTGTAGGCGCTGCCTCTTTTACCAGGAATGACTCCTCTATTCTTTGCCTGCTGACATCTGTACACTCTAGGTGTCATTCTCCCAGTTACTGTCCATGTAACTGGTTTCTGTCACTATTACTGTACTTGTCACTGTCTTTTGAGGACAAGGATGGTATTATGTCTTAATCATCTGTGTGGCCCTGGCATATAGCATAGTACCTAACACACAGTATGTCTTTAATAAGTACTTTAGGGTGTGACTGAGAGAGGATATAGGACAGATAACAACAGTAACATTTTACACTTAACCTCTGTGAGCCATCTTGAAGGTGAGGATTAATAATTAGTTTCCAATTTGACTTTTATCATGAAACAGTGCTAAGTGACCCTCTCCCTGCCTCCTCCCTCCTTCTCCTCCCTGCACATCATTCATATGTCAGTTACTGCTGTTTGAGAATTTGGGGGTTCCTGTAGGTCTCAGTTTATTTACTTTATGTCAGAGGCCCGTTGCTTCCAGGAATAACAGCCGTTCGTGGTACTGTGGGATAAGTGGCCTGAAGGGGTATATCCACAGTGTTCAAGGAGGTGGAGGAGGGAGGGATCTCTCTTCACTTTCTCAGGGAATGTGAGTGTGTTTTCTCTGAAGTAGTTAAATTCAGATGATTTATGTGTGTTAACATGTTCTTTAAATAAAATATCTAGACAAATGGAAGAAAAAAGGGAGGGAGAATGAAATGCCTATTTTTTAAATTTTTTAAAATAGAAAAATGTGTACTTTGTAATTTTAATTTCTAAATTTTAAACCCTACATTTGCATATTTCCAAGCCTATTTTTAATTGTAGCATTTCAGAAAAAAATTATAGACAGTAGGAAGCATATTTTATACTGTTATCATGTCCTTTTGTTTTCTCTGGACTCAAAGTACCTTTTTAAGTTGTTTTTCTCCTGACTTTGCCTTCTTGCTGTTTCCTATAGACCCTTCTGTTTTAAGGGGCCCTCTGCTCGGCCACACCGACGCAGTCTGGGGTCTGGCTTACAGTGCAGCACACCAGCGTTTGCTGTCCTGTTCAGCAGATGGCACTCTTCGTCTATGGAACACAACTGAGGTTGCTCCAGCCTTAAGTGTGTTTAATGATAATCAAGGTACGTACTTTTAAAATTATTTCACTGAATCTTTTATAAAATTCTAAATTATCTATGTCTTATTATAAAAACAAACATGCAAATAAATAAATGATTCCATAAACTCTTACTGTTTAAATTTAATTTGAAAGGATTTTGAAGTTGTGAAAATACATATATTTGAATTTTCAACTTTTTTTTTTGAATTTTCAACTTACTATGTATAAGTTTTAAAAATATAGTATTTGGTGAAAGAACACATCTTTAAAAAATTTTTAGTTGAGATATAATCTGATTTTTACTGTATATAAATTATAAGGATACATTTTAATGAGTTTGACAAATGCATAACTCTTACATCAACATATAAACATTTACTTTCCTCCATAAACTTTTTTTATGATCTTCCCAGTCCATCCCCTCTCCCCATTCCCACCCACACTGTTGTGATTTCTTTCATCATAGATTAGTTTTGTCTATTCTAAAACTTCATATAAATAAAATCATAAAATGTGTACTCTTTTTGTGTCTGGCCTTTTACTCTCACGATAATATTTTTGTGATTCATCCATGTTGTAGTAAGTATCAATAATTTATTTATATTGTTTAGTAGTATTTTATTAAACCACAGTGTGTTTATTCATTTACTTCTTAATGGACATTTGGATTGTTTTGAACAAGCTGCTGTGAACATTCATATGTTTTTATTATAGGTGGGTAAAGACCTAGAAGTAGAATTGTGAAATTGCCAGACTTTTCCCCAGAGTGGTTATGCCATGTTACACCACTGACAGCAATGTATGAGAATTCCAGTTGTTTACATCCTTAGTTACTAGCATTTGGTGTTGTCAGTCTATTTAATTTTAGCCATTCTGATATGTAGCAGTGTTTCATTATGATTTAATTTGCATTTCTTTGGTGGCTAATTCTTTTGAGCACTTTATTTGTGTGCTTATTGGCCATTAATATATCTTCGGTAATATACACATTTTTAAACTATTTGCTTTAGTTAGATTTTGAATCAAATGGAAAAATCAGATTATATTCATATATACATATACATATTCTATTTTTTATGTTTATAAATAAGCTTCAAATTTTAACCAAGTTTTACCTATTATAGATGATAAATAAAAATACCTTCTTTATTCTTGAGCTGTGATAACGTGTGTCTAGGTTTTGATAAGTTGCCTGCATTTAATATTTGCATGATTACCAGTAACAATTTGGAGCTTTACGTTTTAAATTCTTAAATTTTTGATAAGTTAGAATTCCTACTAAGAGATGGGCTTTTAAAATGAAGAATTTCCAATGATGCTGCTCTAAGCTCCAGGTTGAGGTAGAAGCAGCAAAACTTGTAGTCCATCCATGTTTTTCATTTATTTTTTGAATAAAGGCTTGCATTCCATTTATGTATTAGCTGAGTAACAGGTAGAAGATGTGCTGAACAGGTAAGAGTAACGAAATCGGCTAGGGCTAAAAGAAAAAAAAGAAATAATCTCCATTGAATGGCAATGAGCAAATTCTTATCCTAATGTCGAGCCTTACTTACTCCTCAGGGAAATCATGCTATTATTTGTTTTGCTATATTTTAAGCATATTGTTAAGTAGACCCTCTAATTATCATTCTCTGTGAATATGTTCTGACTTTTTTAGAATTTGGAATCCCTGCCTCTGTGGATCTAGTAAGCAGTGACCCGAGCCTTATGGTAGCATCATTCAGCAAAGGATATACAAGCATCTTTAACATGGAAACACAACAACGCATTCTCACTTTAGAATCCAATCTAGATATGAGTATGTATAATAGTCTTTAAGTAGTCTTCATCACAATGAAAGAGTTGACCATGAAAAATGCTTGTCATTCTAAAGTCTTCAGCCTGCTAAATCACAGAACATAGTTGCTTAGTTAGAAGGATATAATAACTTAAAATCAGGGTTAAGTTTATGCACATTTATAACTATACTAGAGGCCCGTTGCATGAAGATTTGTGCAATAGGCCTTTCTTCCCCTGGCTGCTGGCACCGGTTTTCCTTACCCAGGACCCAGGCCTTCGCTCTGGCTGCCGCCTTCAGTCTTTGTTCACGGCCGGAGCACTGTTCCTGTAGCTCCCTCTGCCCCCCACCCTCCCCCTCATAGCAGGCATCCTGCCCTGCCTGGCTGCTCTGTGCCTGCACGCATGCTGCCCAGAGGCCTACAGCGGCTGGGGGGCAGGGCCTGCCACCATCTTTGTTGGTTAATTTGCATATTCACTCCTGATTGTCTGGTGGGCGTCATGAAGGGATGGTCAATTTCTTTTATTAGTGTAGACTATTTGAAATAGCATTTGACCTATTTATTACAAAGAGGAGTCAAGTTGATTTTATGCCAAATGATTAGTTTTCTATTTTGTTTGAAGAAAATATTTATTTGGAATAAAAAATATTTTTCATTTCTCATAGTATTTTTTAAACCAACTTAACTTTATATTATGATATAATTTGACACTGCTCCTTACTGATTAGAATATAGATTAAGCTGTACCTCTCAAAATCCCAAATCTGAAGCTCCTGATTGGATACAGGAAGCCAGGAGATAGTTTCTCAGGTTGTAAAGAAGTTATTAAAGAATTATTTTGTTTGGGGCTTTTTTAACCATTGCTTCCTATCTTTATTCTTAATCCAGGCAATTACATTTTAGGCTGCAGTTGCTAAACATAGATAGCAGGTGGTACCTCTAGGTTTATCAGGATAGTATTTCTCTGGCAGCTCTCATTTCCTAACATTAAAATTATGAACACAATTTCAGAATAAACTAACTAAAAACAAACTAAAGTGACGTAATTTATTTTTTCAGTCTCTTAGAGTATTCAGTTCTCTTTTATGTGAAGAAATAGTAGCTTTGATTAATTTGTGTTGTTTTTAATTTTTTCTTTTTAGCAGCCAACTCTTCCTGCCAAATAAATAGAGTCATTAGTCACCCCACTCTTCCCATCAGCATCACTGCTCATGAAGACAGGCACATCAAATTCTATGATAACAATACAGGTAAGAATGTATTAAAATTTGATTATTATTAAAGCAAAAAAGAAAGTCTTCACTCTATGCAGGCTGATTTTGGTATCTGTCCATGGCTTTATCATCAGGGAATAGGCATTGAAATATGCGTACTCTCCCAGCTCAATTTCTGTTCATTTCATTCAGATCTGCTGAGAACTACTCGTGATAGCATATAGAATTATCTTAGTTTATTTAATACTAAGTACATGCTATATTTTTGCCCTGGAGTCAAGGTTATCAGTAGGAACATAATGAAAATTTTATTCAAATACCAATAAAAATGATCTCTTACTGTGAATATACTGGGATAAAGTATAAGTAGAGGCATATATGATCATTATATTTTGTTTGAAATTATTCGGTTTTTGAATAGCCTTAGTGTTCAGATGGAAAATCCCTGAGACATTGGTTATATTTTATTCGTTTTTACATGGACTAATCTTTTCTGCATTATAATACTGACTATTTGGTCCTGATTTATTTAAATTGGGGCTTTTCCATTTTTTATTGGATTACATTTCACTAGTCTAAAGGAAATTCATGAAGAGCTCTGCTGGGAGAAAACACTGTATTATCAGCCATATTTACCTGAGTGGCCACTGTTGGCTTTGTAAATATGTTGACTTTTGCTGACTTTGCTTAGCTGTGAGTGATGAGTAATTTAATGTTCTTGAACTCTAGAATATATTGTCTCCACCAAAATTGTGGCCAGTTTTCTCTCTGTTCCTTTATCTTTGTATCAGTCTCTTCTTCTGTTCCCACAATCCATATAATTTGCTTGTAGCTAAAGAATGCAAAGTAGGTGGTTAATGTCTAAGTTCTAGTTAATGCACATGGCTTAAAGGGATATCTGTGTACAAATTACTGACTTTTATATTGTGGTTTGAAAGACAAAAATATAATCTGGAATTTGAGCTTTAGTTTCTCATCAGTAGCATGGCCAGAGTAGAGAGGGCAATCTGTTCTAAGTGATGAAAAAAGCTATTGATGCAGTAAGTACACAGAGAGGGGTGACTGGAGACACCAGTATAACGTAGTAACTGTCATATATTCGTAGAAAGCTGTTAATAAAGAATAACAATCTCTTTTTCCAAAGGCAAACTGATCCACTCAATGGTAGCCCACCTAGAAGCCGTTACAAGTTTAGCAGTTGATCCTAATGGCCTGTACTTGATGTCTGGCAGTAAGTACATCAGCTATGGATAATTTATTTATTCTTATCATTTTCATGTTAATGTAGTTTACCTTTCAATTTATTTATTTATTTGTATTATTTATTTTTATATAGGTCATGACTGTTCAATACGTTTATGGAACCTAGAAAGTAAGACATGTATCCAGGAGTTCACAGCTCATCGGAAAAAGTTTGAAGAATCAATTCATGATGTAGCTTTCCACCCATCCAAATGCTATATAGCCAGTGCCGGGGCTGACGCACTGGCTAAAGTCTTTGTATGACAGAATGCATCTTCTTCACCTTCTATCTCTTTATAAATAACCAACTGCACAAAAGAGATACAGAAGACCAGGGAAAGAATCAACCCATTCTGTCCTTTTGTTCTGCTGAAGGAGCACAGAGAACATTTGTAAAGTATAGTTTTACAATTCGTATATACTGTTTTCTAAAACTAAGGTTTGTTCAGGTTGCTGCAAGCTCAGCTGAATCTGGAGCCTGAAAACTGTTTGTTTCAGATTTTCCCAAAAATAGGAACTTTTATTTCTGGAGTAGTTTCTAATTCGCTAGGCAGGCCTGAGCGAACATAGGTTTAGCTTGTCCCCTGTTGAGTAAATAGGGCACATTATAAGGGATAACAAAAAGCTCCATGGCTGGGAATGAGTAGAGGAAGAGCAGAAATTTAGACCTACTTGTCCCCTGAGAAATCTTGTTAAACACATTAGCTAGTCAAAACAGTAATCAATACCATACCTGCTGTACTAATTCCTATGAGCATAATGACCAGGCAGTGTTAAATGAGTTTTTAATCTAGCTCTCCTTTCAGCTGTTCACATACAGCACCTGGCAAAGCATTTTACCTATTAGGGGGGGGGGAAAAGAAATGCAATAATATGTCAAATATATTATTATTCAGAAATGCTAAACAAATACTCAGTTTGTAAGCACATTTCTGTATTGTATTACATTTTTGAAAATGGATTTGGTACCATTCTAAAATTTAGTTGTCAAAAATACTTACCATTGTAAAGAGTAGTTGATAAGAGTCTGCTTTTACTAAAAGATTTAACTTAATTCTGTTTATTTTTAAGGGCAAGCAGGGCATATCTTTATAATAATTTCTATTAATTTTAAAACTCACTTTATTCACATGGTATTTATAGTATCAGAGTGATTATTTCATTTAGATAAAATCTTAACTTTTCAGTGGTTGAAAAGATGGTGGTTATTTGCAAGTACTCATTTATCAAAACTCACATAACCACGCTTCAGATGATCTCTGCTCTTTCTTCTTTGTCTCTCATATTCAAATTATCTGACACAAAAAAAATATTTCATAATTATGTTTTAACAGTCTAAAGGATATGGTTAATCTCAGCTGCTTTTGCAGACATACTAAATAAAGCCAATGTTTTTTACCTCAGAAGTCCTCCATTAGCATCTCCAATAAGAACCTCTTGAAAATCTGGATGGAAGGGTTAAGTGTAAAATGTTGGGTAAATAGTTCTCTCTCTCTTTTCCTCTCCCTACCCTTCCTCCATTGTTTAATTTAAAACACAACACATTTAATGGCTAGTAAATCAATATTGTTTCTGGGGAAAACCATATATTAAAGGACCAGGGGTCCCTGAGCTCCTTGCCTTTGACCAACATGTGGTCAGCTCTTGGGAGTCCCATGACCCACTCTCTGAACATGGTATTCAGACCTCATCCCTGCAACTCTTGCCTCTCCTCACACACTCTTGTTCATTCAGAATGTCAGAGACCAATCTAGAAATTAGAAATAAATTACTAATGTCCACCTTTTCAGTAAAATGTATATATAGTAGGCTCTCAGACTTTACAAAATCCATATCCATAAATACCTTAACCTTTTAATACAATTCCTACATTCCTATCCCCACATATTCCATTGTCATAGCATTTGCACTTGTAATGATATTTCTCCTTGAAGAAGTATCCTGGTGTTAATGTGGATAATTAACTATTTTTTCTTTAAAATTACTGCTTGTCTGCTTCTAGAAATCTGTAATATACAGGCAAATTTTCTTTAAAGTTAAGGGCCTGTGCTAAATGCTTGGTTGACATACAATATGCTTTAATATTTTGACACAGCTACCTTGTCATTTCATCTGAGCTTTTGTTAACCGTGGGCTCAAGGGACTCTTGTATAATCAAATGAATTGACCTGGACATGAGCTACCACATCATAGCTGAGCTATATACCAGGTGAATGTTTATATTCCCATGCAGATATGGAATTCCACATTGTGTTTGTGGAATTCCTCTTTTGGTTCTTCACAAAATAAAGTAATGCTGTCACTAACATGACATTTGTAGAAAGATACTGGAAAATTCTAGCCAGGTGCCCGCCCTTCTTGTATTTATGATGGACAACTACAAAGCTATTGTTCTGCCAGTTATTGCTTTAATTACCTTCCATGGTCTTCAGCACCTTCTTTACTTATACCACTGAAATTCTCAAAACCAAGACTTTTCTCTTCACCTGCATTTTATACCTCACAGCTGAATTTTTTCTGATAGTGAGTGGAAAATAACCACGAGATAATGTAGACAGTAGTGCAAGTGTTGGAACTATTGAAAGTTCCTTAGGAAGCCAGTGCTGTGCCACTGGACCAGAAACAGAGGTTCCTCTCTACTAGCGCTGTGTGACGTCAGCCTGGAAATGAGCCAAAGTGTCTTCCAGCCAGATTAGAAGTATATTCATGTGTCTGATTTTCCCCTCATCCCATCAGAAAGGTGAACAAATGAAAAAAATCAAATTCAAACAGTCATTGACATGCTTTCATAGGGCTTAGTTTGTAAATATTTTGGATGAAATGTATTGGAATAGTATGAAAAGCATCAGAAGATATGGGTTCCTGCCTTATTTTCCTATGCTGTGGGTACATCTGTGGGAGCTTGCAGCACCCTTCTCAAAACTCAGCTGTCATTTGGAGCTCATTTGCTACTCGAACCATAGATATTTAACGTGAGTGATATAATGACCTTCAGTATTTTTCTATTGAACAAGTTTATCAATTTTTGCCATTAAACAGATAATTAGTTATGCAAAGTATTTAGCTTTTATAATCATTTTAGTTATGACTAAAGGGGGAGAAATTGAGCTCCATCACTGATGATGAACTTTGTGAGAAATTTTTTGTTTATTTGACTTTCATTCCTTCAGTATTCTTGCTACAGATTTTTTTTTGGAGATGATTTATTTGAAAATGTCTAAAATGTATGTATATTTTATAAATATATATTATATATATTGTGGGAATATATATAAATATATATATATAGACTATATATATATACATATATATATATAAAACCATAGGTGCATTTTACTGTTTTGTATTTTCATTTTTGGAGGTAGTGTACACAGCAGGTAATGATGAGTATGATGAGTGTTGTGCTGTTTGCTTTTGCAGTATAATATATAGTTCTAAATGTTTAAATTACTGTAAATACTATATTCATTATAGGCTAGCATGCTTGTTTTAAAGATTGTCATTCTAGTTTATTAAAATCTGAATGTAAGAAAACTTGGCTATTTAAATGTGAATTGAAAAATATTCCATTCTCAGTACTGAACTATTTCCATTGAACATTCAGGATTTTTAACAAAACAGATATCATCAAGAAGGCAATAGCTAGAGAATGAGAGGTGCCTTTTAAAAAAATACAAATGCAGCCTTACAGTAAGGATGAGGATTGAGTTTTGGGGGGAATGGGGAGAGTAAGAGAGAATGAGAGAGAGAGTGTGTGTGTATGTGTGTGTGTGTGTATGTGTATGTGCTCACGTGCGTGAGCCAATCTGTGAAGGTCCTGATTTGTGACCATCAATGTCTTTTTAATGTATCTGCTCAACTTCTAGGACTTCAGGGGACATTTCATGCGCTGTCTTGGTGCTCTTCTGAGCACCATTTATCCTTCCAAGAATTTGGAATGTGAATTCCTAAAAATTTCAGAAGAGAAGAAAATAACTCTATTTAATTATAGTCAAGTTCAGGTAAAAGGATAAGTTACTGGGTCACCAAAATTATGGGATCTCATTAATGTTGGCTAAGTAAATGTAATTTTTAAAAGGTCACCTTTTTTAGTACTTCATGTATTTCCCCTTATACAAGAGCATGTCATGAAATTCTTATGTAATGAAGAGATTCAACTAGTAAAAATTATTTTTAGATTAAACACCTTGAACTAGTTAAAATTCCACCTAAGAATAGTATTTAAATGGCATCTGTCATATCTACCTCTTTGTCATTGCTGCCATTTTAACTAAAGCAAATCTTTATGACATATGAAATGATGGCTGGGTACAACTGAAAAAGCTCTGTTGGTGCTTTTCTCAGGCTTGGTCATTTAAGTTATATTGAACTAAGATGTCACAAATCAGACTGAAAGACTTAGTTTTAATTTTGGTTTTCTTTTGAAAGAACTGCTTAAATTTTATCATCAATGTTGATAGTGAGTCTAGATAGTTAATCTCTGGTTAGTGTGTATGTCTGTGTGATATTTTCAACCAAGAGCCAAACTGTTATTGAAAAAAAAAATATATATATATATGGAGAGAGAGAGCTTAAGTATAATTTTCTTCAGCTTTCTTTGTTCTTTGAAAGCTGTTTCAAAGCTATTAAGTACATGATCATTAATTTTATTTACTCAGCAGTTGCCTCCATTACTGTGTTACTCATTTAATTATTTATATCATTGCAGATCTTTAGTGTTTGACACTGGGATTCAGATTGTACAAAAGTAGTTGCTGACAGAAATTATATGTATATTTTGTGAAATATATCAATTCCCAAAGTTGGTTTTATGGGAAGGTCCCAAAGAATTAACAGCTGTGTTTAAAACCAGAGGACAGGTCATTGGTAAATGACTGTAGTAATTTTTACTTCTATCACTGAAGGTTTTTTAATTGGCCATATTCATTATCCAAGTGAGTCTCCATGTCAGTGTAAGGGACAGAAGGTTGACAAAGTATTTAACAAATTACATCTTTTTTTAATGCTTAAAAATGCAAATATTAGACCAAACATAGATCCCTAGTCCCCATTTACTTATTCTAGCAGTATTACTGAAGTAGTGCTTAGAGGCCAGCATTTTCTGGACCTTTGCTAATCACACTTTGACTTGATTTAATTTGACCACTTGCTTGTCATCCCTCTGATGCAAATTAGAAAGTTGACTTTAACTTAGATTAACTGTAATGTCTGCCTGGGTTTTTAACAGGCTGTGAACCAGTGAGTGCCTTGTTAATGTAGAATGATTTTTTTCCCTGGTTGTATGTTAGCTCCTCTCTGAAAATGTCTCAGAGAATGGTATTTTAGTTGACTTGTAGAGAGCTGCTAAATTTGGTGTTATCAGCGATCAGAAAGTCTTCAGTGTATCACATACCTCCCTCCCTACTTTCTTCTTATTGTTTGGCTGAAGTTTGCCTCTTGTGAAAAACTAATACCCCCCCCCCCCCCCCACCACACACACACACACACATACCTTCTCCACACACTTTGTTTTCAATTCAGATTAAGAGTTATCCCCTACACCCATCCCAACTATATGATCTAATATCTGTTTTTAGGAGGAACCACTTCTTTAGGAACCACTTCTTTGTAATCTTGAAATTTATTGGTTATTTTATGTTTCCTCAACTACAGTTTACTAGAGCTGACCTCGGGGCATCATTAGTTCAGATTCCTAAGTCACTCCTTTTCTTCACACCCTACACCCCTCAACTGGTGAGCCCTGGGACAAATTGTTTGATCTTCAGGTATTTTAAAAATTAGTTATAATATCAATTAATGTAAATTAATCCAAATGCTAATTTTTGTGGTGCAAGAAGTTTCTTTTGTAAATTCAGGGTATAGATAAGCTAATTGAGATATCCTTTTCTGGTGGCTCTAAGTGTATTATTGTTTTTAAATAAAGTGTACAAATATAGATAATGTGCTATAGGTGTCATGAATTGAAATATTTGTCAGATTTGAAATATAATGGATTTTCAGTTAAAATACTTTAATACAACCTGATTTTGTTATTTTGGGGTGGTAGATGAGGGGTACAGAGAAATAAAAGGGTATTAGACAAAGTAGACGTGAATCCAAAATAATGAACCAATCTTAATTGTGAGTACGGTGGATAAGTTTATTATTATAGAGAGTTTGGACCTTAGGAAAACCCCATAAGATTGGATCATTGGTACTTTTCAGGGCCACAGGTTTATTTTTTTCAAGTGTTGAGTTACATAATTTTTAAAAACTATGCATATAAATATATATAAATTTAATGTGTTTTTATATTTTATCCTTGTTTGGCTACTTAACACACAAGCATTATCCTTGTCCTTTCTCTTGCTCCTTCATATCAACATTATTTTTCAAGTGCTTTGCCTGCTCAGAACTCACAATCTCTTTGTTCCAATCTGGAGTCACAATACTATATGGAAGAGATACTATATCCTTCTGATGTCCTTGAAACTATCCACTGTTCTTTGATGTTTTCTATGCAGCTGTAGTAATGAGTATTAAATCCTTTTGTATGTACACATTTTTCAGTAGTGTCAGAAATGTCCCCCTTCTCCCCCCTCTTTCGTTCCTTTTAATGAACATTATTTGCTTGGAGTTATTTTAGAGTGATCTAGTTCAGAAGGTCAAGTTTTTCACTGACTGATGGGCCCCTGGGGTCAGCCCAGGTTCAGAATGGTATTCTGACTTGCATTGGGTTTCCCAAGACCAGCACTGAGGTTTTGCGGGGTCCCAGAGTTGTCATGGCACTTGGGGTATTCCCTAGGAATACCTGAAAGCCTGGCAGCACCCTTTACACCATCACCATAACCATGAAGCATCCCTCCACTTGTTATTCCTCAGTTACACTTTGTTTACATTGATTGGGACACTCCAATTCTATGGAGGAGCACTGACATACAACTCTGAAAAAATTTTTCTTTTAATATATTTTATTGATTTTATTGATTACAGAGAGGAAGGGAGAGGGATAGTAAGAAACATCCATGAGAGAGAAACATTGGTCAGCTGCCTCCTGCACACCCGCAACCAAGGTACATGCCCCCGACCAGAATCGAACCCGGGACCCTTGAGTCCACAGGCCGACGCTCTATCCACTGAGCCAAACCGGTCAGGGCACAACTCTGAAAATTTGAATCAGTATTTTCTGGAACGCAAAATACTTAGTATATTTTGTATACTTTCAAAATCAAACAGAATCTAAAATCCATCAAATGAAAAAATGGCTCACTTTGAATTTCACTTAGATCCTGCAAAATCCTAACCCCTATCTTATCCCTAGTTGTTATTAGACTTAAAGATGGATCTGACTATTTGGGTGAACAAAATCTGCCATATTCTTGCTAATAAGAAGGGGCTGTTTCATAGAAAATTCTCTTGTCCTTGGTGACTTAGCCACTCACCTTACATGAAGACTGTCCAGATGCTAACACCACATTTACTTTTCCTGTGTGCCTCTTTAAAGAGACAATTAATCCAGTGATGTGAAGGAGAGCCCACAGTAAAACATCTGTTAAATAGTGCTTGGAGTACTAGAGTTAGTATTTATTAATTCATGTGCCAAAGTTCTTCATGCCCTCGTAAGATCCAATGCATGTACCAGGTTTCCAATCTATGACCTCAAACCAAAGAATTTTAATTACCTCATATAATAGCAACATCATATTAAGGGTAATGGTAAGGAAACCCATCACCCATAAATGAGAATTCCCAAACTGAAAAACTTCCTTTAACTAAAAACTGCACGGAAAGCAAAATGTAATGCTGAACATGAGCTGTAAAAATACTTATGGTTTATATAGGACTAGAGGACCGGTTCACGAATTCGTGCACAGTTGGGGTCCCTCAGCCTGGCTAGCTATCGGGGCTCATCTCGCACAGTCCTGATTGGGCTGATTGGGGCTGGGGGTTTGGCTGGCCCTGAGCATGGCTGATTGGGCCCCCGCTGGCTGAGGGGAGGGACCATGGGAAGTTGGCTATGGGAGCGCACTGACCACCCGGGGACAGCTCCTGCCCCATGGTGGTCAGTGTGTTGTCATAGCAACCGGTCGTTCGGTCGACTGGTCCTAACGGTCACTTAGGCTTTTATATATATAGATGTGCAGCAAGGTTGAAGTATGCTAACATTCCATTCTTTATGGGAGTGGCACCAAGGCAGAAATTTTTCATTAAAAAGATGAATTTACCTTAGAGCAAAAGAAATGTCATAGAAACAGTTTACTTGGGCACTGGATAAGTTGGGTGAGAGTGTAGGGAAAGAAGTATCACACCAAAAAGGAAGAGTCCAACCCTCACTGTCTCCCTTTCTCTCTACATGGCCTGGAAAGCTGACCTCTGAGGTCCTTTGACCTCTAAAAGTGAATGGGTCCAATTTTCACTTGTCATTGGTCCTTGTAATACAAAAGTTTTTAGAAAATGTGTCGGAGCCCTTCCTCTCCCCCCCCCCCGCCCCCCCTGGTAAAGTGTCAGACAACATAGCTTTTATTCTATTTTAGGAAGCTATATTAACAGGCCCAGGTATGCTGTGCCATCTGCATGTCTGAATGAGAACTAGACATGTGAGAAATGTCCTCATGTGGCCAAGTAATAATCTCATGAAAAGACAGGAGAACTAATGCCGGTGTTCTTGATCCCGCATCTAGAAGGGTTCAGGAATCTGGAGAAGTCGCTGTGTATAAATTAATCAAGAGTCCAGAGACGAAACAATTTTGGAAGGCATTTGGGGGGCCAGAGGAGCTTGGTCAAGTTCTCCCTTGTCTCAGGACCCCTTGCTTTTTAATAACACAAATTGTCCTAAGGCAAGGTAGATATATACATCAAAGGCCAGGGTTTGGTATACAGAATCCATTGTCAGATTATCAGGTTTGGGAAAAACTGCTTTCTGCTGTTCAGGTGTTTGTCCAGCAGGAGGCAATAACATGTAGATTGAAATGCCCTCAGCTGTCTGGCAGCAAGCAATCATTTATGCATTCTTTTCAGGTTTGGAGAAATGCCCTCAGCCATTTCCAGATGATTCAGCCCTGCTGACATGCTGGAATTGGCTTCCGGCAGAGAACCATTTTCATTGGATCAGTTCTGTTTTTAATGATTTAGACTGTTTTTGAAAATATTTAAAATATATATTTACATCTTTTTCTACAGACTTTTGAGCCTAGATATTTCAGAATAGCCTTTTAATGGCATAATTTCACTCAAAGTATATTTTAGAAACTGACCTCAATGGTCTAACACAGTGGTCGGCAAACTCATTAGTCAACAGAGCCAAATATCAACAGTACAATGATTGAAATTTCTTTTGAGAGCCAAATTTTTAAAACTTAAACTTCTTCTAACGCCACTTCTTCAAAATAGACTCGCCCAGGCCACGGTATTTTGTGGAAGAGCCACACTCAAGGGGCCAAAGAGCCGCATGTGGCTCGCGAGCTGCAGTTTGCCGACCACGGGTCTAACATATCTTTTGACAGTAATTGATGAATAACATTCCTGATGCCCTCCACTCTCTGCCCCCAATACTCAACTGCTATGTAGGAATGCTTTTATATGTTGTAAATGTCTCAGCATTTTGCTGACAGGGAAAGCAATAGTACTGTACATAGCTTGCAGCTAAACATGGAGCCTTATGCTTTTAATACATGTTAAAATGAATGGAACATTTAGATACAGCATATATGTGATGTAAATAATGTTAATAGTAGTGTCCCCCTCAGAGCTAATGACTGGTAGGTTACAATCAGTTTGCCATTAATAAATTTTAAAAGTATGCCGGTTCAACCAAAATACCATTTAACATTCAATTCACTTAACTGAAAGCTTTGCTTTTCAGTAAAATAATACTTGTTCAGTTTCCTTGTCTATCTCAGAGTCAGAGAAATCAGGCTTTCTCCCAACTCTAAAACATTCAGACTTTCACTTTTTCCTTTCATCTGCCTTTTGAACAAGCAAGACAATAAGCTCCTATTTCTCATTGCTGTAGGATACTTAGGAATTCATATCTAATTCCAATTTTTAAAAAATGAAGCTTGCAAGCAGACTTTTTTCTCTTTAGAAACATCATTGCTTTCTGAAGGCAGAAATAATTTTATTTTTGAACTTGGGAGATGATAGATCCAGGCAGATCTGCCCTGGATGTAAGTTATATACTGCTTGCCTCAGCAAATAAACACAAGTTTTATTTTAGAAATTATTTAGGGAGTATAAAATTGGCAAGGAAGATATAAGTTTATTTTACATATTTAAAATCTTGTGGGTTTTGAGGCATGGGTAACCCATAGTGTGATGAGTTTTATTCTGAATGCCTTGATTCTACCCCATCCTCAACTCAGATTTTACATACTAAGTACTGTTGGTCACCTAACAACAACAACAAAAACAGTTAATGATTATTTGTTTGCTTCTGTCTCTATAAACTTCTTGAGGCAGGGACCATGTTTATTTTTCTTATATTACCCTTAGCACCTCTCCTGATGCCTTACTATATAGAAGGTACTCAAATATTGGTTGGTTGAGTAATCAGCACATTTCTAAAACTCTATAGAGGTCATCAAAGACAAAAGCATCATGGCTTCCAGTCCATAGGTGATATCAAATGTATTTAGATTTGTGGAGCTGATTTTAAGATTGAGGTCTGGCTGAATATTTTAAGGTGAGGAGGGGTTTGGACCTCACCTGGAGGGTGGCATCAGTGCCCAGGCAGCACCCTCTTCCTGTCTGCACTGGAACAGAGCAAAGCCTGGGGGGACCAGGAGGTGTCTCCAAGCCTTGTTATGGTGTCCCTTCTTTCTCTAACCTTCCCAACACCAACCTGCTGGCCTTGAACCTCTTAACAGGAGCTCCTCTAGCCTGGAATTTAAGCCTACCTTGACTGTTGGGCCCAGACCAGATCCACCACTCTTTCCCTGGGGCCCTCAGGTGGCCCTGCTATTTCTGACTGGCTTTTTTTTCTCCAAGAAGGTCGACAACTCCTCCAGTGAAGCTTGTTAAGAAAGGCATTCCTCTGGGGAGCTTGCTTTGGAGTTGAAGAATCTGGGACCAAATCCCTCAGGATGTTCTCAGGGCTGCTTATTGTTTGGAAGTTTTGATGGTAATTATCTCAAAGTCTATGAACCCTCCTAGACTTGGTTTGCTGCTGCATGCCAGCAGGGCCCGTGGGGCTTGTGGCCTTGAGCTGAACAGCTTAATTGCTTCAGGAATAAAATAATCAACAAGTGTGAGTAGATATTTCTATGTAACAATCAAATGACCTTTAAATTCTTAATCGAACCATCAATAGAAGAGTGAATTCTAAGAGTATGAAATATTCAACTAAATAAATCTCAAAATAATATGAAACCTATATAGTATGTAAAATTATTTTCTCTTTTTAAATTGTTAAAATACGATTCCTTTAAGATCAACACAGCACAGAAGAAAGAACAGGATTTGGGCCTGGACAGAGGACATTAATTGTGAGTTTGTAGACAAGCTGACTCTTCCAAGTTGATTCTCATCTATGAAATGGGGATTACACACCTCGATAGATTGCTTTGAGATAATAGACATAAAACATCTGATAAAATGTGAGGCAGTAATAAGCATCCAATAATTATTCATTCCCTGAATTCACATTCTTGGCATGTGATTTTGTTACACTTTTGATAGCTTCTAGAATATCAGGTTTTTCAATAAGGTTTAAATGAACATCAAGAGTAGCCCTAAAAAAGAAGTTATACGTAAAACACTGTTTTCATCAATATTTGAGTGCCTGTGACGTGCCAGACAGTTCTGGTGCTGGTGTTCAGCAGTGAACATAATTCTTTATCTGATGCAGTTTACATTCCAGTGGGGGAAGCAACAAATAATGCGAGTAAGATAAATAGGATATTAGTAATAAGTGCTGAGGAAAAACAAAGCAGGGAAGGGAGATGATTTATGTTTATCAGATTATAAGAATTATGCAAATTAAGAACTATAGTACAATTAAAAGAAACAAAAGAGCAATAAATGAAATAAGGTGCATAATGCAAAGCTAATACCCCACCATACCAGTTCACCCCCACTTCTCAATGGCCTGAAATGTGTATTTTTCTTGTTCATACAAATATGTATACACATATTACATATGGGGTTTTGTCTTCTGCAACTTATAATTTTTATGTGTATTGTGAGCATTTTACAAGTATATATATATATATATATATATATATACACATATACATATATGTATATATATAGCTTTTAAATTTCTTAATATATATACACATAATGTAATGCATAAAATGAGGTTTTTCTGGTGGGTCAGTTTGTTTTAGATAAATGGGATATATATATATATATGTATGTACACACACACACACACACACACACACACACACACTCTGCATCTTTTCTCATCTAACAATATATGGTGAAAATCCCTCCAAGTTACCTTTAGCTCTTATTTCATTCTTTTTTAATGCCGTGTAATATTTTATGATGATGACTTATTAAGCCTCTTCCATAATCAATGGGTATTTACTTCATTACCAGATTTTAATGATTATGGTAATTTTGCCTGAGCACATATTCACAACCATGATGGTTTCACGCCTATGGAACAGATTCTCTGGAGTAAAATTGCTGGGTTGAGAGATATATACATGAAAACATTTTTAATACACATTGGCAGATTGGTTCACAAAATGGCTGGAACAATTTATATATGTATAAAAATAGTCTTACCCTTTATACCCACTAGCAATAGCTATTGCATCATTAAAAACAACAACAACAATAAAAATGCCTGGCAGTGGGTATTTCTCAGTGTTATTTTGTTTGCATTTTCTTAACAACTAGAAAGCAGGATAATTTTTCATTTGTTCTTTGGTCATTTGGATTTCACCTATAATTAAATTACCTAATGCATTAGTGCTCTATTTCTTCATAACAAATTACCATAAACTTAGCAGCTAAAAGCAGGACCCATGTATTATCTCATAGTTCTATGGGTTAGAACTTCAAGCACACTTGATTGGGCTCTCTGGTGTCCAAATAAGCCTGAAACAAAGGTGTATGCCAGGCGGGGCTCTTAACTGAAGGCTGGGGGAAGAATTCACTTCCAAGCTTACTCATTTTGTTGGCAGAATTCATTTCCTTGCAATTATAGGACGCAGGGTGGTAGTAGGATGGAGGTCTCTGTTTCCTTGCTGGCCTTTGCCAGGCATTGTTCTCCGCTCCTAGAGGTTGCTCTGCAGTGCTTGCACATGGTCACCTCCATCTTCCAAGCAATCAAGGATTCATTAGACCCTTTTTGTGCTTAACTCTCTCTGTAATCTCTTATGCTACCAGCCAGAGAAAATTCTCTGCTTCCTTTTAAAGGGCTCATGTGACTAGGTTAGGCTCACCCAGATAATTCCAGTATCTTAAGGTTACCTGGTTAGTAACCTTAATTACATCTGCAGAATCATTTTATTCTGTAACTGTAACCATCATGGGAGTAACACCAGGGGCAAAAAATCTTGGGGGTCATTCTTTAGAATTCCTCCTATCACAAATATTTATATTTTTACTTCTTCCTTTACATTTATTTTATTTATATTTTTTGTCCATGTTTCTATTGTGTTTGGCTTTTTATTTAACTAGTTTGTAGGAGCTTTTAGTATATCATATATATTAAGACTTTCTACTCTTGGTTGCAAGTATTTTTTCCAACTATTATAAGTTGTCTATTGACCACATTAATACATACTTTTTCCCTGGAAAACTTAGCCATTTAGATTTTACTCTTAAGGTGAATTACATATTTATATTCACACTAAAATTTTTTTTAATATATATTTGTATTGATTTTAGAGAGGAAGGGAGAGGGAGAGAGAGAGAGAAACATCAATAATGAGAGGGAATCATTGATCTGCTGCCTCCTGCACACCTCACACTGGGGATCCAGCCCGCAACCCCAGACATGTTCCCTGATCGGGAATCGAACTGTGACCTCCTGGTTCATAGATTGATGCTCAACCACTGAGTCATGCCGACCAGGCCACGCTTAAAATTTTTATTTTTATTTTTTCCATTCATTTCATTTTATTATTTTGTTCATATTTGCACTTTTAAAAAAATTGTAAGTGCTCTTTGTATGTTGTATATAAACTCATATTTGCAAATTTTCTCCAAAATCTATAATTTGTTAATCATATTTATAATTCCTTTTTCCATTCAAAACTTTATTGTAGTATGTATTCAAGTATATTATATTATTTTACAAAATATATACATTTGTGAATATATAAAAATTTCAAAGTATTCTATATTGATTAAGGTCTTCACTCCTGGGTGGCATGAATAGCCTAGAATGGCTCCTGCATTTTACTGTTGGTTTTTGTTGTTAGTGGTTTTACATTTGTCTTTACTCCATTTGGAATTTGTTTTTGTATTGAATACAAGCTACGGATCCCACTTTACTTTCTCCTAATGGTTTGCCAGTTGTTTCAGCACCCTTTAGTAAATAAATTGTCTTTTCCCAATGAATTAAAATGCCATCTTTGTCATATATTAAATTTTCACATACAATGAGATTTCTCAATGTACGATTCTGTTTCACTTATAGTTCTCTTTACATACGGCAATATCATATGAATTCAATTACAGTGACTAATAACATGTTTGTATACAGTGACTTAATAAAATGGCCAGGTAGAGCTTTTTCCCACCCTGCACTCCTGCCTGCTGTTTTTTTGTTTTGTTTTATTTTTAATTAAAAAAAAATTTTTACTCCCTTCCTTTGCTATTCTCAGGTATTTAAACTTTGTGATCATTTTATCCAATTAAGGGTTGAAATTGCATGAAATTTACAGGTTAATTTTGGGAAATTTGACGTCTTCTAAGAACTAAGAAAATCGTATCATTTTCCATTTGCTCAGATCTTGTCTATATTTTCAGTAAGTTTTGAGAGTTTTTCTCATTTAAATCCTGCGACTTTTTTATTAGATGTATTCTTGTTTCTTAGCCTTTTGGTTATTACTGTGAATGGATTTTTAAAGTCCATTTCCATTTCTAAAAGCTTCTTATAAATAAAAAGCCTATTTTTATGTGTACTTATCTTAATATACAACAAATTTATTATATATACTTACTAAGTTTTATCATTAATTCCATCAATTTTCCCTAGAAATATAATGATGACTCTCACAAAAATAATTTAACTTTTTCCCCAATGTTTGACAGATCCTTTTCTTTTCTAGACTCTTTGTTGTCTAAAACACTATTATAGTATTGAGTGATAATGGTGATAGTAGGCATTTCTGTTACTGATTTTAGTTGAAAGTGTTTGAGTAGTTATTTAGAATATTTGTGTTGCTCTATGGTGAAGACTCTTACTTTATTTAAATAAGTTATTTCCTGTTTTACCAAGAGATTTCATTAGGAATAGCTGCTGAATTTTATCAAATGATTTTTCAGCATCTCTTGGCATGGTCATGTGTTACTCTCCTTTAATCTGTTGACTAGCTGGATTGTATGTGGAGTTGCTGACGTTAAATCACTCTTGTGTGTCCTTGGAATAAAGCCTACTTGGTCATAATGTGTTATTCTTCTCTTATAATCAGTATTTCAGTTGCTAATCATTTATTTAGAATTTTAACATGCATATTCATAAGAGATTATAGCTTTCCTTAGTGGACAATTTTATTAAATGTAAGAAATGATGAAGATCAGCAAAATGTGGAAGTAGTCAAGTCTCACTCACCCCTGGTGAGAATGTTAATTTTTTCCAACATGTTGGAAAACCATTTGGCAAGATCTGCCAGAGTGAAATATTCATAACATGGAATCTAGTCACTGTGCTTCTAAGCATATATCCAACAAAATGCATACATATGTTCATCAAAAGATATGTCTTGGAATATGTATAGCAACACTATTAGTAATCGCCTCAAACCAGAAACTACCTAAGTATTCCTCAGCTATTGAATGGATAAATACGTTTTTGTGTATTTATACAATGAACTATTATAAGTACATGCAACATATGAATGAATCTCAGACATTATGTTGAGCCTTGAAAAGCCAGATATAAAAGAATACTGTATGCTTTAAATAAAAGATAAAACTAATCTAAAATAACTCTAATTTATGCTCTATGATCATAAATGGTGAACAGTTCAAACAAAAGAAATACTCATTTTTCACACATAATTCATGGCATGCTGAAGGATGAGGAGGAGAAAATCAAGGTGGATCAAGATTTTGCTCAGAATCCCATGCAAAGGTGCCTGGATCAGTAACTGAGGTGGTGTATTGCTCAGCCTCTCCATTTCCCTTACCATTAGAAAGTAAGGATACCAATTATTTTCTCCCCTTTCCTCAGATCTCATTGCTTTACCCAAACTTACCTTTTTTTCATGTCATTTGGAAAGTTTTCAAATTAGCTTGATTCCTGATATAGTCAGTAGACAGTTTCCCACCAATTTGACCTTTTGCACTCGGATGTCGAGTGTGACTCGACACAGTTAGCATTAGAATAAAGGAATCGAGAAAAAAGCAAGCGAGTGCAAAGGGTTAAAAACTCTAGCTTCCAATAAAAAAACACACAAGAAATTGTAATAAATTGAAAATGACCCAAAATTAACACATATGATGGGTTTAGTAAACAATGACATTTAATAGTTTTGTAATTTGTCATTTAGTAAACAATGACATTATATAGTTGTATAACTATACTGGAGGCCCAGTGCACAAAATACGTGCATGGGTAAGGTCCCTAGCAGCTGCTGGCTGCTGGCTGGGGCCTCCCTTCCTGAGGTTGGCCGGCCGGCCCCACCCCCTGGTGAAACTCCCAGTCGAGGGGCCAATTTGCATATTAGGCTTTTATTATATAGGATTGATATCTCAGAAAACAATGGAATAACATCTTTACTGAAAAGAAAAAAAAAAACCCCATCAACTTGCAATTCTATACCCAGCAGAAATATCTTTCAAAAACAAAGGCAAAGACATACAAGAGTCAAAAGTATTCATGACTACTAGTTATATTAAAGCAAGTCCTCCATGCATAAGAAATTGATACCAGATGGAATCAATATCAGCTAATAACCAAAAAAAAAAAAAAAACTTTTAAAATCACCTTAAATAATAATTGACAGTTTAAAGCTGTCAATAATATACAGAGGGTTATAAAACAAGTGTATAAGTAAAATATATGACAACACAAAGACTAGAAGAGGGTAAATAGAAGTATACTGTTAAGTTTTTATACTACATATGAAGTAGTATTATATTACTTAAAGATAGACTGTGATAAGTTGTAAATGTATACTATTAAACCTAAACAAGCCACTTTTTAAAAAAGTATAGCTAATAAGCCAACAAAGAATACAAAATAGAACAATAATAAAATAGCCAATTAATCCAAAAGAAAACAAAAGGGAAAGGGGACAAGTAACAGATGTGGCAAATAGAAAACAAATACCAAGATGGTATATTTAATGCCAACCATATAAGTAATCACATTAAGTGTAAATGGTTTAAATACCATAACTGAAATGCAAGATTGACAGATTAGGGTACAAAAAATGAGACCTTATTTACATGAAATGCTGCATACAAAATAACCATTTTAAACAAAGACTCGAATATGTTAAAAGTAAAAGGATAGAAAAGGTATGCCATAACAAAAGAAAGCTTCAGTGACTATATTAATATCGGAAAAAGTAGATTTCAGAGAAAAGATTACTAGGAATAAAGAGGTTCAGTTCATAATGGAGGTCAATTAAGAGAACATAATCCTAAAAGTTTATGCACCTAATAACAGAGCTTTAAATAAACTGATCGGATGAAGGGAGAAATAGGCAGCTCTACAATGATAGCTGGAATTTCAACACTCCTTGTCAATAATTGATAGAACAAGTAGACAGAAAATCAGGATATAGAAGACTTAGGTAACATTATCAACCAACTTGACCTAATTCACATTTATAGAACTTTCCACCCAACAACAGCAGAATATATTTTTTTTTCTTTCAAGTGCCAAGAACAATTACCAAGATAGACCATATTATGGGCCATAAAACAAGTCTCAATAAATTTAAAAGGATTCAGATCACACAAAGTATGTTTGCTGACTAGTGAAATGAAATTAGAAGCCAATAAAAGAAAGATGTCTGGAAAATTTCCAAGTATTTGCAAACCCAACAACACTTCTAAATAACCAGGAATCAAAAGAAAATGAGAAAGGAAAAGGAAAAAGTATTTTGACTGGCGAGGCTGTAGAGCAACAGTAACATTCATTCATTGCCGGGGGAAATGCAAATGGTACAGCCACCTTGGAAGACAGTTTGGCAGTTTCTTAGAAAACTAAACCTACCCTTAGTATACAGTCCAGCAATCATGCTCCTTGGTATTTACACAACTGAGTTGAAAACTTACAATCACACAAAAACCTGCACAAGGATGTTTACAGAAGTTTTATTCATAACTGCCAACACTTGGAAGCATCCAGGATGTCCGTCTGTAAGTGAACAGATAAACTGGTACATCCAGTCAATGTAATATTATTCACTAAAAAGAGGCATGAAAAGACATGGCGATAACTTGAATGCATATTACTAAGTGAAAGAAGCCAATCTGAAAAGACTACAATATGGTATGATTCGATAACTATATGACATACTGGAAACTACTAAGCCAGTGGTTTCCAGGGATTAGCAGGGAGGAAGTGGTGGATAGGCAGAGCAAAGAGGAATTTTAGAACAGTGAAACTATTTGTATGATAATACAGTGGTGGATACCTGTCATTATACATTTGTCCAAACCCATAGAACGTATGTGTGAACACCAAGCGTGAATCCTAATGAAAACTATGGGCTTTGGGTAATAATGATGTGTCAATATATGTTCATCAGTTGTAATAAATGTACTTACTCTGGTCTGAGATGTTGATAGTGGGGGAGTCTGGGGGTTGGACAGGGGGTATATGGGAAATTTCTTATTCCTTCTGCTCAGTTTTGTTGTGAACGTAAAACTCCAAATCTTTTGAAAAAATATTGGTGGGAAAGTATTTTGAATAAGCTCCTGCCTGGGTGGATCAAGGAGGGGACTTGCAACACCTCCTCACACCCAGGAAAAATGACAAAATAGAATAGACTGCTGAATCTCGGAGGGAATGCAGGGGAGGGTGGGTGAGTGGGAAGAGATCCACCAAAGAACTTGTATGCATATATGCATATCCCATGGACACAGACAATAGAGTGGTGAAGGCCTGGGGTGGGCGTGTGGGGGTTAGAAGGGTCAATGGGGGAAATGGGAGACATATGTAATACTTTCAACAATAAAGATTTAGTGTAAAAAAAAGAAAATAGGTCTTTGGTAACAAGAAATACTACTTTTCTACTTGCTGGTGGCTGATCTAATTCCAAAAACCAAGTAAGACCTAATGTGTTTACCTGTGAGGAAAAGGCACGGGATTTCTTTGTTCTAGGAAAGTTGTTCTTACCTAGTATTTGGGAAGTTTCTATATATACTTGAAACTTCTACAACAGTATTGTTTCTATATTTCTGACTTCATGTTTTAGACACCCTTCTTTCATCTTTACTCCATGTGATTCAGAATTTATAAAGTTGAACCTTCTCTGTAGCTTCACTTAACATTTGATGGCTTTTTAGCTTATTGGATGTTTTCTTCTATGAGGACAAACCTTAAATAACTGTTGTTTCCCCCCAAAATATTGGTGCATAATTTTGTTGCATTTACTTAAATTATATTGTATTTATTTGTTTTTGTTTTTGTTTTCTGAGACAGACTTGGGTTTAAACCTGCCTATATATCAGATGTTTGACCCTGGGACAAGTTACTTAACCTCTCTGAGTCTCTATTTTTCCCTCTAAAAATTGTGTCTTTACATCTGTTATTCCAATTAAGTCCCCCAAAGATAGTGGCAGACACAAAAAAGCCTCTCAGAAAGGCCAGTTTCTCCACTCCGTTTTTCCTCATTCTCACCCCTGCAAACCTAGGGCAGCTGCTAACAGTGCCTAACCCACAGTGAGAAACTTCACTGGAGAGTTCTGGACCCAGCAATCAAAAGCAACACACTACAAAGACCTCTTGGTTTAGAAGCATGCATGGCCTGAATGTTTCCAGGTGATTTATTTAGAAACCTCCTTAAAAAGGGAGTCAAATGAAAGTAAAACTAATTTTCTCCAGACCTATTTTTTTTCCTTAGAACATAGATTTATTTAAGTAAACTTATAGGCGATGCCATATTCATGAAGAAAAGCTAAGGATCATTTTGATTCCCCCAGTGTGCTTTTCAAGATGCAGCCTTGCTCCTTAAACCAGAGAGGAGGGTAAATACCGACTAGGAGAACTGACACTGCCCCTCCCTCGCCTTGTCAGACATCACGAATTGATTTTAGCATCTCTTTCTTTGAGGGCCTCCGAATTTTCATATGCTTCTTCAGGCCATCACTACCAGCTGATCTGCCCAGGCAACACCTATCCACCATCCCAGGCCAAAGGCTTTCAGGGCGGCACTGGGGTGAAGGCAGTGTAATTCATTGTAAACATTCATAGATCCGAAGAGAGAATTCTTTTTTTCTGCACTTTGCGAAGGAGGCTCCTTCGTATGAAAAAGTTCCCCAATCGCTGGCAGATCACTTGCAGCTGGGACAGGACTCGGCGTTGTGAATGTGCAGGACCAGGGGCCTTCGGAAACCTCCTGGGGGACACTCCAGTGGGAAGTTTCTATATATACTTGAAACAAGTCAGCTCTCTTGCCAAACGAAAGGGGCCAGACATCAAGCAATGTGAGTGGTGGGGCAACAATTCTAAAGGGCAGTGGATTCACTTTATAGGCTGCAGCTGAGCCCTAAGGAGAGCCTGGCATCTGGAACAAACAGCTGCTGTGGAGGAGCCAGTCTCCACGCAATCGGGATTACTGTCATGGCTGGGTGGCTTGTCACTGAGCAATAGGTTTGGCAGGTAAGGACACCACAGACCCGAGTGGATGAAGACAGCTTACTGCATAGTCAGCTCTCTTGCCAAACGAAAGGGGCCAGACATCAAGCAACGTGAGTGGTGGGGCAACAATTCTAAAGGGCAGTGGATTCACTTTATAGGCTGCAGCTGAGCCCTAAGGAAGGCCCGGGTGGAAATTCCTAGGCATCGCTGAAACCATGGAGGCTAAAGTGAATGTTTTGTGGACCCCTACGTAGGAGACGGAGAGGTGAATGAAAGCGGCCTTGGGACGGCTCCTCCGAAACTGCCTATCTTGCTTTGTTCTTTGGATCACCTTGGGCCATTCCAACAAGACTTGGGTCACACTGCAGCTGAGCCTTGCCCACGCGGCCTGTGTGAAGGTGGCAAGGTGGCCAGAGTGCCACGGCAGGACCTCTGAACTTGGAGAAGGAACATATCTGACAAGAAGGACTCGTCACGGATACCTGAGCACAGATTCACAATCAGGGCCCAGCAGCCATTGCTGACAGAGGCCTCTCACACACCCTGCATTTCAGGGAGAAGCCACAGACTGAGCTATCAGCCTTGGGCAGTGGTCGGCAAACCGCGGCTGGTGAGCCACATGCGGCTCTTTGGCCCCTTGAGTGTGGCTCTTCCACAAAACACCACGTGCGGGCGCGCACGTACAGTGCGATTGAAACTTCGTGGCCCATGCGCAGAAGTCAGTTTTCGGCCTGAGCGAGTCTATTTTGAAGAAGTGGTTCTAACGCCGAGCCACACTCAAGGGGCCAAAGAGCCGCATGTGGCTCTCGAGCCTCGGTTTGCCGACCACTGGCCCTGGGCACTGTGCTCCCACTTCTGAGTCAACCCTTCTAAGGGAGTTCCTGGTATCCTCTTTACCCCATGGACTGAGACCTGCCCCTTCCAATCAGAACTGCTGAGCTATAGTCTCATTTGCATCAGACCAATCAGAGCAGCTTGCTAAGGACCAATCAGAATGCACGATTCTGACCAGTCAGGACTGCGCTATTTGGACCAATCAGAACTGTGTGATTTGGAATCCTCATTTACATAAAAACGGACCAATCGGGAACCAGGGCGGGGGTGGGGCTTTATAAAAACCCGCCTCCCCTTTATTGCGGAGGAGCTCACTTCCAGTTTTCACCTGAGCCTGTTCTCGGGTTTGCAGACTTCACCTGAACGGAAGCTTTCCTTTTCCCGCCTCCGTGTGAGGACTATTGTTGACATTTCCCCACAGTGGCCACCCGGGCATGAAGGAAGCAGATACGGGCAAGGCTTCCGCCTTGGCGTCTGGAGTGGAGAGTGCACGTAACAGACCTGAAATGGCTTTCCCTCGAGGTAATTATCCCGAGCTACAAGTCGGGTTTGGTCAAAGACAATTTTGTAGAGCAGCTTGTTTCTAAAATCGCTTAGTTGCAAATGTTCCGAGTCCCTTGAACATGGTGTTGAAAGCCAAAACGATTCATTCACTTCTCTGTAAAATAGACGAAGTTCCGCACTGGGACTCCATCGGGTTCACCCCTCGGCTGCCCAGAGAGGCCCAAAAGGCACCTGAGCACTTGCAAGTAACTTTCCGAGATCCTGGATTCCTTGCTGCAGAGGAGAAGACAGAGAAAAACTATCTATAGGCACAAAGTGCGCGGAGCTGAAAAGGTGGGCCTTGGAGGGCGGAAGAGGGAAACGGCTGAGGGGGAAGTGGTGACTCACAGGTGAAGGGAGAGGAGAGAACAGGCCGGGCGGCTGTTCTGTGCCTAAGTGGGCAGTAACGCTGGAGTCAGCACACGCAGGTTCCTGTGGCCTTGGCCAATGCCGTAACCTCTCTGAGTCTCACCATCCTCATTTGGAAAACGGAATACTGATGGAGGATGTAATCAACTATGAAGCTATCCATGTCCATCCCATAGCCCACTCCCAATTATGATTGTCATTCATAGACCAATGCCTCCCAAATGAAGCGTGGGAGAAGGCTTTCGAAGTGCACATTTATTTGGCGACGTACATTTTGTGTGTCTTGAATGGCGTGGCAAAGTGGTTCGGGGCACTTGGGGACTGCATCACTTATGTCTGATTGGTTTTATTCTTGTCATTAGAATTTCCCTCCCCAGCCTGGGGGTGCAAACGAAGTCCTCTGAACAAGAATTGATTACTCAGTGGTGTTGGCCTGTCCTCACTGGCAGGACCAGGTATTCTGGGAGTGGAAGGTATTTCTGAGAGATGTCCCAGATCTGCCCATGAACAAGTCTGCTGCAGTCCTGCCAGGACAGTCTGGCTGCCCATGTGGCCAACTCCCCTTGAGGCTGCCATGGCTCCCCCAGTATTATGTTTCCAGAGATCTTTGCTAACTGTCCAGGATTAGAAGGGCGCCAGCATGAAAGGGCTGATGTTTCCACTCCAGGAGAAGGCCCCCCCCTCTGTAGGGAGAGACCGGCATGTGGGTGTTCCAGGCCTTTCCTTGAGGTCACAGGAGCTGGAAAGATCCCCTGAGTTTCCACACTGCAGTGGTGCCCCAGTTCAAAGAGAGTCTTCTCTCAGGAGAAATCCACATGACACTGCTACTTTGCCCTTCGGAAAACTTCATCTGCTCATTTGTTTTGCTTGGTGTGTATCATTACCACAGTGGTTTATAACCTTCGACTTGCGCCTGTTCCGTCTTTGGCTTTAAAATGCCACCCAACCTCCCCTGTTGAGATTGAAAAGAAACTCCCTTTCACTCCAATTGCAGGGAGAACTTGAGGATTAAAGTGATTGGGGGGGGGGGGGGAATCAATATCATAATATCAAGGTGCAGGTTTACTGCCTTGGGGATGTCAGACCAACAACAATTAAAATGATTTTGGGTCCTGTTTTGGTGTTTACACAGTTTCCATGGCTTCCAGACCCTCCCGGTTTCTGTGCCCTGGGCAGTCCTGTAAAGGCTCTTTGTTGAGAACTCAGATTCCAATTTGCCATTAACCTGAATACACCCTGCTCACCTCAAGGAAGTGTGAAACAGAGGAGTCACAGAAAGGAGCTATTCAGCTGGAATTGTGTGTTTTTTAATAAGAAAGTCTCAGCTGCCAAGCCCAGTATAGCATTTGCTTACTTGGGCAGCTTGTTTGCTACAGGCTCCGTTTGTGTAAGAGGGATGGCAGGGATAAAGCTAAGCTCAGTATTTTTCAATTATGGGACAAGTTTCTGTTACTTGCAACCAAGAGGGGAGGGGGGGCGGGGAAGGGGGGGAGGGGGAGGGGGAGAAAAAACAAGCAAAGCCTGCATTGAAATCGTGGTGTTTTAGCCTTATTTGTTTTCAATGTGGATGGTTATCAAAGTAGTACATTTATCCTCAGCCAGACCTTCATACTAAAAACAGAAAATGGATCCCAGAATCAGCACCTAAAGCCTCCTTGAACGCCTTCATAGTTTTCAACCACTAATGTCCTATAAACAAGTAACATCTTGTAGCCATTGAGGCAAGAGAATGAAAGGGAGTCTGAGAGAGTCATTTGTTTTCTTGGGTAAAGCTTCTAAGCAAAACAGAGGAAGACTATTAGCCAGCCTGCATCTGGTTTTCCAAACTCAGGTACTTGTGGACATGCATCTGTCAGCATTTAAGACAACGTGATGCTTCAAGGAATTTCAAAAGGTTGTTCTTTGCAAGGTGATCAGATAGAAGCATGTGGTTTGTTGGTGGCCCTGTGGAAGGAGGCTGTGTCGTGGGGTCAGTCTTTACTGGGTGGGAAGTCTTGCTTGGTTCCCTCTGCTGGGTTGTTCTGTTCAACACTTCCCAGAGGAAGATCATTCTGGAGGAGAGTAGTGTGTGAGAGGGTTAGGTCTCCCTGACCTTGGAGTTCATGAGTTACTCCAGTTTCTGTCCAAAAATTCCCCTTTTGCTTGAGCTCCTGTGAATTGAGTTTCTGTTACTTGCAACCGAGAGAACTTGAGCCAACACCACCTTCCTTGGCCTGGCCCCCGCCCCTCCTCCAGCTTCATTTCCTGACACGCCTGCCTCAAGCTTTAAGCTGTCCTTCTGTCTGTCACCCTGTTTCGTGCCTCCTTGCCGTGGCTCCCATCATGCGCTCTGTTGGGACACCTTTTCCCTCCTTCTGCATCTGGCTGAAAAAGACAGAAGCCAGCCCAGGAAGGCTTCCCATGCCTGCCTGTCACCTGATAGTCAGATGCTATCTGTTGTGCGTTTCTCTCCCACACTGGTCTCTAAGCTCCTTGGGCAGGGACCAGGTCTTATTCATCTGTGTCCCCAGTGCCTATCCCAATGCCTGACACATGATAAGTGCTTAAAACATGTTTGCTGAGTGAAACTCATGATGGTCAACAGAAAACGGAATTGTTATTTCTGTAGGAAAAGTGAAAGTAGAAGGTGAGGAACAGTTACCCTGTGCATAGATACTCAAAGAGGATACTGGTTCTAGAAAACGGTGACTGTAACATACAGTTTTGGACCTTAGAAGGGCATTGGAGAGAGTGGTGCAGTCTGGATGGATGAGACCCTCTCGTTCTCTTGCCATCATACCCTGTTTCCCTCTTGCTGAAACACCTCTGCCTCCCATTCTACCGGTGCCATTGTATTAGGGGTTGGCACTGTCAAATGACTTAGAGTCAGAACTAGACTTAGTTCTCATCCCCTGTATTCTGTATCATGTGATGACATGTACGAATTGTGTTCCCTATGAAAAGGGACTAAAAAAAAAAAATCACTGGAAAATAGGTGGTTCGGGATTCTGTATCCTGAGAAGTTCAGGGAGGGCTCTGGAGAGGAGGTGACATTTGGATTGAGACTTGAAGGATGAGTAGGAGTTTAACAAGAGGATGAGGGAGCTATAGGGACTCTAGACTATAGATTAAAATCACCTCATTTATCGCCGAAACCGGTTTGACTCAGTGGATAGAGCGTCGGCCTGCGAACTGAAAGGTCCCAGGTTCGATTCCGGTCAAGGGCATGTACCTTGGTTGCGGGCACATCCCCAGTAGGGTGTGTGCAAGAGGCAGCTGATCGATGTTTCTCTCTCATCGATGTTTCTAACTCTATATCCCTCTCTCTTCCTCTCTGTAAAAAATCAATAAAATATATATTTAAAAAAATAAAAAAAAGAAGAAAAAAATAAAAAATAAAATCACCTCATTTATCATAAGTGAGGGCAGTATAGCTGTCCACAGGCTTAGGAGGAGTAATGGGGTGGGGAGATTGCAATTTGCACTGCATATTTGATAGACTTTGTACATTTAATAGATCCTGAGAATATAGCTTTGCAGAATTACACATATATTTTAAGTTGTCAAGCTTAGAGAACCTCCTATGCAGCCACTTTGGTTATTTCATATGCTACCATTTTAGGAGGCAAAGTGGCTGAGTATATATTGACTCTGGAGTCACATTGCCTCTGTTTAATTCCCAGATCTGCGTCTACCAGCTCTGTGACCTTGGGCAAGTTACTTGACATCTCCATTCCTCGGCTGCATGCTCTGTAAAATGCAAATAATAATGGTACCTCTCTCGGCAAGTCCTAGGGATAAGCGAGTAAATACATGTGAAGTCCTTAGAACCATGCCCAGTGTGCAGCACACACTCACTCTCAGGCACTACTGTGAACTGATTTCTCATGAGATTGTTGGCAGTCACCTGTCACGCACTTTGTGCATAATCCGATGCTATTAATTATGCAATTTTAATTGTTCATTTGTGTGTGGTTTCCCACCGAACTGTGAATCCCTCAGAGGCATTAGCTGAATAAATGTCTCTTTCCAAAGAATTGAATTCATGCTTTCGAGCATCTTTCCTACTTGCTGCATTTATGTGTTGGTAATCTAAGGGGAGAATTTTCCTTAAGATTGTGACTGGAACACGACATTATTATTTGGAAACTCCTCTTTGAGGCTGAAAATCCTTGGCTACAGAAGCACTGTCCTTCTCTATAAACCCATGCCGATCCCCCGAGACCGCTGCCGGTAGACCTGCTTCATGGAACTTTGTCCTGTTCAAAGGGTTTAAAGAGAAACAAGAAATAGCTGGACCCTGTCCGCGCGGCTGCAGATTTTTAGCAGAGCCTTGTTGCAAGACTTTTAGCAAAGAAACCTTTCAGCGAGCCCTCACTCCTGAGAGGTCGGACGTGAACGGAGTGTAGACACTATCCGCAGCCAGAGAGGCTGGACGATTCGAGGCTCCTGGTCTGCTTGTTTTGGTTGACGGAGGGGAAAGGGCATGGCAGAGCTTTTCTGCGGAGACCACAGAATGAAAGAGTTGCCGCTTAGGAGATTGGCTCTGAGTCTGTAGGACCCAGGGAGCCCTCCAAAGGCTGGGCCAGAGCCCATGAATGTGCAGAACCAGGTGTGTGTGTAGGATGGGATGCAGGAGAGAGAGGGGGGCGTTCAAGCTCTGCAAGAAGGCAATCGAGTGAGTCAGTGGATTTGAAGACAGGAGACCTGAATTCTAGTTCTGTCCCTTCATCTCATATCTACACAACCTTCTTCCAGCCTGGGCTCCCTCTTTGCCATTGGAGGGTGTGACATGGGTTTTCTCCAAGGCTCTGCTTTTAGTGTAAGATTTCAGTGTCTCCCCAGCAGTGTTGGGCACAGTTCAGGCTGAGCAAGGTGGCATTTACATCCAAGCCTTCCATGTCACCCATCGCCACTAGGACCTTTATCTCTAAACTGCTCTGTGCAAACCCAGACCTGACCCAGCCCCACTCCCTCCCCCGCCTCCCCACCACGTTGTGAGGAGCTGCTCTCTGTTGTCTGTGAGCGCCGGGAAGCCTCAACCCTTTCTTGCCTCCGCTCACCTGAAAGCCTGTGCTCTCTCACCCCTTGGACTTCCGGCCTGGAAGGGATAGGTCTGCTCTTTGCCTCCATTGCTCTTCCAAGCTCCTTGTTTTCTTCCCTCAAAGCACCCTGCTCCCTGGAGATCTAGCCTCAGCTCTCCACTCCTGTCCCTGCTGCCTTCTCCCAGCCTCCCAGTCACCTTCTTTCACTTGCTGAACCTACCAGAGCTGGGCTCCCTCTTTCCTTTCCCATCCTGACTCCTCTCACCGTCTTTGGTGACTTGAACATCCACATAGACAATTCTGATGACACCGTAGCCATGAGCCCCTCATTTCTGGCAATGCCTTCCTCCACACTCAAACATTTATTGACAACAAACATAGAGACAACGGGCCCATTGGAGGAGGTTCCATTTATCTTCAAAATTATAATTTCTATAACTGGGGTGACTGTATTTATTTCCCAAGCTGGGACAATTTTGTGAATGAAAGAGGATACCAAAGTAATTAAAAGTATTTTGTTTTGGGAAATATTTACTTATTGATGACAAATGGTTTTTGTACTAAGGCCCCTATAAAATAATTGTGCTCAAACTATTTTCCAAAAGAACATTTTTCTTTTTTTTTTTAAGAACATTTTTCTTAAAATAATAAATTACTTGTGTGTGTACATTGAAAAAAAACACCTTCTTTATATTGATTATATACGTGTTTAAAAATATAGGCAGAGTAACTGTTCGTAGTACTTATTGAAGTTCTTTGATTAGTTTCTGAGCAGAATCTGTCACTAATCGTGTGTCACTGGTATCTTTACAAAGAATTTCCTTTTTTTGAAAAATCGTTTTCATATTTTGAAGCTTTTGAACATATTTGTGTGCAATTGCCTTTAAAATTAAATTTATGGTTAATAAATTTCAAATTGCTGACACCTTTCATTGATTCTAATTTGTAGCCCACATTTTAAATTGTTATACTCTCTTTCCAGGTACTGAGAGATTTGATAAGCTTTATGCAAATTCTGCTAAATGGATGATGACTTTAATTCAAAATGTTTTATGTAAATCTTTTGTGCCAGGTATTTACACAGGTATTACCTTTTTGCCTCCATTCAGAGTAGCATGCTTCAACACACATTTTTACAAAACATAACTTGTCGAATGTCATCTCTGTTTGTGATTCTTCTGAACGTTTCCCGGCTGCACCTGATTTTACATCCTAACACACGAGTCCTTCGCAGAAGCCGGGCGCAAAAAGTGGAGTTCAGCCAAACCCATCCCATCATAATGCTACCATTAGTGATAATATCTAGTTAACAAACAAAAGCATCCAGGACAAATGCTACACTGGATGGGACCCAAACAGGGCTCCCGCAGGAAATAGCTGTAACACTGACTGCTCAGAGAGAGCTCAGAGGTTCTCAATTCTGATAACATCTCAGCCCCACAGAGAGCTCCTCAGACACGCGGGTGTTCAGGCTCCATTCCCAGACCCCGATTTCACTGAACCAGCGTTTTAGTCTTCACGTGATTCTAATATGCAGCCTGGGCTGAGAGCCTCTGTACCCGCTCAATGCACCGCTTTTAAGCCGGATGGACTTGGCTCTCTAGGGCCGTCCCCCAGATGGCCCTGAAACCAGCGGTCAGCACAGTTTCTCTGTGCCCCATGGGTGTGTCGTCACCCTGAGCTGGGAGTGAGTGCACTGCAAGTGCTCTGGGGAAGGAGAAGAGCAGAGGGTGGCCCTGCCACAAACACTGTACCGCTACCCGTGACACAGAATGATCACATGCATCCTTTTAAATATTTAATTAAGCACCTCCTACACCGTCACAACAAAAATGAAACTTGTTGAGGGTTACAGAGTTATAACGAGTAAAAAAAAACACAAAACAAAAAACTCACAAAAGCTTTGGTTAAGCCTGTCTTAAGTGCTGTCCTCTATTCTGAATAGTTATTTTGAAAACAGTTGTCAAAACGTAAAACTCTCAGCATCCTCAAAAGGATGTATCATTGTGGCTCATTTCCACAAATTCATGATCATCTTCCTAACTCCAAGTTTTGAAATGGGAAAAAAGCACACTGGCAAAGAATAGTAACGACGCGGCGTTTCTCCAGCCCACGTGCCTCCTGCCCCGTGCGTGCCCCTGAAGTGTTGGGGGCTGTCCCAGAGTGAGGCAGGACAGCGGCATTGGGCCGCTCCGAATTCAGTTCCGAGGCCGCGAGTTGAACTCTGTACAAACGTTCCGGATGACCTTCGGGACCAGTTTGTAGAGGTTGTCAAACTCGTCCACAAAGAAGGCGTGGTCCTTGGCTGGGTGAGTGGCGATGACATCCAGCTCGTCCTGTGCAGCCCAGGCGATGCCGACTGCGTAGGTGATCACTCCTGTGGGGACAGAGTTTCCATGAAGCAGATGGGAATTTCCAGGCAGAGGCCCTGCTCATGAATCCTTGCCTTCCTGTTGCTCTGCTGGCAACCAAATCCAGAATCAGAAATGTGCCCCGAAGCATGAACATCTGCTGTATACCCTCAGTAATGAAGTTCATACAGTTGCTATCTCACCGGAGCTTATAGTCTTTTAAGGAAAAAACCCACAACAGATAAAATGCAGTAAATGCATGATCAGAATTTCATATCCATGAGCAACAGAGGGGATGACATTTTGGGACAACTGAAACTTTTGCTGCCCTGCAGACCATACCATATGGCACAAGCCTGCTCTACCTGCGTGAGGAGCCAAACAAAATGTCAGTCTTAAATGCGTCAGAAAGTCAGTTCAAGATCTTTTTAACGAAGACAGTGGCATTGGATGACTTTAAGCTTTATAAGCCATGACCTCCAAGCTCATCCCCAGAGCAGGAACCCTGCCCAAGGACCTGGACAGACAGCCACTCAGGACGTGCTCCATCACTGCCATGAAGGGAGGGTTTCAGGATAAGTCAATGGCCAACAGTGTTGAATGCTGCAAGGATGTCATGTAAGATGGAAACAAAAAAGTGCTCAATGGATTTAGAAGAAACAAAAACGAGTAGAGGACGAAGAAACCAAATGAACTGCTGTGCGTTGAGAGTGAAAAAGGAATGGAGATACGGGGCAGCACATACAGCTGACCCTTTCCAGCAGTGGGGCTATAAGGGGAGGAGGCTGGAGCATGGGGCCAAAGAAAATTTTTTATTTTTTAGGAAAGGAGAGGCTTGAGGATGTCTAGATGCAAATGGGGAAGAATATAGTGGTACTAAAGGGGTGGGACTACAGCAGGGAGCCAGGTGCCCCGGGAGCAGAGGACAGATTCAGAGATGAGGCGTCTGCTCTCGGTGGGAAATCAGGGACACTGCCTGGTGTATGGTTCTTGATTTGGGGTAGGGGCAGCTGGTCAGCAAGTACATGACCTTACTGTACAAAAGCCTATTCCCAGGCCACCTTCAGGCTGGCCAGAGTGGGGTGAGCAAGATGCTGTGAAACAGAGGGCAGAACCGGGTGAGTGGCGATGACTTCCAGCTCATCCTGTGCAGCCCAGGCGATGCCTACTGCATAGGTGATCACTCCTGTGGGCCGTTCTGTCCAGGCCTCTGTCCCTCAGCCACCCACAGTGGCCTATGTCATGATCTCCAGCGTCCTCTGGGTGCCCTGTCCTGCTGACTGGAGAGCCATCCACACCTCACATGGTTCTGGTCTAAGCTGCTTTTCAGTTGTGGCTCATTAAACTGCATTTAAGCTGCCAGTCCCTTTGCTTACCTTACCAGGGTCTTCTCTGAATATCGCCTACATTGGGAACATCCAGCTTTGGGCCTCAACATGCTGGCAAGTGACAGAGGAACAGCTTTGCAGCAGAACAGGGCTGGCTTACACTGACTAAGCTCTCATTTCTGCTCAAAGTTGGAAAGGCTGTCCCCTCACTCCAATAAAAATGCAAACGGTATTAGAAATTCAGTTTTTCAGATCCTTGAGCCCACCCTTGTAGAGAACCTTGTACTGGCAATTCTGACGGATGTTTGTCCAGCCTTGGCTTGGACATTTCCAGGGACACGTATATGCCCTTGACCGGAATCGAACCTGGGACCCTTCAGTCTGTGGGCTGATGCTCTATCCACTGAGCCAAACCGGCTAGGGCTCTGCTTATGGTTCTGAACATTCTATTAAGTGTTAGACAAAAGCAAGGCATAAAAAGACAGCCCCTTCCTCGTCCCACCGGCCCACTCAGCAGCAGACTGGTCAGTAGGTCCAACTCACCCTTGTGATGAGCAGCCATGGCCGGGATTCTGATGTCATCATAGGACCTCCCGTCGGTGATGAGGATCATCAGCTTCCTCTTGTTGGGCTTGGACTCCTTGAAGAGCTGCTCTAGGGCATAGTTGATGGCGGCGCCCGTGCTGGTCCCACCACTCCAGTAGCCCACCCTCTTGATGGCGTTGAGGACGTCAGGCTTGGTGCTGTACGTGTCAAACCCGAACTCCAGCCGCTGCTCGTAGGTGTACTGCACAGCCCCGATGCGTGTGTCCGTGTCTGAAATCTCAAACTCTCTGCTGAGGTTGGCCACAAACTGGAGGACGGTGCGGAAGTTGCCCGTGCCCACGCTGCTGGAGCCGTCGATGACAAAGCCAACGTCGGCCGAGTTGAAGCAGGTCTTGCTGCAGGCCAGCCGGTCAGTGTCACAGACCCGCTTCACCAGGGGCTGCACGCTCTTGTGGAGACTGAGCCAGCTCGGCACGCTGAGTGAGTAGAAGCCATTTGTTCTGCACACGGCCTGGAAGACAGAGGGGGGACACCTGCCATGTCAGGGGTTAAAGTCTCCAGTCTGTCTTGACTACCCTAGACCACCAGGGCAGGGAAAAGGCTAACAGACTCGTGTTTGCTACGCTAGTTAGTCCTCCTAACGTTCTCTATCTCGGTTCACCCGGTTTGGCACTCGCTGGGGCAGACCCCTCGTGTTTTCTCTGAACTCACTCCCACCCCGTCCTCAGCAGGGTCTCTGTGGTGGAGAGCCATGCGTTAAGCACTGGCTTTGGCTTCATATTTATGCCTCTGCAGAGTCGTTGGTTCATCTGTGCTGGCAGCCGATTGGCACTGGTGGGCACCAGGCGTGGGAGGGTTAAAGAATGCTTTCGATCTGATGGGGAAAATGAGACACACACGAGAGGCAGCTACAGAAATGTCTCCAGAGCAGCCCTGGGCCCAGCGAGAAGGGGCCCCGCATGGGTCAAGGGTTACAGTCCATGCTCTTGGAGAGATTCTCTCATTAAACCCCCACCCTCATCCTGCAAATTGGAATTATAACCCCTCTGCCATGACGGGACAAACCCAGGGCCAGCTGGGAAGGGACATCCCCAGCCGCTGAGACCAGAACATAAATCTCTCTGCCTGAAAAACCCAATCCATGTCCTCCAGACAACCCTGGCTCCGGGCAAATGGATATTTATTTACTTGTGCCCAAGCTCATTCCAGAAAAACTGTGATGCAGCTGCGAATAAACACGGAGCCACCTGGTTGGTGAGCTCCTGGAAGTGACCGGGCTGGTCTCCCTAGAGAGGAGAAGCGCAGACCTGCTGTCGCCAGATGAGCTGGTAGAATTCACATTTTATTTAAAACAAGAAATGGCTTGAAAGTGTCCCAAGAAATATTTTAAATTGGTTTATAAGGACCTAAATGGAGTTCATAACGCTTTCCTTGGACGAGGTGACATTGGAGATGGGTGTGGAGGCTGAGCTGAAATCCAGCCGATGGATGGAGAGGAGAGATTCCCCCCCAGGCAGCCTGAGTAAAACCATGGTGGGAGAGAGCAGTGGTGGGGGCCCAGGGCCTGGGTGTGGGAGTCACAGCAGATGGGTCAGGAGCAGCGTGTGAAAGCATGATCTCCCTGACCTGGCTCAGTACCACCCTTTCCTTGTTTATCAGAGTGGTTAGCCTGCAGTGTGCCTGCATGCACATGTGTGAGCTGGTGTATGGTGCCCATGTGCCTGCTCATGGGGAGGCTCGCTGGCTGCCTGGCTGAGGTCCCTTGCGCTGTGGAGGAGCCTCTTTGTGGGACCTGGGGACACTGCTCGGCCCAAGGTGCTGGTGCTGGCCCCCGCGCCCCCGCTGCTGTGGGGTTTTGCTTTGAGAGGGCAAATCCTGGCCCTAGATGTACTGCTCCCTCACCGGAGACCTCCTGCCCAGACGTGAGCTTAACATTTGTTTGGAGGAACCAGAAACACAGCCTCGATGGCTGTTACAGCTTCGCAAAGGGCAGAGAATCCTTGCGATGCGTGGGTCTCTGGCAGTTACGTACCTTGCTTGCGAAGTTGGGCTCCATCACGTACGGTTTCTCATTTTCCACGGCGCCTTCCATGGTGATGAAGAAAATGTTGATTCCTGACTCTCTCGCAAGCCGTGAAGCTTCCTCCACCTTGTCGGTGGGCCAGCCATCCACCAGCACCACAGCCACGTTGGGAGCAGCGCCTCTGTTTCCGTTGGCTTTGGAAAAGAAGTTCTTGGTCACAAAGGAGATGGCCCGGCCTGGAAGAAAAAGAAAAATTCATGCTTGCAGTGATTATAGGTAACAGAGGAAGCCAAGCTTTCTGCCAGCCGTGCAGGCCTAGCCTCCACTCAAGCTACAAAGTTTCAATTATAGAGGTAAACAAATTCAAACAAATGGCGGCAGAATGGAGCTTGAGAGAGCAGGCCAGGGTTGCTGCCGGCAACAGGGGAAGCAAAGCTTTCCACACACCCTGGCCAGGCCCATCTGCTTAAGGCAACAAAGTTGCAATTATAACCCCAACACAAATGGCTTCGGAGGGAGCCCCAGGCTTGGCTCCGCTCAGGCTACAAAGTTTCAATGTAGAAGGAAAATAAATCCCAGATACCAGGGCCTCTGCTTGGGTTTCCAGGGGGCGTGGACGGCCTGCAAACCACCACAGGCCCCTCACTCAGGCCGCCCCATGCGCCAAGGGAACCCCACCCTGATCAGGGACACCCTTCAGGGAAAACCAGCTGGCCCCCACCAGGCCTCTATCCTATCTAATAAAAGAGTAATAGGTCATAACAGCATAAAGAGGCCCAGAACAACGCTCTCATTCCCTCCCTTGTTTCTTGCTTTGTTTGCCGCGTTCACTATTTTTAACTCAGTAGCTTAAGCACATTCGCAATGGTGTGCAGCCATCACCACTATCCATTTCCCTCTGCAGTCTCTCTTTAAGCCTTGACTTCTAATTGTCTCATATTTAAAAAAGAAAAAGAAAAAGAAATAGGGACCAGCAAGGGGGTAAGAAAGACTTTCATGGGAACAAAGAAGTCCCTTTTCTGCCTGGGTGCTGGAGCCCCACGAAGCCCATAAACTGGTCCCATCTTGTTTTCCAGAGCATGGAGTGGGAGGAGCCTACTGAGTGACCGGAGCATCTGCCTGCCTTCCTGCAGCTTGAGGTGAGCCTGGGGCTACAGGGGCTGCTGGGTGTGAGGACTGTATTCTGGATTCATGGTCCCTTCTGTCCAGTTCCATGCCAGGGGTACAGGTGTGGCTTGCCAGGGCACTGTGAGCACCCACGAAGAGCTGAGGCACTGTGTTAATCCTGTTGCCTATTGGCTGTGTGGCCCCAGGTAGGTCACTACCTGTCTGTGCCTGGATTTCCATGACAACAAACTGCCTCAGCTGAGAGTAACTGTCGTGACTAAGGGAGCCTCCAGCATGCCTTCCCAAGTGCATGTTTTATACTGTCAAGGGTCTCAGGAAATTTTTGGAGTCAATTGGGGTGCCTGTCCCAGTTTGCCAGGACTTTCCCAGTTTCAGCACTCCAAGGCCCATATGCTCCCAGGCCCACTGGGATGACTGGTCACCCTCAAGTCAGCATAGCTGCATGTAGTGAGACAGGGCCCTTAACCTGGGGTCTGTGGGTCCCTAGGGCACTGGGGATGTGTATACATAAATTCCCTGAAATTATTAGTGTTTGTGTGTAGAAGTATCTATTTGGGTCGAAGGGTCATAGCTTTCAGGGGATTCTCAAAGGGTCTTCAATCTAAATGAAAGTTAAGAACTACCTTCTTAAGGCTTTAGGATTAATGTCATTACAGCCAACGCTTTTCTGGTTTTGGTCAGCATCCTGCCTCTACCGGCCAGGACAATCTTATCTGTCAAATGAAAGGATGAGCTGGTTACATACGCAGTTGATGGAGAAATGTCTTAGAGATCCCATGTGAGCTGTCTGCTAAGAGAAAACCTTGCGGAGAACTGCTTTCATAACTAAAGCATAACTTCCCTCAAGGCCCAAGAGCCTTTTGCATATGGGTGATGACGATTCTTGATCATGCTGAATCCGTGATCATACTTGAGAAATGATAGATACTGTGTGAACCATTTCTTGATGTATTACTATTTTCCTTCTATCTATAATGCTAGAAGACAATCATGTAGAAAGAGAGCCCGGTAGCAAGATAGAACGAATCCGGATCACATACCCACGTTAGACAGCCCTCCTCTCTGGGTGATTTTCTCTATGGCTGCTTTCAGATCTCGAGAATTCATGTGAGTTTTGAGGTTGAATTGGGTAGCAGGGTTATCTCTGAGGAGCCAGAAAAAGAAATAAAAATTAGGTGGACAGTTATTACCGGTGGAGGAAAGCAGAAACCATGGTGGATTCTTTCCTGTACACCAAGCATGTCAAACTCGCGGTCCATGGGCCGCATGCCTTGTTTATTTGGCCCATGTTAGCCTTTGAGTTTGACATGCTTGATGTACACATAGAGTGGAAGCTGCTTCAATGAAGTACCCCACTGTGGACAGAAGTAACGGTGAGACGGGAGGATGGGCTCTTCCCAGTGTGTGTGTGCGAGGAAAGTGGGCTGGCTCAGGCTTCAGGACACGTGGGTTCTAGTTTTGACTGTCATTTCTTAGCTGTGTGACCTTGAGAGATCATTTAACTCCTCTGGGCTTCAGCTTCTTCATCGGGTAAAAACAAAGATCGTAGCACTCACATTGCTAAAAATCAGGACTGTTGTCAAGTGGGGTTTTGCAGATGTCAGGATGTTCCCAGGCTGCCCCAAACCCTGTTCTCCAGAAAGAGAATCTCAGCTGCTGGCCACTCCCTGGGTTACCTCTGCACTGGAATGGCATCTTGACATCCCTTCAGCTTTTTCATGTTGTGGCTCCTGTGACTGGGTGAGAATATTCCAATCTCACCCAGAAGGTCAGCATCTCCTTGATTGAAGCCTGACAAAGATGAGCCCGAGAGGAGCTGGGGTGAATGACGTGGGGAAACAGAAGGGTAATCCTTCTCTAGAGAGGAGCCTCCGTGGGGAAACTCAACAGCCTTGGGAGCAGCTGGGCAGAGAGTGTGGCAGACCCTGCATGAGCAGGTGGGGGGAGGGTGCTGCCAGGGGTGTGTGCGCTCACGCCCGGGAGCAAGTGCGGGTGAGCAGTAAAGCCCCATCGTAGGAAGCACCGACAAGGCTGTTGGCAGGGCTCTGTGGAGTGTGACGTCTAGGGTCCCACAGGGCCCCTAGACTCCAGGCGAGCCTGCGCCTGGTTCAATGCTCTGATGCCGCTGTCTCTGACTTCTTTATAGTTTTTCAGTAAGAGTCCCTGCAAATTATGTGGCTGCTCCTGGCTGCGGGTTGCTAAGTCTCCAAGGAGAGAGTGAAGGAGACTTTAAAAAGCAGCCTTATCTCAGTTAATACAATTACAGTGGCTGCAACTTGGGACATAGCATCACCAATGCTGCCCAGTGCCAGTTTATATTGAAATTAAGTTCTTTACACCCAGTAAATGGCTATCCACAACCACTGGCCAGTGTACATAGGAAATAAAATTTCTAGATTTGGGGAGAAACAAAGGCTGTATGTGCTTAGATAAATGCAATCACTGGAAACATCTATATGATCTGGGAGATACATATATATGAATGAAATAGGAGCTTTTCTGTTTATGAGTTCATTAAAAATGAAAAACAAAAATAAAGTAAAAGCAGTCTTTCCACAAACACCAAAAGTAGATCCAGGAAGAAGCAGCTTTAGACAGTTCCAGGTTGGAATTCGAAGGGGCCACAGTGGATGGAGCATTAGTGGTTCTTCAGAGGACCTGGTGCTGCTATCACCAGGATGCAGCCCCCGGGACCCAAGAGGGGACAGTCTGCCCTCCTCCCTCCTTCCCTAGCTCCATCCCTGTTTGCTGACCTTCCTAGTTAGGTCAAGGTGGCCTGTCAGAGGAGAACTTGTAAAGGAGCTGGAAAGATGACCCTCTGTCTTCCGTTGTATTAATAAGTACGAGAGGCATGGGCTGGTTCTTAGGCAAAACCAAATCAGCTACCTTCAGGGAAGACTAAGGAAAGTTGAAAACAAGCTCAACCGAGGCAGATGTTGGGCAGAATCCAAAGAGGTGCAATGCTACCAGAGGAAAACCAAGTTCTAGTTTAGGATTAAATTAGAAAAACAACTACACAACAAAACAGAGGCAGGGGGGCCAGGATGAGAATGATGCCTCTTCTAAAGGGCCTGATTTTGTATTTGTAATTTCATGTTATTTTTCCTTAAAGGAACCCCAAATTGCATGCGTGTCAGGGTCCCTAAAGTCTGGATCTTCTCTTGGTGACCAAAAATAAGAACTTTTTCAGGGCCTAAAAGAAAAAGTTGAAACAACAAAAAATAATATTGGCTACAAAAAAGAAAAGGCAAAATTGATATTTACATAAGATATATGTAATTGTTTACCAAATAACACTATATATACTTCTTTAGTTGTAAAAACTTTAACTCATAAAACTTTAATTGTATTTGAAAATGATTTGTGGGCTCGATTTTCTCACTTTGAAAGATTTCCTGAGTGTGTCTGATGATTGTGAAGAAATCATACCTAATTATAATTTGTATTGCTCATAGACAAATAATTTAAAAGGCAAAAATATAAAAATTTCTTTAAAAAATTTTTACAGAAACACAGTATTTAAATGTGGAACCTAATCGCCTAGTCACATCCATGGTGTTCCCCCAGAACCCTGTGCTGAGGCTATGTTAATGTTGATCACTTTGTAGAGCAATTGTTGATTACCTGTCTCTTTCCTGTTCTACATAAACAATGGGGTCTCTGTCTTTTTGTGGTAGTTATCTTCTATGAAGTCACTGTGAGCATCAAATTAGCAAATACTGAGCCATTGCTCCCAGGGGAGATACAAGGCTAGGTTCCTGTGGGCCTCTGGTTACAACATTTGCATCAATAGATCAATACAGAAACTTGATTGATGTATGTTTCTGTTTGAAGAAACCTAATTTAATATATGTTTCTTACAAAAAATTAATTATATGGAATATTTCTATATAATAAAACACTAGCTGAGAAGGGTTTAACATTTTCCTGACCCTGGGTAATGTTTACACAATATCTTTGGCTTTCTGCCTCACAATGCCATCCACTATGCATTTAAAAAAAATCAGCTGTCATTTCATGAATTTATAAGTTCAGCCACTTTTTCATAACTTTAACATGTACTATTGATGTTCTAGAGCAGACTCACATACAGATCAGCAAATATCCTTTCTTTTTCTAAATGTATCTTTAACATTGAACTTACAACCAACAGCGCTATAACTCATACTTAAAAGGAAACTTATCCAACACTTGTGTTTTCCCCATAAGTACACCACAGCCTTCTTGCACTTAGAACCCTAGACTGGGGGTCATTGTATTTATTTAGTTTTTAAAATTGATATTTAACATTGTATTAGTTTTAGGTGTACAATGTAATGATTTGATACAAGTATACACTGAGTGGCCAGATTATTATGATCTCTGAACGCATAATAATCTGGCCACTCAGTGTGTGTGTGTGTGTATGTGTGTGAATATATATATATGCACACACATACACACACACACACACACACATTCATCACCTAGGTAGATGAATCCATCTTCAGAGGCAGACACATGAGCTATTCATATGACCAATGAATAGATGCTTTTAATTTTATTTAATGTTATTTCTTTAAAAAATATTGCTTTCCATACTAGAGGCCCGGTGCATGAATTCGTGCATGGGTGGGGTCCAGCCAGCCTGGCCAGGGGAAGGGGACATGGGCAGTTTGCTGGCCTGCCTGCTGGTCGAACTCCTGGTCGAGGGGACAATTTGCATATTAGCCTTTTATTATATAGGATATACACTGAGTGGCCAGATTATTATGCGTTCAGATATCATAATAATCTGGCCACTCAGTGTATATATTGTGAAATGATTACTGGAATAAGTTTGTTGAACATCCATCATTACACATAGTTACAATTTTTTTTTCTTGTGATGAAAACTTTTAAGGTCTCTTAGCAACTTGTAAGTATATGGTACAGTATTGTTAACTATAGTCACCATGCTGTACTTTACATCCCCGGGACTGACTTACGTTATAACTGCAAGTTTCTACCTTTGACCACCTTCACCCATGTCATTAGGGGCCATTTTAAACAGTGAAATTATCATCAGAAAAGCACAAAAATGCAAAAAATGTGGCACTAAACAGGCTGTGAAAAGAACACTTGTTTACAGTATGAGCTGCAACAAGAAAGCAGAGCATTGCCTTGTTTGACCTCAGCTGGGAATGTGTGTGTGTGTTGAAAGACTCAAAAACTTCCCCCTCTGTGCGTGTCTACAAATGAACAGGAAAGTACCACAAGTAATTGATTTTGGAGTTACAAATAAATTTTAGGGAGTAGGTGTTTTTGCAAATATGGAAGCTACTTGAGAACAGACACTATGTCTTAGTATTTCCCACCCTAGTGCTTATCAGACAGGGGTAATGGATAATTGCGCAATCACTAAGAAAGGAGGCTCATATGTCCTCTCCTCTCTTGGATCATCCCGGGTGGAGTTGAACACTGCCTTGAGCTCCACGGATCACACTCACTCTCTATGACATCACTGAGGTAGATGAATCCATCTTCAGAGGCAGACACATGAACTATTCATATGACCAATGAATAGATGCTTTTAATTTTATTTAATGTTATTTCTTTAAAAAATATTGCTTTCCATACTAGATGGTGAAGTCCTGAAGAACAGACTCTCTATCACATTTATTTATTTAGTGTTACTGGATTGAAAGGTTGGATCAGAGGGCCTCAGAAACTCTTTCCAATTGCTAAACTGATGATTAGGGGCAAAACCACAGCTCATCCCCCAAGGGACTTAGAGGCAAATGTGATCAAACCACTTAAATGAATTTTACCTCATTATCCCCTGCAAATGGCAGAGTGTTTAGTACATGGGAAACACTCAATAAGTCTTTATTAAGCTGTAATGCAATTAAATCATAGGAATGAATGATAAGTCTTTCACCTGCAGACTGTGGCGGCTCTCGGTACCAGAGCACCTGGTGTATGTGTCCTTTTCAGGATATATGGGCTGGTGGCCTGACACCCTAGCCTGGCTACTTTTAAAAGTTCAAAGAGCTATGCCATTACGTTTTTATATAAATAACCTTTTAATTTTATTGCAAGATCTTATTAAAGGAAACCACTTTTTTTTTTTTTTACCCCTTAGCAATATCAAAGCTTTTTCTTTGAAAATAAGAAAAACAATAAACACAAAACAAAGACATTTATAGCTCAAGGAGAAAATACAAAATTGTGTTATGTTTGAAAGAAGAGTTAGGACTAATGAAGAGACATTGTGGAGATCCAGAATTTGGCTGTGCATATAAAGGGATTATTTGTGCAATAGAAAACGATTACCCTGCAAGTGTTCAAGAAGAAAGAACACCTGTAGGAAGTGGGCACAGGTGATTCCTAGCAAGGCTTGGGGGCCTGATGGTAGGGAATTGGGGCTGTTGGTCAGTGTTTCCAGACCTCCCTGATCTGACTCACCTGGGACATTAATTAAACTACATGGGTTACTAGGCCTCCTGGAAGAAGCTCCGTTCAGTAGGTCTGGATGGGGTCTGGGAATATTTTCTTAAGGGATTCCAGTGAATCTATCTCCAGGAATGTGAGGAAGCCCTGGAGTCTGACCTCTGAAGACCCTTTCAGTCCTAAGGCTCCCATTTGGTTAAAGTCCCAGAGTCTACTGGTTTGCTCCATAACACATTCAGTTACATGAAATGAGCTTCTCAAATGAATTTTTATGCCAGTAGAGACATATCAACTGATCATATTCCCTATGGCAAGAACCTTTCAAAATAGTTTCCTTCAAGAAGACATCAACTTCAGGTTACAATAAGATAACCTAATTATATTTAATTTTCGTAACGGCTAAAATGTGGAGATTTATGGAGTTAGTCTGAGATGAACCGGGCCTGTGTTCTAGGGTGTCCCTGGTGCCCAAGGACATGCCAGCAGCTGTAGGCTGGGTGGCAGACTGGCTCCTGGAGGCAGAACCTGGCTGAGATGGAAAGGATTCTGCCCCAGGCTCTCAGAGAGCTGAGCAGTATGGCCAACCCAATGGCCCCTTTTGAAAAGATACTAGCCTTTCTCACATTTCCCAGGATCAGAGATGGAGAGCAGGGACTTATCACCAAATTTAGTTTTAGATGAGTGCTTTTTAAAATTAGTAACAGTAATTCTACCCATCCACCACCTGCATGCCTCTTCCTGCAGGAGGAAAGGCAGGGATGCAACCTGCTGGCCTGGGAGGAACTCGGGCTCACTAACCGAGTCTGTAACCGCGTCCTAGGGTTTGGAAAGTGCTGACCTGCTGGAGGCAAAGACCAACAGTAGTTAGCATATTAATGCAAAAGTCCCACTAGAAGGCCAATGGACTGATACTCAGCAGGGCTGAAAATCAGCATAATATTGCCCTGCTCTTGGCCAAATGGCTCAAGGCAGTCCCCTAACCTGATAATCCTTTTACTGTTTACCAAACTTTACCTTTGATATGCCTGTTTGCATTCCTAAAGGGCAAATGTGTATTCAAGTAAATAAAAGCAGATGGGACCAAGTTTTCAGATTAGCTTCTCCGATAGAGGGAAGTTATCCACCTGGCTCCCCCATGATTTCTAAATTCATATTTCTTGTCTAGTGTTTTCATTTGTGTGTCGGTCCTTTCTTCAGATCCTGAATCCTAGCTGTGCTGGTTGTGGCTTCACACTGGGCCAGGGAATGTCCTGGCAGCAGAGTTTCCCGAACTCATCTGACCACATGGGGATTCTGATTCTGTTGTTCTGAGTGAGGGCTGAGATCTGCCTTTCAACAGCCTCCGGGATGCTACTGTGGATCACGCTTTGAGTAGCAGTGTCTTGGATGCTGTAAGAATCCCAAACATTAGCAGTGGAGCTGCCAGTGACGAGAGGAGGGGAGGAGAAGAAGGAGTCCAGAGGAAGAGAAAGGCCAAGAAAAAAGGGAGGGGGTGGAGCTCCTAGGGCCCTCCAGAGAGGTGGGAGGACCTGGGAGTCACCTGAGAACAGCACAGGCTTGAGGAAATACTTGTGCCTTCATTCTCTGCTTGCTCGATAGAATCACCTGGGGAGTGCTGAAGAGTAGTGATGCCCCACTCAGGAATTGAGGTTTGGTCTGGGCAGTGGATTTTTCAAAAGCTCCCCAAGTGGTCCTAATGTGTATTGGGGTGATCATCTGCTTCTCTTGGGTCTGGAGATCTTGGGAGAATGATCCCAGAGGCCTGGGATAAGCCCTGTGCCTGTGTAGAGGGAGTCCAAGGGGAGCCCTTGAGTGGAAGTGGAGGAAGTCAAATGCAGGTCCTGTGGTATTTGTACCTGTGGGAGAACTGCATGCTGGGGAATAGAAAAAGGATATGACTTTTGTGCAAATTGTATCCACAGCTCACTCAGCTTTGAGATTGTCCCTGAGGAGTTGGCTCAAGGGTTCGCCTGCCTGTCTCAGAGGGGAGGAAATGGCACGGTGGGCCTTTGCTAGTGCCATTAGGCCCTGGAGAGCCCCCCCTTCCAGGCAGAAGACAGGCAGCTGCTCTGGAGTTCTGGTAGTTCCTGTAAAGGTGAAGTAGGCTGAGGGGGAAAAAATAGCACTGTGGGTGTGGAGTGCGGAGAAGCCTGCGTTCCAGGTGGGCGCTGCCACTCTGTACCAGGAAGCTGGGCAGTGCCCTCCCTCTCGGCAGTTGGTGATTTTCAGCCTTGGCTGGAGGTTGGAGTTGAATAGATCTGGTGTGAGGCCCAGGCCTCAGCATTTTTAAATGTGAAGTCAAGGCCCAGATGGTCCCTCCCTGCCCTGAGGTCCTGTGGTCCTGGCCCCCACCTGCTGTGTTTCATGCCTGGGGCCTCCCACCTGCTGAGGATGCAGATTCTAAAGAATGTGACAGAATGGCCCTCCTTGCCGGTGTATTCGATTGTACTGTTGTAACAAATGACTATAAACTCAGTGGCTCAAACAACACACTTATTAGTTCTGGAGGTCAGAACTCCAGCATGGATGTTCCTAGGCTAACACTAAGGTGTCAGGGCTGTTTCCTTGGTGAAGGCTCTAGGGAGAATCCATTTCCTTGTCTTTCCCAGCTTCTACAGGTGCCTTGCTGCGTCTCTTGCTCATGCCCCTCCCTCCATCTTCACCGTCTGCAGCCCCATCTCTGATCATCCTTCCAGAGCCTCCCCCCTCTAACTGACAATAGCTGGGCAGAGTCTCTGTTTTTAAGGAGTCATGTGATTGGATTGGGACACCTGGAAAGTCCAGGATACCCCTTCCCCCCCATCTCAGAGTCCTTAACTTGAATCACACCTACAAAGTCAAGGGAGGTAGCATATTCACAGGTTCCGGTGGTTTGGATGTGGACAGCTGGGGGCGGGGAGCTTTATACTGCCTCCCACACCAGACCTGACACCTCACTTCTTCCCTCAGGGTCTTCAGTCTGGGGCTGAGAAGAAGAGAAAGGAGATGTAGCCCAACTCAGGGCCACTCCCTAAAACACAGGGCAACTGTCATAGAAAAAAAAAATCTATTTCATTTTTAAAAGAAGAAACACCAACATTTTGCTTCATTCTATAACTGTTTTCCACTGTTGATATCCTAGGGTTGATTACAAAGTTCAAAAGAACATGTGCAATTCTGTTCCATTTGTACTGCAATTGGGGACTCAAATGAAATCCTATGGAAGGTCGAGGGGGCGTTGACCCTGTGGATCCAGGCTGCAGCCAAGACACAAGCCTCTTGGCCTTATTCATTCCGTCTGCTGGAGTTCACCTAAGAGCTGCTTGCTCTGGCTCTTCTTTCATTTAGCCTCTTGGTGTTCCTGTTGGTATTAAGAGCAATCACAAGCCTGTTGGCTGTGTAATTCTAAAGCAGAATGTGTGGGCAAGATGAGGGCTTGATCCCTGGCCTTTCGTTCAAGCACAGTGTCTCGGTCCTCAGGAAAGCTTCAGAAGCTTTCTGGCAGGTGAGAAAATCTCTGCTTTGAAGTCAATTTTGTTTGACATTTTAGGGATTCACCCAAGGTTTCATACCTGCCCTCTCCCCAGCCGTCATGCATTTAACTGTGTGTTCTTGGGAAAGACACTCACCCTCTCTGAGTCTGTTTCAAACGCAGCCTCTCTTACAGGAGGTATGTGATGATGGTGGAAAAATGCTGTGGTTGTTGAAAGGCTTGCACAATTGTGGGTTACGAGCCTCTGTATGTGCAGAGAAGAGGGGGCATATGGCAGAAGGAGCATGCTGGTATCACAGTGGCCAGGGCTCAGCCAACTCAGGGCCACTCCCTAAAACACAGGGCAACTGTCATAGACCAGAGGTGGAACTCAGTGCAAGGTGAAGTCATGGGGAGCAGAACCCAAGAGCCTGGTAGAGGGCGACGCTGGTCGGCTGAGAAGAGACCTGAGTGGACCAGTAGGACAGACAGATGCAGGGAGAGAGGAGGAAGGGGATGACCATGGTCTTGGCAGTCCTGTGACACAAGTCCCCCTTCACCTGGGCTGCCAGGGCTGGTGCTCTGTTTCTTGTACCCCAAAGGTCTTCGTGTGGGAGGCCCAGGGGTCAGAGTGTGGGATGGACATTGCATTTTGCAAATCAGACCGTGTTTATATTTCTTGTATTTTTTATTTCTTATTTGCCTTCTTTTCATAAGAACGATAACGTAAGTATTTTCAGAATTAAATTCCAGTAACACATTTAGTACTCTCTTCTATTTCTGTTAATACTTAGTATGAGTTTTTTCAATCTAAGTTTAAAAGTCTAATTTTAGACATGAAAGTGTAAATCCTGACTCAGCTCTCCTAAGAAGAACCAAGGACAGGAGCCCTCCTGGGACCTGGTGAGCCAGTGGCCGGGAACTTAATGGAGGCGAGAAGCCGGAGAGGAGGGGAACTTCCAAGGTTCAGAGGCCTCCCTCCTTGACCAGCTCCTGCCCTACCTAAGCCTGCCCTTCGAGTACTGGTTCTTGAGGGGTGCTCACTCCTTTTAGCGCCTCCTTTCCTCACGATAGCACGAGGAGCTGGGACCAGGAGCTTTCTAAGGCCCAGTCCGCTGTGATTGCCAGGGGTGTAGAGTGGGCACTGGACTCCGGTGAGGGCCCCAAATGCCGGGAGAGGCATCAGTTTCCTGGTGTGCCAAGTGCTGGCCTGCCTGCTTTTCCTTTTCCAGAAACACAGGCCCCATAGAGGCACCTACCTCTGTCTCCCTACTCTTTCCTGCCCCACTGCCTCCCTCTCTATGCACCTAGACCAGTTGGTAAAGAAAGGATAAAGGAGCCCTAGCCGGTTTTGCTCAGTGGATAGAGAGTCAGCCTTCGGACTGAAGGGTGTCCCGGGTTGGATTAAGGTCAAGGGCATGTACCTCGGTTGCAGGCTCCTCCCTGGCCTGGGCCCTGGTCAGAGCTCGTGCAGGAGGCAACCAATCGATGTGTTTCTCTCACATTGATATTTCTCTCTGTCTTTCCCTCTCTCTCCTACTCTCTCTAAAAAACAATGGAAAATAGCCTTGGGTGAGGATTAAAAGAAAAAGAGAGAGAAAAAAAAGAAAGAAAGAAAGGATAGAGGGGACCCACCCAGGCAAGGAAGCCAGGCCGCTGAAATCAAAAGCAGTTTCAGCTCGTTCTCATTACCCCCTTCAATAGCTGTGTTCCCCACAGCCCACTGGTGGATGTGTCACTAAGTGCATGCCCGCATTTCATTACTGATCATCCACCTACTGGGAACCCCAGGCTGCAGGGAGAGGCGGCTCATCCAGTCTGTTAGCCCCATGGATTCATTTATTGGATGTCTTCCGAGTGCAGAGCCAGTCCCTGAACTACAGAGCGCCAGGGCTGGCAGAGCCCCGATAAGTCACCTGCTCCACCCAGGACTTTATAGATGGCAGCACTTACATGGAGAGAGTAAGTGACTTGCTTAAGGTCACACAGCGGCACTCGGGCCAGATTTCAAGACAGCCTGTCACCAGTTCATTGTGCTTCCCACTCCACCCTGTGGCTGTGGGAGGGTGAGGATGATGGATTCGTTTGTATGAGCATTGAGTGAAGGAAAACAGACATAGTGTCCTTCTGTGCTCCAAATTAATAAGGAGCTCAGGTGTGGGGGAGGAAGACAAATAGCAAAGTCATTTTTAGAAGGAAGAACTGGAAAGCATGGGAGATAAACTTTTAACTGACAATGGTGTTCACATTAGAAAAACGGGAAAATATTTTTTGGGTTTTCTTGAGGGGACGGAGTCTTTCTTGAATTGTTTTTCCTTCCCTGCTATACTTGTTCTTTCATCCACGCTCTCTCTCATCAGCACACAACACTATTCTGCCATTTTTCTTCTCCTTGACATATTTATCACTTTATTTTCATATTATGTGATAAGTCTCGGTTTACACAGCCTTTAAAGCAGCTATTTTTAATGCAAGATGACACAGCAAGCTTTAAACCGCCGCCCTCCCCCCAGTACAATTGACTGGGGACATCTGGCACGAAAGCACTTCCATTTCCTCCCTGGAGAAGCTTGCTCTCCACTTTCTATCTTTGAAAAGTGACCCAGGAATGAAATAGGTTGACATTTTGAAAACAAGAAAACAATGACCCAAAAAATGTATTTTCCTATTTCAAGTTAAATTCCTCAAGATAGATCATTTGACATTGAGAATTAGCATTTGTAAGCATTGGTTGTTTCCACATATTTGTATATAACTATATACAAGAATCAGTTAACTCATCTACTTTTTCTTCATAGAAATGGAAGATAGTGCTAAATGTGCTCTTGAAATTTAATTCTAAAAATACCTGTGTTATAGTTCTTATGAAAAGAAGGCATTTTTGTTTATTTCTTTTGACAACTCAAACATAAATATCTCGTGTCTTTCATATAATAGCCTCAGTGACCACGCTGCTCTGAGGAATCCTCAGGAGTTGTTTGCAGGGTCTGGAGAGCCCCTGGGTGCTGTCAGGTATGAATGCTGTCGCTTTTCAGGAGGAGCAAATAAGCTGTGTTGTCGCTTCTGAGCAGGAGGCACCAAGGTCTAGGTTAGTGTCCCCTTCGAGTCTAAGCTGCAGGACTGGGAGTGGTGTCATGCTGTGTCTGATGGTCCTTTGTGGAAAGGGAGATAATTATTCTGCCCTGAATGTCTCTTGATTAACAGTCGACCCATTATTTGAGATTTGTGCTTGCTTGATCTTTTCATAGTTTGCTCGTTATCTGTCAATATCTGTGTATCTGTTTAGGGAGAAACCTATTTGTATCTGAAATAAGATGGATTTATTATCCCAAATAAGAGAAGAGGTTGAGATCGGAAGTGGATATGAATGTTCAATTTCTCCCCTAAAATAATAAACCGGATTGGGGACAGTCACCTGGGTGCTCGCTGAGTGATGGGGCCACTCCCCTCCCCGCCCAGCCTCACATTGCCTGGTGAGCTTCTCAGGACCAGTGCGAAGGCCTAGGGGGGTTTGGAGAAAGAGTTCAAGCTAAAGCTCCGTGTTGTCTAGGCATCTTCCTTATATGTGGGAGCACAGGGTGCAGCCACTCAAACAAATGCTCTAATAGTCAAGGTGGAAAGGAGTCCACCTTGATCTACAGATGAGGAAACTGATGATAAGAGGTGGAGGCCTTGCTCAGGGTCACACAGCTGAGCTAAGACTTGAACCCAGAGGTCCTAACTCCCAAATCAATATCCTCTCCACCAATCACAAGTACAAATGCCATTCACTTACAAGTGTTCAATAATCTGTCCCTTCTGGAATCTCAGATCCCTTAGAGGGCATCTGGATCGCTTCAGTCTCTTTTCATTTACATTAGTATTAGGGCAGAGAATGCGTTTGTGCTCATGGATGCGTTGGTATTATTTGTGGCACAAAATTAAGCGTGTGACTTCTCTTGGTTTCTGAATTAGAATAGCACTTACCCATACTGAACAACCCCCACCAGTGGGCCCGACGGGCCAATGTCAAGAGCCTGGGCAATGTCAGCCAGGAACTGCTTCTGGATTCGGAAGCGACGTCCGCCAATGCTCGTGCTCCCGTCGATTAAAAACGCCAGGTCAACTTTGCAGTCTGAGGAATGGAAGAGGGCCCTGTTACTCTGTGATCTCGCATTGCATTTGTCTGTGCATGCTCTCTCCCCTCTCTCCACCAGAGCTCCCTGAGATTCAAAGAAAAGAAGGTAAAAAGTAGTAGCAAGTTGCAGGGTATATACGTTTATTTACGTCCAATACAGATTTTCACTGGGCACCAAGGTCCTGGATGTGTGGGCTAGTACTATTACCACCGCTGTTGTAGAATTCACGATATCAGCCATAATTACGGACTTCAGAGCAGGGACCTCCGGTCAAGCCTGGGAAGGCCCTCAGAGCGTGTCCTAGGCTCAGACGATAGAAGTGCAGACCCCGGACATGGGAATTCACTGCGACTGACTCTCTGGAGTCTGGAGTCTTTTCCTCTCCATCTAACTTTTTAGAATTATGTGTTAGGTCTTTATAAAGATGTGAAAGAATCTGCAAAGCCAATGCTGAGCGGCAGGAATTATAGGATGAGAAATTGATAGCAATCTGCCCCTTCACTCCTCTGGGTGAGGCAACCATAGAATTACCCACATGCATCTACAGATGCCAGTGCTTGTTTGTAGCCATCTTAGATTTCCTCCTTTCTTTTAGCTGTGATAATGAGCAGGGCAGTTCTATCTAGTATCTCTGGACCTCTGTGCATATATGAAGATTATGATGGAGGAGGGGAGGACAGTGGGGCTGCAAGCTACTTCAACATTTCAAATGCTAATCAGAAATTGTGGACAGCCACATACACTGATAAAAGTTAGTGTCTTCTTTGCTCTTGGCTGAAGTGATATCCTCTCAGTATGTTAAAACTGATTATTCCATGCTGATCAGAATTTCTTATGGGAGGTAGACAGCCCTTTGATTAATAAAAAATGAGGAATGAATTATTTAATGACTGCAATTTAGGAGACAACATATTTCAAAACCGAGTGTGATGGGGAGAAAAAGAGAGAGGCAGTAAAGACAGGAATTTCTGGGCTGGCGTATTGCGGGTGGGTGGTGCCGCTGCCCAGACAAGCCTGGATCTCTCTGAGCTGCTGCGTGGTTACCATGCGGCCGCTGGGCAGCTCTTCCCTGCATGGCATGGCAGTGTTTCCCTGTGGCCAGAGGAGGAGAAGCTCTGTAGGCAGCAAGGGGTTTTTATGTGTTTTTGTTGTTGTTCTTTTTGTTTTAAATGAAAGCAAGAAATGGGCACGAGTCGACACAGTTTTAAGCAGAACGGATGAGAACTATTTAATAAAGAGAGATCACAGAATTGGCAGGTTAAGGGGAAAAGTTATATGTGAGAATGTGCTTTATTACCTTGCAGTGATTCATGGCAATCTAAGCCAGAGAAGGAGGCTTTGACAGGGACCTCTGTGGGCCTGGCTGGCTCCGCACCAGCTGCAGTTGGTGCCTCGGCTCATTAGTGGATCTTGCAAACTGTTACTTCCTTTTTGCCTGGACAGTGCCTGCTGACTCTTCCTGTTCAGCTGGCCTCCCCTGTCCTCGCTGCCCCCAAACTGCCTATGCCTAAGCATGACCCGTGACATGAGGATTGGAAGAAGCAAATAAGTCAGGAAGTGGAGATGAAAGATACCACTAAAGCCTGGGATAAAGCAAAAGAGAAGAGGAACTGCTGTATGGCTTGTCGGCTCCTTTCCTAGGCCTGGGCTTGCGATGTGAATTGCTGCCAGCAGGTGGCACTGGTGTTCTTCAGGGCTTGCTGCCCACTGGCACCTATGGTTTGCTGGAAATGCGACTCCCAGGCTCCACCCAGACCTATAGCTGATCTTGTTAGAACTACCCCTTAACAAGGTCTCCAGGTGATTCATGGGAACATTCAAGTTTAAGAAGTAACTCCTGAAGAGGGTTTGCCTTCCAGATGTCAGCGAGCAGTTCAATGAACCTTTTAAAATGAACACAGTTTTTTGTTTTAGTAACTATTAATTAGAGTAAGAGCCAAAGGAGATTTTGTTTTAAAATGCATAAAGTAGAATACATGGATTGTGTAGCCTCTGTTTTGGTTCTTCATAGACCATTACCACCCCTTATTTCTTACGTTTTGAACTGTGTTTCGGATAGGCATGTTCATTTTGCAGCTAGGTTTTGAGGAAGTGAGGTGGTTTTCTATTTGGGTAGTTCTCTTCGCTCACTAGCCTGATGGCTGATATTGGGGTCACCTTTGCTCCCCTTTTCCCAGAATAATCTAATGACAGTGGTTCTGTCTCAGGGCATGTGCTCATTGAGACCTAGTGGCTTTCTCATATTGAGATGAGATCAATACTAAAGGATGGAAGTGGGTTATGAAATGTTTAGCATGAACGATTTATTATGGTAGAGATTGGAGGACTAGAAAGAGAAGGTAAGATATGTTGTCTACAGGAATCAATCTATCAATTTTCTTAATTGCTTTGGTTTTCTCCAACAAGGTACAATTTTATTGATTAATGCTTTGTGTTGGCCATATAAATACATCAGGCCAGTGTTTCTTAACCCTGGGTAAGAATCAGTCGCTTAGGCAGCTTCAGCGAATAAAGGTGTCTTGGAAGCACTCTGGGCTGTGCTTCCCAGGAGTTATTGTGCAAAGTCACCACTGGATTCAGGAGCCTGGCATTCTGCATTTCTATCAAGCAATGTTGATACTTCTGGTCCCCAGACCACACTTTGAATAGCAAGAGCTAGGCTCACATTCAGTAGGTATGAGGCAGGAATTGGTCATCTTTAATTTTTTTAAAATGTCTTCAGATGATTGTCATACACAGTGGGGTTGAGACTCAGAGCCCAGTGGTGGCTGATTCGTAGTAAACTTCTGGGGGAATTTGCGGATGCTCTCCTTGGCTTGCACACCCAACTCCCTCCTGGTTTTCCTCTTTTTCTCTGGTCCCTCCTTTCTGGTATCCTCAGGTGGCTTCTCCACCTATTTAGTGTTCTACTTCTTCAGGTATAAGTTCTAGGTCACATTGCCTGTTTTTATAGGCTTCGTTTTGAACCATAGCTCATCACCTTTCAATCTAAATTTCTGGCTGGGCTGTTCCTTCTGAATGTTGTATCAGGGTAGTCTGGGTAGTCAACACTCAGTGTTTTGCAGAAGATAAACAGACTTAAATGACCTCCCTGCCCCAACCTGCCCTGTTTCCAGTGGTCTTCAGGGCAGTACCACCTACCTAGTTGCTCTAATCATCTTTAATTGCCCCCTCTCTTGCACCTCCTCCTCTAATCCTGTAGATGCTCCCTTCTTTATATCTATTGAATCTGCTATTTCGCTGCAACTCTGAGCTCTGTCTACTACCCTCTCCCCTGGACCACTGGATCGCTGTCTTTGCTGGCCAGCCTCCACTCTTCATATGCTCTTGTCTCCCCATCCTACCCTGTTGCCATAGTGATGTTTCAAACATCGGATCCTCTCCCCCTCATGCACACAGAAAGTTTAAATCCTTCAAAACTTCCCTTTCCCCTTAGAACAAAGTGACAGAAGAGAGGAGGAGAGGCAGATCTATGGTAAGAAAGAGGCAGGTTTGGGTGGGAGTGAGTGGGAAGAGAGGAGCCAGCAGATGAGATGTCAGAGTCACTCTGGGTTTCTAGTTGTTAATTAACTTACTTGGATCTCCCTGGGATACGGGGTCCAGAGGCTGTGTGCTTGCTTCTTCATCTGGGACAAATCCTGGAAAGAGCAGTCAACTTTTGGTGATTTGGAAGGACAGGAAGCATCTGGCCTTACCCAGGGGGATGGGGACATAATGGATATTCGCACCCAGCTCAGGGGGCTTGGCTTATCGCCAACTGTGCTCTTCTCCTCACCACCCCCATGGTAAGAGGTAAGAAGGAATTAATGTTGACTGACTGCCTACTAAAGACACAGTTGGTGCTCACAGGGATTGGAAGGCAGACTTTGAGTTCTGTCCCCTACTGTTAACTTACTCGGCCTGAGCCTTAGTTTCCTTATCTGAAAGCATGAAGTGCTTTGCCACTGTAGTTTACCCCTCTGCAAAACTCTGAAGATCTCCAGGTGAGGGCCTGTGCCTCACTCCTCATAAACCTTCACTGTGCCCACCGCCTGCAGGTCCTCCGCTGACATTTGGTGATTGAGTCAGTGAACAAAGGTGCGTGAGACATAAGGAGGACCATCCTACGGGGTGGGGTGTAGACTGGAGGGGTAGAAGAGGGACAAGTAACTCAAACAAGAGGATCTGAAATGTGGCTCCTCTGAGGAAAGGTGCACAACAGCTTTGTGCTTTGAGAGGCTATAGGACCTGAATTTCAACCGCAGGGTTGTTTTTTTTTAGAAGCCATTTACATGGCAGCCAAGATCACAAATACATCATTTAAGGAATTAAAGACAGTACATAAGCACTCTTTTAGGCTTGGTAAGGCCATTGAGCCTCCCAGGCAGAGGGAAACTTGCACCGGAAGTAAGTCTCCCTGTTCTGAGGATGCTCAGAACACCCCCCAGCCTCCCAGTTCGGCAATGGGGGGAGGGGCTGGGGGGCTCTGCCCACTCCTGGCTGCAGTGAGCTTGCTCCTGGCTTGTTAGTTTTTCCAACTTTCAAAGCACATGATTTCATCTTCCCATTAAAGGTCAGCGTACGCACCTCACTTCCTCACATCATTTAACGAGTTCACTTTGGGTGTCTGCGGGCCTTTCTCAGCCAGGAGCCTCTCAGGGAAACTGCCCCAGGCTGCAGGTTGGAGGGAGGAAAAGAAATGGGAGTCCCGAGGCTAAGTCCTCTCCTGCACCTCTGTCCCTGCTCTTGCACCGAGAGCCAGAAGTCCGGGTTTATTGCTGCAGTTACAAACACTAAAGGCAGTGAACAGTGAACTACGTTCCTTCAGCTGAAGGGAAAACCTCAGTACCATTGGCAAAGTGGGGAGGGGAACTAGAAGGAAGTCAAGCGTGTCCAGAGGGGAGAGGGTCTAAATCCATTTTGGGAGCAGGGAACTCCCTCCTGGCTCTTTGTCTTCACAGTTTGCCTTTCCGCTGTGTTACAATGTCCCCCCTCAGCCCAGGCGCCTGTGGGAGTTACCAGGTGCCCTGTGATGTGGGAGGTGAAAGCACCCAGGCTGCTCTCTGTGGGCCTGGGCTCTGTCTGGGCCCGGCTGGGTATTGGACTCCCTGGTTCTGAATCCTGTGTATCTCCATCTGGTCTTGGTGAGGAGGTTGGGCTGTATAATTACCTGCATCTAAAAGGACTGATCCAGGTTTCCACATGTCCGTTCTCCCTGATTTTCAAAGTAAAAAGAAACAAACTTGTTAATATTTAGATGAAACCAGCAGTCTCTCAAGTGACACTCCCCTCCCCCCCTCTCCCCCCCCAGGATGATCACATTTTCCAACTGTGTCAGGAAGTTCATTGAAGGGGCAGGCCAGGGGGGCAGACTTTTGGATGAAGCAGCCTGAAATGTGTGGGATTTTCTCATTGAAAGGTCTTGAAGCCAAAGACAAAAACACCTTTGCCCTTTTCTTCCTCTCATTGTGCAGGAAGGATCATGGAAAAGTGGGAATCCTGGGATTCAAGGAGACCTAAAAGGTCATTCAACCCAAACACCCGCCCCCCCCCCCCAAGCATGCTTCTGTAACATCCTTACCAAAGTGAGTGTATGGCTAGTGCTTGAATGCCTCCAGAGATGGGGAACTCATTACATACACAACCAAAGTAGTGAATTCTTCCTTGGACTATTGAGACTTTGAGAAAAACTTTCATTGTATCTGAAATCTTTATCCACCATCCATCCCTCGGCACCAATTAAACACACAGTGTGCACCCAGCATCATTCTAGGTACATTCGTCTCACCCTCCCATCTGTTTGTGTTCTCTTCCTTGGAGCTTCACCGGAGAAATGTGGCCCCTTCGGGGAGCAGGCACTCATTTCCTGAGGCTCTGCTTCTCACTGAGCGCCTCGAGCAGAATAAAGCAAGTGGCACCTGGCATTCCTTCTGCAATAAAATATTCAATGCTCCCCCACCCCCTACACACACCCTGGTGCTGGCTGGTAAAGTAGAAAGGGTGGTTGGGAAGGGGAGATTCCTACCCCAAAGTCCCTGACCTGTTTGGGGGAATCATGGTTGAAAGGGGCTTGGAGGCAACACTGGCATGTTAGGAAGTCTCAAAAAGACACCCAAACAGCTGTTTCTTTCCCTCCCTCCCTCCTTTCCTTCCTTCCTTCCTTCCTTCCTTCCTTCCTCCCCTACTCCCCTACTCCCCCATCCACCTCCAACTCAGGAAGCCCAAAGCTAAGGTATAATAAACTGTTTCATTTCTCAAAGACCATCACTGTTACTGCATGCTGGAAGTATTAAAACACGCAAAAGCAGTGGTTTTTTTTGTTCACATGTTTAAGATGGCAAGCTGTTTTGAAAGTCACTCTGTGTTCTTGCACATTCCAATTTAATGGTGGGAGCTGAGTTTAATTTAGCTCAGCCATTAACCAGGTGTATGACCTTGAACAAGTCACATGCCCTCTGTGAACCTTAATTCCTTTGTGAATAACATTAGCAGATTGAGTGAGATGATTGCCAGGTTCAAAATATTTAGGATTTATATGTTTAAACATTCCGCTTCTTTAGCCTTATAACTCTATTGCCACCTACTGGTAAAAATACCCACTTTGCCCTTTCCCTTAAAAAAAAAAAAAAAGGTGCTGGTGACATCTGTTTTTGCCCAAGGCTTTCAGCACCTTGAGGTTATGAAGAGTTAGAATGCTGGGTGCTGGTACCTTAGCTGGAGAGAGACCGTTTCCATGGCTCTGCCTGTCCTGGAAGCCTGTCCTGTTGGTGGCACTTTCATTTATTTGGGACGGGTTTGAACCAAATCACTTTTATCCAAAAGCCGAGGGCTGGAAAATATTTGGACAGCTGAGACTTGGTGCTTTTGGACTTGGTTGTAATGAGAAGGAAGTAAATTTGTTAGAGCATTTGTATTCCTGTGCTGAGGCATAAGGGTGGTGTGGAAAAAGAAGTTGGAAGACCCATCCTGGTCTACCAAAAACCAGCCAGGCACTTGCGGGACTCGCCCGCCTTCTCTGACCTTAAGTCTCCTCGGTGAAGCTGAAGTCATAGAGACTTGTCGTGCTCGGCCAGCGTGGCTCCGTGGTTGAGTGTTGACCTGTAAACCAGGAGGTCACGGTTCGATTCCCAGTCAGAGAATGTGCCTGGGTTGCAGGTTGGATCCCTAGTGTGGGATGTGCAGGGGGCAGCCGATCAATAATTTTCTCTCATCGATGTTTCTCTCTCGCGCTCTCTCGCTCTCTCTCTCCCTCCCTCCCTCTCTCTTCCTTCCTCTCTCTGAAATCAATCAAAATATATTAAAAAGAAAAAATAGACTTGTCACCCTGCCTCACATGGAGGTAAATGTATCAAAATCACTCTGGAGTGTCAGCACTGCTGAAAAACAAGGAGTTACTCTTGTGGCAATCCTTGCTTGGTCACCTCATAGAGACAGTGAGTGTCTGAGAGAAGTATTGGTTCTGACTGATTTCCATAGTGAAAATGCAGAAACCATGAACATTCACTGAGAGCGTCCCTAGTGTCAGGCACTGACCACGCACCTGATGGGGTTAAGTCACAAGAACCTGTGAGTTCCGTACAATGATGTTCCCATTGCACAAGCGAGGAACCTGCCGCCAGGGAGTGGCAGAGTGAACCTCAAGGCCAGCAGGCGGCTCTGGGGCCTGCACGTAACCACTTTCTGTCGCACGTGATGAGTCATTGCTTCAGTGTCTCAGGGCACTTGGGTAGGCCGCTGAGTTGCTCGCTCCCTGGCCCACCACCTGCAGGGTAAGGGCCCGGACCATCTTGGCGCTAAGACCCCAGTGATGACCCTTGCAATGGTCACAGCTCCTTCCGTGCCCGCACATCTGGAAGTCACCAGCAGGGGACCCAGGCGGGAGCTGCAACACATGGCCCTTCCGGCTCCAAAGGTTTATGGGACAGAAGCACAGGTGGCCCTGCAGCTCCCCGGTGTCTCCCCAGTGACCTCCCGGGGTGCAATTTTAGGAGGAGGTGGCGATCTGAGAGGCAGGTGGGGAATCTCCACGCCTCCCTCCACGCCTCCCTCGCTGGGCCTGGCCTCCTGCAGCGGGGCTGCACACTCCCCGCGAGCTTCCTCCTCTGGCTGCGGTAACCCAGGAAGCAGGCAGAGAGCAGCCGCGGCCACGAGAAGGCGGAGGACCGTCTGAGGCCTGGGCATGAGCCGTCACACCCGTGAAGCCGACAGGTCCCGTTTACAAACGGATTGCCCTCCAAAGCTCTGTACGGGGTATTAGTTTGGGACCTGGCTGCCCTTTTCCCATGGAAACAACATTAACTCCATGGTTAGGTTTCCAGGCCAGTGGAGCTCATTTATCAAACAGAGCTCATGGTACTGGGAGGCCAGAGGGCAAAAGGATGGTTCCAAGGAAAGCACCTAGTCCTCACATCAGTTATCAGGAGCACACCATCCTGCTCCTCCTCAGAATAGGGCAGGAGCAGCCAGGCTGGGCAGGTGGCTCCTGTCCGACTCCCAGGTTGCAGGCTCAATCCCTGGTGTGCAGGAGGCAGCCAGTCGATGATCTCTCTCATCATTGATGTTTCTCTCTCTCTCCCTCTCCCTTTCTCTCACAAATCAATAAAAATACGGTGTTTTTTTTTTTTAAAAGAAAAAGTAGGCCTAGAGATAGGTCTTGTTGCCAACCATGCCCCTGGCCGTGCCCTGGCCATGCCTGATTCCAGTGGCAAGGCCTAGGCTGCCCAGGGGGGCCTCTCACGCAGACCAGCCCCAAGAGAGCCCTGGGGTGTCTGGACTGGCAGAAATGTTCTCTTCCACAGAGAACAGACAAAGCCAAGAGACATTCTCTAGAGGTTAACACAACTCGGGTGACCTGGATTGAGCCGCAGAGGCCCCAGTGTGTGGGGAGGGAGTGTCAGCAAGGGAAGCCGGGCGGGGGTGCTGAGCAGCCAGCAGGCAGGCTGGCCAGGCTGACACCGCCCGCCAGGCAGGTTTCTGGATAGCAGCTCCCGGAGCATCTGCCTTTGGTACCTGAGGGGATTGCACTGGGCCGGCGGATCCACATGCAGCCAGCAGTCTGCTTTCTTTCCCTCATGAAAATGCCCCCTGATGAAAATGCCCTGGTTCAGGTTTTCCTTGGAAGCCAGCTGAGCTCTCTGTGGTTGGCCCTCCTTTTGGGGGTTGCAGAGGAGGCACAGATCCTGGCCAAGAGGACAGGAGGAAGGAGTGCCCCATGCTTGGCTGCCTGAACACTCCCCTGGGCCTATTAAGGACTAAAATGGCCTTGGAGTCCTTGCCCCGCCCATCGATCTGATTCTTAAGCCCTTTGTCCAGGACAGCAGCATGTACCTTAGCCCCGGTGTAATTGTGAAGCTTGCAGAAGCTGCTAGTCCTGTCCTCGGACCTCATGGAGCCCCTGCTCCAATTGGCATCAAAGCTAAAGAGAACCTACAGTCTCTCTAGGAGTCTTTCAACATGTGGAGGACAGGCAGGTATCCCCCACAGTGGTCGGCAAACTGCGGCTCTCGAGCCACATGCTCTGTTGATTAATGAGTTTGCCGACCACTGCCCTAGCAAAAGACAGACCTGCTCTCTTTTCCTTGGAGGTCTGGGCCCCCATTCTAACGCCCTGGGGCTGCAAAGGGAATAAATAGTACTTCTATCAAATCTATGAGCTCAGGGCCCAGAGTTAGTGGAAAGCCTCTAAGGTCTTTCAATTCCCCCTTCTAATCGCTCCAGGCTTCAACATCAAGAGAACTGCTCCATCCCTCTGCATTCCCAGTACTTGGGTCAGACCTTGAAGGGCGCACAGAGGGAACCGAGGGAGCCAGGGGGAGGCATAGTGCACAGGAGAATCCTGGAGCAGAGGGAATGTATTTCTGTTCCTCACATCTGGAAGTACCAGGGCAAACTTAGCTCTGCCTTTCCTGGGAAAAGATAAAAATGTCTCCTCCTTTTACCCTAGTTTCTCAGGCATAAACCCCAGAGAGTATCCCTTTTCAGGTTCATAAGAGTCAGTTACTGAATCCTTAGGAATTTCTTATTAAACCCCCCACAAAATTGCCTCCAGGGAATGGCGAGGAGTGAAAACTTTGCTTATGTAAGGCTTCCTTACTTTTCTTACAAGTTTCTTTACAAGTGGGGCCCTAGGGCTGTATCTTTTGTTGGCATAACCCGTGGAATGCTTTCTGTCCAAATCTAAGTCAAATGGCAAGGATTTGGAAAGACAAAACCCGTGTAAACAAACTTAACTTTCATCAGCTAGAAAGGTGAGTTCAGGTTCTTACCTGGATTGGCACCGGGGCTGTTTTGGCTGCTTGTGTAGGAGGTGGTGGACCAGGGATCTGTAATAACATTTGACTGGTCAGAGCATGAATGTTAATCTAATCGCTCTCCTTCTTTCCATGATTCTAACCTAATAAGACATTACCAAGGCCAGAACCAAGGTAAAGCTTTGTCCTTGGGCGGTCTGAACCTGCCCCAGAGGAAGCATTGCAACGGAAAAGAAAGAAAGAAAGAAAAAGGGTTTAACTCAAAACACTATTCCAGGTAATAACCCTTGTATTTCACTTCTTTTATGAAAGTACCATATTTTTATACTTCATTATTACAATAATAATTCTTCTCAGTTGTGCCACTCCCAAGGAGGTTAAAGTAATCCTTCAATAGACATGTCACTTAACATTGAGCAATTTGCTTAAACGGTGTTAACGTGGCATTGATGCAAATAGCATTAGTGCTCAGTGATTTTTAAAGGTACACAATGGGTTATCCTTAATTACTCTGAGAGAGAATCAAATATGCTTCAGCATTCATTATTTATTGGGCAATTTCTCTGAAGCAAGGGAGGAGGGAGATGGGGGGCGGGGGTTCTGTAAAGAGAAATGCAAAATCCCTTTGGGGGAAAAGGGGCCACGTAAAAACCAGCAGAGGGAAAGAACCAAATTTCACGGAGGGGAAGAGGTAAGAGGCCATGGAAAACCATCAGCTTCTCGCAATCAAATCTATCTGCCATCCATTTTCCATTCCCTTGTCTTTGTTCCAGTTATTTGGACACAAGTCAAACTAGCTTTCGTTTCTAATTATAAAGACAACACATGCTTACTGTAAAAAATGTAGTAAGGATAGTAAGAAATCACCTGTAATGTAATTAATCCCTGTATTTGAGTGTACAATCTATACTGCTATACAATTTTGGCTTATAGAGTTATATCCCCTTTTCTATGCTGCGTTCTCACGCACAATACACAGTTATGAGCACGAGATGGGTGCCCGTGCTGTTCTGTAGCCGCTTCTTTGACCTCCCAGTCTGTCCCAGGCTAATCTTCTGTCAGTAAGTGCACCTCGTCATCAAAATTTTAATAGCTGTATAGTAACTCCTTTAATGGTCTGATGATGGACAGTTAAATTGTTTCCATTTAGTTTTCTATGATGAACAACACCTGTGTCCGGGCTTCTTTACACCCTTGGCTGGTAATTACCCGAGAATATGTTCCTGTAAGTGCAAATTCTGGGTCATGTCTCCACACGCTTGCCATAACTGTGTGTTATCAATTTCCAGTGTGAATTGGTGAAAATGACATCTTATTGCTTAATTTGCATTTATTTTATTCTTGGTAAGGTTGAACATCTTTAGTTATATTTATTGGCCACTTATAGTTCTTCCCCTTTAGCTTTGCCTGGTCATGACCTTCACCCATTTTTCTTTTGGAATGTTTGCTTTCCTATTTGTAAGACTGGATTTTAGGAAAAACTTTCTCCAGACACCTTAAGGAAATTAAACCTTCAGAGATGAGATAAATGTTGGTAGACAGGGAAGTTGCATGAGGAAGGGATGGGCAGTTACAGATGATGATCTCCTTCCTGTCCCAGATTTCACCACTTCCTTCTCCTTTCTAACAGCTGTCAGAGGGTGGAGTGGAATAGGAGGTGATCAGAGCCATCACTATGCCTTGCCACTAGGTGGCGCTCTGCTTCCCTCATTGGTCTACCCTTCCTTGTAGAGGCATTTAACCTGCTAGATTAGCTGAAGCAACCATAGAGCTTCTTAAAATGAACCTGACCAGGAAAGCAATGCTGGGCAAAGCCACTCCACATTGCAGACCTGGTGAATTCAGCTGACTGCAGGTGGGCCTGGAGGGATTTTTCTATCTTTTCCAGAACTCTTTCCTCAGCCTATCTATGGATATGGTTCTCTAGGCTCCCCCCCTCTGGTCCTGGGATGCAGCTCTGCGGCCTCTTGACTGCTGTGGGTGCCAATATAGTCTTTGGCCTCTACCTGAAGAACAGCCTCACTCCTGCCTGGGAGAGGAGGTCTCTGTCACTCTGGCTCTTGGGACCTCTTTCCCCCAACCTTGAGTTGTTCCTCAATATCTTGTTAGCTTTGCACATTCATGGACCAGTAAAGGGGCTATGATGAGGCCTTGGTGTCCAGCCCCATCTTCCTTGGAGCCCTTCCACCTACATCAGCTCCTCTTCCCTGTCTTTTCCTGCCACAAACTTTCTACTTTCTATTAAAATCCCTCCAAGTTCCTATGTCCCATCTGAGAGGCAGATCTATACCTCGTTGTAGAGCAAAGATGAGTCATGGGCCCCAAATGCAGATTGCTCCTGTCCCACCTGCACACTTCTCACGTGTCCTAAGCTGAAGCGACCTGCTACAGGGATCCTGGTGGGATGTGTTCACCAATGTAGCCCAAGATCCTAGAACAGTGCCTGACACATAGTAGACCTCAATAAATATTTGTCGAATAAATAAATGAATTAGATTTTACTGGAACACCCTCATTCACAACCACTTCTTAAATCTTTTGACTAAAGTCAAAATAAGAGAAAATAAGAACAGAAAGCAAACCTTGATAAATACAATAACTGCAACTCAGTTGTCCATCCAAGCAGCAGAATTACTCTCTTACTATAGGTGGCAGATTATTTTCAGCTCATTTGAAGAAACAAAGGAGTTATTTGTAAACTAAAGATTATATAGTTGGGATACAGTATCACTGAAAATATCTATAGCCATATATTAAGATAGGTATTCATGAAAGTAGGTTGGTGGTTACCCAGGGCTGGAGGAAGGAGAGATTAGGGCGATATAGTGAATGAGTCAGTTGGGGAATAGGGTTTCTTGTTGGGGAGATAAAATGTTGTAATACTGATTGTTGGTGATGATTGTACAACCTTGTGAATATACTAAAAACCATTGAATTGTACATTTTCAATGGGTGAATGGTAGGCAAAAAGTATCCCAATCAAGTTGTTATTAAAAAAGACATAGCCCTTCACACATCAGTTTTCACTTCTCTTCAGTCCTACAGAAAGTCCTTTGAGTAAGCTTTTAAAAGTCCTCTCTCCCACCCGCCTCCATGGTCTGGCTCCTTTCTTAGCAATTACTGGTCATACTGCGTGGACGCTCGCTCTGAGAGTATCTGTCCAGCAGCCTGTGGGGCAGCATGGCGCGGGTGCTGGACAAGGATGAAGAAGGAACACTGATGGGCAGGGAGGCTCTCGTCCAAGGCCCCTATCCCCCGGCCAGGAATAATGAAGCGTTGCCAGGTTGGGAGCCACTACTGCAAGTTGCTTGCGGTTTTCCATAAGCACAGGCCCAACCTGTAATAGGATTTCCAAGCTTCCAGGGTAGCCAAGTAAATATGCCACATGTTTAATTATACGTGTTAGGTAAAAGTTGTCCTCTAAAGAGACACCAGGAGCAAACAAGAAGTTACTCAGCTGCTCAAAAGTCTTTGAAAGAATCAAGGCCTCCAAAAGTCAAGAGCCTGAAATTAAGAAAATGGAAAATGTCTGCCTATGGGAGCCCTGTCCCCAGCATCCTTCCTAAATGTTTTCTCGTTTGCTGTCAGGCACAGTGTGCCTGTGTTCATACTAACCTGAGATGAATAAGAATAGGGTGGTGAGAAGTGTCTGTCAATCTTCAGAAATTATTATTACTTTTTAAACATATTTTTTATTGATTTCAGAGAGCAAGGGAGAGGGAGAGGGAGATAGGGACATCAATGATGAGAGAGAATCATTGATTGGCTGCCTCCTGCATGCCCCATACTGGGGATCCAGCCCACAACCCGGGCATGTGCCCTGACTGGCAGTAGGTTGATGTTCAACCACTGAGCCATGCCAGGTGGGGCAAAATTATATTTATTTGGGGACTTTATTACATAGCTTCTCCCATGAGTTGTTCATTGAATGGAATAATAATGATAATCTCTATTTCATAGGGTTGTTGGGAAGATTAACTAAATTAATGCATGCAGGGTACCTGGCATATGGAAAGTGTGGACTATGTGCATTCCATTACTTATTATTTTTTAATCCTCACCCGAGGATATTTTTCCACTGATTTTTAGAGAGAGTAGAAGAGAGAGGGAAAGACAGAGAGAAATATTGATGGGAGAGAAACACATTGATTGGTTGCCTCCTGCATGCGCCCTGACCAGGGCCTGGTCTGGGGAAGAGCCTGCAACTGAGGTACATGCCCTTGACCGGAATTGAACCCAGTACCCTTGGGTCCACAGGTGGACACTCTATCCACTGTGGGCTCCATTACTTACTATTAATTACAGTGCGAGTTGGCTGTGTCTAATCTTGCCACCCATTCATGTCAGGATGGGTCAGGCCCTGCTTCTGTGATCTTCATTAGCACCTGGGGTGTGGCTTATGGCAGGGATGCCTCTTGCAAGGGGAGTCACAGGAGGGCCAGGCTGCCAGGGCTCAAACCCATCTCTGCCACTGCGCAGCTGTGTCATTTGGGACTAGTTTCCTCACCTCCCTATGCCTTGGTTTCCTCATCGTCAACACAATGGATCAGTCAAATGAAAAGTAACATCTACGTGATAGGGTTGTTGTGAGGATTTAAAAGGCTGACATTTGTAAGATGCTTAGAAGAGTATGTCGCACATTTAAAGTGCGTATTTGTGAAATAAAAAGATGGAATGAGACTGGTTGGCTCTGATATGGAGGGGAAGGGCCATGCTGGGTGGCCGGAATGTTTGGAAGCTGGAGGTGAGGCTGAAAAGGACAAGTTCTGAGCACCTCCTCCTTGAAGGACAAAGTGGCACCAGGAGGGAAAGATTAGGACAAGTTGCTGAGACAGCGGTGACACTCCCGTGGAATTTTCCGCCCCCTTTCCAGAGGCCTGTGGAAATGAGGAGGCGCTGAGAGCCAGGCTCCATGCACACGGTATAGAAACGGGAGATGGGGTTACCACTGCACTCTTCAGGATGTGCTTGAGGTAATACCGAGATTGCTCCCATAAACTGGACTTTGGCAAAACCTAAAGCTTTACTTAAGAAATGGATACAAGTAGGAAGACAAAAAGCTGTCAGAAAAGGAATAAAAATTTTAGCTATCTGGCTTTTCCTAAAGGCATTTTTTTGTTTGTTTTGTTTGTTTCTAATATTTGAAAACTCGCAGGAGTTTATCATCTGTCACTTAAAACAGAACTCAACAGTGTTTACAGAGAAACCTCCTATGTCTTCAGCTGAGCTTTTGGAGAAATGGGGATTTTGTAATGGGAAAGTTTCATGTGATATCCTGCCTTCAAAAGTATGATAACAAAGGTCCTATTTTTGAATCTATTTAAAACCCTTTCTTTATAGTTTGCTTATTAGCTCTTAGCTTGATCCTAAACTGTTATTATTGGGCTCACATTTACCCCTTAAATCTGGGAGAACACATACCCCTGGCCCAAGTCTCAGGCATTCCTCCCTCACTCAGCTCCAAAGGTGGGAGACAGGCACTCCACACAGGCGTTCAGACAGAGGGCTAATCTAAAAGCCAGTCTCCCACTTGCTTGCATGTGGAAACACACAGTGTACCTACTGACCCAGCTGCCGGCTCCTGTGGCCCACGGGCTGTGGTCTGGGGCTGCTGGTGGTGGAGCCTGCCGATGGGGATGGCTTGGGCAAGGTGGTGTGGGTGCCTTCTGCAGAGGTGGTCCCTGGTACCTGCATCAGGGTCACTGGCTGTGCGGTTGTCCCTGGAACTGATGGCTCCTGATAGGCTTTTGTGGTCTCATCTGTAAAAAATGAAATTACACTGGGGCCTATCAAATAGCCAGTAGACTCCTCAGGACAGATGTAGAATAAAAGTTTATTGGACACAGGTCCATGAGCAAAGACCTGTGCTAGGGGCTGTGGAGGGCGAAACTCACCTGCCCTACAGGGATGGAGCAATAAACCAATACACAAACCAAAGACTGAAGAATAATAAAGTAATTAAAGACAGTTCAAACCTCAGAGATGTGGATAAGGCAGAACATGATTAATTGCCAAGTTAATTTTCCAGACGCTAGAGGCAATGGTCATAAACATACTTTTTTGATATTTCAATTAGCATTGGTCTAGGGGTAAAAGGTACTCTAGTGTTCACTATCACTTACTTTTAGAGAATGCATTCTAGATTTCCAGTTCATGATTAGTCAACTAACTCCTCTGGGCCTCAGCTTCCTTATCTGTCCAATGAAATAAGAGAACTTAGATTGTAAGGATCATGTTGATTCTGCTAACCTGTGTTCTTCATCCCTGTGTGACACTTTAGATTGCTTTCACAATTTTAAATGAGTTTCAGTTTGTTACTAATCTGGGGGCCCTGAGAGTATTTCTGAAGGTTTAGGGCAAGGGGACATGTGGCTACCCACTGGGCATGGGGAATTGTCTTCAGAAGCATGGGTTTGTGCTGGAAGGAGACACAAAAGGGTCCCACAAAATGAAGAGCACCCCAGTCCTGGGAGGACAATAGGCCCCTCGAGAATGCCTGGTGGATCCCATGGAGGTTATGCCAGCTTCTCTATCTGACCATCTGTATTCTCTGACAATTCTGGAGGCCAGAAACTGGAAATTGGTGTCACCTGGCTGAGCTCAAGGTGTCAGCAGGACTGAGCTTCCTTGGGAGGTTGTTGAGTAGAATTTGTTTCCTGCCTCTTCCATTTTTTGTGGCTGCTGGCATTCCTTGGCTTGTGACCACACTACTACAACCTTTAAGGCCAGTGTCCTCAATTTTCTCTGCTCCATCTTCAATTGATCTTCTGCTCTGTGTGTGAGTGTGTCAGATCTCCCTCTAGTTCACTATTATAAGGATACATGTGATTGCATTTAGGGCCCACCCAGATAATTCAGAATAATCTCCCCATCGCAAGTTCCTTAACTTTATCCCATCCGCAATGCCCATTTTTGCCATGTAACATTCACAGGTTCCAGGGATTAGGACATGGATATCTTTGGGGTGGGGTGCGGGAAGGGGGTACATTTCAGCCTACCACAGCATGCCAGCTCTAGCCTTAACTTGGCTCACGGTTGGTGTATCTCAGGTACACAGATCAGCAGGCATAGGGGATAACATCTGAGATAAAAAGTTGATGCACTCCTTGTGGGAACCACCCAACTTCCTCTTTGACATTGTGCAGCGAGTGTGCTGGGGAACTGTCTACCATGGCCCCAGGCCAGCTATGCAGAGGGATGTGTGGCAGGGTGTTCAGATCCACTGCCCAGCACTGACTTGGGGGAGCAGTTAGCAAACAGCACCCGCCCTGCTATGGGGCTGGAGTCCGGTCATCTGGTCTGGGCCTGCGGGCATCGGCCTGTCAAGGCAGGAAGCAGATCCTTCCTTCAGCCTGTCCCGCCTTTAAGTCTGCCTAGACTGTGCCAGACAAATTGCTAAAGAGCTGGCAGCAGCTTTGGGGTTCGGCCAGTCTTCACGCCATCCTTGGGCAAAACCGAACCTGTGATTTATGGCGTTTCCATGACTTTAAAGGAATTGAGCTCTCATAACAAGTCTTCGGGAAGTTTCTAATCTCTCTAAAGTTCTCTGCTGTCTTACCCTCTGGTCAGTGCTACTGGCTTTAATGCCTCTTTAGGGAGGTGCAGCCCCAGGTCCAGCCTACTGCATAGAGGAAAAAGCCGTAATAGAATCATTGTCTATTTTATGAAACGGGATATAATTATTATGTTGGAGAGAAAGATATAAATAAACTGACAGTACACTTTACTTGCAAATTATGAATCAAACACTTACCTGTTTTTATTGAGCTCAGAGGAGCTAGAGGCTCTAGCCAAATAGCAGCTGTTTGCCTCTGCCTGGCGAACAGCGTTTAAATCTAAGCAACGCCTGTCCAGCAGGAGCTGTGCAGCCAAATCAGGGTGCTTCCTATTTTTTGAGTGAGAGAATTTCCCAGGGAAGGAGGCTGTGATGCTTTGAGAGGTCATCCTAACCTGATTTACCTGTTAACTCACATTCCTGGGGAGATGAGGAAGTATTTTATAGGGGCCTGCTGAGACCTGAACAGCTGCTGGCCTCACACCTCCATCTCTTCTGCTTTCCCATATTGCTACAGGAATTTCATCATTTAAGGAAGAGTAGCAACAAAGAGGCTACCCTTTTACAACTCTCACTGGATGTTTTGAGTTGGGGAAATTTACTCCATGATGAGACTGGTACATAGGAGGTGTTCGATGTATGGTTATTGAATAAATGAATAAATAATGAATGAATGAACTTAATTTTTCCACTATGACAACTCTACAAGATTTTGTAATAGGATAGCACTACCCGGTGACAATGTCATGGAAGATAGAGAAGGTTTGGTAGAGGGGACACGTGACATCAGCAATACTTGACTGATGTTCTAACTATGGCTTTTCCTCATTCTCAGTGTATGTGCAAGAAAGCCTGTCTGTCTTCTCCACACTCCTCTTGGATGTCAGTAACTCAGGCACGTGGAATAAGTACTTGCCAGAAGTAGATGGTGGTGAGCTGGGCCATGGCACTTGGGGTACATAGAGAAGTTTTGGAAATGATCTTTGATGTGGAGTATGTAGAAACCCAATGGATTTTATAACCTAACCTGCCAATTGGCTGTAAAGTCTCTCCCCTTCACCTCTCTCCCCACTCTTTACCTTCTTTGAGGGGTGCAATCAGTGTTTGAGTGTTGCATGGGGCAGTTAGAGTGGTGTCCTTGGGCAAAGCATTAAACATCTCCTCATCTGAAAGTGGGGGACCACTGGCACTCTGCCTCAGGATCTCTGAAGTACAGGTGTCTGGCACAGAGAAAACACTTGATCATTGATAGCTACCATCGCAGGAGGTTGTCCGGGTTCCCCTGTGGTCTGGATTATGGCTAAGGCCCAGAGCTGGGCCAGACGGCCCCAGTGCCCATTCTAAATGAGGGCAGTGCCACTGAACTTCCCACAGCGGGTAGGGGGCATTCGATTAGAATCTGTGCGATCACCAGCCCCACCTCACCGGGGCCAGTCAGCAGAAGGAAAGGACCAGAAGAGTTGGGGTTAGTAGCCACTATTTGGGGACAGCAGTGTTCAGGACCTTTCCTCCCTTCCTTCTGGCCTTGCCCTTCCCAAGCCACGGGAAGGAACTTCCAGGAACTGGCTCACCACGACTGCAGGGGCTTGAGGGAGGGAGATGGGTCCCTCTCTTCTCTGATCTTGCTGAGCCGCAGCACCCACCAGCCCACCTGGTGCACTGCAGAAGCAGGCTTGCAGAGAAAGTTTTGGGGAGTATTCTTGGAGTGTAGAAGTATTCTCCCTCTCAGTATAAAAATAGGGGGTACTTGACATGTGGTCCCTAAAGTTGGGGGGCTTACTTGAACATAGGGATTGTTTCTGAAGGGGTGGGTGCAGGGCTGAGAAGGCCAAAGGTGAAGTGAGATGGGAAGGGAAAGGTGACCTCACCCCATCCTTGCTCTCCTCAAACCCCTGAGGGGAAGAAGACAACCCCAGTCATTCCCATGGCTCTGTGCAAAGCGGCTGCTGAGCCAAGGAGTGGACCTAACTCAGATGAAGAGTGGGGCCCAGCCTCTGGCCCAGCAGTAGGGGACCAGGATGCAGCTGAGCACCATCCTCTGGCCCCAGATGTATCCACATATATCACCTCCTAGAAATCACGGAGAATGGCTGGCCTCAATGAGACAACAGAGAGGCCAGGGACGATCTCCCTCCATCAGTTGGTCAGTCTTTATGGGACTTCTGTCACCTATTCCTCCTCTGTGCCCACACCAAAAGAGGACAGGAGCGAGATCAGAAATGGTCCCTGAGCCACCACAGTCTGCTGCCAGTGTGGGGGTAGGGTTGGGGAACGGCTGTCTCCTTGCACTTCAACCAAAACAAGGCTAGATTGCCAGAAACATTAGATGTCATTAAAGATATAGTTGGAAAAGTAACTGGGGGGTGGGGGGTGGGGAGGATGAAAACCAGTTGCTATTTGTATGCCAAGGCCTCTCAGATCAAGGCTCTTTATAGACACTGTTATTAGCATAAACATACAGATTAATGGTATAGAGAGAGGTTTCTGGAGCCACACTGTCTGGGTTTGATTCTCAGCTCTGCTACTTACTAGCTGTGTGACAAAGGGCAAGTTACTAAACTACTCTGCGCTGTATTTTCCTTAAACTGTAAATTAGGGCTAAGAATAGTACATACCCATGGTGTTGTTGGGGTGATTGAGTGCAGTAATCAGCTCTGGGAACAGTGCCTGGCACACAGCAAATGTTCAATAAATGCTAGCTTCTCACACTATTGTTACACCATGTTCTCCTTAAGTCCGTGAACAAAATTGGCCAGCCCAGCAAGTTTCTGGGAGCAATGCAAAATCCCATTATAAAGCAACTCACCGATTCTCTTTGTGTGGGAAATCAAAGAACCCCCACAGACACACTACTGCGGAGCACACTCCCCGCTCTTACACAGAAACTTAGGAAAAGGTATTTTCTTGGCCTGAGGGCTACCAGTACCACCTTTGTGGTTTACCTGATGCTAGGTCCCAGCCTCAGAGGCAGTGTATCTGTGGCCTGGGTTATTCAGATTCGCTGTTTGCTGTTATCTCCTAAGCCACATCCTTCCCTTCCCTTCATTTCATACCTAAGTGAAGACAGCCTTTTCCCTTTCAGCTGCCTGGGAATATTTCCAGACAGAATGCCATGTCATCTTCTAAAGTAACAATACAATAAAATTCAAGGCAGCAGCATTGAAATCTGAATGAATGACACAAACAGAGACAACCTTGGAATTGGGAAAACAACAACAAAGAGCCTCATTCCTCTGCCCCAGACCTCCAATCCCGTTGATTTCTGGGCCCATCTTCCTGGCATCTGTTAAAATATTACTGAAGTCAGTGGACCTTGCCCGGTTAAGATGTTAATTTCTACACTATCTCCTAAAACACAACATTGTATGTTTACGAACTCAGAAGATTTAGATGAAATCACTCATGAATACTTGCCTGCTTTGGCAGCTGGGCTTTTAGCTGATGAATATGTAAGAGCCGATGGGTAGGTTACGCCCTTTTGGGGTTTACCTTCTGCAAAAGAGAGAAAAAAGATTTATTTCTAGAACTAGAGGCTTTAGATGGCTCTGTTTTGATAAGCTGCTTCCCTCCTTCCAATTTGTCTTTCTTGAGTTCAATAAAATCAGTCCATCTCCCCCCCCCCCCCGCCCCCCGTGCTGAATTGTTGATTACAACACAAAAGTCAAGTGGCATTTTGCTTTCCTGGATAGTCTGTACTTTATTAATATTCGAAAGGAAGCAATGAAACCTCCGTGACTCAGAGTTCACATGCGCATCCACTGTTTTGCCCATGAAGATGTGACATGGAAGCTGAGGTTTTCATACACGTGGCTTTGAATGTTTAATTAGGTCAGGAGATGGATGTGAAAACATTCCCCATGCCCCTCGTCAGATGCTGGAGTGCTCTGGCCACAGGCTGGCTATGCCTGAGCGGCTGCCTCTCACTTTCATGGACCCTGTGGGATCCATTTGAATTCCATGGCCCTATAGAAGCCTGGAAGTAGGGAAATGGAAATGTAGATCAGCCTTGACAATAAGCATTAGTTGCCCAGCCAGGGAGAGAAAGTTAGATGCCAGGCAAGAAGAAGGAATGCTAATGTATAGCAGGGAAATAATGGAGACATAGAAAACAAGACCACCCTAGCTGGTTTGGCTTAGTGGATAGAGCGTCAGCCTGTGGACTAAAGAGTACCGGGTTCAATTCTGGTTAAGGGCACATGCCTGGGTTTTGGGTCCGATCCCCAGTAGGGGGCGTGCAGGAGGCAGCCGATCAATGATTCTCTCTAATCATTGATGTTTCTATCTCTCCCTCTCCCTTCCTCTCTGAAATCAATAAAAATCCTATCTAATGAGGGAATATGCTAATTGACCCTCATGCCATCACAAAAGATGGGGCGCCCACAGCAAATAAGGAGGGAATATGCTAATTGACTTCCCCGTCCTCAAAGATGGCAGCGCCCAGTCCCCTCAGTCCCACTGGGGCGGCAGGCGTGTGGCAAGGCTGGGCCTGCCCTGCGCGCCTGCCTCCAGAGTCCCCTAGTCCCCTCAGCCCCCCAGCCACCCAGGGCCCGCCCAAGGCACAGGCAAGCCTTGGATGGCAGCTGCCCAGCCTCCCAGGGTCACCCAAGGCTCAGGTAACCAGGGCCGGCCGAGGCTTGCGCTGCTGGCAGTAGCAGCAGCAGAGGTGTGATGGGGCATTGCCTTCCCCTGATTAAAGGGTGACCTCCTGCCCCTGAGGGCTCCCAGACTGTGAGAGGGGGCAGGTTGGGCTGAGGGACCCCCACTCCAATGCATGAATTTTCATGCACTGGGCCTCTAGTATATTTAAAAAAGAAAAGAAAACAAGACCAATCAGGGATAGGGGCTGGGTAAGGAAGTACCAAGCCGGATAGGACTGGAAATTGCCCACGATCTTCCCCCACCATGAGGTCATGCCCAAAATTCCACCAGGAAACAGAAAGTGTCCCTGGAAAGGAGAAGCCCCCCAAAGGCAGGCACTTTGTCTCACATGGTAACTGTTGAACTCTCAGCACCTGTAGCAGTCAGTGTCTGACATGTAGTAGATGCTCAGTAAGTTTTTATTTAGCAAAGGGCTATCTTAATGCTTAGATCTCCATTAAAATTCAAATACCCGTTACCCAATATTTCCAGCTAATAATGAAAGCATTTTAACTCTCAGCGTGAGGGAATATTTTTGTAGGGTGGGGCTCAGGAGAAGATGGCGGGAGCATTGAATGGAGAGCCCAAGGGGTTGGAACAGAATCTAGTACAAACTAGATTGTAGGGTCATGACACAGACAGAATAATGGGATCTCAGGAAGTGTTCGGGATTGGGAGTAAGGAAATATAGGTTTCACCTGAAACTGATACAAAATAATATTGAATGTAAACTATAATTGGAAAAATATTTTTTAAATTTAAAATTATACGTTTCTGTTTCTATTTTGCCATTGACTAACTGCCTCAGCCTCTGACACTCATGTTTTTTTCATTCAGAAAATATACACAATGACATGGACCAACTTACAACACAAAGTTGTAGGATCTAATGGGGAAAAAAATAGTTAAAAGGTTTTGGAACTATATGTCACCACAGAAATGCAAAAAGTTATTCTGGTGTTACCGATAAATATCACGCCCCCATTCTGGATGAGACAAATCATTGGGCTTCGTGCCATTCGAGTCACCTGGGAGCAGAGCTTGGCACTTCCTGGTCCTCCCCCTGGTCTGGGCCCGACCCAAACAGACATCAGTGGAGGCTCTTCAGACCCAAGGAGGGCCCTTGCTGTGGCCTCGCTTTATCAACAGAGCTGCAGAGACATGGTCTCTGTTTCCTATTCTTTTAAAATCCTATAGTTCTTTCTGTTCAGAAGGAAAAGGGGCATGAGCTCCATTTTCTGAAATGTGGATCAAAAAACAAATGGGCAGTTCTAGGAGGTCCCTCTCTGACCTTTCCCATCCCCGGACTTTGAAAAGATTATGCTCCCCAAAAATGCACATCTCTCCAGCTCCCTCCCAGACCGAAGCAAATTAAGGAGCACAGTGACATGTGAACATTAGAAATAAAAACCCAAGAAAGGTCATGGAGGCATCTGAGCCATCAGAGGATGATTCTGACATGGTTCTGTGAAACTTGCTGGCCATGAGCCTCTGAGCAATTGGGGGGCATGCCGTGGCCACCTCCTAGCCGACAGCCTTATGCTGCAGTGCGCTTTCCTGTCTCCTCCATTTTAAAGACACTCCTAACCCTGCCAGCATGGCTCAGTGGTTGAGCATCGACCTATGAACCAGGAGGTCACAGTGCGATTCCTGGTCAGGGCATGCGCTCAGGTTGCGGGCTCAGTCCCCAGTGTGGGGCGTGCAGGAGGCAGCCGATCATTGATTCTCTCTCATCATTGATGTTTCTTTCTCTCTCCCTCTCCCTTCCTCTCTGAAATCAATAAAAATATATTTAAAAAAGAAAGACACTTCTAGCCATTGCAGAAGCACAAGTGTTTATTATCATTGGCCAAAAGGGTTTTCGGTTATATGTCAGGAGATGGAATGAGGGGATGTGGAAGTTGAGATTTATAGGGAATAATCTCAGCAGATTGATATGCTCATGGAATTAATTTTTCTTTTAAACCTCTATTGGGATTCTTGGATTGCAGGCTAAATACTTTAGTTCAAAATACTCTTATTTAGCCAGGAGCTCCTTGGTAAACACCTATGTGGAGATTATATTTCTCTCCATACTCAACAAATTTGTATTCTAGACATAGCATTTTCATAAGGCCCCTATTCTGAATTCTTTGTTACAAGGCAGACCTCATAGTACTATGGTTGATGACTTTCTACTCTCTGACTTAGGAAGCAGTCTAATTTGTATCCTAAGTGTGCAGCAGGGGGAGGGAGGTTGTTCTTTCTATAAAAATACTAGCTAATGCATGTGAAAGAAATGACAGAATTAGAACAACTATAATTACTAATATAATTCTTGCTGCAGCAAGGATCAATAGATGTTTACACCACTGAGTGATTTGTTGGGAAACAAGCTATTCATGCTGTTTCAAAGTATCACCCTGCAGATTGCTTATTAATTACGAGGTATTTTCAGCATGGAAAGGGAAGGTAACATATCCAATTAATCAAATTTAGCCTCACCAACAACTGGCCGCATTGCCATTATGTGCCTTCTGATAAGGTCATTGTGATAGGACATAATGGATATGCTATGGTGCTACCTGTATCGTATCCTTGCCAAAATATTTAACCTGAATTCAATCAGGAGGAAACAATTGGAGATGTTTATGGTCCAGATTGTGAGACATACTACTAGACAACTGGCTGGGACTTCAAAAATGTCATTGCTGTTCATGACCAAAAAGGTAATGTGTTGAGATAGTTCTAGATTGAAGGACACCAAATAGACATGACAACTAAATGCAATGGATGATCTTTGGATTGTTGATCCAAAAAAAGGAAGAAATTATTATGAAGACTATTTTAGGATAATTGGATACAATTTAATAGAAACTATTTATTAGATAATATTGTATCAATGCTAATTTTTCAGATATGGTATTGGTTATTTAGGAAAATGTTCTTGCTCTTGCAAGTTGAGTGTTGAAGATCAAGTGTCATGATGCCTGCCTGGTTTAGACAAAATACAGGTAGATGATAGGCAGACAAACAGATAAAGCAAATATAGCAACTTATTCACAATTGGTGAATCTGGGTAAAGGGGATCTAGATATTCATTGTATTATTCTTTGAATTTTTCTGTAAATTAAAAAAAATTCAAAATGAAAGGTTAGATTGGTGCCCGACTGGCATGGCTCAGTGGTTGAGCATTGATCTATGAACCAGGAGGTCGTGCGCCAGAAGCCAGTTCCAGCATGTCATAATTGCAAGAGTTTCATCGAAAGGTTGATGGAACTTGGGGATTCAACAGGGCTGAGTCACATATGTTATCACCTGTTGGGAATGGCTAAAGGCATTTCCCCAAACCTGAAAGGGATGCATAAATTGATTGCTTGCTTCCAGACAGCTCAGGGCATCTTAATCTACATGTTATTGCTTCCTGTTGGCCAAACACCTGAACAGCCAAAGGCAATTCCCCATTCTGACAATGGATTCTGTACCTAACCCTACTCTTTGATGTGTATATCTCCACCTTGCCTTAGGACAAATTGTGTTAATAAAAAGCAAGGGGTCCTGAGATGAGGAGAACTTGGTCTTAATCTTTAGCCAAGCTCCTCTGCCCCCACCCCCCCCCCCCCCAAATGCCTTTCTAAATTATGTTTTGTCTCTGGACTCTTGTTTAATTTATGCACAGCCCCTTCTCTAGGTTTCCAGAACCCTTCAAGACCACCGGCATTAGTCGTGCGGGGGGCGTGTGGGAGGCAGCCGATCAATGATTCTCTCTTTCATCATTGATGTTTATATATCTCTCTCCCTCTCCCTTCCTCTCTGAAATCAATAAGAATATTTTTTTAAAAAGGTTAGGTTGGGAAAATTCACAAATATAATGAAAGGGGGGGGGATCATTATAGTACAAATATACTTGCTTACCTTTTCACTGTGAAATCGTACTAGTCACTAGCTCACTGACATTACCTCTTTGGAAAAGGGGAGAAAAGTGAAAATGATTTTCTACAAAAATCCAAAAGAGCTAGATAGTGAAAACTGATTGACTAGTGCAACAATTATTAAATAAAAATAAATCTCAAATAAAATTGTTGCTCAGTTCTTTAAGAGCCCATGTCCCTATCTGTTCATTTAACAGAAATCTCTAGGAATAAGGTTCTAGATCTGAGACTCATTTGGCCTAACAAAAGGAATAGTTAAAAAAAACACCCAAGTTATTAAATGTAATTCACTTAATTAAAAAGTTTGATTGGGCTTACAGATAGCTGCAGTGTGTTTAACATGAGTAATTGGAGCCTTTCAATATTTCCAGACTGCAGTGATTTATCACTGTAATTATAATTCATTGTTTCATGATCCTAATTATGAGAAGAACTAATCCTTCAGGTTTTATGCAATGAGGTGGGCCATGAATTAAAACTAACAGCACATTGGAAAGAGCACATTTTGTCCCAAGAGGTTACTTAACCCAAGCACCCGTGTTAGCAGCGTCCCCCCGGAGTGAAGGCGTACCTGAGACGACGAAGGATTCTCTCCACCGGGGTAGGGATAAGGACTGGACGCCATTGGAATAACTCCCTCTGTAGCCAGACTGGCCAGCTACTTTCTGAACAAGTACTTTCCCTCCTGAATTATCGAGCAAGCCACTGTGAAGTGAAAGGAAATTTTTTGAAGAAAGAACAGAATAAATATTGTTTGATGTGACCAACAGAATACCAAACCAGCCTCTCTCTTTGTTTAGAGATAGGAAAGCAGTGAGATTAAGAAAAGGGTCACCTTGACCTGCAGCCCACCCCCCCAAGAACCGAGCTTACTTCACATGGCCCAGCATCCACCTCCCAGCTCTGATGTCCTTCTTTTTCTCATTATAGGACCTGATTGTTCAGTCAGGAATTTCTCTTTGCCACCACGCCTCAAATTTCTTTTCCCTGGTTTACTCATTCCCACTAGTTCTTTCTTTTTGATGTTGTTAATCCTCACCTGTAGATCTTTTTCTATTGATTTTTAGAGAGTGGAAGGAAGGGAGGGAGGGGGCAGAAAGAAAAACATGGATGTGAGAGAGATATCAGACACCTATTGTGTTGGCTGTTGTCATTTTTTTATTTGACAGTCTAAGGGAAAAGAGGTCAGTGCTCCTGACTAAATAGTCAGGTTTTGGATGTTTTAAATTCTGCACACACACCAGGCCGGGATCTAACCTGCAATCCAGGTACATGCCATTGACTGTGAATTGAACCCACAACCCTTTCCATGCGCAAGCCGACACTCTAACCAATTAGCCACACTGGCTAGGGCCCCATTTGTTCTTTTAAGTAAAACCCCTTTCCTGACAATTTCCAATTTCGTTGTGTGACATCACAGAATGAATCCAGTTATTTCAAAGGGTGTGCTATGATGTTTTTAAAAGTAAATTATTCCTTTTATTTTGGGCCTGGAAGGTGTGTAGCTAAGTTAAGCTCTTTAAAAGAGTCCTCAAACACAAGGAATTGTTTTACTTTCTAGGTTTTGAAGGTTTTGGATCCTGACACGGCGTAACTGACATTGCTACCCCTTTCCTCCTGTGTGAGGCAGACGCTCAGTTCTGGTTTCTGAATATCATTTTCACACTAGAGGCCCAGTGCACGCAATTCGTGCACGGCGGGGAGCGGGGGCGGGGGGGTGTTGTCCCTCAGCCCAGCCTGCAGTCTCTCCAATCTGGGACCCCTCAAGGGACCTTCATTTTTTCCTCCAGGAGTGTGGTGGAAAAACCCTAGATCACCTTCTTGGATTCTTATAATCCAAATTACCAAGAACACTGCAAGT